>NC_092771.1:42984191-44184191 GCF_047496795.1 Chiloscyllium punctatum | reverse complement strand
AAGTACAACTTTATAAAGCTTCTGAATCAATTGAGTATATTTATATTTCAGTTTAGGGAATGATAACTACCCGCAATACATCAGATGTGGCCTCAGAAAGCCCCTGTACAGACGCAATAAAATATAGTGATTGCCTTTGTATGGAATAGAATAATTCCATATACTTTCCTAACCACTTACCACATCTGCATAATTACTTTGTGTGATACATATACCAGGATGCACAAATCCCTTTGAATCACTGAGTTTTGTGATCTCTCTCCTTTTAAGTTGTTTACTGGTGTTTTACCCTATTGTCACAGCATGCACTTCATTCGCGCAGGTTATACTGTTTCTGGTAAAGGTTTACACACTCACCTCCCCTGTCTCTACCCCCATTACAGACTCTCTATCTCCACTTGATCTTATTGAATGAATGTCTTGGTGGCTGAGCTAATTGAGCTCCAATCCAATCAATCCTCACATCCAAATCATTGACAGGTTCGAAAGAGTTGTTGATCTTGCACTGATATCAAAGGAACTCCACCACGTTAAAGATTTCCAAACTGAAAACAAACATCAATCCCTACTGTCTATTTCCTGATAGATACCCAGGGTTCCCTGTTCCTGCGGAGCAGCTCAGAAAGGTTGGATGGCCTCCTCGTGTGATTTGTAATGTACTCAAATGGCTGAATGACTTTAGCATTTTCCTTTGTAAATCCTTAAAGGGCAAAGAAGTTCTCCTCGTGTCTCATTGCTGACGGGCTGAATTGGATCTTCCTCTCCCTCTGTAACAGAATCGAGGATTTGAGTGAGAGAACAAGACATGGGTTCTGAACGGCAGGTCACCATTCAGTCCTTCGCGCCTGCTGCTCCATTTAGAATGTGCATTGTTGATGTGACTGTAAATAAACTTCCCTTTCCCGTCTGTTCCCAATAAACGTGGATTCATCAAGATCTAGGAAACTCAATTTTGAATGTTTTTAGTAACCCACTCTTCACTGCTGTTTGGGCGTGGGAACACAACCCTAAAGAGAAAGGAACATCCCTGTCTCAATCAGAAATTCTTAAAAGGTGTCCCCATCAAGCCAGTCACCACTCTTTTGACACAGGGACACAACAGTTAGAAACAGATATAGGCCATTCAAAACTCAAACTGTCCACATTTCCTTTAAAAACCGACAATCAAATACTGACCAAATTTAGCCACAACTGAGGTTAGATGAAGTCCAGATACCATAAGCTGACAAGAGTGTAGGAAATTGGAACATAGAACAGTACAGCACAGCACAACCCTTCAGCCTTCGATGTTGTGCCAATCTTTTATCGTAGTCTCAGACAAAACTAAACTTCGTAACCTTCATTTTATTATCATCCATGTGTCTATCCTAGAGTTTCTTGAATGTCCCTAATGTATCTGATTCTACCACCACCGCTGGCTGTGCATTTCACGCACCTACCACTATCTGTAGAAAATAAATTGTCTCTGACATCTCCCCTCACCCTTCCTCCAATCACTTTAAAATGATACTTACTGCGTGATAGCCATTTCCACCCCACTAATAAGTCTCCAGTTTTCCACTCTATCTATGCCTCATCATCGTGCGCACCTATATTATGAAGCTCTCATCCTTCTTCACTCCAATGAGAAAAGCCTTGCTCCCTTAGAAATTCTCCATCAGACATGCCCTCCTGCACAGGCTACATCCTGGTAAATCCTGTCTGCACCCTCTGGAAAGGTTTCAAATTCTTTCCGTAATGGGGCGACCAGAACTCAACACAACACTTCATGTGTGGTCTAACCAGGGCTTTATAGAGCTACAGCATAATCTCGCGACTCTTAAACTCAATCTCCCTGTTAACGAAAACCAACACACCATACTCCTCTTAACACCCCTATCAACTTGAATGGTAACTTGGAGGTACCTACGGACGTGCACCCTCAGATCCGTCTGTTCCTCCTCACGGCCAATAATGCTACCTTTGACCCTGAAATCTGCATTTGAATTCGATCTTCCAAAATGAATCACTTCAGAAAATATGAAATTGGTGCAGAATTAAGCCATTTAGCCAATCGGATCTGCTGTGCCGTTTGATCACGGGTGAAATGTTTCTCAGCCGCAATCTTTTGCCTTTGCCAACTGATCAAATGGTTCCTTTGTTAATGAAAAACGTATTTATCTCTATCGTTCGTAAACTACTTTTTCTGTGTGCAGGAGTGTTTTTTGTGTTAGTGTGTAAGTGTTCATACCTGTATCTATATGTGTTGTGTGTTCAATGTGTCTATGTATGTTTGTGTGTATCTCTGTCTGCATCTCTGTTCAACGTGCTCTTTGTAGCTTTTAGGGTAAATCCACTGAAATTAACACCTACACCCTCCCCCTTCCTCCATCTCTACTGTCTGCCAATGTTAAGTGTAGAGCCATACAATGCCACCCTCCGCTGGCCTCCCCTGCACAATGTCAGATTTTTTTCTCTCTCAGGGGACATCAAATTCTGTGAATCTCTCAGATTGCACGGCTGCTTGGGTTTTCAAATAACTCATTTTTAAGCACAGAGCAGTTTCATCTGATATCTAGTGATATTGTTCGAGAGATATTACTAACATCATTGGGTCAGTTTCAGGACTTTTCAATCTTTTCTCACTTATACTTTGTAAGAGTGCATTACAAAAGTTTTCAATTTAAAGAACGTGCAAAAAACGCGTTATATCACCTTACAAATGTTTCGTTCGAGCTTGGTTGGATGCAGTTGCAGTGGAAATACTCTATTATGTAGACTCTGTGAATAATCTTCAAAGACAAATCACTTCTACGTTGTAGTAGGAGCGCAGGCATTACTCTACATGAACATTCTCCACTGTTCGGGTCCTCAGTACAATTATGATCGTCCCTATTCCTGCTTATGGGTGTGTGCGCGTGTGTGTGGTGACGATGCTGTCAGTTTGGATGGTGCTGTGAGCTGGCTCCCTCCCAGACTGAAACTCTGTTGTGAGAAATTGAGGTCCCGAGATGCTGGAGATCAGGGTCCAGAATGTGGTGCTGGAAAAGCACCGAGGTCAGGCAGCTTCTGAGGAGCAGGAAAATCAATGTTTTGGGCCGGAGCACTTCACCAAGAATGCCGTCGATGTAGTAGAGTATGAAGGCCAACCAACTGGGCATTGCTTCACTTTAAACACCACAGAGGCTGACCTATCCGCTATGCACACGGATACAAACAGAGACACGCAGGTACACACAGAGACGAATAAAGACACGGAAAGGCACACAGTAATGAATACAGATACACAGTCACACACACAGAAAAATTGATGCAGTCACACAGGTACTAATACAGACATACAGAGACACATACTGATACGCTGATGCACATGCACACACAGATACACTGTAATCAATACATACATACTATACACACACTGACACACTGATGTTTATACAGACATGGAGAATCTGCCAGTATTTTTTTTCGTGTGGTGACATTCTCAATATTTCATTTGCTCTGTGTGCTGTGTGTCAATATTTCTATTTCGCTGCAGGAAATCCTCTGCACCATCTCTATAGCTTCCACACCTTTTCTATGACAAAACGACCTGAACTAAACACAATGTTCCACGTGTAGTGTTACATCATGGTGATGAACCCTTCCACTAATTAAACCAAACAGCCAGGAAATCTCAAGTCGCCTCGTAAACTGTGAAAGTACGAGTGACAAATCCCAAATTTCACATTTTAAGGATAAATTATATCAATTTATTCCTTAACTTTAAAAGTGAACATTGAACAACTATTCACAACTCTAGGCCCCTCTTTCTCTGAACCGATTGGTATCTCCCTCCAATTTTATAACAACATCATGTTCCAACAAGAAAAGCCCATATTAAAATTGCATCTACTTAATTTCAAAACCACACAGCATCTGTCATCTCCACTGTTCTCCTTCTTTCAACTGAAGATCTTCCTGGGTTGTCTTCTGAATTTTAGTGCAAGGATGTTTCATACAAAAACAGTATCTTTGACAGAGAGAGTTTTGCATGGCAGTTTCTCGCTAGATGGCAGTTACTCTCAGCCTAACTCGCGAACTGCCTGTTTCTATTATGCCCCTCAATATTACATCATCTCTTTGGTTGGATGTTGGCAAAATAATAAATTCAAAATTGATGGAATTCAGTATACTGCGGCATAATTTAAACTGATTGGTTAAATTCGAATTGTTGTCAAAACAGGAACCACAACTCGAGGTATCTGTTCCACAGTCAAACATTGCATGTTTTATCTTTTCCAGTGTACTCTGGGACTGCTAGCTAGTCATAAAACAGGTGCTTGCAAGCTCTCAGTGGAGAACAACATTCACTCTCTCTTAAAAGGTACTACACACAGCTTCAACTTAATAAAAGTGGTTTAATCCGTGCTTTATAGAGCTGTAGCACAACCTCACAACTCTGAAACTCAGTTCCCTAGCTTGTGAAAGCCAAGACAATATACACTGAATGGGCCTACTGTGGGTACGTTTATCAAAAGTCTTGCTAAAATCCATATACACCACATCCATTGAACTACCTTCATAAATGTGCTTTGTCGTATCCTCAAATAATTCAAAAGGATTCGTGAGGCATGACCTGCCCCTCACAAAGTCATACTGACTATCTCAATCAAACGATTTTTTTTTCACGTAAGCATAAATCATGTCTCTCAGAATCCTCTCCAATTCTTTGCCCGCCACTGTCGTAAGACTGATTGGTCTATAATTCCCGAGATTATCCATATTCCATTTCTTGAACAAGGGAATAACATTTGCCAATCTCTTTTCATTTGGCCTAACTCCAGTGCATAGCGAGGATGCAAAGATCATTGCCAAATGCGCAGCAATCTCTTCTCTCATTTCCTGTAGCATCCTTGCTTATATTCTGTTTGGCCAAGAAGAATTACCTATCCTTGTGTTTCTCAAATTTTTCATGACATCCTCCTGTTCTAGCATATCAGCCTGTTTCACGCTCTCCCCATAAACTTCAGAACGTCTTCGCTTTTACCTTAATCCTACCCACCAAGGATTTTTCATGCCTGCTTCTTGCTTTCCTGAGTTCATTCTTCAGTTCCTTCCTGGCTAACTTATAACCCTCTGGAGTCCTGTCTGATCCTTGCCTCCTCAACCTTAAGTAAACTTCCTCCTTCCTTTTGACTTAGTTGTTCTACATCACTTTGCACAATGGAAGTATGAAGGTGTAAATGGATGGGAGCTGCATATCCTGTCACTTCCAGCATGGGCTGCAAGTTTCCCCACGCTGGGAAGTGATCTAACACAATGTTACTGAACAATGTACGAGGGTGATGGACACAGCTCTACATGCTGGGAGGGTAACTGTTCCAGGTTTACAGATCAATTCACTGGGGTGATGTACACAGCTCTACATGCTGGAAGGGTAACTGCTCCAGCTTTACAGAGCAATTCACTGTTATACACTGCACAGCGCCCCATGGACTGGTGTGGTCTGCACTGTCTGTGCAGAGTACTGGGTTGTATTGAGCAGTACACTAGCCTGGTCATCTCTGTGCTCCATGCTAAACAAATATCTCATCTGGATTATGGTGCTTGATTCTGTGCGGCAGATTAGACATCTCATATAACTGACCATTTGAGCTTATCGCTCAGCATATTTATTTTATGTTCTCATTCTTGTTACTGGACCCCGCCCCCAAAATCTGATATCTCCAGCTAGTCCTATTTCTCTGAGAAAAGCCACGCTTATTCGTTTTGTCAGTGAAGTAATCATCCAATTATAACATGAATATCCGTACTTCTGCACCTTAACCTAGCAGTTGATGATCATATCCCTGGATTCCCAAGGACATCATTATCAAGCTCAGAAACAATATGCAAGATGTATGCGTGAACTCTCCTGCATGTTCCGGCTGTTCCGGATCGCACTTGACTCGTTAGTGTATCGAGAGTTGGCATTGTGAAGCCGTGTTTGTTGAGAATGTTTCCTCCTATGGGGCATCTAGAACACCAGACACAATGCTTATGGTTACAAAAAGGCCCTGAACAAAATAGCCAATAAGTCCGTGCCTACATGTTTTAAAAAGGGCCGCCACGTCCTATCAAAAAGTTCAATTTTCTGGTGCCAGATAATTGTAAGGAAGACCAGGGGAATGTGCTCCATAACTAATTTACACCACCCCAAGAATCCTGGTGGATGTTCAGGCACCCACCTCATCAGAATGTTCTTCCTCGCACAAAATGAAAGGATACTAAACAATCTCTTCCCAAAGACAGGTGATTCGGCGAACCCAAGATCTATCTTGACCTCGGTTCCCAAGACGCCTTCCAAAACACTCTCTATAGCGCCCCAAAATCTACGATGTTTGTGCCGTGGCCACAAGCAATGAGTAAGAGTACCAACATCTGTTTTACATTTGGGCACATTGGGGACGTTCCTGTCTTAAATTTGGCAAGCCAGTCCGATGCCAAATAAATCCTGTGGAGTACCTTCAGTTGCGTCCTATTGCAAATCGAAATCTTCCAGACATTCTTCCAAATATTTGCTCACTCCTCTTGTGAAGATATCCACCCCCAGTTCCTGAACCCAAAATCCACACAGCTGTTCGATGTCCTTTGAGACCCTACCTCCTATCAAATGCCAGAATGTACTGATCGAGAGACTGCCCGTGGACTGAAGAACTCTCACCTCCATATTCGAATTATGGGGACTAACCATTAATGTAGTCCTTTTCTGTATAAAAACCCCTAATCTCCTCGATAGCTCATATTTCTGGCTCAGCGGCTGGAAAGATGTCATGCCCTCCCCGTCAAATAAGTCTCCCAAACAGGAAAATCCTCTGGACTCCCAAAGCCAAAAGCCAGCATCCAACAATCCTACAATTGGAGTAAAAGGGTAAGTTTTTCTTTGTAGATTGCCCTCACTTTGTTGCATCATTCTCCATGCTTTAACTGTGTTAAGAACAGTTGGATTTCTGCAATGGTCCATAACAGTCCTCATCTTGTCCATGAACAACAGATTAATGTGGGGACATTTTGCCTGGGAGGCGTCGATGTCCAACCACATTGACCACGGGTATTGGCAAGTCCAATCAGCCACATAGGCGAGGAAGGAACTCAATTGGTATTTCTTAAACTGTGTAAAATACACATCCCTCAGACCGGCGGAAGCTGAAATAGGGTGAGCTCCATAAGAGGCTGCCCATTATGCCAAATAAAAGATCAAAGCCGACTGTAAACCTCCGTGTAGGCTACCTGGCCATCATCAAAGGTGCATTTGCATGGGATATAATGAACGAGGAAGAACATTCATTTTGACCAGAGCAATTCTACCCAACTATGGTATCAAAAGATCCTCCCAACACTGGCGGTCCTGCCTGTATTCTCAAGCAACTGCAGGAAGTTAGCTTTACCTCATTGATTGAAGGCTGGGGTGATAAAAATGCCGAAATACAGGAAACCTCCCTCTGACCATCTGAAAGGGAATCGGATTCAACTTTCAAGATCAGGTACTCTAATATGATCCGAGACAGGTATGGCCTCTGATTTCATATAATTGATTTTATACCCCGGGAAAGATCCAAATAAATTAATCACTTGTATTAAATGGGGCATAGATATCATCGAGCTCGTTAGAAAGAGAAGAACGTCATCTGTGTAAAGGGTGATCTTATGTCATCCTGATCCTACCTCCAGCGCAATTATATTGTGGTCAGTCCGGACGGCCTCTGCCAACGGGTCAATCTCCAGTGTAAATCGTAAAAGTGTAACGGGAAACCGTTGACGGCTGCCTCAGCCATTGGTAAAATTCTCAGACCTTACACCATAAGTGAAATCCACTGCTTTAGGGTCCCAATATAACACTGCCACCTACCTGACAAAGACCCCTCCAAGGCCAAATCTTTCCAGGACACAAAAGAGGTACGGCCACTCCACTCATTCAAGTACTTTCTCTGCATCCACTACCATTCCTGGAATCGACTCTTGCTGGCACACCTGAACATGTTAGCACTCTCCGAATATTATTAGACGACTGTAACCACTAACAAAAATTGTTTGGTGTAATTTCACAATGAAGGGCAAGAAATTCTCCAGCTTCAACGTCAGCATTTTCACCAAAATATTATAGTCCACGTTTAAGAAGGATATAGGCCTACATGAAGTGCAATCCTCTGGAGAATAAGATAAATATTTCTTTCTCTCAGAGAGGATGGGAGGCAGTCCTGACTGTACGAATAATTGTACATATCCAACATTGGACCAGCCATCAAGTCTATGAACTCTTTTTAAATCTAACTCTAAAATACATCTGGGCCCAGTGTTTTACCACTCTGGAGCTGCCTCACCGCCTCCTGTATCTCCTGGATTGTCAGAGGGGCATTCAAACTAGTGCCTGCTCTGAAGTTACACCTGGGAGTTCCAGGTTCCAGACAAAGAGCTCCATCGTCGCCAATCTGTCCTCACAGCCCTCTGAATGGAACATCCCAGAAAATAACTTCCTGAATGCTGCATTAATCTTTCTGGGATCGCAGGTGATAGTAACAGAGCACTCACGAATGAATATGATAGACTGGGAACACTATTCTTTCTGGCCAAGTATGCCAGATATCTACCCGATAATCAAATAACCTCTGTTTCGCAAATGAAATCGCTCTCTTCGCTGTCTGGGTGAGGGCAGCGTTCAGAGCAGCCCGGAACATTGTAATCTGCTGCAACTTATTTACAGCCGGTCTTCAAAATATGCTCTGTCAGCTGCTGATGTCCCTTCCTTGTCGCCGAGTAAGAAATACTCAAACCACTTGCATAAGTCTTGGCCGTCTCCCAGAGCACAGTCGTATTGCTGGCTGTCCGAATTAATGTAGAAAAAGATTAAATCCCATGAAAAATATTCAATGCTCCAGCTATTGTTCAGGAGGAAAGTATCCATGCACCAGTGTAGCGAGCCTGTCCCGTCGCCACCATCCTTAACCTCCATGTAAACTGCCACATGATCAGAAATGGTTAGGTTCTCAATTCTACAAAGCAGCACTGAATTCAAAAAGGCCAATCGGGCAAAAACATGTCAATACTAGTTAGGCACTTATGTGGCTTAGATAAAAAGATGAAGTACCGACCCCTAGAGTGAACGATCTCCACACATCCACCAGGCACAATTCCCTGTTTAGATGATCCGTCCCATCCATACCCAAGGCAGTCCTGGTGAAAAGGAATGCAACCCTCCCCCCCAGCAAACGCTATTCCCATTCCGTACTAAGAGAGAGTAACAAAAAGAAAATTATAGAAACATCAAAGGTTAATGGGAGGGGAGGAAGTAAGGAGAAAAGAGAGAAAGAGAAATGAATGGGACCCCGCATATTAAAAAAAACAAACCCAGGTAAATGAGGCAAACGACAGAAGAAACAAAGAGAACATGATTGTCCATATTATTTGAGGCAGTCAATCTATTTAAAGGTGTCCTGGATGTCCTTTGTATTTTCTAGTGAGTGAAAATTCAACACGGACCCTCCGTGGTTGAAACTAATATTGTCGGGTATCTTACAGTATACTGAATATTCAATTCCCTCAGCCCCCTTTTTACCCTATCAAAGGCCTGCCTCTTGTGGACCATGGCCATAGAAAGGTCCTGGAAAAACATAATTCGTGATCCTTTGTATATAAGAACCTGTGGATCCTTCCCCAGTGCTGGAGACCCATTTGTTACTCTCCATAGTGCTGGATTGTACAAGGACGGGGCGGGGGTGCTGGTCTGACCCGGGCTTGTGCACTGCGACCTGGTGGGCCTGCACGACCTGCAACCAGCCCGCTTCGAATTCCAGCTTCAATAATTACCGGAGCCATTGCTCCAAAAACTGACGGGCTGATCTTCTTCTTCCCGTCCCTCCAGACAGAGATTCTTATGGTGTCCTCGATTTTCAAAGTCGACGTGCTCCTTTAGGCCCGTACCCGCTATCCCAAGGCCTGGACCCGACCGGATGAGGATTCCACTGCAGTTTTAGAGGACACAGTCCGCTGCTCCACCTCTATGGCATGTGTCTGAGACGCTGCATCTACTAGTCATGCTTCTGCAGCATGGCCGAGATCGGTTCCAGCCTGGTCTGGTTCTCCTCATCTCTGAATCAATCTTCTCTCGGAGCTTTACGTACTCCATGACCAAGCTCTGCTCTAATAGTAAGTCCCCTGGCGGGTTCGCAGAGGCAGACAGCATGGCCACGGGTGTGTCCGTGGCTCAGGGCAGTGCCTGCTAGTAGCGATCCACGTGATCCTTTACAGTTAGTCATTTTCCTTACTCATTTCAACTGACTTACAGCAATACAGGGGGTCAGTATTTTTACACAATGGGTCAGAAAGAGAAAGTGAATGCACCACCTTGTCTGGGTTCTGGTGTAGAGCTGAGTAGGACAAACCTACTGGGTCGCCAATATCTTGGATCTCCCCCGAAAATAAATCACCTTTAGTGCCTTTATTAAAAAAATTTTGAAGCTGTTTCTTGTAGACAGAGACAGTGGAAAACCAGTAGATGTGTTGTAGTTAGATATTCAGGTTTAAGAGCTCAGACAGTAAGTAGGAACTAATATTAAACCAAAGCGGTTCCGGAAAAGCAGTTCCATTTGGAAATGGAAAGGTAAAAGTGAAGTTGGCCTTCATTTAAAGGGAACGGGAACATAGAGTTAAGGACATTCTGCACAGGCTGCATGGAGTGCGGATGAGATTATACCTGTATTCTGTTCTGTTTCAAAGAATAAGACGTGATTTCAGGGAAACTTAGAAAATTCACACACAGGAGACTGACTAACACAGGCACTTGAAGAAGTGCAGCAGGCAAGGTTAGGAAAAATCCCAAGATATTCTACAAAAAAAAGTAGAACAGAATAACCAGGGAACAATCAAAGCCAATTAGAAATTAAGGGGTCAATCAGCATATGAAGCTGGAGAACATTGATGGATTATTTCATGAGAGCTTCGTATCTGTATTACCTGGGAGACGGAGGATGCAGTTACAGAATTCGAGAAGATGCATTGTGAGCTCTCAAATAAGATGCAAGTTGGGATGATGTAAAGTCAAGATGAGTTGTATCACTGGATAATGTTTCAGCCAAGAGACGAAATGATCTGACCCAAATGTTCATGACAAGGGAGGTTCCAGAGGACTGGAGAGCAGCTAATGTGGTCCCACATTGCAAAAAAAAAGTGGTGGAGATAGACCAGTGTCTTTTGGGAGTAGTGCAGTGTATCTTATTTTTTGTGGTATTCATAAATGATGTAGATTTGAATGTGGAGGGATGGTGAGAGGGGAGAATTGTTTAGTGTGATCGGTAAGTTTGTGTTTGACACAAAGGTTCGCCAGGTGGTTGGCAGTTAGGAGTAACGCCTTATTTTACAGGAAGATATCAGATGGAATGGTCAGATGTGAAGATCAATGGCAGATGGAAAATAACACTGATAAATATGAGGTGTGGCACTTTAGAAGAAGGAACCAGACAGGGTTCAATGGTGGAGTCAATGAATGGCAGCACACTGGGAAACTCAGAGGGTACGTCTTCACAGATCTCTGAATGTAATTGGACAGGGTAATAAGCTAGTTAAGAAAGCACATGGGACTGTAGGCATTTTGTTTATTCATCGAGGCGTACGTAATATGATCAAAACACACCATGAGTTAGGCCATAGATAGAATGCTGTGTGCAGTTCTGGGAGCGACATTACAGGAAGAATATGATTGCACTGGAGGGGGTACAGAGGAGATTCACCGGGATGTTCCCTGGGATGGAGCTTTATCAGGGATGAAGAGACATTGGATAAGCTCGGGTTGTTTACTTTGGAGCAGATAGGGCTGAGTGGGACGTGATTCAGAAGGATAAGATTACAAGGGACATGGACATGGTGGACAGACAGCAGCTGTTTGTTTATGTTAAAGGGCCAAGAACAAGGAATAAGACGTTTAAACTGCAGCCTTTGAGGTTTAGAGAGGATTGAAAACATGTTTTTCACCCAGAGTGTGTTGCGGTCTGGAATGTACTCTCTGAGAGGGGATTTGTCGTGGGTCACCTCACAACCGTTAAGAAGTATATTGACGAGCATCAAACTCTCATAACATTCCCGGCTACAGGCTACATGTAGGAAAGTGGGAATAGTGTAGATAGTGATGCATTTCTGATGGTGTAGAATATCTCCTTCTCTGATTGTATGATTGTGAAAACGTCGTTATTGAGCAGCCTAAGGCACAAATTGCAGGGTTTCTGAAAACACGTATTAATAAAGATTATGCGACTCAACTGCAATAGCTTCCAAAAGTATGCTATTGTGAAAGTAAACGAAAATTAGCAGCTTATTACAATCTGAAACCAGAGAATGGAGACTGGAAAACAGGGAAATGGCAGAACTGTGAAGCAAATACTTCAATTCTGTCTTCACAGAACAAAAAAAAATCAACAAAACAAAAAAAGACCAGGAAACCCAAGTCAGGTGAAAAAAAAGGAATAGAATGAAATTAGTAAATACATGGTTTTGTAGAAAATATTGGGACTGAAAGTAATTAACATCGACAACGTCAGCATAAATTTATGAATGGGAATCAAATTTGAGATACTGGTGGTAGATTAATTATGGTGAAGCAATGGATGTAATCTATTTGAATTTTTGGAATGTTTTTCGGTAAAGTCCCAAAACTAGTGTGCAGCATCACATCTTATGGAACTGGGGCTAACATATGGACATAGCCTGACCACGGCATAGCTGGCAGGAAACAATGAGTGGAATATTTTGATATAAATTTTGAGTTTACTCTCATGTGTATTTTACAGCATAAATACAAGAAATGTCTGCCTCAAACTGGCACCGTTATAAATAATTTGAATATTGCATCTTGAAAAAAAGGTGTCGCTGGAAGAAAGTTCATGGGTCCTGAGTCAGAACTTACTATCGGTGACACCTGCATCCCCCATCACTGGATGCCAGCTTCATCACCATCGACAGCAGAGGCCACCAACATCGAAGTTGCTGATCCTCAGGTGACATCTTTTCAGCTGGGCCAATACTCTTCCATCACGGCCTCGTCGCCCTCAGTGCCAGACCCACCAATGTCAGAGACATGTCTCTTACAGTTGTGCCCATCTCATCGATGATTCCATGATGCCTTTCCATCATCTACTTCAGCAGCACCAGCTCAGCACCCAACCAACAGCGAATTCCCGATCCTGCGGCATCACCTTTTGGTACTGGGCCTACCTCACACACATTGCCTCTGCTGATGTAGCAGTCGCCAATTCAAGGTCCAGTGCTTGCTCCGGAAAAGTAAGCAGGAACACACTCTCCTCTGCACTGTGCACAGCTCAAGGTTCTTACACTGCTCCGCTTGAGACCTCTCTAGGGCCATGCCCTGAGTCCACTCAAAGTCTGCATGTTTGGGCTCTAGTTACTGCTGATACTGTCCAAGTTACAAGGTCAGTAAGTTACAGAGAGAAAAGGGAGGGAGAGAAAATAAGGGGAACAAGTAAGTTAGAGTGTACAAGCTCCAGAAAAGGAGCCATTGGACCAGAAACACTGGAATAAAATGACTCTTATATTGTGGACGAAGGTTCATGGTGTATCACAGGGATCGGGGATTGGGCCCCAGCTATTCCAAACATACATCAAACATTTGGTTGAGGGAACCAAATGCAATATGTCACAACCTGCTGACAGCACTAAACCATGTTGGATTGTCAGTGGGTGAGGAGGCTGTAGAAAAGCTCTAAATTGATTGAGACAAGTGGAGTGAATAGGTAAGTATTTGGCAGATGCAGATCAATATGGGTAGATGTGATGTTGTGCACTTCATTGAATATATACAACAGCAGCCGGCCATTTGAAAAGGGATTTGTTCTAAAATGTTGATCTATAAAGGAATATATGCCCCTTTATTTGTTTCCTTCTGCGCAGCCGTCCGGGGTCCATGCAGGGCAGTGAGTTCTGACCCCAGAAGTCAATACTGGGAATGGTATTGACACACTGACCAGGGTATATAGACCGAGTAAGTGGGGAGTTGAAACATTGAAAAGGATCTGGATCTCTCTTTACACCAGTCACTGAAAGCAATATTGCAGGAACAGAAAGTAATTATTAAGATAAATAATATGTTGACCTTCATTTCAGGGGGATTTGAGTCCAGGAGTAAGGGTGTTTTACTGCAGCTGTACGGGACATTCGTGAGACCCCATCTCAAACATTGTGCAGTATTGTGTGCTGTTTTGGTCTCCTTACCTAATAAAAGACAAACCTAACATTGAGGGAGAGCAGTGAAGGATAGTCAGACAGATCTCTGGGATGACAGGCTTGTTGTGGGAGCAGAGTTTGAATCGAGTGGGCCTGTATTCCATGGTGTTTAGGAATGTGCCTGGAGATCTCAGTGAAATATATAAAACTCTGACAGGGTGAGACAGATTGGAAGCACAGATGATAATTACCCTGGCTGGGATGCCTAAAATCACGGGCTAGAGTGTTAGGTGCAGTCTGACCCTTCTGCATTGAGATAAGAATAAATGTCTGCACTCAGAAACTGGCGAACCGAGGGAATTCTCCCCCAGATCAGGCTGCGGAAACCAAGGCATAAAAGGGTTACAATAACAGACTTGTGGTGTGGAGATAAAGGACCAGCTGTCTTTGTAATGAATGGGGTAGAAAACTCTACGACTGCAATTCCTATTTTATATTTTTCCGATGGTTAATCACGTTACGGGATATGTATATTGTACGGGAAAACTGAATTGAGGCGATTTCCTCCATGAGCTAGAATGGGGAAAGGGTCAGTATGATGAATGGCCTATTCCTTTCCCGATGTTTCTGAGCAGTTTCTGGGAAAGCTCGGTAAATGTTGACAGAAGCTCTCAGATGTTAGTAAGGAGGCCTCTACAGGGTCATCAAGACTGTGGGTCCCATTCCCTTTTCTGATACTGACACTGGTGCCGGGTGTTGTGTCCAGCTTTATCGTTTAAGACCTCGGAGCAATTTGATGCTATTGAGCATCTTCCTTGGCCAATTTAGGGACCATTGAATAGTGTATCACATATCTATTTGTTGGGGTTACTTTTAGGTCAGATCAGGAAAGCAGGGGAGATTCACTTCTTCAAAGTACATTGGGGAAGGAAATTGGTGTTTACAAATTGGCTTCAAGGTCACTACTACTGACCAGATTTTACAACACGATATTATATTAATTGTCTTTAACTTCCACCAGCTGCCAGACCATTGGCCTGGTCTGGATTAGTAATCCAATGACATTGCCACAACAGCACCATCTCCACATGGGGACCGAACAGAAACCACACTGAGCAGGGTATGTCTGTGCTATTTGATAGCTCTGTCGGAAATGGCTCCTACTCGCATCGTGATGGGACAGTTGGGGTGGTAATTGGTCAGATTGCAATTATTCCCCTCTTAGGGGACTGGTCATACCTGAGTAATTTTATGCATTGCAAGGGAAATGTCATAATTAGAGCTGGAATGAAACAGCTTCCCCAGGGACATGGCTTGTTGTGCAGCACAAGTCTTCAGTCCTCTTGCAGGAATGGGGTCAGGGACCATTGCCTTTGTCGTAACTTCTGTGTTCAGCTGTTTCTTCATGTCACGCGAAGCGAATCGAATTGCTTGAAGACTGTCATCTGAGATTCTGAGGTCATCGTGGCGAGGATGAGGTGGATCATCAACTCTACACTTCTGGCTGCGGACGGTGTAGAAACTACATCCTTGTTTCTTTTTACACGGATGTACCGGGCTGTTCTGTTATTTAGGATAGAGGTATTTCAGGAGTCCTCTCCACCAGTAAGTTGTTTAATGTTCCATAGACCTTGATCCCTGGATGTAGCAGTACAGCAGATTTTAGATATGATCTGTTTGAATTGGGATCAATTCTCCCTCTCTATCAGATGTGAGTTCTGTTGTTAGGAGTGTAACCAGTGAAGTGCGGCAGCTTTAACGAGGTATCATCAAGTTTAGGTACACATAGTTCTGCCTTTGGCATGTTCACACACACTCATCATTTAACCATGGATTGTCTTGTTGGTAATAGTAGACTGAGGGATTATCCTCAGGAAAAGGTTTCAGACTATGATTGAGTAAAATTCTGCTTCTGCCGCTGCTGTTGTTTACAGCATCACGTGATAACCCAGTTATATCTGCAATATCTTTGATTTAATTCTCCCAGTCTGTCCAGCAATGTTTGCATTTTTAGGTCCAGTATCCATAATTATTTGTCTAATTGAACATTTGTGCTGTTCCTATTCATTTCTGGAGAAGTTCTGCTGGTTTGGCAGCATCTGCAGAGACATAAAAACAGAATTAGAATTTCAAGTCCAGTATGATGCTTCTTCTGAACTGAAAATGATTGGAAAATGGGCTTGTAATCCCTTGCCAGAGGTGGGGGATGGATGACAGTGAAGAGAGGATGTGGCAACAGATAAACGGACGTTTAGCAGTGGTGACAGAGAAGATGATATAAAACGTGTTTAAATTAAGATATGAATGGGGGAAAGGGGTTCCTTCTCTTGAGTGCAAGAGAAGGAGACATAACCAGACAAGGTCATAGGGAGGTCAGGAGGGAGAATGTTAACTATGTGCTATTATGTAGATCTGGCCAGAAGTAAGTTTTCACTGTCAAGGTCATCACCCCCTTCGCAAAAAGGAATTCAGGTGTTTGACTACTTATTGACACGAGTAAAAGTTTCATGCTGCCTCAGTACTGTAACATAGAGAAAAGCAAATCACAATATGAAGTTTGGACTGTGTGTTGTTTACCAGTCACTTTTAGTATTTTTTTCAAATTTGCGATGTTTATTTTTAAATACTTGATCTTGAAGTTAGTATCAGATGGAGTGAAGGAGGTTGCTGGGTAACATTATAGAAATCAGAACATCATAGGAGGCATGGATAGGGTGAATAGCCATAGTCTTTTCAACTGGTTGGGGAGTTCAATCATAGAAAGCATAGGTTTAGGGTAAAAGGGGGAAGATTTAAAAGGGATGAAGGAACAATACTTTTAAACAGAGGGTGGTGTAGGTATGGAATGAGCTGCCAGAGGAAGAGTGGTAGATGCATGTACAACTGTAACATTTAAAAGACATTTAGACAAACATATGAATGGGAAACATTTAGAGGCATACGGGCCAAATGCAAGCAGATGGGATTAATTTATTTTGGAAAAACCTGACCAGCATGGACATTTAGAAAAGCTTCACTCAGATTCAGTGTCATTTTGTGAATTAGAAATTATATTTTGCCCTTTAATGTCATGCAATATATTTCTGGAAATCCCTGACAACGTAACAAGCGGACTTGATAAAGGGGAACTGGTGGACACGATGCTTTCCAGAGATTTTCCACAAGGTATCACAAAATAAAGTTTCTCACACAAGACGGAAGATGGATAACATATGAGCATGGGATGACGATTGGTTAACACATAGAAATCGGAGAATCAGGATTAATGGATGGTTATGATAAAAGTGCTGGAGTACCACAGATATCAGTCCGATGGCATCAGTTATTTACAATCTATACTAATAGTTAAAAAATGTGGTGCTGGAAAACACAGCAGGCCAGGCAACATCCGAGGAGCAGGAGAATCGACGTTTTGGGCATAAGCCCTTCTTCAGGCTTATGCCCGAAATGTCAATTCTCCTGCTCCTCGGATGCTGCCTGGCCTGCTATGTTTTTCCAGCATCACATTTTTCAACTCTGACACTCCAGCCTCTGCAGTCCTCACTTTCTCCTAGTTAATCTATACTGATAGCCTGAAGGAGAGCGCTGAGTGCAATATACATCCGAGATGGAGGATGACACTGAGAATCAAAAGGCAGGCTGCTATTCAATGGAGAGGACTTCCAGAAAAGGAACAGTACAAAGGGATTGGAGTGTTCCTGTATATGAAACATAACGTCAGCATGCTGATACAGCAAGTAACTAGGTTGGTACTTTAGGTGGGTTCTTGGGGTGAAAGGGTTGTGTTATTGAGAACCTCTAAAATGGGGAGGAAATTACTCATTGTGGTTGAAATGATTGAGGAGCAATACTGCTGAGGAATACAAGATACCGAGGGGACTTGACAAGTTAGATGTTGAGAACGTGTTTCCACTGCTGGGTGTGGTATTGTACTCAGGGATGTTGATACCGAATATGGAATCGCGATTTCAAACTGAGATGCAGAATAATGTCTTCACTCAGAAGGTAGTGAATGTCTGGAATTCTCAAACCCAGAGAGTTGTGCATGGGTGCAAGCAGTCGGTAAGAAAGCAGAGTTGAGCTGTGGAGTAGGTCAGCTATGTTCGTATTAAATGACAGGGCGTGTGCGGCTGAATGGCCTTCTCCTGTTCCTATTTCTTATGTTCTCATGTTATGCTTTTGGAAAGTTACTGGATATTTTGATGGAAGTCATGAAATACAATGTTGTATTCAGGAGGAGAAGAGGATTTGTTTGAGTTAGGCCTGGGTGAAGTAGGAGGCTTTCTTCACAGTGAATTTGGGTCTGTAACAAAACCCACATCTGCAGCAGACGTTACAGAGAGGGGAAGCCTGTGGGTCGCGTGTCACTTCCTGACCAATCCTGGATTTTCCAAGTACATTTCTAAAACTACACTTAACCATCGGAGTGACTTCGATATGCTCCTGTGTAACAGGTCTGATGGTCTGAATGGAACATCGGAACAGAGGGCTGAGGAACACGAGTGAGCCATTCGGCCCTTTGACTCTACTCCACCAGGAAATAAGATCTTGGCGCATCTTATTGTGGTCCGAACTGCACTTTTCCCTCCATGCACCATTATTCCTGATTGTCTATGGACAATCAGACAAAGTCAACCTCGATATAATATAAAGATTCAGCCATCCCAAACTTCTGGGAAAGAGAAGTACCACTGGAATAAAATCCCATTTTGTGATTTTCTCCTCATTCATAATCTGACTGAGGTTGGAGGGTGTCACTGTTTGCTTTTCTAGTTCCACTCCTCCACTGCTCACAACAAATGTTAATATAAACAGGTTGGTGATATAGCCAATGATAAAGGTCTCAGATTGGGTCAGGTTCAGTGATAGGAACAAGTCAGACTGATTTCTTTAATGAGCCAAAAGTAACTAATAGAACTAACGGAGGAGCATGTTGAATCAGTGAGTACCACTGCTGCCTCACATCACCACAGAGCTGAGTTCAATACCAAACTCGGGCGACCCCCGATGTGTAGTTTGAATATTCTCTCCATGTCTGTGTTGCTTTCCTGTCAGAGCTCCAGTTTCACTCAAAGTCCTACAATGTGCTGCTGAGAGTGGGTTGGACATGCTCGGTTGCCTATAGTGCCCATATATGTGTGGGTTTGACATGGGGAACGCAGGATTACATGCATAGGGTTGGGGACAGGGCTTTGTGGGATGCTGTTCGGTGGGTCAGTGTGGACCCGATGGGCAGAATGTTCTTCTTCCACTCTGGAGAGGTTCTATGACAATGACAAGTTTAGATTATACAAACACCCATTGTTTGTATAATACCTGATCTTGTATGTTTCAAAAAGAACATCTCTCATTACACGAATAATCTGTAAAAGCCTCCATAATATACGCCTTTCATTCCTGGAATACATGGTGAAACATCTTTGAACTGTTTCCAAAGGAATTATATAATTTCTCAGGTAAGGAGCCAAAAATACCTCACAACTCTGATGAGAGTAATTTTTTTTTCTCGAATTGTTTTGAGTCTTTGGAACTCTCTTCTCCGCAGAGCATTGGAGGCAGAAATATTGAAATATTGAATGCTTTTGAAGCACAGACAGAAGATTTGTAAATACAACAGAGTCAAGGATTATCGTGAAATGGGCAGGAATGTGCAGTGTGGTGGAAATGCAGACATCGGTACAAATGAAATGGCAGCAGAACATCCAGGAATATAATGCAAAACGATATTATACCATAGATGACATTTTAATATGTTAACAGTAATAGATTACTGTTCCAGATGACCATGGGGCTGCTCTGTCATGAGAGAGAGACCGCTCGTGGTGGTTTGCCCTAAGGGTTACCACACCTCGGGTGATGGGTTGAGGGTGAGAGTGCGTCCCCTTCATGGTAACCTCTGTCGGGGGGTGGGGTGGGGACTTGAACCTGCGCTGTTGGCATCCCTCTGCATCACAATCCAGACGTCCAGACAACTGAGTGGAAGACTGTGTCACTTCAATAGACCGAAACAGTGACAGACAATGCGTAAGAAAAACTTTCATAACAAGGAAAGAAGACGCAATTCAGATATCGGTCAAGATAAAGGTTGAGGACAAAAATGTTCTCTGCCAGAAATTGTATTTTATAAGGAGACATAGAAACATAGAAACATACAGCGCAGTACAGGCCCTTTGGCCCTCGATGTTGCGCCGATACAATCCCACCTAACTTACACTAGCCCACTATCCTCCATATGCCTATCCAATGCCCGTTTAATTGCCCATGAAGAGGGAAAGTCCACCACTGCTACTGTCAGGGCATTCCATGAACTCACAACCCGCTGAGTAAAGAATCTACCCCGAACATCTGTCCTATACCTACCACCCCTTAATTTAAAGCTATGCCCCCTCGTAATATCTGAATCCATACGTGGAAAAAGGTTCTCATGGTCAACCCTATCTAAACCCCGAATCATCTTGTACACCTCTATCAAGTCACCACTAAACCTTCTTCTCTCCAATGAGAACAGCCCCAAGTGCCTCAGCCTTTCCTCATACGATCTTCCTACCATACCAGGCAACATCCTGGTAAACCTCCTCTGCACCAGTTCCAGGGCCTCCACATTCTTCCTATAGTGTGGCGACCAAAACTGCTCACAATACTCCAGATGCGGCCGCACCAGATGTATGCAGATGTTGCATACATCTGCAACATGACCTCAGGACTCCGGAACTCAATTCCTCTAACAATAAAAGCGTGTACGCCATATGCCTTCTTCATCGCACTATTTACCTGGGTGGCAACTTTCAGAGATCTGTGTACATGGACACCAAGATCCCTCTGCTTATCCACACCACCAAGTATCCGACTATTAGCCCAGTACCCCATCATTTTATTACTCTTACCAAATTGAATCACCTCACACTTACCTACATTGAACTCCATTTGCCACCTTTCTGCCCAGCTCTGCAGCTTATCTCTATCCCGCTGTAACCTGACACATCCTTCCTCACTGTCAACAACTCCACCGACTATCTTATCATCCCCAAACTTGCTCACCTAACCTTCTAGACCTTCCTCCAGGTCATTTATAAAATGACAAACAGCAATGGTCCCAAAACAGATCCTTGCAGAACACCGCTCGTAACTGCACTTAAAGATGAATCTTTACCCTCAACTACTACTCTCTGTCTTCTTCCAGCCAGCCAATTCCTAATCCAAACCTCCAACTCACCCACAATGTCATACCTCCGTATTTTGTGCAGTAGCCTACCATGGGGAACCTTATCAAACGCCTTACTAAAGTCCATATACACCACATCTACCACTTTACCCTCGTCTACCTCCTTAGTCACCTTCTCAAAGAATTCAATAAGGTTTGTGAGGCACGACCTGCCCTTCACAAAACCATGCTGACTATTCTTGATCACATTATTTCCCTCCAGATGTTCATAAATCCTATCCCTTACAATTCTCTCTAAGACTTTGCCCACAACAGAAGTGAGACTCACCAGCCTATAGTTACTAGGGTTATTCCTACTCCCCTTCTTGAACAAGGGAACCACATTTGCTATCCTCCAGTCTTCTGGCACTATTGCTGTAGACAACGAGGACATAAAAATCAAGGCCAGTGCCTCTGCAATCTCCTCCCTTTCTTCCCAGAGAATCCTAGGATAAATTCCATCAGGCCCAGGGGACTTAACTATTTTCACCCTTTCCAGACTTTCCAACACTTCTACCTCAAAGCAGTCGATTCTAATTAATTGTTATTCAGTATTCAAATCGTCAACAATGTCCTGTTCCTGAGTGAATACTGACGAAAAGTATTCATTCAGTGTCTCCCCAATCTCTTCAACCTCCACACGCAACTTCCCACTGCTATCCTTGACTGGACCTATTCCTACCCTAGTCATTCTTTTATTCCTGACATACCTATAGAAAGCCTTAAGGTTTTCCCTAATCGTACCAAATCAGGACTTTTCATGTCCCCTCCTTGCTGCTCTTAGCTCTCTCTTCAGATCATTCCTGGCTACCTTATAACTCTCAATCACCCCAATTGAACCTTCACGCCTCATCTTTACATTGGCCACCCTCTTCCATTTAACAAGGGATTCCAATTCCTTATTAAACCACGGCTCCCTCACACGACCCTTTACTCCCTGCCTGACAGGTACATACTTATCAAGGACACTCAATAGTTGTTCCTTGAACAAGCTCCACATGTCAATTGTGCCCGTGCCTTGAAGCCTACATTTCCAATCCACACATCCTAAGTCGTGCCTCACAGCATCATAATTTCCCTGCCCCGAGCTATTACTCTTGCACTGCAGTGCACACTTATCACTCTCCATCACTAGAGTAAAAGTCACTGAATTGTGGTCACTGTCCCCAAAGTGCTCACCTACCTCCAATTCTAACACCTGACCTGGTTCGTTACCCAGAACAAAATCCAGTATGGCCTTACCTCTTGTTGGCCTGTCTACATATTATGTCAGGAAATCCTCCTGCACACATTGGACAAACACCGACCCATCTGATGAACTAAAGTTATAATTTTCCCAGTCAATATCTGGAAAGTTAAAGTCCTCCATAACAACCACCCTATTACTTTCACTCTTCTCCCGAATCATGCTCGCAATCCTTTCTTCTACGTCTCTAGGACTATTAGGAGTCCGTAGAAAACTCCTAACAGGGTGACCTCAACTTTCCGATTCCTAACCTCAGTCCAAACTACCTCAGATGGCGAGTCTTCACCCATCGTCCTTTCCACCGCTCTAATACTAAATGATTTAAAACTGTCTTTGGCTGAATATAATGCGGTGAGAGAAGTGAAGTAACCAGAGTGACTAATTGTGATTGGATATCAACAATAATTAAATAAGAACATATTTTTGATGGGTCTGTTTAAAATGTGCTTGCCATTATGGAGAAATATAGAGTTGATGGAATACATTGTTCGGAGAGTCTGTTCCCGTGGGAAAGGCCCTCGAACAGGCACTTGAAGAAAACCGGGGTAGAAGTGCCTGCGTGTCGTCTCGTTACTGACAGGAACCCAGAGGGTTGAATGGCTGAACGTTCCTGTAACATGGAGCTGAGAAAACTATCAAATCAGCCACGACCTTATTAAATGCAAGAGCACGTTTGAAGGGCTGAATAGTCTCATGATGGATTTGAATTATATGCGATTTGAAAAACGTACATTTCTAATCCTTCGCTTTATGCATTACATACAGGAACATCGACATTTTTTTCTGAAAATGGGAATTGTTTGGAACAGTATCTGAACATTCTATAATCAGCATGATCCAGAATATTCTACCACCTTGTGGGGGTGTTGCAAAGATGAGAAAGAGAGAGAGACAGACAGAGTGAGACAGACAGTGAAGAAGGGAAGGTGCTGCATGCAGTAGTGAGAGTGGTAGGTGCTATAACAGTGAGTGTGAGGGAACAAGAGAATACGACGATCCTTATCCTGACAGAGTGGGCAAGTTTATTAATGCTTGTCCTGTATTGCTGCGCATTTCTTCATACTGCAGATACTGCACTGATCTGGGTTGGTGAACTCAGACCATGTTTGGTGGATCTGCTGGTGTAGCCCAATATGGGAAGAGAATGGTCCCTGTCTGTAGTCGCCAATCACTCTGCCTCTGTCGACAAAACATGGTGAAATTGCCCCTTATCTGCTATGCAGGGCAGATCCAAACTGAGAAAGCTCAAACATGAGCTCGTTGGTCGTTAAAGATAGCAGCCGTACAAGGATCACAGAATATCCAGTGACATCCATGCGATGGCGAGTACCTCCAGCCATGATGGGTAGAAGAATCGGGCTGGTATTGAATGATACGGACGTCATGGAGTGGAGTGGGCAGTTAATGAAGTGAGTTCGATAAGATATCACCAGGAAACTAGCTCAGCCTCGCGCACACAATCCCTCTGTCACACTCAAAGAAAATGTCACTGAGACAAATTATTGCCAGATTCAGCCCAATAAGTCGAAGACTCTGCTGAGGCCACTCCAGTTATAAAGCTGCAAAACAAATGCTCATTAAAATCTCCAACATCAGAACTCACACTGATATTCCATTCACCCATCATTCCTGAGCATATTGGCTCATATTGCAGGATGTTGCCGAAATATCCTTATTTCAGCATTCTGAAACCTCTGATTTTCCATGAATTTGTCTCTCAATCTCGTTTTCTCTTTTTCCCAAAATCCTTTTGCTTATTGGTATTTAACGTTGTCTCCCCACAACCCTCCCCTACCATCTTTCTGTGGCAGTGATGCTTGTACCCACAGCACCGGTTGTCATGGCACAATGGAGATATGGAGCTGGAAATCTTCATATTGAAGGGACAGCTTGTGGACTGGTGAAACTTGCACAGTATTCCATCCTGGACAGTTTGCTGGTTTATACTGATTCTGGTCTGTAGGGTATTCCATAGTGGGCTTATACGTGTCTGGGCTAGGTCTGTGAGGTGGATTAAGTATCCGGTCCATTTCCTAGTAGAGCTAACACTCGTCCAGCAAGGCACATATTGCTATCAAACCCCATATTTCTGCAACATGTTGTCTATTAAGTAATTACCCATGTAAAACGTAAATATCTATCCCTCTTATTATGGACCCGAGCAGATCCCCTCAATGTACATGGAAAAGGTAGTCTCGACCTGAACACTTTCTTATTTTAAAGGTAAATGCGACGTGATTTATTTCAGATGCAATTCACTTGGTCGAAATATTCAACTTTAAGCAAAACACAATCTGTTCAAACACAGTCGATAAGATACAGCAACAACAAGAGGAACTTGGAATAACTATTGGAAAACCTAACAAAATAACAGTTTATTTAACTGCTAAACAGTTACTGTTCCAATATGGTAACATCCCATAAAGACACACTTGCCAAAAGCACATTCAGGAAACAGATTGTCTCACAAGCAGTTCTCCAATAGAGGAGGAAAGCAGATCAAAAGACAATTCTGAGAGAAATCTCAGAGAGAATGTGTCGCATCCTGCAGCGATTTATTACCTTCCAACCCTGCTGAGACCCCAGCAATAACTGGCGAAAGGTAAAACTTAGAATCCTGGCTCTGTGAGAGTTTGACCATCGCTCCACAGGACTCGGCCGCGGCTGCAAGGACCACAAGGAATAGATTGTATCTACACTGTCTATGGCACTGTAGGAGCCTCTCAAAAATGCCTAGCCTTGCCTAAGCCATTAAGTGATGGCCAGATAAATGTCGAAGTAAAACATAAATAAATGAAACGAAAGGATGCAGCAGTCCTCGTGATCAGACACAGACGGCCTCGGAGCCCAGCAATTCCAACTCTGCCAAAACACAGTAGAACCATCGAGCTTGTGAAGAGAAGGCATCGGCTCTCTGCCTCACCCCTAACTTTGCAATTGGAGATGTGCCATTCACCCAATCATCAGAGATGTCCACATCCCACCCAGACCAAGTATTATTGTGGCATATGAGGGTTATAGTGAATGGAGGTTAACTGGAGCTGTTTGTTCAGTGCCTGTGATTGATGTCAGTCTCCATGGAACCTAATTGCGTCACTGGAGGGTTTCCTCTTCTATTAATGCGGGGCGTCCCTCAACCTGTTATCCCATTGTATAAGCAATAGCGTCATCCTCAAGATGATTTGGATCTGCAGGACAAAAAGAGAGAGAGAAAGAGAATCTTACAACAATAGACTGGAATATTCCAACGATGGATCAGAATCTGAGAACATTAGACTGGAATGTTCTGATAATGGACAGGAGATTATCCTTGTGTCTTTACTATCTTGTTCGAGATTGGCCATGGTTAGAGTTGCTGATACAAGCCGTACTGATGATTATTCAGGTAGATTACTACCCCATCCAAACTGTTGTTGGTGATGCTGGTGAGCCTATACCTCTCAATTCTATAAGCAATGGTGAAAGTTATTCCTATTTCAGTTATTTATATTTAACAAATACATAAACAGTTATCCTTATTTTCAGTCACAAACACCATTTCATCAATTTCAGACTCCTCATTCATAAACATCTAAGAAGGAACAAGGCTATTCAGACACTTAAATCTTCCTTTACCCCTGAACTGTTATGTGCCTCTGTATTCTCTCAGACTCAGTGCTGTTGCTGAATTAGCTGTCACCTGTCCCCTTGTTAACTTCGAATTTTATGGCTCCAGTTCTTTTCTGATCAGTCTTCCAGATGCAAATATCTTGACAATAAGCTTGTACTTGTCTCTCCAGTTATTTCATAATAGGGACCCTATATCAGAGTAATGATGGCACCGGCTGGGTAATTCAGAGGCACAAGTTCTGGATTTAAAGACATTGTTTCAAATCCTACCAGAGCCAATGATAGAACTTAAATTCGTATGACAAACATTGGAATGAAACCTCATTTTACATACATCAGCAATAAGACATCAGTATTTCTTTTATTATTTCACTTATAGCCTTTGGTAAAGAATCTAAGTATGACTGCAGACATACAACAATATGTTTGGCTCTATATTGTCTTGACAAACGGCCTCACAGTCAAGAGCAATTATTGGTAGACAGCAAATGCTGCCCTTGTCAGTGATGCTTTTTAAATAATTATCTCTATGTCACCGAGACAGTGCAAATGATTTTCACCAGAGCAAGCCCTGGCATTATAGTACAATCAGGAGGTAGTGAAGTAACTATGTTTTTAACCTGTAGCACTATGAGAGAATAAGAAGTTGAAACTTGATGGGTATGGACAGACACTCATTATGATGTTTCAAACAGCCATTGAAAAGGTGAGAAATTCCAGATTTCCCATAGGATGCTCGATTCCCAATAGTTTACAAGCCTGTGCAGAACCCTCATTTCGGTTGACAGAGATGTATGGGGTCTGAATGCACTTTAATGCGCAGTTACTGTGTGAGCCAGCACTCAACGTGACATTGTTCACAATCCTGTCAGAAGTTATAATACCTTCAGTATGAAACAGTTAGCCATTCCTCACCCACTTGACTTTCAGAAAGAACATCACTCAGCTGTGGAAGATGGTTTTGAGTCGGGTTTAAAAAATGGCTTCATTCCCACTGCCAAACAACCACGCTAACACAACACGGATGTATTTTGGGTAATGGCGGGGAATAACATGGAACAGTCCCTCTGTGCAGTTCCTGCTCTACGTGGTTATGTGTTGACACCTTCCTGTTCCTGTGTTAGTGACTTGAGAAGCTGAGTGACCTCTTCCTGTTCCTTTCTAAGTGACTCCAAGCGTAAAATGGTCACGTTCAAATCCCGTGTAAGTGACGTGTGGGGCTGAGCAGAAACCTTGTCTTTCTGTGTAACCGCCGGGAGGGACTGAAAGGACTGACCCTCTTATTGCCCAGTTTTGATGGGCTGAATGGCTTTCCCTCATTCTTGTGAAGCCAGAATTAGTCTTATATCCTCTAAATCCTTCCTATTAATATGCACATCCAGATGGTTTTTAAATGTTGAAACTGGACCAGCCTCCATCACGTTCTCTGACAGCTCATCCATACACACACCACAATCTGCATGAAAATTTTGTCCATTTACGATCTCTCTCCTCTCACCTTAAACCTTTATCCTATAGTTTTGGAATCCCGGGTAAAATACCTTGCTATTCAGATTGTCCTTGTCACTAACCATTTTATAAACCTCTGTAATGTCACACCTCGGCCTCCGTTGCTCCAGAGTACACAAACCCTAGTCTGCCCACCCTTTCCCTGTAGCTCATTCCCTCCATGCTCGGCAATATCGTTGTAAAACTTTTCTGCACCCTCTCAAGATTAAAGGCATCCTTCCTACAGCAGACAGAACTGAATTAAACATAGTATTCTAAATCTGGCCTCACCAATATTATGCTCTGTCGAAATATGATCTCCCAACTCGCATACACAATGCACTGACCAGTAAAGGCAAGCATCCCAAACCCATTCTTCTCCACCCTGTCTACCTGCGACTCCATCTCCAAAGATTTATGAACCTGCACCCTTTTGCTGGACAACACGCCCCAGGGCTCCACCATTAAATATGTAATTTCTGCCCTGTTTTATCTTATTAAAAATGCAACAGCTCACATTTGTCTAAATTTAACTCCATTTGTTCCTCCTTGGCCCATCTGATCGAAGTCCATTAAACTCAGAGGTAAATCTTGCTGGCCACTGCACCTCCAATTTTGATGTCATCGATAAACATAATAAAAAGGCAAATATTCAGATCCAAATCATTTATATAAATGACAAATGCAGTTGTCATTGATATGACATTCAGCACCTTGTGTTACACCATGGGTCACAGTGCCCCAATCTGAAAAGATATCCCAGAGCACCCTCTGTCTCCTACCTTCACTCTAATTTTGTAGTCGATTGGTTAGCTCATCTTGGATCCATTTGTCATCTATCGTTACTAACTTGTCTGCCATATGGAATCCTGTCGAAAACCTTGCTGAGGACTGTATCGGTAGCATCTAGCAAACTGCCTTCATTTTTTCTTGCCACCTCTTGAAAAAACGCAATCAACATTGTTAGACACGATTTCCCATGCACAAAGTCATGTTGACTATCCCTAATCAGTAGTTGCATTCGCAAATGCATGTAAGTCCTGTCCCTCACAATCGCCTCCAACAACGTGCCCACGTCAGGCTCAGCATTCAATAGTTTAGGTCACTGTGCCCTTTCATCGTCCCATGCTTCCACTGATCTCTGTAAATGTTAATATAAATAACTTGGTGATATGACCAACAATATAGGTCTCATACTGAGTCCGAATTAGGAACAAGTCAGGTAGAATTCATTAATCTGCTACAATTGACAAGTGCATGACCGAAACAAAGTTACTCAAACTACGATCAAAAGATGAATGACGAACATTTTAGATAGTGCAAATCTGAATACCGCTGTTTCTCTCTCTAATAATACTGACAGATGCACACGTTTGATGACAAACTGAAAAATAAAATCTCTGCAGAGAGTTAACTTGAAAGAACTTTGACCAAATATTAATTGAAGTCATTATGATGGTTCCAAATACCATTCAGCTTATGGAGCTATTCTGCTCTTACAAGCTACTGGGAATGGGATCACTCCCTGGAACAGGTGCATTTAGCTGAATTCCCTTTACTTCAGGCAGTGGGGTGATTCCAGTGATTCCTCGAAAGGAATCCTCCATGAGTGGTAAAGATGACTGAGGAGTTTTCAGCTCACACACATTGCTGGAATAAGGAAGACGGAGAGAGAGGGAGCAACAGGCTGTACCTTCTCAGGAAGGTTATATTTCCCCACTCTCTGAGTTGAATCACATATTAACGTTATCCAGTCGCAAACTGGACCAGATGAGGTCTCTCTGAACAGTGTCTGACCTGTACAACTCCATCACGTTCCCTGATCCATGGAGGTACATCTTTGCTGCCGTCGGACACACAGCCATTTCTTTCATAACAAATCGTCCCATTCGATTTGAAGATGTGTTTCTATGTTCCCGTACACGTTTATATTATAACTTTTAATATCTTCATAACATCCGTACTTAAATGAATGCATTTTATTCTTAAATTATTTCCCCAGTCTTATTCCCCAGTCGAGAAGATAAAATATTAATCAGGTATTCACTCACTCAAAATCGGATATGGTCAATAAGAACATTACTCATTGTCAGGCCTAAACCTCTGATCGTTCAAAGCATAATGGGCGGCACGGTGGCACAGTGGTTAGCACTGCTGCCTCACAGTACCAGATACCTGGGTTCAATTCGGGACTCAGGTGACTGACTGCGTGGAGTTTGCATATTCTCCCCGTGTTTGTGTGGGTTTGCTCCGGTTTCCTCCCACAGTCCAAAGATGTGCAGGTTAGGTGAATTGGACATGCTAAATTTCCTGTAGTGTTAGGTAAAGGAGTAAGTGTAGGGGTATGTGTGTGTTGCGTTTCGGCGGGTCGGTGTGGACTTGTTAGGCCGAAGGACCTGCTTCCACACTGTAAGTAATCTAATCTTTAAAAAAAATCCAATAATGCCTTCATCGCAAGAACGAGTAAAGAGAACCAAGTTTGAAAAGCAGTTTGCTTTTTTTTTACTTCAGTGGGATTACAACCCCCACACTGTACATCAGATGCTGTCTCAGCAATTGCGTGTCCAGATGCTGTAAAACAACCTTAAGATCATACCCGATACCCTTTGCAAGATAAGGTATCATTCCATTTATTTTCCAAATCATGTGCTGTATCTATAGACGAACTTGTTGCGAAATATGTACCAGGACACACGAATCCCTTTGTACCACCGAATTCTGCATTCTGCCTCCAGTTATATAATTTACTGTTGTTTTATGTTCCTCCAAAACAAACTTCCCATCACTGACATTGTACAATTTTTTTCTGCGTAAAGTTTGCACACGCCCCTGCCCTGTCTGTATATCATTGCAGACTCTCTGCCTCCACTTCACATCTTATTGAATGTTTATCCTGGTGTATCAGCAAACTCCAATACATTCGGCCCCTTCATCCAAACCATTAATGTAGATTGTAAACTTTTCAGAAACTCACACTGATCCCTCAAGAGTTCCACTAGTTACAGCTTTCCAACCTGAAAACAAGTAATTATCTCGACTCCATATTTCCTGGTACTAACCAGGGCTCCCTTAGAACATTTTCATGGCCTCCTGCTATACTGTGAAGTTGGTTGTCGATTTGTTCCTGAGCTAAGTGGTTCTCCATTCGGGCCATCTGTTGTCATATGATCAGGTGGAGTTCGTACCATCAATGATCCAGGTCCCTGACAGTTTAAAAGATGAGCACTGAATATAGACTAACTTTTCATGGGATTGCTACCAGGTCAAAAATTTTGTCTTTTAGATTCAGTAATAGAACCATTCTGCAATATTAGACATGTGCTCAAATTTCACCAGACAGGCACTGAGGGGGAGCGGAGGTTTCCTATTAGCTTGATGAGTATTCATCCATTTAACAACACAAACAAGAATCTTCATCATTAATTTAATTTTTGGCTGTTTGTGCTACGTTGAAAAATTACTGCAGTCACTACACATTAAAATAAACTATTGTCTTTGAAAGGACCTTATAGAGGTTGATAAAATCTTGACCAGCATGGATAGTGGAAATAGGCAAAGTCTTTTCCCTGGGGTAAGGGAGTCCAAAACTAGAGACCATAGGTTTAAGGTTAGAGGGGAATGATATAAAAGAGAACTAAGGGGCAATTTGTTCACACAGAGTATTATGTGTGTATGGGATGAGCTGCCAGAGGAAGTGATGGAGGCTGGTGTGATTACAACATTAAAAACTAATCCAGATGGATATATGGAAAGGAATGATTCAGAGGGATATTGGGGAAATGGTGGAAAATGAGACTGAAATACTTTAGGACATCTGATTGGCAAGGATGAGTTGGACTAGAGAGTCTGTTTTCCTGATGCATATTTCTATTACACTATAACAACTCCTTCATTCTATTCCTGTGTATCTAATTAGAGGGGCAGAATGATCTCCTCCTGCCCCATTGCAGAGATACTGACTGGCTTAATTGGGTCTCCCTCTTCCATTCTAACAGCCTGAATGGGTGCAGTGAGAGAACATGGGATAGGCACTCTCGCCGGCTGCTCTGTTTATAAAGATCCTGGATGGTCTGTTTGCGAGTGAAAAGCCCTTTCCTGTCTATTGTCAATAAACACAGACTTCCCTGTCCAACAAAGGCCAGTCAAGGTCAGACTTGAATAACTTCAATGACCGAGTCTTCACTGTTCACGGGGGATGAGAATACCACAGACAGCACAATCATAAGGAAATAGGAACAGCCGTTTCTCAATTTTAAACGGTGGAACCTCTAAATTTAAATGTATACGAATCTCAGAGCAAGTCACCTTCACTTTTATTTTAGTAATGAGGACACAACCAATTGGAAAGATGTAGACCATCCAGCCCCTCAAACCTATCCCACGTTCCCATTGATTCTGTTCATTAAAGTATTTATCAAACTCAGCCTCCACTGCTCTCTTGGGTCAACATTTCGATAGTGTCAACCATGAACTGGACTGTTTGGAACATCGAGTCTGATCAGCTGTTCGATCATTCGATGTGCTTCTCAACAAAATGTTCCTACCTTCTCATTGTAACCCTTGATCCCCTTATTAATCAACACGGATCTACCTCTGACTGAAAAAAGAAACAGAACTCTGTCTGTGTCTCTGCATGTCTGTATGCGCGCGAGTGCTTCTGCTTATTGACAGTAGACAGAGGCTGGTGGAGGAATGTTGTCTTTTGGACTGGAGACCTGTGACCAGCAGCGTTCCGCAGGGTGTAGTGCTGGATCCACTTTTGGTTTTCATTTATATCAATGATTTAGATGAGTATTATAGAAGGCATGGTTAGCATGTTTACGGATTACACCAAAATTAGTTATATGGTGGAAGGTGAAGAAGGTTACAAGCACATCATAATTAATTAGATCAATGAATCATAAAGACGTGCAGCTCAGAAACAGAACCTTTGGTTGAACTCATTCGTGCCAACCAGATCTTGTAAGTTAACTTAGTTTTATTTTCTAGCATTTCTTCTATATCAATCTAAACGCTTCCAATTCATGTCCCCACCCAGATTCCTTGTAAATGTTGGAATTGTACCAGCCTCCACCACCTTTTCTGGCAGTTCATTGCATATATGCACCAGCCTCTGCGTGAGAATGGTCCCCTTAGGTCCCATTTAAATCTTGTCCATCTCACCTTAATTCTATGTCCTCTAGTTGTGGACTTCCCTACCCTGCAGTAAAGACCCTGACTATTCATACTATCCATGGTCTTCATGATGTTACAAACCTCTAGAAGGTGCAAATGTGACTCCAACCAATACGAATGGCTGTGTTTTCCGTCATCCCAGGCCTAAATTCTGAAATTCAATTCTGACACCTCTTCCTTCTCCACCGCATCTCAATTCTAAAATCATTTTAATCAACTTGTTCAGTCACATTATAAAACACCTCTGTGGGATTTGAATCTAGACGTTTGGGCTTACACTATCACCACTTGGCAATAGTCCCAGAACTGCAACATTATTCTCCTGTGTGTTTGTCCATCAGCCTGGTTTGAAATACTGTGACATAACTCCGTGACTTGAATCTAAACCTTCTTGTCCAGAGTGAGAGGCACTTCCACGCAAGTTCAGGTATTGGAATCTAACCCAGAGCTCTGGCTCAGAGGCGTTACCCGCTACACAAGTCTTAAACCATGCCCAGATTTTGGGTCACATTTTAAATATCAGCTTTCAGCTCGTTGTGGATTCGTTAAAATTTGGTTCACTTTTACTGAATTACACAGTTAAAAGAATTACATTGTTTAACAGATGAAAGGTACTCACTTCAAATAAAGGATGTTAAGTTTATGTGCTCTGCCTTCGAGACAAGCTATGAAGCTCTTTAATTGTTTGGCTATGAATTCCACCTTAAGTGGCTATTATCTGACATTTCCAATATGAGAGAAAGAAATCCTGCAGACACACTCTGCACTATAAAGGATCTGGAATAGATACTTATCACTGAACACAAGAGATGTAGAAAGAGCATACTTTTTGGATCAAAAACACCAATCACTCTTTCCCGCCTGTAGGGTGCAACGGCCCTCTTCTGAAAACCACGAAATGATCCAAGGCAGCGAATTACTTGCCAGCCTTTCTACCCCAATACTATCACTCACTGGGTTGACGAGTAGCAGATGGAGTTTAGTTTCGATAATTACAAGCTCTCAGAATTTGGTAAAACAAACTACGAGAAGATATATACAATTCAATGTCAGGCCATTGGTAGTGTTACAGAACAGAGAGATCTAGTGGTTCTGGTATATTCCTTTGAAGTTTGCATCATGTGTAGGCAGGCTGGGTATGAAGCCGTTTGACTTGCTGGCCTTCATTGCTCAGACCTTTGAGTACAGGAACTGGAACATTATCTTCAGGTTGTGCTGGACATTCATGAGGTCCCTCCTGGAGTACTGTGTGCAGTTCTGGTCACCCAGTCACATTGGATATTATTAAACTGAAGACGGTTCAGAAAAAAAATTAACAGGATGTTACTGGGAATGGAGTGTTTAAGTAATGAGGAGAGCCTCGATAGACTGGGACCTTTTCCACTGCAGCGTAGAAGGTTGAGACCTTATCAATCTTATAGAGGTTTATAAAACAATGAGGGGTATCGATAATGTTGAATGGCAGATGGCATTTCTGTAGGTTGGCGGATTTCAAGACTGGGGGTAATTTTAAAATGACAGGAGAAAGTTTAACAGAAGACATAGTGTCATAGAGCTGTCCAGCATGGAAACCGATCTTTCTATCCAACTCGTCCCTACTGATCAGATGTCCTTCATTAATGTAGTTCCATTTGCTAGCATTTGGCCCATATTCACAAAACGTTTCCTTTTCATGTGCTCATACAGATGCCTTTTAAATGTTGTAATTGTACCAGCCCACAACTTCCTCTGGCAGTTCCTTACATACACTGCACCCTCTAATTGAGACGGTTGCTCCTTAGATACGTTTTAAGTCTTTCCCCTCTCACCTTCAACCTATGCCCTCTAGCTTTGGAACGTGCTACCTTGGGGAAAGGATCTTGGCTATTCACGCTATGCATTCCACTTGTGACTTTGGAACCTCTGAGATGACCTCTGAATCGCTGGTGCTCCGGGTAAAATAATCCCGGCCTACTCAGCCTCTCCATAAATCTCAGAACCCGCAATCCTGGCAGTATCTTTGTAAATCTTTTCTGAATCCTTTCAGGTTTCACCCATCCTTCCTCTATGATCGAAACCGTAATTGCACGAAGTATTTAAAAGTGGCCTAACCAATGTTCTGTCCAGCCGCAATTTGACTTCCCAACTCTTATATTCAGTGCAATGACCAAAAACGGCAAGCATACCAAAACCTTCTTCACTATCCGATATACCTGTGATTACATTTTCCAAATACTATGAACCTGTACCCCAAGATCTCATTGTTGAGCAATACTCCCCAGGAACTTAACTCTAAATGTAGAAAACAAGCCGTGATTTTCATTTCAAAAACGCAGTGTTTCACATTTATGTAAATTCAATTTCATCTGTCCCTCCTCAGCCCATTGGTTCATCTGATTAAGATCCGGTCTCCTCTGAGATAACCTTGTTTCTCTGTCCACTGCACATCCAACTTTTTTGTAATCTATAAACGTCCTAATCATGCCTCCTATGTTCATATCCAAATCATTTATATGAATGACAAATAGCAAAAGAACCAGCACTGAACTTTGTGGCACTCCACTGGTCACAGGCCTCCGGTATGAAAAGCAACCCACCAGCATTACCCTCTGTCTTGTACCTTTGAGCCAGTTCTGTATACAAATGGCTAGTTCTCCCTGTATTCCATGAGCTCTAACATTGCTAACCAGTATTCCATGAGGAAATTTGTCGAACGCCTTACTGAAGTCCACATAGATCACGTGCAGTGCACTGCCCTCATCAATCCTTTTCATTACTTCTTCAAGCTAAAATAATCGTGTTTGTGAGACATGATTTCCCATGCACAAAGACATGTTGTCTATCCCTAATCGGTCCTTGCCTTTCCAAATAAATGTACATACTGTCGCTCAGGATTCCCTCCAACAACTTGCCCACCACCGATGTCAGGATCATTGATCTATATTCTTAGGCTTTTCCTTCCCAGTTTGTTTAATGATGGCACCACGTTAGTCAGCCTCATGTCTTCCAGTACCTCACCTTTGGATATTGATGATAAGAACATGCCATTAAGATTCCCAGAACCAATTTCCCGACCTTGTCACTGAGTTCTCATGTATACCTGATCAGGACCCATGAAGTGCATTTTCATTACACATCATTTGGTTCGTGTATGGATGAACAACCTGAGAAGTGATGGAAGTGGGTAACGTTACAACGTTTAAAAGACATTTGATAAGAGAAGGTTTGGGAAAATATGGTCCAAGCACATGCATGTGGCACTGGTTTAGTTTGAGATTATCATCAGCATGGACTGTATGAGCCAATAGGTGTGTTTCCAAACACCCAGGTTAACTCTATGACTCCATGTGTGTTTGTATGTCCAAGTATGTATCTGCATATTTCCTTCCGCGCTTGTCTATTTTTGTGTGTCTATATGTGTCTCTGTGTGCCCCCTGAGTGTATCTATCTCTCTGTTATGTTCTGTTTCTGTGTGTGTGTGTATGTGTGTGTTGATGGTGCAGTGAGCTGCTGCCTTCCCTCGATCCGTCCCAAAGAGAATCCCTGATGATTTTTACCCTCCACTCCCACCTGTACAGTGGTGTGGAGAGGGAAGCAGAGACTGACAGCAAGTCCGACAGCATCTGTGAATAGAAATGAGAGTTAAAGTTTCGGGTAGAGTGGCCCTTCCTCAGAACTCGTGTCAGGGGGTTATTACCTCACTAAGCACCATAGAGACTGCCAGACTCGCCCTACACTGATACACACTGTTACATATTGATATACACAACATTAACACAGAGACATAGAGACACTCACTATTACGTGGACACAGACATGGACTGTCAGTCAGTAATTCTCTTGCTCCATGTTTTTCTTGTCAATATTTCACTTACACTGTCTGGTGTGTGTCAGTATTTAATTCTGTCCTCAGGGAGTTCGTTAGTATTGCACTTGCTCACCATAAAGAGTGAGTCAGCATTTCTGTGTGGCCTGTGACTGTAGGACAATTTCAATGTTTGCAGAAACCAAACCTGGAAGAATTATAAAATTTGTGATGGACAGTGTGGAAATCCAACAGGACAATCACACGTTGGTGTAGATTTCAGGTTTATGGCAGACGAGGTTCAATGCAGAGCAGTATGAGGTGATGCACTTCGGTAGGAAGAACATTGAAATACAATATAAAACATGCTTTACGGTTATAAAAGGGTTGCAGGAACAGAAGGGCCTGGGTGTACATGAGCACAGATTATTGAAGATATCAGGACAAGTGGGGAGAGAATTAACTATCACAGATTAGTTTCAGTATCTGAGCTGTTTACAGGAGGAGGTGGAGTAGGGAGTCTCCATGCTGTCTTCCTGGGAAATCGTGGCGATTATGTGTTGTTAGTCCACCCTCCTACATAGCGAGACTTGAGGATTCCATTTATAGCAGCTCGACACAAAATGGAGATGGCATCAGGGCCATGGCTTCTAAGTTGTGACGGGTGTGGAGGAGAACGGAACTGCCAATGGGTTTAAATTGAGGATTGCCCTTCATAGAACATTGCTCCTTACTCAGTTGGTGCGACGTGGATGTTTCAGAATCTCCATATGATGCGTCCCGGTCCTCTCCAAAACGTACCAGGGTTCTCTCCACATGGCGGGGGGAGGTGGTTAAGGGAACTGATATCGGGCACTCCACCAACCAGCTTGGCCCCTTCTGTCCTATTTTCAGGCTGTTTCTCCTGGAATGGGAGGGAGGGAGGGAGGATGGGAGTGGGTGGCCTTGCTCGTAATGCTGGTGCAGGTGGAGAGGGTGGGCATCGTGAGGTGCCCGGAGGGAGTCAGTCCACAGTGATGTATCATGCAATGTTGTTAGTGTAGCGTGTGCAATGGAGGGAGGGAGAGAGAGAGAGAGACAGAGTGACAGAGAAACAGAGAGAGAGAGAGAGAGAGAGAGAGAGAGAGAGAGAGAGAGAGAGAGAGAGAGAGAGAGAGAGAGAGGGGGGGAACAGAGAAGGTGATGCAGTGAGAGTGGTGAAACATGAGCCTTGTTCGGGAGTTGCTACTATAACAGATATACAGTGAGTGTGAGGGAGCAGAGAGAATACAGTGACCCTTATCCTGACAGAGGGGTGAAGGTTACTGATGCTTGTCCGGTATTGCTGGACATTTCTTCAGACCACAGATACTGCACTGAGCTGGGTGTGAGCTCAGATTATGCTCGGTGGGTCTGGTGGTGTGTCCCCCTCTGGGAAGAGAATGGTCCCCCTCTGTACTAGCCCAACAACCAGGTCCCCCTTACCCCTGTCAACAACAGTCGTATATTTGCCCCTTAGCTGCCATTCTCAGGGTAAACTGTGCAGGACAGCTCTGAACTGAGAAAGCGGAACCGTGTGCCCTTTGGCCTTTTGAAGGTGGCATTAGTGCCAGGGATCATATATTATGCAGGGACATCCGGGCGATGCTGAGTATCACCAGCCATGATGGGTGGGAGAATCGGGCTGGCATTGAATGAGAGGGACACCAGCGGCTGGCGTGAGGAGTTAATGAGGTGAGTTCAATAAGAGCACCAGGAAACTAACACGATCCCGCGCAGACAATCCCTCTGTCACACTCAAGGAAAATGTCACTGAGACAAGTTATTGATAGATTCAGCCCAATGAATCGAAGTCTGTGCTGACCCTTCTACAAGTTACAAAGCTGCAGAACAATTGCTCATCAAAAATTCTTCATCATCTGACCTCACACCAATATCCCGTTCACCCATCATTCCTGGAAACACTGGCTTATGTTGCAGTACGCTGTTGAAAAGTTTACATTTCAACATTCTGGAACCTGGGAACACATCCATCCATGGCATTGTCTCTCACTTTCGCCCACTCTGTCTTAACCCAAACTCCTCCCATGTGTTGATATTTAAACTGATTCCCAGACGATCGCTCTCTGGCAGTCATGTTCATTCCCAGAGTACCCCTTATAATAACATAGTGTAGATATTGAGTTGTAAATGGATGGGAGATGCACATTCTGTCGCTCACAGCATGGGCTGCAAATTTCCCCACGCTGGGCAGTGATCTAACACAGTGTTTCTCAGCAATGTACTGGGGTGGTGAACGCAGTTCCATACCCTGGTCACATGTCTTACCTGTGTTAATAGATCAGTGAACTGCTGTGGTCTGCATACATTTCCACTCTGGGTAGATTATGGCTTTCATTGCACAGTACATCAGCCCGGTCTGCACAGTGCTCCATGTTGAAAACATTTCTGATCTGGGTTTATAGGTCCATGCACTGCTATGGTCTGCCCAGTGTTCCTTCTGGAACAATTGCAGGGTTGTGTTCAGCAGTACACGAGCCTGGTCTGCACAGTTCTTCATGCTTAACAAATATCTCCTCCGGATCTATGGTGTCAGGGCTGCTTCTTTGAAGTGGATTGAGAATGTGATATAACTAATCATCTCAGTCGAAAAAGCCATGCCTTTATTTTTGTTCTCATTCTTCTGATTGGATCCTCCAAATTCTGAATCCTCCGGCCAGTCCCATTCTTCAGTCTACTTGCATATTTTGGCAACTTGTCCCATGAGTAATTGACTAGTTATAATGTGAATAACTATCCTGTCTATTTCCCTGGTCTTTGACATTGTTCACCCTGGAGCATCAGGATTCACCGTGATAAATCTCAGTAAGGTCACTCCTCAGACTCCACGCTCAAGGGAACATAGCACCAGCTCTCCATGTAGCTCAACATCGCTCGCTACCTCAACATCAGCAACCGACTTGCAAATCTTTACTGCACCCTTTCAAGTTGAACAACATCTTTTCTATACCAGGGAGAACAAAATTCAAGACAGTATTACAGAAGTGGCTGAACCTAGTAAGTAGGTGAAAGTGAGTACTGCAGGCGCTGGAGATTAGAGTCGAGAGTGTTGTCTGGAAAAGCACATCATAGAACATAGAACATAGAACATAGAACATAGAACATAGAACAATACAGCACAGAACAGGCCCTTCGGCCCACGATGTTGTGCCGAACTTCTATCCTAGATTAAGCACCCATCCATGTACCTATCCAAATGCCGCTTAAAGGTCGCCAATGAATCTGACTCTACCACTCCCTCGGGCAGCGCATTCCATGCCCCCACCACTCTCTGGGTAAAGAACCCACCCCTGACATCTCCCCTATACCTTCCACCCTTCACCTTAAATTTATGTCCCCTTGTAACACTCTGTTGTACCCGGGGAAAAAGTTTCGGACTGTCTACTCTATCTATTCCTCTGATCATCTTATAAACCTCGATCAAGTCACCCCTCATCCTTCGCCGTTCCAACGAGAAAAGGCCGAGAACTCTCAACCTATCCTCGTACGACCTACTCTCCATTCCAGGCAACATCCTGGTAAATCTTCTCTGCACCCTCTCCAAAGCTTCCACATCTTTCCTAAAGTGAGGCGACCAGAACTGCACACAGTACTCCAAATGTGGCCTAACCAAAGTCCTGTACAGCTGCAACATCACCTCACGACTCTTGAATTCAATCCCTCTGCTAATGAACGATAATACTCCATAGGCCTTCATACAAACTCTATCCACCTGAGTGGCAACCTTCAAAGATCTATGTACATAGACCCCAAGATCCCTCTGTTCCTCCACCTGACCAAGAATCCTACCATTAACCCTGTATTCCACATTCTGATTTGTTCTTCCAAAATGGACAACCTCACACTTGGCAGGGTTGAACTCCATCTGCCACTCCTCAGCCCAGCTCTGCATCTTATCTAAGTCCCTCTGCAGCCGACAACAGCCCTCCTCACTGTCCACAACTCCACCTATCTTTGTATCATCTGCAAATTTACTGACCCACCCTTCGACTCCCTCCTCTAAGTCATTAATAAAAATTACAAACAGCAGAGGACTCAGAACTGATCCCTGCGGAACTCCACTTGTAACTGGACTCCATGCTGAATATTTACCATCTACCACCACTCTCTGACTTCGACCGGTTAGCCAGTTTTCTATCCAATTGGCCAAATTTCCCTCTATCCCATGCCTCCTGACTTTCCGCATAAGCCTACCATGGGGAACCTTATCAAATGCCTTACTAAAATCCATGTACACTACATCCACTGCTCTACCCTCATCCACATGCTTGGTCACCTCCTCGAAGAATTCAATAAGACTTGTAAGGCAAGACGTACCCTTCACAAATCCGTGCTGGCTGTCCCTAATCAAGCAGTGTCTTTCCAGATACTCGTAAATCCTATCCCTCAGTACCCTTTCCATTACTTTGCCTACCACAGAAGTAAGACTAACTGGCCTGTAATTCCCGGGGTTATCCCTATTCCCTTTTTTGAACAGGGGCACAACATTCGCTACTCTCCAGTCCCCTGGTACCACCCCAGTTGCCAGTGAAGACGAGAAGATCATTGCCAACGGTACTGCAATTTCCTCTCTTGCTTCCCACATAATCCTAGGATATATCCCGTCAGGCCCGGGGGACTTGTCTATCCTCAAGTTGTTCAAAATGTCCAACACATCTTCCTTCCTAACAGGTATCTCTTCTAGCTTATCAGTCCGTTTCACACTCTCCTCTTCAACAATACGGTCCCTCTCGTTCGTAAATACTGAAGAGAAGTACTTGTTCAAGACCTCTCCTATCTCTTCCGACTCAATACACAGTCTCCCACCACTGTCCTTGATCGGACCTACCCTCGTTCTCGTCATTCTCAGGTTTCTCACATACGCATAGAATGCCTTGGGGTTATCCTTGATCCTATCCGCCAGGGATTTTTCATGCCCTCTCTTAGCTCTCCTAATCCCTTTCTTCAGGTCCCTTCTGGCTATCCTGTATCCCTCCACTGCTCTGTCTGAACCTTGTTTCCTCAACCTTATGTAAGCCTCCTTCTTCCTCTTTACTAGACATTCAACCTCCCTCGTCAACCAAGGCTCCCTCACACGACCATTTCTTTCCTGCCTGATCGGTACATACATATCAAGGACACGTCGTATCTGCTCCTTGAAAAATCCCACATTTCCACCACATCCTTCCCTGACAGCCTATGCTCCCAACGTATGCTCCTCAAATCCTGTCTTACAGCATCGTAATTTCCCTTCCCCCAATTGTAAAATCTACCTTGCTGTGCGCACCTATCTCTCTCCATAACCAAGGTGAAAGTCACAGAATTGTGGTCGTCATCACCAAAATGTTCACCCACTAACAAGCCCACCACTTGTCCCGGTTCATTACCGAGTACCAAATCCAATATGGCCTCCCCTCTGGTTGGACAATCTACATACTGCGTTAGAAAAGCTTCCTGGACACACTGCACAAACACCGCCCCATCCAATCTACTTGATCTAAAGAGCTTCCAATCAATATTTGGGAAGTTGAAGTCGCCCATGACTACGACCCTGTGGCTTCTGCACCTTTCCAAAATCTGTTTCCCAATCTGTTTCTCCACATCTCTGCTGCTATTGGGGGGCCTATAATAAAGAACCAACAAGGTGACTGCACCTTTCCTATTTCTGACTTCAGCCCATACTACCTCCAGAGGCAGATCCCCCTCAAACTTCCTTTCTGCAGCCGTTATACCATTTCTAATTAGCAATGCCACCCCCCCTCCTTTTTTACCACCCTCCCTAATCTTACTGAAACATCTGTAACCAGGAACCTCCAACAGCCATTCCTGTCCCTCATCTATCCATGTTTCCGTGATGGCCACAACATCGTAGTCCCAGGTACCGATCCACGCCTTAAGTTCACCCACCTTATTTCTGATACTCCTTGCATTGAAGTATACGCACTTGAGCCCATCTCCGTGTCCGCAAGTAGTCCCTGTCAGTGCTACCTTCTCCACAGCCTCCCTACAGTCTTGAACATCCTGACACACAGCTAGCTTCCTTGCTGGACTCCAAGTCCGGATCCCATCCCCCTGCCAAATTAGTTTAAACCCCCCCGAAGAGTGCTAGCAAACCTACCCCCCAGGATATTGGTGCCCTTCTGGTTCAGGTGCAACCCGTCCTGTTTATACAGGTCCCACCTTCCCCAGAATGCAGTCCAATTGTCCAAATATCTGAAGCCCTCCCTCCTACACCATCCTTGCAGCCACGTGTTCAACTGCACTCTCTCCCTATTCTTTGCCTCTCTGTCACGTGGCACCGGCAACAATCCAGAGATGACGACTCTGTCTGTCCTAGCTTTTAGCTTCCAGCCTAACTCCTTGAGCTCTTGAATGACCTCCCCACCCCTCTTCCTACCTATGTCGTTGGTGCCAATGTGTACCACGACTTCTGGCTGCACACCCTCCCCCTTAAGGATTCTGAAGACACGGTCCGAGACGTCTCGGACCCTAGCACCTGGGAGGCAACAAACCATCCGAGAGTCTCGCCCATGTCCACAGAACCGCCTGTCCGTCCCTCTAACTAGAGAGTCCCCTATAACTAGCGCTCTCCTCTTCTCCCCCTTTCCCTTCTGAATCTCAGAGCCACAGACCCCTTTACTGTAGCTTACACCTGCAAGGCTGTTCCCCCCCCAACAGTTTCCAAAGCTGCATACTTATTTTTTAGGGGAACGACCACAGGGGAACCCTGCACTGCCTGTTTGTTCCCCTTCCCACCTCTAACTGTTGCCCAGCTACCTCTGTTCTCTGGCGTAACTATGTCCCTGTAGCTTCTATCGATCACCCTCTCAGCCTCTCGAATAATCCTCAGCTCATCCAGCTCCAGTTCCAGTTCCCTAACTCGTTCGGTGAGGATCAGGATCTGACTGCATTTCCTGCACACGAAGTCGGCAGGAGTATCGGTGGTCACCCCTTCCTCAAACATCCTGCAGGAGGAACATTCCACCGCCTGCGCTGCCATGACTGTACACTGTCTCCAAAAACAAGAACACTGAGTCAATAACCTGTGGACTTTAAAGTTAGCTTAGAGGAGGAGGGTGGGAGGGAGGCCCTACGGAAGTAGGACCTGGGGTCTAGAACACACCCACTCAAATACTAATCACTTGCCTTCCCGCCCAGCTATGCGCTCCAACCTCACTTCCGCTGCCCGCTACAGGTAAGTAATTTTGAAACAAACTGTCTTACCTTAGCTGTAGTCTCCCGGGTTCGTTTTTCCTCGGCCGCTGCTCCCACTCAAATGACCGTTGGTGATTAAAGAGGGAGTATTTATACTCACCGTTCTCCTTCCCGGCTGCCCCTCTGTTTACCGTCACTTCATGTCAGGAAGCATCCAATGAGCAGGAAAGTCAATGTTTTGGGCAAAAGCCCAGTTCCTTTTGAAGGGCTTTTGCTCAAATCATCGATTTACCTGCCCTTCGGATGCTGTCTGATCTTGCCTGCTTTTTTAGCCCCACACTGATCCCAGTGTATATCTCACATGACCTCCTTCTTCAAAAATCGCAATTTCCCCTCCCACATGGTCGATGAAGCCCTGCAGCATATCTTATCCACTTCCCACACCTCTGCCTTCGAATCTCACCCCTCTAAATGCAACAGGAAAATAGCATCCTTGTTCCTCACCTTCCACTCCACCAAATCTCCAGACACAATGCATTTTCCTCCTCCATTTGTGCCACCTACCAACAGACCCCACCAGCAGAGATATACTTCCCTCCTCACCCATATTCTCATTCAATAAAGATAAGTCTCTCCGTGACTACCTCATCAGGTCAATACCGCCCACCAAAGCACTCTCCCCTCGCAGCTCCTTCCCCTGCCACCGCAGGAATTGCAAAACCTGCGTCCTCAACTCCGCCCTCATCTCTGCACAAGGCATCAAAAGGTATTTCCACATCCATCGGAGTTTTACCTGCACTTCCATACACACCACCTACTGTGTCTGTTGCACCCGATGTTGTCTCCTCCCCTTTGAGAGACAGGACGCTAACCTGCGGCACACTTCAGAGAACATCTACAGGATACCCGCACCAACCAACCCCACTGCCCCATGGACAAATATTTCAGCACACCCTCCCACTCCGCCAAGGTCATGGGCCTCCTCTAACACCACCCTCTAATCACCTGATGCCTGGAGGGAGAAAGAATGATCTTCCACCTTGGGACCCTGTAACCACACGGGATCACTAGTTTCCTCATTTTCCTTTCCCACTCGTTAACCTTCCAACTCAGCATCGCCCCCATGACCTGTCCTATCTGCCCATCTTCGTTCGCACCTTTCTGTTCCACCCTCCTTTCCGACATATCACTTCCAGTCCCAGCTTTATCTACCTATGACATTCTCAGCTACCTTCCCCCATTCCCATCCCCTCCCCATTTATCATTCAGCACCATTGGGCGACAACGCTCATTCCTGATGAAGGGCTGACACATGAAATGTGGATTATTCTGCTCTTCGGATGCTGCCTGAAGGGCTGTGCTTTCCAATTCTGTTTGGTATCTTTCTACATATTATGATTGGTTGTCGTTATCATGGCGGATCTATTGTGCTCTTCACATTATTCAATATATTTATTATCCACTCCTGTCTATTGTTGGTATCCCTGGTAAATATTATGGTCCAGATATTTTTACTATAAATCAGTTATGACTGCATTTCTGTTCTTTCATGTAGTCGACGCTTCTTCCCACCAATACTGTCCCTGGTGATATTTGAATCCAGCTCAATTCATGTCTCCCTCCTTGCTGCTGACAGTATTACTCATGAGTCTCTACGTTGAACCACTCTATGGTAGATGTGAACCATTGCCTCTCTGCCATTGTTATTTAAATGTTCGGGGCGTGGAAGTCATTGTCATCTATTATGTTTATAAACTCCATTTCCTTCCTGGGACACCATCCAATCCCTGGCCAATATATTTTGTTTTCATTAATTTGTGGGACTTGGGTGTTGCTGGCTAGCCAGCATTGATAGACCATCACTATTTGCCCTTGAGAAGGTGAGGGTGAGCTGCCTTCTTGAATCGTGCAGTCCACTTGCTGTTGGTTCACCCACAATGCCAGTAGGGAGGGAATACCAGGATTTTGACCCTACGACTGTGAAGGAACAGCAGAATATTTCCAAATCAGGGTGGTGAGTGGCTTGGCGCGGGGGGATGCGGGGGTGAGGTGGGAGGTGATACATACAGGTATTGTTTGAAACAGACGAATCACAACTTTGATGATCGTTTTGGACATGAGCTGATTCCTGACACCAGGCCCTGACCATTATTAACTTTAACTACTCACTGCTCCAGAATATATTTCATTGGCTTAACCCATCTGCTGTTTGAACCTTGAGCTGTGAAATGCAGACTTAATGATGACAACAATCTGCTGCTGACACTCTCGGGTTGAAACCTGCAGAAACAAACCTGATTCAAACTCAGACCAAACTCCCATCCATCTGGCATTCCTGTGCACGCTGATCTATATCGCTATTGTGTCTGGCAATGCCTTTTTTTTTAATATCCTTGAGCACGTTAACTCATCTGTCCATGAAACTTCACTCAATCTCTTTGTGTCGATTATCCAAATCCCCATCAGTTAACCTGGTTTCCTACAAGTACATTTTCTCTCAAGCAATGACTTTCACACTCAACCACCCAGATGCACACATCCCCACCACCACACACAAACACACCTCAGATAATCCAGGTTACTGAGCAATGCACTAGCATAGTCTGCACAACTCTCCATGTTGGTCTGTCATCTTGTCCCTGTTTATGCGACTTGAAGTGTTCTGTGGAGCCGATTCAGAATTTGATGAAACAAACCATTTCAGCTCATCTGAAAATACCTTTACTGAATGTTCTCATGCTTGTAAATTTGCTCTCTAAAGGTTCAATCCAACAGTTAGTCCCACTACCCAGTCATTTTCTATATATTTCCACAACACGATCTCAGTTAATTAACTGTCTGTTTTTTTCTGTCTTTAATGTGAATCTTTCTATCCCTCTGCATCTTTCCCTGGCCTTGGTGTTTGGTTCCCGACTATAACGAGTGCTGGCATTGTGAAGCTTAGAAACAGTGAAATGATGTGTGTTGGGCTGTTGTTCAATTCCCAGTGTGTCCCATGTGGTGCTCCATGTCTGGGGTGGGAGTGTGTGTCAGTCTGTTGTTCACTTTGCAGTGTGATTCATGTGGTGTTCCATGTTCAGGGGAGTGTGTGTCGGGCTGTTGTTCAATTCCCAGTGTGTCCCATATGGTGCTCCATGTTCGAGACTGGGTGGGTGTGACAGGCTATTGTTCACTTCCCGGTGTGTCCCATGTGGTGCTCCATGTCGGGGGTGGGAGTGTGTGTCAGTCTGTTCTTCACTTTGTGGTGTGATTCATGTGGTGTTCCATATTCAGGGGAGTGTGTGTCGTGCTGTTGTTCAATTCCCGGCGTGTCCTCTGTGGTGTTCCATATTGGATAGGGGTTTCAGCAGCTTTGACTCACTTCTTGTAAGCTTGATCTGTGCCTATTCACTTAACGCCTGACCCCTGTGTTTGTCCCTTTTAGCTGATCATGTGGCCAGTAACACAAGGAAGCCCCTTGAGTATTATTGTAAAGGACAAGGTACCTAACATCTCTGACAATGGTGTCATTATAAAAAAGGTTATTTGCTCCTTTTCTTTAAAGAGAGATCTTAACGGCTGAACTACCTACTGCAAACGGCTGAAGTAAATAACATAGGGGCTGTTAGGTTTTTTTAAAAATTAATAGTGATAACAATGGTCAGTTTGCACAGACCAGACTTTCTAGTTTTTCTGAGCTGTAACAATCACCAGGTTCCTGGGATCGGGGTTGGATGCTTCATTAAATGATCCCAAGCTGCTATTCTCTATGAAATCTGTCTTGATGCTGTTTCCTCCTGGAATGGAAAACTGCATGCATAATTGACTGGCCTTGGGTGTGTCTTTTTGCTAAGCGACGATGATCGTACATTGGAATACTTCATTAGTGGAAGGTACTACGTCCATTATTCTATTAAGGTTTCCAGTAGTTAAGTAGTTAAGTTATGCTACATTCCTCTTCTTTTTGTATGTACTTTTATTAGAGTGTTAAAATAAATTGTGTTTTGGTTTACGTTGAGTTGTTTGACCAGCTGCATCACATCTGGAACACCCATTTCACATCTGTCTTCACTGTAATACAAAGTTGGCATCCAGGCTGCCATCTTAAAGTATTCTAAGGCCGTCTGCTCTGGTCCATAGCAAAGAGGGGACTCTTTTCTGTTTCGAATTCGATAATTCCAAATTGGGTTCAGGTTCAGAATCCCTACTGTGTGGAAACAGGCCATTTGGCCCAACAAGTCCACACCAATCCATCGAAGAGTAACCCACCCAGACCCATTCCCCTATCCTATTATTCCATATTTACCCCTCACTAATGCACCTAATCTACACATCACTGAACAGTATGGACAATTTACCATGTGCAATTCACCTAACCTGCACATTTTTAGGCAGTGGGAGGAAAACTGAGGTATATGGTGGATGAGGTGAACGCAATGTTTTCTCCCTCAGCAGGGATCTGGCGAGTTTATCCTTGATTTCCCAGTAATATTCCCAATGATGTACTTGGCTCTGCGGATCCCCGTGTCATTGAGGTCATGGAGGGGAACTGCAGGAAGTCTCACTCCATTAATGTTGCAGTGCGCCCATGCATAATGTTGGTGAATACTCACTGTCCTCGCAGCAGCCACAGCCTCTTCGTTCAGAAGCAGTCAGACCATCCCTTCATCATCGGTCTCCATGTAGAAAGGAATGAATGTATGTTAAAGGTCGTCCCCTTACTATGCGTTTCAAAATACTGTCCCCATTGCCAACAAACAACATCCATATATCCGGAATGTACTGAGAGCAACTGGGCCCCTGGGAATGTCATGGAGCAGACCATCAGAGAGCTGGAGCAAAACTTCCCATGTCTGAATGGGTCTGAGTGAACTCCCCAATGCACAGTATTACTATGCCATTTCATCGCGCTCCATTTCAGTAACATACTCCCTTCCATTCTTCCTGTAAATAAAATGACAAGTTATATCATGTTATATTCCACTGCCTCACTTGATAATTTACTGTCTTATTTATCACAGAGTCATAACCAAATGTAATTACAGTACATCTGTTCCATACTCCTGATCATAGATATAGATTGCAAATAGTTGAGGACCAAGCACTGGTCATTGTGTGACTCCACTGGTGACGTTTTGTCAAACTGATATATCCGGAGTGTCTGCTTCCTGTTTGATAACCAGTCCTTCCCCATTCCTGTGTAACATATTCAAAGAGCTAAATAAGAACAAGGAACATCAGTCAGTAATTCAGCCGCTCCAGCCTGCTGCACCACTGAATACAATCATGGCTGATGTCATCGCGGCCTCTTTTCCACATTCCTGCCATCTCTCCATCATGAAGCTCTGGTCTCTTGCTGTAGATTGCTGCACATGACCAAATATCTACTCCACATCTACACTGTCAATAACTTTTAGCATTTTACAGACCTCAATGACATCTCCTTTCATTATAATAAACTTCAGACTATAGACCTGAACTGCTCAAACCCTCTTCATTAGACAAACCCCTCATCTCTGGAATCAATCTAATGAACCCCTTCTGAATTGCCTCCAATGCAAATGCATCCTTCCACAAGTCAGGGCACCCAAACTCTACTCCATTTGCAGTGTCACTAATGTTTGCGTGGCTACATCAACACTCCCTATCTTTCTACTCTATCCGTTTACAAATAAAAAACAGAACCTACACTTGACTTTCCCATTATTAGCTGTACCTGCATGCAGGTTTTCTGTGAATTGCACATGAACACATAGACCCCTCTGCACTTGGACACTTTGAAGTTTCTCTCCATTTAGATAATAATTTACCTTTCTATTTCGCTGACCAAATTGAATAATCTCACAGTTATACACTTTAATTTTCATTGCCAAATATTAGACCATTCACCCAAACTATGCATATTCATTTTTAAACCTCTTACATCTTCATTCCGAAGTAATTTCCCACCGATGTTAGTGTCATCTGAAAAATTGGCTATAGTATTTTTTATCCTGTCAACCGAGTAATAATATTGATGAAAAATAATTAAGACATGAATACTGAAATCTGTGGCACGCCGCAAGGTATATTTGCCAGAAGAAAATGACACATTTATTCTATCAAATTGCATTTAGTTGGTTCACTAATCCTCCATCCAAGTTAATAAAATACTCCTAAACCCATGTTGTCTGAGCGACATATCCAATGCTTTCAGGAAGACCAGATATATTCCATCTCCAAGGTTCCCACAATCCACCTTGTTTGTGACATCTTTAAGTAACTCAAACAAACAATTCAAACACGTAAAACCATGTTGACTCTGACTGATTGTGGTTTAACTTTGCAAATGTGCTGAACAATGGACCCTAACAATTTGCATTAAATTACAATAGTTTATTGTTACATTTTAGTCCCGAATGCATACCATTATTAGAAGTTATTCCCTTTCAAAAATATTTACGTTTTCTTTTAGTTCCTTTTTAATGGACACACGTTTTAAGATATCTGTTCCAATTGCTGTGTAAGAGGCATGTGTGGCTAAATGGACTCATCATCTTGCTCGTGTACAAAATCGATGGGCTGACATCTTTTTGGTGATCCGATGTTGTCATCTCCAAGGACAGAATGACCTCCTCCTGTTGATGTGTTAGAGGGTTGGGGATTATGGAATCTTCCTGTTGCTGTGTAACAGCTCGAGGGGCTGATGGGCCTTCTCATAATCCTGCATCATAGGCTGGAAATACTGAACGGTCTCCTCATGCATCCCTGAGATGGGAACGAGGGAGTGATGTTCCCTTATAACAGACACGTGTCTGAATTACCTCCTCCTTTCTCATGAAAAAAGGCTCAGATAGTTTATATCCTTATCCAATTCTCTTCCAATGTGCTCAGTGGAAGTGAATGGCCTCCTGTTATCCCAACATAAAAATCTCCAGTCACTGTGTGCCCTCTTCCAATTCCTGAGTAACAGACTTGACGGGGCTGAATGGACTGATAATGTTGCTGTGTAATAGGATACTGGTCCGTTATGGCCTACTCTGGGTCCAGGGTTATAGGCTTGAGGGCTTGATTGGCCGCTCTCTGTAACTATATGTGAGGACCCAGGGGCTGAACAGCCTGGTCCTGTTCTGGTGTAACAGTATTGAAAGCCTGAGTATCCTTCTGTTGTGTCTGTGTAACAGGCTGGAGAATGACATGATTTCTCCATTATGTGTGTAAATGGCTTCTGTGGCTGACTCCTTCTGGTCATCTATGTTGAAATAAGATCATATTTCATTCTTGTAAAGTCCGATGTGTATTGGATCAACCTGACAATTCTTTCCTTATAAACTAACACCTTCATTACACGAATCAGTTGAGAGAACCGTCTCTGAGCTGCTTCCAATGTAACAATTTCCTTTCCTCAGTGAGGAGATTAAATCTGTACACACTACTCCAGATGTGATCTCACAAAGATCCTGTACAGAAGAAGCAATGCTTCACCAACCTCCTGTAAGGTTCCCACCGAGGTTTCAGCAGGCTCAGCTGTCGCTGGGATACACAGGACAAAAGTGAGGACTGCAGATGCTAGAATCTAGAGTTTAGATCAGAGTGGTGCTGGAAAAGCACAGCAGGTCTGGCAGCATCAGAAAAGCAGGAAAGTCGATGTTTCGGGAAAAAGCCGTTTATCAAGAATTGATGATGAAAGGCTTTTGTCCGAAACATCGATTTTACTGCCCCTCGGATGCTGCCTGATCTGCTGTCCTTTTCAAGCACAACTCTGATCAAAACGCAAGGAATACACAGCATTGTTAAAAGCTCGTTGTCTTTCTCTACTCCATCAGCATAACGGCAGATCTAGAGAAAATCTCACAATAAAGCTGGAGAAGAGCATAAGTGATGTGGTGAGATGATTTCTACTATTAATCTCCCGAAAACCGACCTCACTGAGATTTAACTGAATCATATAAGGTGGAGCTCAGAAACAGCAAGGAGGAGCAAATATTGATGGGAGTTATATACCAAAGTGAAAGCTGCAATACATATGTTGGGCATGTTATAAAAGAGGAAATGGGATATTTACGTATCTATGTACTGCAGTAATAATGTACTGTTTAAATTATATCTAAGCTGTGCTAACCCAACTGAATGCCAAAGCTGGGAAAAATGGATTTCATGAGCACGTGTGAGATGGCTTGCATTAACATTATTTCGAGCACCGAGTTCGAGATCACGTTATTTAGGAATTGGTGTTGGATGATCAGAAGAGCTAATTGAAAACTTTGCTGTAAAGGACCTTTTGGAAACAGTGACTGAAACTTTTTATTTGAGATTCGATTCCCACAGTATGGAAACAGGCCCGTCGGACCATAAAGTCCACATCTACCCACCAAAGAGTTACCCACCCAGATCCGTTTCCCTCTGATTAATGCACCTACCGCTATGGGCAGTTTAATATGGCCAATTCACCTGGCCTTCACATCTTTGGAATGTGGGAGGAAACAGGAGCGCTCAGAGGAAACCCATGCAGACGCGGGCAGAATGTGAAATCTCCACATAGACAGTCGCCCGTGGCTGGAGTCAAACAGGGGTCCCAGTTGTTGTGATGGCAGCAGTGCTAGACAAAGAGCCACAGTGCTGCCTCTATTGGTTTTCCTTTATGCTGTTTGAGTACACGACAGTTTTGTTTTATTGAAGTAACGGTTATGAACCTGAGTCATGCAAGCCATGAAGATGTGAGGAGAAAGTGGGGATTGCAGATGTTGGACATCAGAGACGAAGAATATGGTGCTGGAAAAGCACAGCGGTCAGCCAGCATGTTATTAACATGAGAATCGACGGTTTGGGCTGGAGCCCTTCACTGGGAATGAGGCTTGTGGTCCAAGGGAGCTGAGGGATTAATGGGTGGGAGGTGTGGTGGGGGGACGTAGCCAGGAATGTGACAGGTAGATGAAGGAGGGGTTGAAAGTAATAGGGATGAAGGGAGATAGAACGCCTCATCTACTTCATCCATTCAACCCGATGTGGTCTCCTCAACATCGGCGAGAAAGGAGGTCAACTTCTTGATCGTTTCAGAGACCATCTCTGGTACAGCCACACTGACCAACTTAACCACCTTGTGGCTGAACACGTTAACTCCCCCTACCACTCCACAAAGGACATGCAGGTCCTGGGCCTCCTCCATCGCCAAACCCTCACCACCTGACACATGGAGTAAGTACCCCTCATCTTCCTCCATGTGACCCTCCAACCATAGGTAATCAATGTGGATTTCACCAGTTTTCCCCATTTCCCCTCCTCCCACCTTATCCCAATCCAATCTTCCAACTCGGCATCGCGCTCTTAAATGTTCCTATGTGTGTCCGTCTTACTTTCCCACTATCCACTCGACGTTCCTCTCCGACCTATCACTTTCACAACCCCCCTCCACCGCTATCTACCTATTAGATCTAAGGAAGCAGCTTAGAAAAATGCCAAGTATTGTAGTAAGCCAATGGATTCAGACAACTGTAGGACCCAGCAAAGGAGGACAAAGAAACAGAGAAAAAAAATCAAAAAGAGAAAAAGCATGCAAACAAAAACCAACGTAAAAACTGCTAAAAAGCTTCAATGGAACAATAATAAAAACAAGGTCAAATGTGGAACAGTGAGTTTACAGACAGGATAATGTATTGTAGAGAACAGAGACATTACAGGGAAAAGAAAGAGTTTATTTATGCCTGTCTTCATGGAAGAATATCCAGAAATTCTCCCAAAAATACCAAGTGACCATGGGACTTGTGTGAGTAAAGTCTAAGATCATTCATATCTGTGATGAGGTAATATTTGAATAGACAGCTGGATTTAGGGGTGATAATTCTGACAGACCAGATTTAATTCATACAAAAATTTCAGTGGAAGCAGAAATAGTCATATTGGTTGCATTACGGATTTTCACATTATTTTGCGACATATTCACGAAAGGCATGTAGCCAATCGGGATAAGGAACAGTTATAAATATTATACGCCAGTTTAAGTAAGGATGAAGATGGAGAGTGGTGAACTACAGACCAGTAACTTATCATCCGCAGTCGGGTGTCTGTTGGACTCGATTACAAAGATCATGCTACAAGATATATTGAAGGTAATGGGAAAACTGGAAGAGTATGATAATGCATTGATGAAAGGAAAACCATAAGTAGCAAACAATTTTTGGGAATGAGGAGGCAATGGATAACGTAAAGTTGGATACTCAGGAGGATTGTTTTAAGAACACACACACACGAATACCATAAGAAAAGTTAAAAGTGAAAGGAATTGGGAAGAACATACGTAAATGGGATAGTTAAAATTAGGTTTACATTCATGTGAATGTAATTGAATATAGATGATGTCATGCACCAGTTGCATCGAGTATTGGTGGGACTAAAGTTGAAGTATTATGTACTGTTTTGGAGTCCCCATCTAAGGAAGAATATACTGAATATAGAGTAACTGCAAAAGGCAATCTCCAGATTAATCCCGAAAATGGCATGATTGTCTGATGGGGAAACTCAGCCTGTGATCTCGAGTTTCAAATAATAAGAGGTGATCGTAGTGAATCTTAGAAACTTAGAAACATAGAGGGTATTGAATAAGAGAGGGACATAGAGAAGTGCAAGCAGGCGAGATTAGGGGGAGTCCCACGATATTCTACACGGACAAGTAGAACAGAATAATCAGCGAACACAGTGTCCATTAGAAAACGAGGGGGCAATCTGTGTGTGAACCTGGAGAACATTGAGAGATTGTGAGATGAGAGCTTCACATCTGTTTTACTTGGGGGAAGGAGGGGACTCATACACAATTCGAGAAGATGGATGGGGAAGCTCTTGAACAGATTGATGTAAAATGCGAGCAGGGATTTGAGGCTTTGTCTGGTATAAAATTTAACTGATTGCCAGGTTTGAATGAGTTGTACCACAGGCGGCGGTTGGAGGCAATGGAGGAAAGAACCTGACTGAAAAAAATAATTATATTATGACCATAGGGTAGGTGCCAGAGGACTGGAGAACAGCTAATGTGATTCCACTTTATAGTAAGGATGGTAGAGATAGACCGAAAACTAAAGACAAGCAAGTATTACATCACTGTTAGGGAAACTACTGCAGAAAATAGGGAAGGAGAACATTGAGCTCCGATCAGAATGGCAAGGCTTAATCGGAGATAATCATCATGACTTTATCAGAGGAACGTCATACCTACCGAATGTGAATTAGTTTGAGGAGCTCACTCAATTAGTTTTGCAGCAAGGCCTTTGACAAAGATCCACATGTGAAAGTGAAAAATGAAGTAAAATCTCATGGAACCAAGGAGATTTGACAACTTACAACGAAAATTGTCTTATTATCAGGAGACAGAGGGTGGTGGGAGAAGGCTGCTTGTGTAACTGGAGACCAGTGTCCCCTGGTGCACCACAGGGATCAGTGCTTCTCCCTTATGATTTGTGGTATTCATAAATGGTGCAGAGGTGAATGGAGGGGGGTAGGTGAAGAGGGTGGGGGTTGTGATGAGTAAGTTTGTGATTATCTGGTTGGTTGGCAGTGAGGAGGAAGGTCTTATGCTACAGAAAGATGCAGGTGGAATGGTCAGTTGGACAGATCAATGGCAGACGGAATGTAAACCTGATAAATATCATGCAATGCGCTTTGGAAGAAGGAACCAGACAGGGGAGTACTCGATGAATGGCAGCAGACCAGGAAGCTCAGAGGCTGCTTCTCCACACATCCTTGGATGGGACTGGACAGGTTAATAGGTTAGTTAAGAAGTGTACCTTAAGTGTAGCATTTATTAATCGGGGCGTAGATTAAAAGAGCTATACAGGGCTTTGGTTAGTCCATGATGGAATACTGTGTGGAGTTCTGGGAGCCACATTACAGGAATGATGTGATTGTCCTGAAGGGTGTGCAGAGGAGATCCACCAGGATGTTCCCTGAGATGGAGCATATCAGCTGTGGAGAGAGGCTGGATAAGCTCGGGTTGTTTAATTTGGAGCAGAAAAGATTGAGGGGGATGTGATTCGGAAGGAATAACATGATGAGGGACATGGACAGGGTGGACAGACAGCAGTTGTTCCTTTTAGACAGAGGGTCAAACACAAGGGTTTGAGGTTTAGTGAGGATTTAAAGATAGTATTTCTTTCACCCAGAGGATGTTGGTATCAGGAATTTACTTCCCGAGAGGGGAATTGTCACGAGTATCCTCACAACCATTAAAAAGTGCCTTGACGAACATGTGGAAGTATCATAACTTTCCCGGCTATAAGACTGGTGTAGATCATGCTGCGTTTCTGATAGTGCAGAAACTATGCTCCTGTGAGTGTATAGTTGTGCAAGGTCAATCATTGAGCAGCCTAAGGAAGGATTGATGGGTTTCTGAAGAGTATATTCACAAGGGTAATAAGAGTGAACTGTAATAGCTTGTCAAATTATGTCAAAGTGAAAAGTATGAGAAAACAAGTGCAGCTTCCTTACAATCTGAAACCAGAGAATCGATAATGGGGAACAGGGAAATGGCAGAACTATGAAGTCGTTATTTCAGTTCTGTCTTCGCAGAATATTCAAACAATATTAGGTAAACCAAGTCTGGTGTGGAAAAAGGATATAGTACATAGAACTTAGAACATAGTAAGTAAATGGTTTCGGAGAAATTATTGGGACTGAATGTAATGGTCATAGACAACACTAACATGGATTTACGAATTATGTTTGAGAAACAGACTGGGAGACAAATGAAAGAGAAGCAATGGATGTAAAACATGTGGACTTTCAGAAAATATTTTGGTAAAGCTCCCAAGTCTAGTTTGCAAAATCAAATCTGAGTGGATTGGGGCGAATATATGGCCATGTTTCTAGAATGGGACAGCTGGCAGGAAACAGTGAATAAAAGTAAACAGACTCATCAAGCAACAGCCTGACATTGTCTGTAAGGTATGATTCTGTCAGCATGACTATGTCCCAGACACCCTATCACCTTCCCCAGATATCTCCTGTCTCATCAGCAGGACGGACACAGCAGACGTGGAGGCACAGTGGGATACATTTGTAGGGGAATTGCTCTGCGGATCCTCAACAGTGACTCCATATCCCAGGAAGTCTCATGGCGTTAGTTTGCACATGGGAAAGGAAACCTCCTGCTGATTACCACGTGCCAGCCTCCCTCATCTGATGAATTAGTAATTCTCCATGCTGACCAACACTTGGAGGAAGCTCTAAGGTTGGCAAGGGCGCAACATGTAGTCTGGGTGGGGCATTTTAATGTCCACCACTGAGAGTGACTCTGCAGCAGCATTACTGATCAAGCTGCTCGGGTCCTAAAGGAATTAACTGCTATACTGGGTCTACGGCAGGTGGTGAAGGAACCAACAAGAGGAAAATACATACTTGACCACATCCTTACTAATCTGTCAGTTGCAGAAGTATCTGTCCATGGCAGTATCGGTAAGAGTGACTACCGTATAGTCATTGTGGAAACAAAGCCACACCATCACGTTGAGAATAACCTCCATCATTTGGGTGGTACTATCACCGTGCTAAGTAAGACAGACTTCGAACAGATCTAGCAGCTCAAATCTGGGTTTACATAAGGTGCTGTGGGTCATCAATAGCAGCAGAATTGTACTCCAGTGCAACCTCATGCCCAGGTATAATCCCATCATAACAATTAACATCAAGCCAGAGAATTAACCTTGGTTCAATGGAGTGTGCAGGACGGCAGAAGCAGCACCAGGCATACCGGAAAATGAGGTGTCAGCCTGGTGAAGCCACCAGATAGGAATACTCGCGTTCCAATTGGCATAAGAAATAAGTGATAGACAGAGCTAAGTGATCCCACAAGCAACGGTTCAGATCTAAGCTCTGCAGAACTTCCACTTCTAATTGAGAATAGTTATGGGCAATTAGACATTGGAGAAGGAGATTCCACAAGTATCCCCATCCGTAATGATGGAAGAGTCCAGCACATCAGTGCAAAAGATAAGGTTGATGCATTTGTAACAACCGGCAGTCGGAAGTGCTGAGTGGATGATCCACCTCAGCCTCCTCCAGTCGTCCTCAGCAATTCGGTTATCAGTCATCAGCCAATTTGATTCAGCCCACGCAATATCCAGATTCAGTTGGAAACACTAGATTCCCCAGAGGGTACATACCCTGACAACACTCTGGCAATAGTACTAAAAATGTGTACAGCAGAACTTGTCATTGCCTTAACTAAGCTGTTCCAATATCGTTACATCAACGACATTTCTCTGATTACGTGGAAAATTACGCAAGTATCTCCTATACAGAAAAAGCAGAACAAATCCAAACCGGGCAATTACCAACCCATCAGTAAAGTGTCGCTCAGTTTGGGCTCCACCAGGGTCACTCAGCTCCTGATCTCATTAGCTTGATTCAATCATGGATAAAAGAGCTGAATTCCAGTGGTGGGGTGAGAGTGATAGGCCTTTAAATCAAGGCTGTCTTCGACCAAGTGTGGTATCAAGGGGTCTTAGCAACACTGGAATCAATGGGTATCGGGGCAAACTCCCCGCTGGGGAGAATCAAACCTGACACTTAGGAAGATGGTCATCTTTGATAAACATTAGTAAACTCAGCTCCATGACAAGTCTGTAGGAGTCCCTCGGGCAGTGGCCTTGGCCCAAACATCTTCAGGGCTGCTTCATCAATGACCTATCTCATATCTGCAATGCAATTCTGCTGTCTGTCCCTTAGTTCACATCGCGACCCATTCACTCATCAGCCCTCTCCTCAGTGACCTACTCTGGTTTCTGATGTGGTAACACTTCCATTTTCATATTCTCATTCTGCTGAGGGTCTCTCCGCGGGTCATGTTTCCAATCTGACACATTCTGCAAAACCAATTAACTAATTTTAATTCAACAGTTTAATTAATCTGAAACTTATTTTCCTTTGAGTAATACCATCTTCTGTGTTTAAAATGAATGTCTTTCCCTCTGTTTCTCTCCCTGACCGTGATTAAGAACTCTGTAGTGTCAGTGATGCCAGCCTTTTGTAGTTTCAGAGCCAATGAATTCTCTGGATTCTCAATCATCTTCACCACATTGTATGTTTTCTCTTTTGGTTTGATGCCTTATCACTCATGGCTGCCTTGTCCTCCCATGAGTATGGTTCATCTCCTTTGGGATGAATATCTGATATCCTCCGAATTATCCCCAGACACCCCTGCCACTGCTGCTCCATGGTCTTTCCTGCTCGGCTCCCCTAACAATTAACTCTGGCCAGCTCCTCCCACATGTCATTGCAGTTACATTACTCAATTATAATCACATTACATCAAGAAGAGAGCAATAGATATTAACCAAAAGAAGGAGTTTTGAGAGAAGGGACGTGAAGAATAATTGGTAAATTTCTTAACTAGATACAAATAGAGAACGAGAGAGACGATATAGTTGAGGAAATGTGTAAAATGAGAAAACTTGATTATTGAAAGATTTGATGTACATCCATCAATGCTTTGGCAAAGCCTATGTGCTGTGGTCCTTTGTATAGTGCATGTACAACAGAGCAATGTGTTCAAATGCTGAGTCTGATGCCAGAATTTTAATCTCCAATAATATGACAGACACTAACTTTGGAAAGAACCCAGCAGGCCAATATACTGAAGTCCCGGTAGACAGGGATTAACTGAAATAAGTTGGGATACCAGAAGCATGAATTTATAACACACATCTTGATAAGAATGAAAGATTAGAGTAGAGAATTCCAGAAAAAGAGGGAACATTGAGAGAAGTGGAACATATCACTTTAGATGAGGATCAAATAATGTTTTAATGTTTTATAAATTTTATTCATCATGTGCATCATTTTTCGTTAACTGTGACTCCGTTGTTCATTTAGAAAGTGTTATGCACATATAAAAAATGTTACTTATCTGCACACACACACATTGATTAAACAGTGTATATGACATTCTTTTTGCGCCATTGAAATGGTCCTGTTGTCGTGTTACCAGGATACATGAACATCAACTGGCCACCAAAAGACATGACCCACTATCATTATGTTCCATACATACTGACAAAGAAAGACACCACTTTGATTGGGACAGCACACATACATACAAAGACACAAAGGACATTCTTAGAGGAATGGCATTCTGACTAGACGTCCATCAATAAACATATTAATTTAGATCCTATCTACCTTCACTTGTAAAACAAAAGAATTGGAAATGACCCACCCACCTTAAGAAAACCAAGACCTATAAATAGAAGCGGGACATGCCACCAACGCTTCAGCGGAGATGATGTTACCTAGTCATGGTGTTGAAACATCTGAAAAGGATCCTTCAAGCACAACGAGCTAACTTGCATACATATAAACTGTTATTTTACTTTTATTAGTGGAATTTAGGAGTTCTCATGTTTTAACAGATTATGAATGGAGGTGGGCTTTTCTGGGTGTGTGGTTTTAATCAACAGAGGGGTTCGACATTGATGTCATAACAGTTTGGGGCCTTGCCATATGGGATTTGGACACATTTGAACAGATTTGCGGTGCAAAAGGTCCCAGCAGATTTCAACACTTGGCCATTATTGACCTAGATCTTCAAATAAAACCGGTGGGAAAATTCATTTAATTTCGTTTACCTGAGCTATGTTAAATTACAAGTGAGAGAAAAGTCTTTTAACCTTAATAATGAGGTTCCCAAATTTGCCAAGGAAGTTTAGAAGACAGAAGGACATTTTTTTTTAGAATTAGCAAATAGGTTGGAATTGGGTTTAACCAGAGACAAAAGAAAAGCTGAAATTGTAACGGAGTTTGTCAAGCACTTTGGTGTGACAGAGAAACAGACAAGTGCAGTAGAGTTATAAAAAACTTAAATTGCAAACATGGCAACTGAAGTTAGAAAATAAAGAAAGAGGCGGAAACAGAGAGAAGATAGAGAGAGGATAAAGAAAGAGAGAGAGAACTTGAAATTCAGAAGTTGGGAATTAAACAAGAAAGTTAAATTAACAGGATGGGGTACGTAGGGATGTATACAACTATGTTAATACCTTACAATATTTCGGTGAAAAAATATCAAAACGTCTTTTATTTTGTTTGACAAAATGGCTCAGTAGATGGCGTGTTCAGTGAACTTGTGGGTAATGCTAGTTTCGACTAAACTGGTGGGCACAGTGAATGAGGTATGTGCAGCGCTGTCAGATGACGGCTCAAGAGATTATGCAAATGTAAATCTAACTATTTTGAGTGGTTATGCATTGGGACTAGAAAAATATAGACAGAGGGTCAGAAAAATGGAGAGAGAACCAGGTGAGGCTTATTTTGAGTTTGAAAGAATTAAGCACAGGCATTTTGATAGATGGGTGGGGGCCATAAAAATGGATCATGCCTGTGAGGCTCGAAGGGAGATTATTCTGCTGGAGGAGTTCAAAGACTCACTTCACAAATGGTAAGTGTTCATGTGAATGAACAGAAAGTTCAAGAAGTTAGAAGCGTGGCAGAAATGGCAGGTAAATATGTATTGGTGCATGAGATGAAATTTAGCTTCTGGGAGGATTTTCATCCTGTGAGGGATAAAATTGGGAGAAGGGGAGATCCTACACTGCAAGACATAGAGTAAAGCACACTGACAATAGTTTACCACAGGTGAAAAATAAGCTCAAGCGGGTTGAAAAGTGGTGAAAGGCCTCATGTGTTCTCGCTATAAGGGAGTGGAAAACATAGAATTATAGTGCCGATGGTTTCAGAAGGGCACTGGGTAAAGGTGTTTTCACTGCAGTAAGCTGGGACTCACATTGCTGGGCATTGAAGGAAGGCACTTTGGGGAAATATGTGGTAAAAGAGGTTAAGCCAGTGGCATTAGTGAATCTGGTAAAGAAGACCCCAAGTCTCAAAGGAGCTGCAGGAGAGTGCACAGCCGAGGTACAGAGTCAGTGCCTGGTCTCTATAAAGAATTCGCCTCTGTGAATAAAGTTTACTCAGAAGGTGGGGGCGGGGGTAGGACAATAAGTGATAATTTTATGAGATACGGGATCTGCTCAGTCTCTAATAGTTGAGAAGTGAGGTGCCAGAAAAGCACAATAGATCAGGCAGAATCCTAAGAGCAGGTCGGTCGAAATATCAGGTATAAATCCATCATCATGAATGTAGCGGAGGAAAAGGGGGTTGTAAGATAAATAGGAGGGTAGGAGCTGGGCTGGTGGGAGGGTCACTGAGAGGGTGATAAGAAGATGTAGTTGGGAGTGAGAGTGATATGTCGGAGGGGAGGGTGGAGTGGATAGGTGGGAAGGAATATGGACAAATAAGAAAGATCAAGAGGGCGGTGCTAGGTTGAATGGTTTGATCTGTGATGAGGTTTGGGGAGGGGAGATTTGGAAATTGAAGAAGCTGATGTTGATGCTGTATAGTTTGAGGGTTCCAGCTATCCTACCACCTATCCACTTAACCCTCCTCTCTGATCTATCACCATCACACCCGACCTGCGTCTACTTATCGCCTTCCAAGCTCCCGTCCATCAAGCTCCAGCCCCACCCTCCAATTTATTTCTCAGCCCCCTTGCCCCTCCATTACCCCCCACTTTCCTGATGAACGACTTACGCCTGAAATGTCACCTCTCCTACCTCTCGGATGCTGGCAGACTTATTGTGTTTTTCCAGCCCCATACTTTTCAACTCTGATCTGCAGCATCTGAAGTCCTCATTTTCTCTCGGCCTCCAATAGTAAGAGATGGAAGTATTTTCACTCTTTCTGACATGTTACCGAAGAGCATGATAATTTGTGGAATGGGGACAGAAATTAAGCATTCCCTTGTGTAACATCAAGTTGGAGTGCCAAATCAAGTTTGGGGAAGTAGCAGTGAGAGTGAGCGACAGATTGTCAGGAATACAGTTTGTTCTTGTAGTTGGGATCCAAGTTGGGAGAGGTACACCTTGTGGTGGAGAAGACAAAGGAAGACCAGGGAACTGGGGAGTTAAAAGTAAAAATACCCAGGATTTTTTCCAGACAGTGTAGTAACAAGATCCCACTGTAATAAATTGCAGGAGGAAGGAAAAACGAAAAAAAAGAGACAAAGGAGTTGATGTTCAGTTACCTGACACCCTGTTTGTTGTAACTGTGCAGGAAGCAAAACCTGAACAGGCAGAGGGTCAGGAAGAGGTGTTTAGTCCCAAAACGCTAATGGACTTAGAACACACACACACACAGAAGGAATTTAAATATATTGTCGAACGTTATTAATTTAAAGATAGAATCCTAAAATTAAAATGGAGCCCACGACAGGTTAGTGCAGAAGGGAAGTGGGCTGAGGTGCACCAGATTGTGTTACTGGTAACAGACAGTGTTATGGGTAGCACATGAACGAACTGCAGGTGGTCACCGAGGTGCACAGAAGACTCAGGCTAAGATACAGAATCATTTCTAGTAGCCTGGAATGCACAAGGACATGGTTAATTTTTGTTGTACATGTCAAACATGCCAAATGGTAGGGACGTCACAGGCAATAATAATACCAGCACCTTTGTAACCAATTCCTGCATTCGAAGAACCTTTCACGTGGGTTATGATTAATTGTGGAGCTCCCCTTTCTAAAGTAAAAGTGGAAACCAATATTTGCTGACCATAATGGATGTGTCTACCAGATTTCCAGAGGCAATTCCATTACAGAGTGTTAAGGCAAGAATGGGGGTGGAGGGGTTGGTAGCTTTCTTTACTCGCTGTGGGCTAAGCAATGAGATTCAGTCAGACCAAGGGTCTCATTTTACCGCTCAATTGTTAGGTATTCAGCATTTAAAATCAAATGCTTCCCAACCTGAATCCCAGGGAGCCTTGGAAAGTTAGCATCAGACGCTGAAGGCCATGTTAACAGTGTACTGTCAGGATTACCCGAATGATTGGGATAAAGGTGTCCCATTAAATTGTTTGCCATCGGAGATGTCCCAAATAAATCAACTCAGTTTACTTCCTTTGAATTAGTATTCGTGCATGAACTAAGAGGTCATTTGAAATTAATTCAATATAAAGCGACAAGACTGAAATCGGTGATCTCACACTTGGATTATGTATGTGAGGTGAGGGAGAGATTAGACCGAGTAGGTGAGTTAGCTAAACAGCACCTGAAGAGGGCACAGCCTAGAGTGAAGCAGGTAGCAGATAAAACTCTGAAACTTTGACGATTTCCCGTGGGGATGATGTATTAGTAATGCCACAAGTGGAAGGAAATCTCTTCACAGCAAGATTTAGTGGCCCCTTTCAAATAAAAAAAAATGCTGTGTGAGTTAAACTATCTGGTAAAGATACCTGACATGACAAAAACGTAGTGGAGCATGTTTTGTGAATGAATGATGCACCATCCATATTTAGCACTCAAAAACAGTTGTATCCAGATGAACAAATTGTGTAGTTTATCTGTATGATGTAGTGATCTTGAACAAGTGATTGAAAGCTCACATGTTACAGTTGGCGGAGCATGTTGAATGATTACAAGAAGTAAACTTGGTAATAATCTAAAACAAACAGAATTCGCGAAGGCAGAGGTGACGTTCTTGGGACATTACATTGGACATGGAAGGTTGACCCCATGGAACACAAAGACTTTGAGAAATTTCCACGACCATCTTCGAAGAAAGAGGTGCATCAATTTTTGGAACTGAGTGGATTCTATCGGAAGCTTGTTGCAAACTTCAGCAGTGCATTAGCACGGCTGCTGGATTTATTAAAGAAGATCACAGAATTGTGGTGGACAGAACAATGCCAGGAGGCAATTGAGAATTTTAAAGCAGGATTAATCACTGCACCAGTTTTAGCTACACCAAATATTTTGAAACCCTTTGAAAATTGTGTTTGATGCTCGGGATATAGGGCTTGGAGCTGTATTGATGCAGAAATATGGTAATGGAATTGAATGACCAATTAGCTACTTGTCGAAAAAAACTCAATATCCACAAAAATAATGCAAAATCTCTATTGTTGAAAAAGAATGATTGAGTTTCGTATTGGCCTGACAATATTTTAATGTTTATATAAAAAACAAATTGTCGGAGATGGTTGTGGACAACGACAAACCTCTCGTATAGTTTGGAATATTTAAAGACCAGAATATGAGACTATTTCATTGGGATCTTATGTTACGACTTTAAACTTACAAAATGTAAATGCTGTGGGTCCTAAAATTTGATAGCAGATGTGTTATCGCGGATTTAAAGGAAAATGTTTCAATAGGATTTGACTTTTTCCAGTGCTATATAGGTGTGCAAAATTAATATGAATGGTATAACTGAGATTAATACTTTCGTATTTCATAATAATGGGTTTAATAATTAGAGGAAAAGGAATGATGCCATCTTTTCATTCTGATGGTTCATTTTCTTTCCGGAAGGGGAGAAGTGTTATAAAGCCAAAAGCATTTCTGGTCACTTTAAGACAGAACGGGTCTTGCTGAATAGAAAGTACAGCCACAGATGCCAGCTAAAAGTCAGGCTGTTTCACATGTCACCATTAGCTGGGAAATGGATACCTGGGTATTGGTTGCTGTTTTGAAAGCATTTCAAATGCAACCAAAGAGTTTAAATAACGGTCATGATACCAGAAGCTAACGGGATTTGAATATTATTGTCTGCACTCTTGGAAAGCAATCCATTTATGAGAAATATTGTATCATGGGGAGTATATAAACCCAGCATTTTGAACACTAGAGGGAGAGCAACTGCCATCCAGCAGCAAATTAAGTGCTGTAGAGCAGAATTGCTAACTGGCCATCTCAAACACTCTCTATCAAGGGTAAATGTTCATGTCAAACCTACTTGCAGTAAACAAAGCATGACCCAGGGAGATCATCAGCTGGAATAGTGAACACAGCCGGAAAGATGGAGACTGTGTGGTCTTGAGATTGTAATGTTTAATATGTGGGTTGTTGGAACAGCATATTTTACAGAGTTGGAGTGAGATAGTATTTAGGTAAGAAAAGAGGAGATTGTATTTGTGAATAGTTGTTGTTTAGTGTTCACTATTAAAGATAAGAAACTAATTTTGTTTCAATAGTGGAATGTAGGAAATCTGTGTCACACATATTTGAACAGATTACGAGGTGATGCGAGCTTTTCTGGGTGTTTGGTTTTAATTAACAGAGGGGTTTCACTCCACCTTGTAAATATCCATCCACACTAACCCCATTTCCCTGCAGTTGGCCCATATCCTTCCAGTCCTTTCCTATCCACATATTTATTCAATTGCATTTGAAATGTTGTTAATGTACCCCCCTCAATCACATCTGCCGGAAGCTCATCCACGTACCAGCCCTTTGTCTAAAGAAGTGGCCCCTAAGGTTCCGTTTAATTCCTTCCCTTCGAAACTTAAACTGATCAGCTCTAATCCTCAACTCTCTAAATCTTGGAAAAAGACTCGGAACATTAACCCTATCAATACCCCTCGTTTTCTTACACAGCTCTATAAGGTCTCCCCGCCCCCCCACCCCGTCCCCCACCCTCACCCCCAGTCTTCTACACTCTAAAGAAAAGGTCCTAACTTGTCCAACCTCTCCCTATAACGCAGACCGTTGAGTCCTGGCAACGTCCTTTTCAATTTCTCTGCACTCTTTCTAATTTCATAATATCCTCCCCATAACAAGGTGACAAAAACTGAACACAATACTCCAGATGAGGCCTTACCAAAGTCCTGTGTTACTGCAACATAACTTCCCAACTTCTATACTCAACATCCTGCCTGATGAAGGCCTGTGTGCCAAAAGCCTTCTTCACTGTCCTGTCCACCTGTGACTCCTCTCTCAGAGAACCATGCTCCTGAACGCTAGGGTCTTTTTGCCCACCACACCCCTTAACACCCTCCCATATACCGTGAAACTCCTACCTTGATTTAAGTTTCCAAAATGCAAGACCCCACACGTTTATATTAAACTCCATTTGCCATTTATCAACCTACATCCCCACCTGAAAAAGGTACTGCTGCAATTTATAATAAACATCCTCACTGATCACGATACCACTTATTTTAGTGTCATCTGCAAACTTACTAATCATGCCTTGTACATTTTCAACCCAATCATGGATAACAAACAGCAATGGACCCAACCTCCAGTCTGACAAGCATCCTTCCACTAAACCCTCTGCTTTCTACCATCAAGCCAACTGTGTATCCAATTGGCCTCTTCCCCCAGCATTCCACGTGATGGAACCTTCCAGTGCAGCCTGCCATGTGGCACCTTATCAAAGGCCTTACTGAAATCCATACAGACTATGTCTTACGCTCGGCCCTCAAAAACCTTCTTGGTCACTTTATCAAAGAACGCTAACAAATTTGGGAAGCATGATCTTGTGCTGACAAGTCTATGCTAACTTCTCCGAATCAAACCCTGTGTAAGTAATGGGTGCAGTCAATGATATGCTGTCCTTCATTGTAAGATGATTCGAGTACACAAGTAAAGCCATTTTTCTGATGTCATAGTGCCTTGCTGAGAGAGCCTTTGGGCACTCTGTACAGATTTGATCTCCTTTGTAAGGAATGATCTCCTTACCCCAGACATAGGTGATGGTAACATGAGGATAGAGTAAAGAAGCTGAGTGTTTAATCTGTAGACCTGTGAGAGACGAAGAAATGGTGATGCTGAAACACGAGGAGTGGCAGTGTTAACTTACTTCCAAAAGAGACATTGACAGGGAGAGAAATTCCATACTTTACCCAGGATTGATGGGTTTGATTTATTGTCATGTGTACCTCAGTACAGGGAAAAACTTTATTTATGAGCAGTGGAGGAAGATAATAGTAAGCATGGCCAGACAGATCAAAGTGTGGAAATAGACTTGTGCAGAGTAAGGCACACAGGTTACACTGAACAGGACGTGCACCAGACAAGATCAATATGAACAAGATCACCATTATTTGAACTTAGAGAGTCCATTCATCAGTCTAACGTGACTTTCCTAATAGTTTATATCCTTAAATTAACTCTCCCCATGTTCTTGTGCAGTCGGTTCAGTGAACCCGCACTGAACGCTATGTTACACACAATCCCCAACAGCAGGCACAATCTCTTCCATCTGAAACAGGTAGCCATTCCCACCAGCTTCCGCCCTACACAGAGAACACCAGGCTGTCTTCTTGGAGATGGAAGGTGTCTTCTTGAGACTTCACACAAGACATACGGCTTCCCTGCCCACCTCTAGAAAACCACAATAAAGTCCCACGTGTGTATCATGAGCAACAGAGCCACGAGGAACAACATGGAGCAGTATGTCTGTGTACCCTCTGCTCCACTTGTTCATCACGTTAGAACATCAATTAGGAGACAGTGAGGACTGCCGATGGTGGAGATTGTAGTAGAGAGTGGATTGCTGGAAAAACAAAGCAGGCCAGATAGCATCCGAGGAGTAGGAGAATCCACGTTTTGGGCATCAGCCATTCGACAGGAATCAGCATCAATTGCCTTTATTCTGGCCCTTTGTAAGTGCGTAGAGGGGGGAAATGGCCTCCTCCTGTACTGTATAAGAAACTGAAGGGGCTGAATGGCCTCATCCTATTGCTGTGGAAGTGACTTAAGGGGCTGAATGGCCTACTCCTGTTCCTGTGTAAGACACTCAAGGGGCTGAATGGCCAAATCCTGTTCCTGTGTAAGAGACTCAAGGGACTGAATGGCCTCCTCCTGTTCTTGTGTAAGAGTCTCAAGGGGCTGAATGGCCTCCTCCTGTTCCTGTATAAGTGACTCAAGGGACTGAATGGCTTCTTCCTCGTCCGATTGGACGGGGTTAAAGGTCTGACTGGGTTACCCATGGTTCCTGTTTGACAGCTCGATGTGCTGACAAGTGTGATGATGCTGCATCTTTAAGAGGTTATTTTGTCCTGGGTTCTTTTCAGAGAGAGATTGAACGATTGTTACCAAGTTGGTTAGTTAAGGACACTGAGTAAACAGCGAGGGAGGTCTTGGGTTTATATTAATGCAGCCTGAACTGGTGTGGGCAGCTCTCACAGATTAGGATCTCTGCGTTTTGCTTTCTCAGTATTGGGGTATCCACAGAGTTGGAAGCTTCACTGGATGTATCCTGGCTGCTACTCTGTCTGAATTTTCTTTTGATGCTGTTTTTAATTCCTGGATTGGAGAAATGTTTGTGACATTCTGTGTCTGAATATTCCTTTTTGCCAAGGGCTGTGTTTATAGAATTTTCCTATATTGGAACAGTTCATTGGAAATAGTTGCTAGATCTATTATTATCTTAACTTGTCCAATCGAATTACGTTATTCTAAATTCTTCGTTCTTTGGTTTCATTTTGTCTTTTGTGTTTAAATAGATGGTGTTTTGCTTCACACCGAGTAGTTTGACCAGTCACATTGCACCTGGAACAGACACTTTATATTTCCATTAAAATAATAAAACATTAGAATCTAGGCTACCACCTTCAAATATTTTCGAGGGGCTCTCGTGTGGTCCATCACACTGGACTCCTTCTGTTCCTGAGTAATAGGCTGGAGGCATTGAAATGGCTGTCCATGTTTTTTTCCAGTTGTGTCAATGGGCTGAACGACTTCCTTATATTCTTTTGAAACCAGTGTTAGGTACTGAATGAACTTTTGTTTTACTGTGACAATGTGCAGTGCCAGGCAGTGCTGTTACATGAATGTTATGGACCTTTAACAGCACACGCCTCAATGGAGTCTGGGTCTTACTGCGCATGGACACAGACCAGTTCAGGAGCTGACGAGAGACAAAATGTTCTCAACATTGTGGAATCTTCAGTGACCATCCCCACATTCTGATATTATGGTGGGGAGGGTGGGGGCAGGGAGACATTGATGAAGCAGCTGAAGATGTTTGTGAAGAGGAAGCCAATCTGAGGATCTCCTACAGAGGTGTCCCAGGACTGAGACGATGAATAGCTTGTTTGACTCCAACACTGGAGAGTTTACTCTGAATTCCCATTAAGTCCAGTTTTGTTAAGCTCCTTGATGTCAACAGAAGTTATCCATTGCCTTGATATCAGGGCCAGTCATTTTTACCTGAACCCTTGTGTTCAAATCTTTTGTTCAAATCATTGGCCATGATATATCGGAGCAGCAAGTGTTTCCTTCAAACAGGAGGCAGTGAATGTCAGGATTTCTCTTCCAATCTAGCTACATCTAAGGGTAGCTAGATGTCTGAACGTATTTGGAAAGGAGGTAGATGGATATTGACCTGTTAGAGGCACAGGTTGCAGGGAGGGGAAGTTCTGTAAAGAGATATAAGGGGCGTCTTTCATACCGAGCCGGGGTTTTCCAATTACATTTCACAAATCTCCTCAAAGCGTGTGTGTCAGTCTTGAGGGGCTGAATGGTCTACTCTGTTTCTATGCACCAGTTTACAGCAGTAAGTAACCTCCAACTGCTCCTGCCAGCAGGTTTGAGGGGCTGAATGGAACACAGAAACATGGGACTGACGAGCAGGACTTGGTCATTGGACACTTTGAGCCTTCTTCACCAGGCACTAAGATTGTGGCTGATCATGTTTTGCATTCGCCCCACTTTCCTGTCTGCGTCCCATTATCCGTGATTCAATTCCCTGTCAAATATTTAACTAAAACAGCTTTCAATCAATGTGAACATAGAGGCACGATAAACTTCCAGTGAAGAGAATTCCCACATGAAAGGTCCTTTCAAAATTTTTTGTCATCCCTCTTATAGAATCAGTCATGCAGAACGGAAACAGACCAGTTAGTCCAATCTGTTCACTCCAATCTGATCCAGTCCCATTTGCTAGCATTTGGCCAATATCCCTCCTCTTTCAAATACTTTTTAAATGTGTGATTGTAACCGCCTTCACCACTTCCTCTGACAGCACTTTCTGTACACACACCACTCTGTGTGTGAAACATTTACCTTCAGGTCCCTTCTAAATCATTCGCCCTCGCCCATTCAACCTATGTCCTCTTGTTCTGGACTCCCATATCCTGGGGAGCAGAACGTGGCTGTTCAGAATATCCATGCCCCTGATGGTTTTATAAAACTCTATAATGTCACACCTCTGCCTTTGCCACTCCAGGGCGGAAGCACCACAACCTAATCAACCAGTCCCTAAAACTCAAACCTCCAGTCCTGGAACATCTGTGTAAGTCATTTCTGCAGAAAACCGAATTGAATGCAGTATTCTTAAAGTGGTCTCACCACATCCTGCACGGATGCAACATGCCACCCCAACTCCTATACTCAATGCACCGACTGATTAAGGCAAATGTGCCAAATGTGTTCTGTCCCACACTATCTACCTGCGACTCCACTTTCAAGGAACAATATACCTGCAGCCCCAGGTCCCTTTGTTCCACAACACTCCCCAGGATCTTACCGTCAAGTGTATATTTTCTCCACTATTTGACTTCCGAAAATGAAAAACCTCAAATTTATCTAAATTAAACTTCAACTGTCACTCCTTGCCTCTTTGCCCGAGATAATTGTGGTCTTGTTGTACTCTGAGATAATCTACTACATCACCTTTCTGATGCAATCTATGATCTTATTCACTCTGCTTTAAAATGGGTTGCTGGAAAAGCGCAGCAGGTCAGGCAGCATCAAAGGAGCAGGAGAATCGACGTTTCGGGCATAGGTCCTGAAGAAGGTCTTATGCCCGAAACGTCGATTCTCCTGCTCCTTTGATGCTGCCGAACCTGCTGCGCTTTTCCAGCAACACATTTTTAAGCACTGATCTCCAGCATCTGCAGTCCCCACTTTCTCCTACTTACTAACTATGGTCCTGATATTCACATCTAAATCCTTCACATAAATGATGAAATGCAGTGAACACAGTACAGATTCATACAGCACACTGCTGCTCACAAGCCTCCAGTCTGAAAAGTACCCCTCTTCCTTCAAGCCAATTGTGACTAGCTTCCTCTGTATCCCATGTCACCGAAACTTACTAATCTATGCACCAATCGGAATGTCATGAACACCTTGCTGAAGTCCATATGGACAATGCCGACCAAACTACCTTCATCAATCTTCTTTGTCACCTCTTCATAAAACTCAATCAAATAAATGAGACGTGATTTCCCATGCAGAAAGCCATGCTGACTAGCCCGATCAGCCCTTGCCTTCTCAAATTTATGTAAATGCTGTCCCTCAGAATCCCCTCCAACAACTTAACCACCACTGACATCAGGCTCTCCGGTCTATAGTTCCCTGGCTTTTTGGGTCACTGTTACCTTTTCTACTCTCACTTCTTCACTGCTCACAACAAATGTTAACTGTAACCAGGTTGGTGATGTGGCCGATGAAAACTGTGTCAGACTGGGCCAGGGTCAGTTTTTGGAACAAGTCAGGGTAGTTTCTTTAAACTGCTAAAATATCACCTTTATGAACCAGAGCAATGTTACTCAAACAATGTTGGAAAGATGATTGGCAAACTGTTTGGATTTTCCAAAAATAGAATCGAAATTTCCATTTCTAAAAACACTGACTGACACACACACAGACACACACACACACACACAGACACACGCACACAGACACACACACGCACACACACACACACACACACATACATACACATATACACACACATACACACACACAAATACAAACAGTCACACACATAGCCACACACAGACACAGACACACACAGACACAGACACACACACAGACACACAAATACACACAGTCACACACACAGACACACACAGACACAGGCACACACACACAGACACACACACACACAACGATAAAGAAAATCTCTGCAATTTCAAGTTGAAAGAATGTGGTCAGGATATTCGTGTAACTCATGACAAAAAGAAAAATTGAGAGATTGTCCAAAATGTGATTCTGCTTCTGAAGATATTCTACTCACACAAGCTGCTAGCAATGGGATTCCATCCTGGAACAGTTAGAGTTGGCTGAATTCCCTTTGCATTAGAAAGTGAGGAGATTCCAAAGAATTCTGTTGAATCCTCCAATAGTTAGCACAGTTGCTCAGTGGTTAGCAGTGCTGCCTCACAGTACCAGGGACTTGGGTTTAATTTCAGCCTCCACACTATCTGTGTGGAGTTTACACATTCTTCCCTTGTCTGTGTGAGCTTCTCAAGGGCGCTCCATTTTCCACCCACAGTCCAAAGCTGTGCATGTTAGGTGGATTGGTCATGCTCAATTGTCCATAGTGTTCACGGGTTTCTCGGTTAGGTGCATTCGTCAGGGGTAAATGCAAGGGAACGGGCCTGGGAAGGTTAATCTTTGGAAGGTTGATATGGACTTGTTAGGCTGAAGGGTCTGTTTCCACACTGCAGGAATTCTATAAAAATAAGAATGGTAATGATTACTGTAGAGTTCTTTTTTAGATCGCACACATTGCTGTGATGAAGAACAATGAAGGAGAGAGAGTGCAATAGGCCGTTCCTTTTCTGGCAGATTACATTTTCTCCCTTTCTGAGCTGAATCACACAGTAATGTCATCCTCTCCCAAAGTGAACCATGTGAGTTTTCCTTGTACCTTGTCCAAACTATGTCTCCATCACATTCCCTGTTCCATGTAGGTGCATCAATGCTGCTGTCATACACAGAGCCATACCCTTAGCAGAAAATTGTCTCGTTCGATTTGAAGATATGTATATCCATCCCCGCGTCATTAAAAACATAAAATGTTTAATATATTCAAAATACCTGTTTCAAAATGAATGCTTTTTTTTAGCAAATACAGAAATTGCTGGAAAAGCTCGGCAACGAGATGCCTTTTACATGCTGTAGTTATACCAGGCTGCACTACTTCGTCTGATATCATTCCATACGCACACCACCCTCTGTGTGAAATGATACCCATTAGATTTCTTGAAAACCTTTCCCTCTCACTTTCAACCAATGTCCGCTAGTTATGGACGCCCCTAACCCGAGGAAAAACCCTGACTACTCACCCTACCCATCACCATTCTGATTTTATATACCATTACTGCTGTGAAATGTGACTCCAATCAAACTGAACGACTGTACTTTCAGTCATCCTGGGCATAAATTCTGAAATGCAACACTGACATCTCTTCCTGCTCCATCAAGTCACAATTGTAAATCCATGGTCACCAGTTTGTACAGATGTATCATGAGACACTTATGTGAGCTTTACACCTATACCTTTATGCCCGGAGGTAGGGATACGAGCACCACTCGGCAATATCCATAAAGCTGTAAGAGTATTCTCCTGTGGGTTTGTTCATCAGCCTGTTATGACATGGCGTGCCATACCTCTGCAACAGGCAGGACTTGAATCCATATCTTCTAGTCCAGAGCTAGGAACACTACCACACAATTTCAGGAATTGGAATCAAATCCAGAGCTCTGGCGCAGAGGCAAGGACACTACCCACGATAGTACCATACCCAGATTTTGGATCATATTTCAAGTGCCAGCTTTCAGCTTGGTGTGGATTTATTATAATTAGGTTACCATTACTGAACTACACAAAACACTTTGTATTGTTAAACAAATGCACGATATTTGTCTCAACAGTAGGATAGTGAGGGTACATGCTATGCAATGAAATTAACGATGAACGTCTTCAATCACAATTATCTGTAGCCTACAATATTCGGGAAAGAAATCCTGCAGACACACTCAGCCCAATTAAGGGTCTCAAATAGGTATTTATTACTAAGCACTAGGGATGGAGAAAGAGCATAATTTCTAGTCCCAAAACAACTGTCACTCTTACCCAACTTTCACTGTGTTAGGCTGCGTCTGCAATCTGTCCCTCCTCCCCCAAACCACACAAGGCAAACCAAGCTCGGGGACTTTGTGAAAATCAAAGACGGAGTATGCAGGCCTCCTGGAGAGGGTGGGCATTTTAAAATTGAAGGGGGAGGGTTAGGCCGCAATAATATCACTCACTGGGCTGAGGGGTGGCAGATCGAGCTTAGTTTGGATTAATGTGAGGTATTGGACTTGGTAAATCAAACAAGAACAGGACCAATACAATTAAAAGCATGGCCTTTGGCAGTGTTGGAAAACAGAGACCTAGGCTGTCAGGTACAATTCTTTAAAATTTTCATCTCATATAGAGAGTGTGGTTAAGAATGTGTTTTGCACGCTTGTTTTCATTGGTCAGACCTTTGTGTATTGGAATTGGGACGTCATGTTGAGGTTGTACAGGACATTGGTGAGATCTCTTCCGGAATACTGTGTCCAGTCTGGTCATCCTTCCCGCTCATTCCATAGGCACACCACCCTCTGGGTGAAAAAGCTGCCCCTTAGGTCGCTTTTAAATGTTTCCCCTCTCACCTTAAGTGCATGTGCTCTAGTTTTGGACTCCCCGGACGCTTAGAAAATACCTTGAATAATCACTTTGATATTATTGACCTTGATATTATTAAGCTGGAGAGGTTTCAGAAGAGATTAACCTGGATGTTGCTAGGAAAGGAGGGATTGAGCTATAAGGAGAGGCTGGATAGGCTGGGATACTTTTCACTGGAGAGTAAGAGATTAAGGGGTAACTTTACAGAGGTTTATAAAATAATGAAGGGTACAGATAAGCTGAAGGGCTGATGTCTTTTCCCTAGAGTTGGGGATTCAAAACTGAGGGGTATTTTGAGGTGCGAGGAAAAAGATTTACAAAAGTCATGAGAGGTAATTATTTTAGACAGAATCTGGCTTGGGTGTAGAATTAACTTGCAGAGGAAGTGGTGAAAGCAGGGACACTTACAACATATAGAGGACATTTAGATCAGTATATGGATAAGCCATCAGTTTGGATAGTGCTGTGAGCAGCTGACCTCTCCCTTCCCCTCTCTGAATGAATCCCTGTTGGTTTTCACCCTCCGCAAATGCCAGTGCAGTGGTGTGGCTAGGCCAGCAGAAGGTGGCATTGCATCTCTTTAAGCACCACAGAGACTGCCAGACCTGCCCCACACAGAGACACACAGATACACACACAGCAATTGTGAGTGCACTGCGTGAAGCACATCTGGTAACTTCAATGAGACATAAAGAAATGCTCAATTTGCCTCGTAAACTGTTAAAATATGACTGACAGATCTGCCAAATTCCACTGTTTAAATAAAAACATCGATTTATTTTTTCACTCTGAAAGTGAACATTTTACATCAGCTATTCACAACTCTGGGACTCTCTTCCTCTTAACTGCTTATTACCCGACTCCAGCTCTATAGCAATATACTGTTTCTGGGTCTGCCACCCTCTCATATCACATGAGCTTGTAAGCTCTCAGTTCAGAACAGCATTCCCTCTCACATAAAGGTATAGTACACACTTTCAACTACATCACATTATACCCTGATGAATATAGATAAGTGGAACCTATCTGGATTTCTCTTGCTGTGTAGTTTGTCAATATTTCATCTACTCTGTCTAGTACATGTCAGGGCTTTTTTTGCTCCATTGACAGCATGTCATTATTCGACTCCGTCCGTGGGAATATATCATTATTTCACTTGGTCACACTCGTGTATTTGGGGCAAGATTTCAGTTGTTTCATGGGGACTGTGAGTCTATGACAATCTCAATGTATGTAGATGGCACCGAACCTGGAAGAACTCTGAAGTCTATGGAGGAGTGTGTGGAACTCTAACAGGACAATCACACATTGGTGTAGTGTTCAGGTTTATCGCAGATGGGGATCAATGCAGAGCAGTGTGAGGTGATGCACTTTGGTAGGAAAGACAATGAAAGACAGTTTAAAACAGGCTGTGCCATTATAAAGGGGCTGCAAGAACAGAGAGCACTGTGTGTATATGAGCACAGATTGTTGAAGATGTCAGGACAAGGGAGAGAGCAGTGACTATCACAGATTCGTTTCAATATCTGAGCTGCTTACAGGAGGAGGTGTCGGAGGGAGTCACCATGCTCCCTTACTGGGAGGCCATGGTGATGATGTGTTGTGAGCCCACCCTCCTGCCCACCGAGACCGTGGGGATTCCATTTGTACCAGCTCGACACAAAAAGGAGATGGCATCAGCGCCCCAGCTTCTCAGTTGTGCCGGGGGTAAACGGAGCTGCCAATGGGTTTAAAGTGAGAATTGGCCTTCATTGAGCATTGCTCCTTACTCGGTCGGTGGGACGTGGATGTTTCAGAATCTCCACACGAGGCGTCCAGCTCCACTCCGGCTCCTACCAGGGTCCTCCTCACATGGCGGAGGGACGGGGTGGAGGGAACGGATATCGGGCAGTCCACCACCCGGCTTGGCCCTTTCTGTCCTATTCCAGGCTGTTCCTCCTGGAATGGGAGGAAGGGAAGGAGGGAGGGAGGGTGGGTAGGGGTGTCCCTGCTGTTAGTGCTGGTGCAGTTTGGGGACAGGTTCGTGGTGAGTTGTCCAGATGGAGTCAGTCCAAAGTATTCTATCCATGCAGTGTTATTAGTTTTTCTGTGTGTGTGTGTGTGTGTGTGTGTGGGGGGGGCGGTAAATTGGAGGGAGGTAAAGTGGAGGGAGAGAGAGAAAGACAGAGACAGAGATAGATAGATAGATAGATAGATAGATAGATAGATAGATAGATAGATAGATAGATAGATAGATAGATAGATAGATAGATAGATAGATAGATAGAGAGTTGAGAAAGAGAGAAGCTGCTGCATGTGGCAGTAAAAGTGGTGGAGTAGGAGCCTTGTTCGGGGATAGGTGCTATAACTGATGTACAGTGAGTGTGAGGGAGCAGAGAGAATAGGGTGACCCGTATCCTGCCAGAGCAGGGAACATTATTGATGCTTGTCCTGTATTGCTGGACATTTCTTCAGACCGCAGATACTGCACTGAGCTGGGTGGTGAGCTCAGACCATGCTCGGTGGGTCTGGTGGCGTGGCCCACTCTAGGAAGAGAATGGTACCCCACTGTAGTAGCCCCTCCATCAGGAACTCCGTGCACCTGTCGACAAACCGTGGTGTAACTGCCCCTTATCTGCCATCCTCGGGGTAAACTGGGCAGGGCAGCTCCTAATGGAGACAGCTCAAACATGTGCCCATTGTCATTTTAAAGATGGCGTCAGTGCCAGGGATCACGGAATATCCAAGGGCGATGGTGAGTACCTCCAGCCATGATGGGTGGGAGAGTGTGGCTGGTATTGAATGAGAGGGACACCATGGGGTGGGCTGGGTAATTAATGAGGTGAGTTCGATACGAAAGAACCCGGAAATTAGCTCGGCTCGTGCAGACAACCCTTCTGCCACACTCAAGGAAAATCAATCAAAGACAAATTATTGTTAGAATCTGCCCAATGAGTCAGAGATTCTGTTGAAACTAATTCCAGTTTCAAAGATGCAGAACAAAGGCTCATCTGACTTGACACCATTATCCCTTTTTCCCATCTTTCCTGGGAAGACAGGCTCATGTTATAGGATGCTATCGAAGTGTCTACATTTCAGCATTCTGAAACCTGGGAACACATCCGTCCATACACTATGTCTCTGTCTCCCCATCTCTGTCTATTTCCCAAACCCCTCCCATGTGGTGACATTTAAACTGATTCCCCCGCCATCGCTCTGTGTCATCATGGCACAAAGGAGGTTAAGGAGTTGGAAAAGGATGGGAGCTGCACATCCTGTCATTTCCAGCCTGGGCTGCAATTTTCACCGCGCTGGGCAGTGATCTAACGCAGTGTTACTAAGCTATGCAGTGGGGCGGTGTACACAGTCCTACATACTGGGAGGATAACTGCTCCTGGGTTACAGATCAATGCACTGGGGTGGGGTACACAGTCCTACATGCTGGGAGGGTAACTGCTCCTGGGTTACAGATCAATGCACTGGGGTGGGGTACACAGTCCTACATACTGGGAGGATAACTGCTCCTAGTTTACAGATCAATGCGCTGGGGTGGTGCACACAGTCCTACATGCTGGGAGGGTAACTGCTCCTGGGTTGCAAATCAATGCACTGTGGTGCGGTACCCAGTCCTTCATGCTGGGAGTGTAACTGCTCCTGGGTTACAGATCAATGCAATGGGGTGGTGTACATTGTCATACATGCTGGGAGAGTAACTGCTCCGGGTTTACCGATCAATGCACTGGGGTGGTATACACAGTCCTACATGCTGGGAGGGTAACTGCTTCTGGGTTACAGATCAATGCACTGCAGTGGTGTACACAGATCTACATGCTGGGAGGGTAACTGCCCCTGGTTCACAGATCGATGATCTGGTATGGTGTACACAGCTCTAATTACTGGAGGGGTAACTGCTCCGGGTTTACCGATCAATGCACTGGGGTGGGGTACACAGTCCTACATACTGGGAGTGCAAATGCTCTTGGGTTACAGGTCAATGAATTGGATGGTGTACACAGCTCTAAATACTGGAGGGGTAGCTGCTTCTGGGTTACAGATCAATGCACTGGGGCAGTGTGCACAGTCCTACATGGTGGGAGTATAACTGCTCCTGGCTTATACATAAATGCACTGGGGTGGTGCACACAGTCCGACATGCTTGAAGGGTACCTGCTCCTAGTTTACAGATCAATGTACTAGTGACGGTGATGAAGTGAGTGTGAGTGTGTCAGTGTGTGGGTGATGGAGTGAGTGTGAGGGCTTCAGGGTGACGGTGATGCAGTGAGTGTGAGGGGTTCAGGGTGATATTGATGGAGTGAGTGTGATGGGGTCAGAGTGACAGCGATGGAGTGATTGTGAGGAGGTGTGGGTGACGGTAATGGAGTAATTGTGTGCGGTCAGAGTGAGGGTGATGGAGTGAGTGTCAGGATCTGTGTGAAGTTGCTGGATGGAGTGTGAGGGGGTCAGGGAGAATGTGATGGAGTGAAGGTGAGGGGGTCAGGTTGACAGTGATCAAGTGATTGTGATTACATCAGAGTGGACGATCTTGGAGTGACTGTCAGGGGGTCAGGGTGACGATGATGGAGTATTTGTGAGTGGGTCCGTTTCATGATGATGGAGTGAGTGATACGGGGTCAGGGAAACGGATATGGAGTGAGTGTGCGAGGGTCAAGGTGAGAGGATAGAATGAGTTTAAGGGGGTCAGGGTGACGGTGATGGAATGAGTGTGAGTATGCCAGGGTGACGGTGATGGAATGAGTGTGAGTGGGTCAGTGTGATGGTGATGAAGTGAGTGTGAGGAGGTCAGGGTGGCGGTGAGGGAGTGAGTGTGAGATGTCAGGGTTTCGTAACAGAGTGAGTGTGAGGGGGTCAGGTTGACCGTGATGGCGTGAGTGTGAGGGGATCAGTGTGAGAGTGATGGAATGTGTGTGAGGAGTCAGGGTGATGGTGATGGAGTGATTGTGAGGTTGCCCGGGTAACGGCGATGGAGTAAATGTGAGGGGAACAGTGTGACGGTGATGGAGTGAGTGTAAGGGTGTCAGGGTGACAGAGACAGAGGGAATGTGAGAGGATCAGTGTGACGGTGCTGATTGAGTGTGAGAGTGTCAGGGTTTCAGTGATAGAGTAGTTGTGAGGGGGTCAGGGTGACACTGAGGAGTGAGTTTGAAGTTTTCAGCATGAAAGTGATGAAATTAAGCTGAGGGGTTCAGGGTGACAGTGATGCAGTGAGTGTGAGGGTGTCAGGGTGACAGGGCTGGAGTGGGTGTGACAGGGCCACTTTGACGATGATGAGGTGAGTGTGAGTTGTCAGTGTGAGATTGACAAAGTGAGTCTGAGGGGGTCAGCGTGACGGTGATGGCGTGGGTGTGAGTGGGTCAGGTTGACAATGATGGAGTGAGTGTTAGGGTGTCAGGGTGACGGTGATGGAGTAAGTGTGAGAGGGTCAGGGTGACAGTGATGGAGTGAACATGAGGGGGTCAGGTTGACGATGATGGTGGGAGTGTGAGTGGGTCAGAGTGACTATGATTGAGTGAGATGTGAGGGAATCAGTGTGACGGTGATGGACTGAGTGTGAGGGGGTAGGGTATAGTGATGGAGTGAGTGTGAGGGGATCAGCATGAGAGTGATGGAGTGAGGGTGAGGGGGTCAGTGTGACGGTGATGGAGTGAGTGTGAGTGGGTCAGGATGTGGGTGATGAAGTGAGTGTGAGGGGTTCAGTGTGACGGTGATGGAGTGAGTGTGAGGAGATCATTGTGACGGTGATGGGGAGAGTGTGAGGGGTCAGTGTGACGGTGACTGAGAGAGTTTGAGAGGGTCAGGGTGACGGTGATGGCGTGAGAGTGCGAGAGTCAGGATGACAGTACTGGAGTGAGTTTGAGGGGTCATGGTGACGGTGATGGCGTGAGAGTGTGAGGGTCATGATGACAGTGATGGAGTGAAGGTGAGTGGGTCAGGGTGACGGTTATGGAGTGAATGCGTGAGGAACAGTCTTACAGTGATGGAGTGAGTGTGAGGGTGTCAGGGTGACAGTGATGGAGTGGGTGTAAGGGGTGGGTGTGATGTGTCAGTATGACGGTAACAGAGTGAGTGTGAGGGTGTCAGGGCGATGGTGATGGAGAGAGTGTAAGGGTGTCAGGGTGACAGAGACGGAGGGAATGTGAGAGGATCAGTGTGACGTTGATGAATTGAGTGTGAGAGTGTCAGGGTTTCAGTGATAGAGTGGTTGTGAGGGGGTCAGGGTGAAAGTGATGGCGTGTCTGTGAGTGGTTCAGGGTGACAGTGATGGAGTGAGTGTGAGGGTGTCAGGGTGACGGTGATGGAGTAAGTGTGAGAGGGTCAGAGTGACGGTGATGGAGTAAGGGTGAGAGGGTCAGGGTGACAGTGATGGAGTGAGCGTGAGGGGGTCACTTTGACGAATGATGGTGGGAGTGTGAGTGGGTCAGAGTGACTATGATTGAGTGAGATGTGAGGGACTCAGTGTGACGGTGATGGACTGATTGTGAGGGAGTATGGGGATGGTGACGGATTGAGTGTGAAGGGATCAGTAAGAGAGTGATGGAGTGAGGGTGAGGGGGTCAGTGTGACAGTGTTGGAGTGAGTGTGAGGGTGTCAGGGTGACGGTGATGGAGTGAGTGTGAGTGGGTCAGGGTGATGGTGATGGAGTGAGTGTGAGTAGATTAGTGTGACGGTGATGGAGTGAATGTGACGAGGTCAGGTTGATGGTGATGGAGTGAGTGCGAAGGGTCAGGGTCTCAGTAACAGAGTGAGTGTGAGGGAGTCAGTGTGAAAGTGATGGAGTGACTGTGATTGCGTCAGGGTGCACGGTAGTGGAGTGAGTGCCAGGGGCTCAGGGTGACGATGATGGAGTGAGTGTGGGTGGGTCAGGATAACGGTGTTGGAGTGAGTGTGAGGGGGTCAGGGTGACGGTGATGGTGTGAGTGAGAGGGGATCCATGTGACTATGATGTAGTGAGAGTCAGTGGGTCAGGGTGACGGTGATGGAGTGAGTGTGAGTGGGTCAGGATGTGGGTGATGAAGTGAGTGTGAGGGGTTCAGTGTGACGGTGATAGAGTGAGTGTGAGAGTTTCAGGGTGACATTGATGGAGTGAGTGTGAGGGGGTCAGAGTGACAGTGATGGAGTGAGTGTGAGGAGAAAATTGTGACAGTGATGGGGAGAGTGTGAGGGCTCAGTGTGACGGTGACTCAGTGAGTTTGAGAGAGTCAGGATGACAGTGATGGAGTGAAGGTGAGGGGGTCAGGATGTCGGTTATGGAGTGAATGTGTGGGGAACAGTGTTACAGTGATGGAGTGAGTGTGAGGGTGTCAGGGTGACAGTGATGGAGTGGGTGAGAGGGGTGAGTGTGATGTGTCAGTGTGACGGTGATGGAGTGAGTGTGAGGGTGTCAGGACGACGGTGATGGAGAGAGTGTAAGGGTGTCAGGGTGACAGAGACAGAGGGAATCTGAGAGGATCAGTGTGACGGTGATGAATTGAGTGTGAGAGTGTCAGGGTTTCAGTGATAGAGTGGTTGTGAGGGGGTCAGGGTGAAAGTGATGGAGTGTCTGTGAGTGGTTCAGGGTGACAGTGATGGAGTGAGTGTGAGAGGGTCAGGGTGACAGTGATGGGGTGAGCATGAGGGGGTCAGGTTAACGCTGATGTTGGGAGTGTGAGTGGGTCAGAGTGACTATGATTGAGTAAGATGTGAGGGAATCAGGGTGATGGACTGATTGTGAGGAAGTAGGGGATGATGATGGTTTGAGTGTGAAGGGATCAGTAAGAGAGTGATGGAGTGAGGGTGAGGGGGTCTGTGTGATGGTCAGGTTGACGGGGATGGAATAAGTGTGAGGGGTCAGGGTTTCAGTAACAGAGTGTGTGTGAGGGGTTCAGTGTGACAGTGTTGGAGTGAGTAAGTGTGAGAGGGGATCCATGTGAAGGTGATGTAGTGAGAGTCAGTGGGTGAGGGTGACGGCGATGGAGTGAGTGTGAGGGTGTCAGGGTGATGGATATGGTGTGAGTGTGCAAGGGTCAGGGTGATGGTGATGGAGTGAGTGTGAGGGGGTCAGGTTGACGGTGATGGAGTGAGTGTGCAAGGGTCAGGGTGATGGTGATGGAGTGAGTGTGAGGGGATCAGTGTGATGGTGATGGAGTGAGTGTGAGGAGGTCACAGTGATGTTGATGGAGTGAGTGTGAGTGGGTCAGGTTGATGGTGATGGCGGGAGTGTGAGGGGGTCAGTGTGATGGTAATGGAGTGAGTCTGAGGGGATCAGTGTGATGGTGTTGGAGTGATTGTAAGGTTGCCCGGGTGACGGTGATGGAGTGAATGTGAGGGGAACAGTGTGATGGTGATGGAGTGAGTGTGAGGGTGTCAGGGTGACGGTGTTGGAGAATGTGTAAGTGTGTCAGGGTGACAGAGACGGAGGGAATATGAGAGGATCAGTGTGACGGTGATGAATTGAGTGTGAGAGTGTCAGGGTTTCGATGATAGAGTGGTTGTGAGGGGGTCAGGGTGACACTGATGGAGTGAGTGTGAGGGTGTCAGGGTGACAGTGATGGAGTGAGTGTGACGGGTTCATTTTGACGATGATGAGGTGAGTGGGAGTTGTCATTGTGACGTTGACAATGTGAGTGTGGGAGGGTCAGGGTGACAATGATAGAGTGAGTGTGAGGGTGTCAGGGTGACAGTGATGGAGTGGTTAAGGGGGGTGAGTGTGATGTGTCAGTGTGACCGTGACAGAGTGAGTGTGAAGGTGTCAGGGTGACAGTGATGGAGTGGTTAAGAGGGGGTGAGTGTGATGTGTCAGTGTGACGGTGACAGAGTGAGTGTGAAGGGGTCAGGGTGACAGTGACGGATGTGTGTGAGGGGGTCAGGATGACTCTGATGGAGTAAGTGTGAGAGGCCGGGGTGACAGTGATGGAGTGAGTATGAGGTGCTCAGTTTGACGGTGATGGAGTGACTGTGAGGGGGTCAGTGTGACGGTGATGGAGTGAGTGTGAATGGGTCAGGGTGACGGTGATGAAGTGAGTGTGGGGGGTCAGCATGATAGTGATGGAGAGAGTGTGAGAGGCCCAGGATGACAGTGATGGAGTGAGTATGAGGGTGTCAGGTTGACGATGATGGAATGAGTGTGAGGAGGTCAGTGTGCCGGTGATGCAGTGAGTGTGAGTTGTCAGGGTTTCAGTAATAGGGTTAGTGTGAGGGGGTCAGGGTGACAGTGATGCAGTGAGTGTGAGGTGCTCTGGGTGACGGTGATGGAGTGGGTGTGAGCGGTCAGAGTGAGGGTGATGGAGTGAGTGACGGGGTCCGTGTGAGGTTGATGTGTTGAGTGTGAGTGGGTCAGGGTGACGGTGATGGAGTGAGTGTGAATGCTTCATGGTGTACGGCAGTGGAGTGAGTGTCAGGGGGTCAGGGTGACGATAATGGAGTGAGTGTGAGTGGGTCAGGGTGACAGTGATGGAGTGAGTTTGAGGGGGTCAGGTTGACGATGATGGGTCAGAGTGACTATGATTGGGTGAGATGTGAGGGAATCAGAGTAAGGGTGATGGACTGAGTGTGAGGGGGTAGGGGGATGATGATGGAGTGAGTGTGAGGGGGTCAGCATGATGGTGATGGAGTGAGTGTTGGAGTGAGTATGAGGATGTCAGATTGACGGTAGTGGAGTGAGTGTGAGTGGGTCAGGGTGACGGTGATGGACTGAGTGTGAGGTGGTAGGGGGATGGTGATTGAGTGACTGTGAGGGGATCAGTAAGAGAGTGCTGGAGTGAGGGTGAGGGGTCAGTGTGACGATAATGGAGTGAGTGTGAGTGGGTCAGGATGAGGGTGATGAATTGAGTGTGAGTGGGTCAGGGTGTGGGTGACAGAGTGAGTGTGAGGCGTTCAGGATGACATGAATGGAGTGAGTGTGAGGGGTCCAGAGTGACAGTGATGGAGTGAGTGTGAGGATGTCATTGTGACGGTGATGGGGAGAGTGTAAGGGGTCAGTGTGATGGTGGCTGAGTGAGTTTGAGAGGGTCAGGATGACAGTGTTTGAGTGAGAGTGCGAGTGTCAGGATGACAGTGATGGAGTGAGTGTGAGGCGGTCAGGTTGATGGTGATGGAGTGAGTGTGAGAGGGTCAGGGTGACGGTGATGGAGTGAGTGTGAGGGGGTCAGTATGACGGTGATGGAGTGAGTGTGAGGGGGTAGGGGGATGGTGATGCAGTGAGTGTTAATGTGTCAAGTTGACGCTGATGGAGTGAGTGTGAGGAGGTCAAGTTGATTGTGATGGAGTGAGTGTGATGGGATCTTTGTGACAGTGATGGAGTGAGTGTGGGGAGTACGTGGATGGTGATGGAGTGAGTGAGCGTGATTGTGTCAGGTTGACGGTGATGGTGTAGTGTTGGTCGGTCAGGTTGATGGTGATGGAGTGAGTGTGAGGGGATCAGTGTGTCGATGATGGATTTGAGTGTGAGGGGGTCAGTGTGACGGTGATGGAGTGAGTGTAAGGCGTCAGGGTTTCGGTAACAGAGTGAGTGTGAGCGGGTCAGGGTGACGGTGATGGCGTGAGTGTGAGGGGATCAGTATGAGAGTGATGGAGTGTGCGTGAGGGGTCAGGGTGATGGTGATGGAGTGAGTGTGAGGGGATAACTGTGACAGTGATGGAGTGAGTGTGAGGGGTCAGGACGATGGTGAATGAGTGAGTGTGAGGGGTCAGGGTGACGGTGATGGAGTGAATGTGAGGTTGCCCTGGTGATGGCGATGGAGTGAGAGTGAGGAGATCAGTGTGACGGTGATGGAGTGAGTTTGAGGTTGATAGGGTGATGGTGAAGGAGTGAGTGTGAGGGGATCAGCGTGATGGTGATGGAGTGAGTGTGATGTAGCCAGGGTGATGGTGATGGAGTGAATGTGAGGGGATCAGCGTGATGGTGATGGAGTGAGTGTGATGTTGCCAGGGTGATGGTGATGGAGTGAGTGTGAGGGGATCTTTGTGACAGTGATGGATTGAGAGTGGGGAGTAGGGGGATGGTGATGGAGTGAGTGAGCGTGATTGTGTCAGGTTGTCGGTGATGGTGTAGTGTGGGTCGGTCAGGTTGATGGTGATGGAGTTAGTGTGAGGGGATCAGTGTGTCGATGATGGAGTGAGTGTGAGGGGGTCAGTGTGACGGTGATGGAGTGAGTGTAAGGCGTCAGGGTTTCGGTAACAGAGTGAGTGTGAGCGGGTCAGGGTGACGGTGATGGCGTGAGTGTGAGGGGATCAGTATGAGAGTGATGGAGTGTGCGTGAGGGGTCAGGGTGATGGTGATGGAGTGAGTGTGAGGGGATAACTGTGACAGTGATGGAGTGAGTGTGAGGGGTCATGACGATGGTGAATGAGTGAGTGTGAGGGGTCAGGGTGACGGTGATGGAGTGAATGTGAGGTTGCCCTGGTGATGGCGATGGAGTGAGAGTGAGGAGATCAGTGTGACGGTGATGGAGTGAGTTTGAGGTTGCCAGGGTGATGGTGAAGGAGTGAGTGTGAGGGGATCAGCGTAATGGTGATGGAGTGAGTGTGATGTTGCCAGGGTGATGGTGATGGAGTGAATGTGAGGGGATCAGCGTGATGGTGATGGAGTGAGTGTGATGTTGCCAGGGTGATGGTGATGGAGTGAGTGTGAGGGGATCAGCGTGACTGTGATGGAGTGAGTGTGACGGGATCAGTGTGATGGTGATGGAGTGAATGTGAGGGAGTCAGGTTGACAGTGATGGAGTGAGTGTTAGCGTCAGTGTGACGGTGATGGAGTGAGTGTGAGGTGTTCAGGGTGACGGAGATGGAGTGAGTGTGCAGGGATAAGTGTGATGGTGATGAAGTGAGTTTGACTGGATCAATGTGAGAGTGATGGAGTGAGTGTGACGTGGTCACGATGACGGTGATGGACTGAGTGTGAAAGGGTCGGGTTGACGGTGTTGTAGTGAGTGTGAGGGGATCACTGTGATGAAGATGGAGTGAGAATGAGTTGTTCAGGTTGACGGAGATGGAGTGAGTGTGAGGTGATAAGTGTGATGTTGATGGAGTGAGAGTGAGGAGGTCGGGGTGACTGTGATGGAGTGAGTGTGAGGGGATCAGTGTGACGGTGATGGAGTGAATGTGAGGGGGTCAGGTTGACAGTGATGGAGTGAGTGTTAGCGTCAGTGTGACGGTGATGGAGTGAGTGTGAGGTGTTCAGGGAGATGGAGATAGAGTGAGTGTGCAGGGATAATTGTGATGGTGACGAAGTGAGTTTGAGTGGATCAGTGTAAGAGTGATGGAGTGAGTGTGAATGCTTCATGGTGTACGGCAGTGGAGTGAGTGTAGGGGGTCAGGGTGACGATAATGGAGTGAGTGCGAGTGGGTCAGGGTGACAGTGATGGAGTGAGTTTGAGGGGGTCAGGTTGACGATGATGGGTCAGAGTGACTATGATTGGGTGAGATGTGAGGGAATCAGAGTAAGGGTGATGGACTGAGTGTGGGGGGTATGGGGATGGTGATTGAGTGAGTGTGAGGGTATCAGTTAGAGAGTGATGGAGTGAGGGTGAGGGGGTCAGGGTGACGCTGATGGAGTGAGTGTGAGGGGGTCAGCATGATGGTGATGGAATGAGTGTTGGAGTGAGTATGAGGGTGTCAGATTGACGGTGGTGGAGTCAGTGTGAGTGGGTCAGGGTGACGGTGATGATCTGAGTGTGAGGTGGTAGGGGGATGGTGATTGAGTGACTGTGAGGGGATCAGTAAGAGAGTGCTGGAGTGAGGGTGAGGGGTCAGTGTGACGATGATGGAGTGAGTGTGAGTGGGTCAGGATGAGGGTGATGAATTGAGTGTGAGTGGGTCAGGGTGTGGGTGACAGAGTGAGTATGAGGCGTTCAGGATGACATGAATGGAGTGAGTGTGAGGGGTCCAGAGTGACAGTGATGGAGTGAGTGTGAGGAGGTCATTGTGACGGTGATGGGGAGAGTGTAAGGGGTCAGTGTGATGGTGGCTGAGTGAGTTTGAGAGGGTCAAGATGACAGTGTTTGAGTGAGAGTGCGAGGGTCAGGATGACAGTGATGGAGTGAGTGTGAGGCGGTCAGGTTGATGGTGATGGAGTGAGTGTGAGAGGGTCAGGGTGACGGTGATGGAGTGAGTGTGAGGGGGTCAGTATGACGGTGATGGAGTGTGCGTGAGGGGTCAGGGTGATGGTGATGGAGTGAGTGTGAGGGGATAACTGTGACAGTGATGGAGTGAGTGTGAGGGGTCAGGACGATGGTGAATGAGTGAGTGTGAGGGGTCAGGGTGACGGTGATGGAGTGAATGTGAGGTTGACCTGGTGATGGCGATGGAGTGAGAGTGAGGAGATCAGTGTGACGGTGATGGAGTGAGTTTGAGGTTGCCAGGGTGATGGTGAAGGAGTGAGTGTGAGGGGATCAGCGTGATGGTGATGGAGTGAGTGTGATGTTGCCAGGGTGATGGTGATGGAGTGAATGTGAGGGGATCAGCGTGATGGTGATGGAGTGAGTGTGATGTTGCCAGGGTGATGGTGATGGAGTGAGTGTGAGGGGATCAGCGTGACTGTGATGGAGTGAGTGTGACGGGATCAGTGTGATGGTGATGGAGTGAATGTGAGGGAGTCAGGTTGACAGTGATGGAGTGAGTGTTAGCGTCAGTGTGACGGTGATGGAGTGAGTGTGAGGTGTTCAGGGTGACGGAGATGGAGTGAGTGTGCAGGGATAAGTGTGATGGTGATGAAGTGAGTTTGACTGGATCAATGTGAGAGTGATGGAGTGAGTGTGACGTGGTCACGATGACGGTGATGGACTGAGTGTGAAAGGGTCGGGTTGACGGTGTTGTAGTGAGTGTGAGGGGATCACTGTGATGAAGATGGAGTGAGAATGAGTTGTTCAGGTTGACGGAGATGGAGTGAGTGTGAGGTGATAAGTGTGATGTTGATGGAGTGAGAGTGAGGGGGTCGGAGTGACTGTGATGGAGTGAGTGTGAGGGGATCAGTGTGACGGTGATGGAGTGAATGTGAGGGGGTCAGGTTGACAGTGATGGAGTGAGTGTTAGCGTCAGTGTGACGGTGATGGAGTGAGTGTGAGGTGTTCAGGGAGATGGAGATAGAGTGAGTGTGCAGGGATAATTGTGATGGTGACGAAGTGAGTTTGAGTGGATCAGTGTGAGAGTGATGGAGTGAGTGTGAATGCTTCATGGTGTACGGCAGTGGAGTGAGTGTCAGGGGGTCAGGGTGACGATAATGGAGTGAGTGTGAGTGGGTCAGGGTGACAGTGATGGAGTGAGTTTGAGGGGGTCAGGTTGACGAGGATGGGTCAGAGTGACTATGATTGGGTGAGATGTGAAAGAATCAGAGTAAGGGTGATGGACTGAGTGTGAGGGGGTAGGGGGATGGTGATTGAGTGAGGGTGAGGGGGTCAGGGTGACGGTGATGGAGTGAGTGTGAGGGGGTCAGCATGATGGTGATGGAATGAGTGTTGGAGTGAGTATGAGGGTGTCAGATTGACGGTGGTGGAGTCAGTGTGAGTGGGTCAGGGTGACGGTGATGAACTGAGTGTGAGGTGGTAGGGGGATGGTGATTGAGTGACTGTGAGGGGATCAGTAAGAGAGTGCTGGAGTGAGGGTGAGGGGTCAGTGTGACGATGATGGAGTGAGTGTGAGTGGGTCAGGATGAGGGTGATGAATTGAGTGTGAGTGGGTCAGGGTGTGGGTGACAGAGTGAGTATGAGGCGTTCAGGATGACATGAATGGAGTGAGTGTGAGGGGTCCAGAGTGACAGTGATGGAGTGAGTGTGAGGAGGTCATTGTGACGGTGATGGGGAGAGTGTAAGGGGTCAGTGTGATGGTGGCTGAGTGAGTTTGAGAGGGTCAAGATGACAGTGTTTGAGTGAGAGTGCGAGGGTCAGGATGACAGTGATGGAGTGAGTGTGAGGCGGTCAGGTTGATGGTGATGGAGTGAGTGTGAGAGGGTCAGGGTGACGGTGATGGAGTGAGTGTGAGGGGGTCAGTATGACGGTGATGGAGTGTGCGTGAGGGGTCAGGGTGATGGTGATGGAGTGAGTGTGAGGGGATAACTGTGACAGTGATGGAGTGAGTGTGAGGGGTCAGGACGATGGTGAATGAGTGAGTGTGAGGGGTCAGGGTGACGGTGATGGAGTGAATGTGAGGTTGACCTGGTGATGGCGATGGAGTGAGAGTGAGGAGATCAGTGTGACGGTGATGGAGTGAGTTTGAGGTTGCCAGGGTGATGGTGAAGGAGTGAGTGTGAGGGGATCAGCGTAATGGTGATGGAGTGAGTGTGATGTTGCCAGGGTGATGGTGATGGAGTGAATGTGAGGGGATCAGCGTGATGGTGATGGAGTGAGTGTGATGTTGCCAGGGTGATGGTGATGGAGTGAGTGTGAGGGGATCAGCGTGACTGTGATGGAGTGAGTGTGACGGGATCAGTGTGATGGTGATGGAGTGAATGTGAGGGAGTCAGGTTGACAGTGATGGAGTGAGTGTTAGCGTCAGTGTGACGGTGATGGAGTGAGTGTGAGGTGTTCAGGGTGACGGAGATGGAGTGAGTGTGCAGGGATAAGTGTGATGGTGATGAAGTGAGTTTGACTGGATCAATGTGAGAGTGATGGAGTGAGTGTGACGTGGTCACGATGACGGTGATGGACTGAGTGTGAAAGGGTCGGGTTGACGGTGTTGTAGTGAGTGTGAGGGGATCACTGTGATGAAGATGGAGTGAGAATAAGTTGTTCAGGTTGACGGAGATGGAGTGAGTGTGAGGTGATAAGTGTGATGTTGATGGAGTGAGAGTGAGGGGGTCGGAGTGACTGTGATGGAGTGAGTGTGAGGGGATCAGTGTGACGGTGATGGAGTGAATGTGAGGGGGTCAGGTTGACAGTGATGGAGTGAGTGTTAGCGTCAGTGTGACGGTGATGGAGTGAGTGTGAGGTGTTCAGGGAGATGGAGATAGAGTGAGTGTGCAGGGATAATTGTGATGGTGACGAAGTGAGTTTGAGTGGATCAGTGTGAGAGTGATGGAGTGAGTGTGAATGCTTCATGGTGTACGGCAGTGGAGTGAGTGTCAGGGGGTCAGGGTGACGATAATGGAGTGAGTGTGAGTGGGTCAGGGTGACAGTGATGGAGTGAGTTTGAGGGGGTCAGGTTGACGATGATGGGTCAGAGTGACTATGATTGGGTGAGATGTGAAAGAATCAGAGTAAGGGTGATGGACTGAGTGTGAGGGGGTAGGGGGATGGTGATGGAGTGAGTGTGAGGGGGTCAGTATGACGGTGATGGAGTGAGTGTCAGGGGGTAGGGGGATGGTGATGCAGTGAGTGTTAATGTGTCAAGTTGACGCTGATGGAGTGAGTGTGAGGAGGGCAAGTTGATTGTGATGGAGTGAGTGTGATGGGATCTTTGTGACAGTGATGGAGTGAGTGTGGGGAGTAGGGGGATGGTGATGGAGTGAGTGAGCGTGATTGTGTCAGGTTGACGGTGATGGTGTAGTGTGGGTCGGTCAGGTTGATGGTGATGGAGTGAGTGTGAGGGGATCAGTGTGTCGATGATGGAGTGAGTGTGAGGGGGTCAGTGTGACGGTGATGGAGTGAGTGTAAGGCGTCAGGGTTTCGGTAACAGAGTGAGTGTGAGCGGGTCAGGGTGACGGTGATGGCGTGAGTGTGAGGGGATCAGTATGAGAGTGATGGAGTGTGCGTGAGGGGTCAGGGTGATGGTGATGGAGTGAGTGTGAGGGGATAACTGTGACAGTGATGGAGTGAGTGTGAGGGGTCAGGACGATGGTGAATGAGTGAGTGTGAGGGGTCAGGGTGACGGTGATGGAGTGAATGTGAGGTTGCCCTGGTGATGGCGATGGAGTGAGAGTGAGGAGATCAGTGTGACGGTGATGGAGTGAGTTTGAGGTTGCCAGGGTGATGGTGAAGGAGTGAGTGTGATGGGATCAGCGTGATGGTGATGGAGTGAGTGTGATGTTGCCAGGGTGATGGTGATGGGGTGAGTGTGAGGGGATCAGCGTGATGGTGATGGAGTGAGTGTGATGTTGCCAGGGTGATGGTGATGGAGTGAGAGTGAGGGGGTCGGGGTGACTGTGATGGAGTGAGTGTGAGGGGATCAGTGTGACGGTGATGGAGTGAATGCGAGGGGGTCAGGTTGACAGTGATGGAGTGAGTGTTAGCGTCAGTGTGACGGTGATGGAGTGAGTGTGAGGTGTTCAGGGAGATGGAGATAGAGTGAGTGTGCAGGGATAATTGTGATGGTGATGGAGTGAGTTTGAGTGGATCAGTGTGGGAGTGATGGAGTGAGTGTGACGTGGTCACGATGACGGTGTTGGACTGAGTGTGAAAGGGTCGGGTTGACGGTGTTGTAGTGAGTGTGAGGGGATCACTGTGATGATGATGGAGTGAGAATGAGTTGTTCAGGTTGACGGAGATGGAGTGAGTGTGAGGTGATAAGTGTGATGTTGATGGAGTGAGAGTGAGGGGGTCGGGGTGACTGTGATGGAGTGAGTGTGAGGGGATCAGTGTGACGGTGATGGAGTGAATGTGAGGGGGTCAGGTTGACAGTGATGGAGTGAGTGTTAGCGTCAGTGTGACGGTGATGGAGAGAGTGTGAGGTATTCAGGGTGATGCAGATGGAGTGAGTGTGCAGGGATAATTGTGATGGTGATGAAGTGAGTTTGAGTGGATCAGTTGAGAGTGATGGAGTGAGTGTGACGTGGTCACAATGACGGTGATGGACTGAGTGTGAAAGGGTCGGGTTGACGGTGTTGTAGTGAGTGTGAGGGGATCACTGTGATGGTGATGGAGTGAGAATGAGTTGTACAGGTTGACGGAGATGGAGTGAGTGTGAGGTGATAAGTGTGATGGTGATGGAGTGAGAGTGAGGGGGTCGGGGTGACTGTGATGGAGTGAGTGTGAGGGGGTCAGGGTGACGATGATGGTGTTCGAGTGAGGTTGACAGGTTGATGGTGATGGATTGAGTGTGAATGTGAAAGTCACGAATGGAGTGTGCTTGCGAGTGTCAGGTTGACGGTGATGGAGTGAGTGTGAGGAGAAAACTGTGACGGTGATTGAGTGAGTGTGAAGGGTCAGGGTTACGGTGATAGAATGAGTGTGAGGGCATGAGTGTAACTGTGATGGAGTGAATGTGAGGTTGTCCTGGTGATGGCGCTGGAGTGAGAGTCAGGGGATCAGTGTGACGGTGATGGAGTGAGTGTGAGGGGTTCAGGGTGACAGTGACTGACTGAGTGCGAGGGGGTCAGGATGACAGTGATGGAGTGAGTGTGAGGGGGTCACTGTGATGGTGATGGAGTGAGAATGACGGGTTCAGGGTGATGTAGATGGAGTGAGTGTGAGGGGATACGTGTGAAGGGGATGGAGTGTGTGAGGTGATCAGTGTGAGAGTGATGGAGTGACAATGAGGGGTCAGTGTGACGGTGATGGAGTGAGTGTGAGTGGGACAGTGTGTTGGTGATGGAGTGAGTGTGAGGCGTTATAGGTGACAGTGATTCAGTGAGTGTGAGGGGTCAGGGTGACAGTGATGGATTGAGTGTGAGGAGATTAGTGTGATGTTGATGGGGTAAGCATGAGGGGTAGGGGGATTGTGATGGAGTGAGTGTGAGTGTGTCAGGTTGACAGTGATGGAGTGAGAGAGAGGGGTCAGTGTAACTGTGATGGAGTGAGTGTGATGGTCAGGGTGGCGGTGATTGAGTGAGTGTGAGAGGGTCAGGTTGACATTGATTTAGTGACTGTGATGGGATCACGGTGACGGTGATGGAGTGAGAATGCGGGGTTCAGGGTGATGGAGATGGAGTCAGTGTGAGGGGATCAGTGTGATGGTGATGAATTGAGTGTGAGGGGATTAGTGTGATGGCGATGGAGTGAGAGTGATGGTGCCCGGGTGATGGTGTGAGCGTTGGGGGTCAGAGTGACGATGATGGAGTGCATGTGAGGGGGTCAGGGTGACAGTGATGGAATGACAGTGAGAGGGTCATTGTGACCGTGACAGAGTGAGTGTGAGGGGGTCAGGGTGACGGTGATGGAGTGACTGTGTGTAGGTAGAGAGATGGTGATGGAGTGAGTGTGAGGGGGTCAGTGTGATGGTGAAGGAGTGAATGTGAGGTGGTCACGTGACGCTGATCACGTGAGAGTGAGATAGTCAGGTTGACAGTGATGGAGTGAGTGTGAGGGGATCACTGTGACGGTGATGGTGGGAGAATGAGGTGTTCAGGGTGACGGAGATGGAGTGAATTTGAGGGGTTCAGGTTGACAGTCATGGAGTGAGTGTGAGGGCATCAGTGTGAGAGTGATGGAGTGAGTGTGAGGGGTCAGGGTGATGGTGATGTAGTGTCTATGAGCTGGTCAGGGTGACAGTGATGAAGTGAGTGTGAGGGGGTCAGGGTAACGGTGATGGCGTTAGAGTTAGGGTGTCAGGGTGGTAGTGATACAGTTAGTGTGAGGGGGTCAGGGTGACAGTGACACAGTAAGTGTGAGGGGGTCAGGGTGACAGTGATAAAGTAATAATGTGGAAGTAAGAGTGATAGTGACACAGTTAGTGTGAGGGTGTCAGGGTTTTGGTGAAAGATTGAGTGTGACAGGGACAGGGTGACGGTGATGGACTGAGTGTGAGGGGGACAGTGTGACGGCGATCGGGTGAGTGTGAGTGGATCAGTGTGATGGTGACAGAGTGAGTGTGAGAGGGTCAGCGTGACAATGATGGAGTGAGTGTGAGGGGGCCATGGTGACGGTGATGGAGTGAGTGTGCGAGGATCAGGGTTACAGTGATGGAGTGAGTGTGAAAGGGTCAGGGTGACGGTGATGGCGTGCGTGTGAGAGGGACAGGGTGACGGTGATGGAGTGTGTGTTAGGGGGTCAGGGTGACGGTGATTGAGTAAGTGTGAGAGGGTCATGGTGACGGTGATGGAGTGAGTGTGAGACGATCAGTGTGATGGTTATGGAATGAGTGTGAGCAGGTCAGGGCGATGGTGATGGAGTGAGTGTGAGGGTGTCAGGGTGACGGTGTTGGAGTGAGTATGAGGGGTCAGTGTGACGGTGATAGAGTGAGTGTGAGGGGGTCAGGTTGACTGTGATGGAGTGAGTGTGAGGGGGTCAGGGTGATGGTGATGCAGTGAGTGTGAGTGTGTCAGGGTGACGGTGATAGCATGAGTGTGAGTGGTCTATGTTACGGTGATGCAATTAGTGTGAGGGGACAGGATGACGGAGTGAGTGTGAGGGTGTCATGGTGACAGTGATGGAGTGAGTGTGAGTGTGTCAGGGTGATGATGATGGAGTGAGTGTGAGGGTGTTAGGATGACAGTGATGGACTGAGTGTGAGGAGGTCTGGGTGACTGTGATGAAGTGTGTGTGAAAGGGCCAGTGTGGGGGTGATTGAGTGAGTGTGAGGGAATCCGGCTGACAGTGATGCAGTAAGTGTGAGCTGTCAGGGTGACAGTGACGCAGTAAGCGTGTGGGGCTATGGGTGATAGTGACACAGTCATTCTGAGGGAGTCAGTTTAACAGTAACACAGTCAGTGTGAGGCAGTCAGGGTGGCAGTAATACAGTCTGTATGAGGGGGTCAGGCAGATAGTGACACAGTAAGTTTGATGGGGGTCAGTGTGACAGTGACACAGTAAGCGTGTGTGCGTCAGGGTGATAGTGACGCAGTCAATGTGAGGGGGACAGGGTGACAGTGACACAGTCAGTGTGAGGGGGTCAAGATGATAGTGTCGCAGTAAGTATGAAGAGGTAAGGGTGAACGTCCGAAGATGTGCAGGTCAGGTGAATTGGCCATGCTAAATTGCCCGTAGTGTTAGGTAAGGGGTAGATGTAGGGGTATGGGTGGGTTGCGTTTCGGTGGGGCGGTGTGGACTTGTTGGGCCGAAGGGCCTGTTTCCACACTGTAAGTAATCTAATCTAATCTAATCTAAACGTGACACTGTAAATGTGAGGTGTCAAGGTGATAGTGACACAGTAAGCATGTAGGGGTCAGGGTGAAAGTGACACAGTAAGTGTGAGGGTGCAGGATAATAATGACGCAGACAGTGTGAGGGGTCAGGCTGACAGTGACACAGTAAGTGTGCAGGGGTCAGTGTGACAGTGTGCAGTAAGTGTGAGGGGATCAGGGTGATTGTGATGCAGTAAGTGCGAGGGGGTCAGATAGATAGTGACATGGTAATTGGGAGGTGACAGGGTGATTGTGACACAGTCAGTGTGAGGGGTTCAGGGTGATAGTGACACAGTAAGTGTGTGGGGGGCAGGGTGATAGTGATGTAGTCAGTGTGAGGGGGTCATGGAGATAGTGATGCAGTCAGTATGAAGGGGTCAGGGTGATAGTGATGCAGTAAGTGTGAGGGGGCAGGTTGATATTGCTGCAGACAGCGTGAGGGGGTCAGGGTGATCGTGAAGCAGTGAGTGTGAGGTGTCAGGGTTATAGTGACACAGTAAGTATATTGGAGTGAGGGTGATAGTGACGCAGTCAGTGTGAAGGCGTCAGGGTTATAATGACACAGTACGTATGAGGGTGGGCAGGGTGATAGTGACGCGGTCAGTCTGAGGGGGTCAGGGTGATAATGACACAGTAACTGTGAGGGGGCAGGGTGATAGTGACACGGTAAGTGCGAGGGTGTCAGGATGATAGTGACGCAGTAAGTGTGATGGGATCAGAGTGACAGTGATGCAGTAATTGTGAGGGGGTCAGAGAGATAGCGACGTGGTAATTGTGAGGGGTCAGGGTGATAGTGATGCAGCAAGTGGGAGATTTCAGGGTGGTAGTGACACAATAAGCGTGTGGGGGTCAGGGTGATAGTGACATAGTAAGTGTGAGCGGGTCAGGGTGACAGTGACACAGTAGGTGTGAGGGGGTCAGACTGATCATGACGCAGTTAGTGTGAGGGGGTAAGGTTGAATCTGATGCAGTAAGTGTGAGGGGTCAGTCTGATAGTGACGCAGTAAGTGTGAGTTGTCTCTGATGCTGTAAGAGTGAGGGGGTCAGGCTAATTGTGACACAGTCAGTGTTGAGGTGTTAGGGTTATTGTGTCGCAGTAACTGTAATGGTGTCAGGTTGATAGTGTTGCAGTCAGTATGACAGGGTCAGGGTGATAGTGATGCAGTAAGTGTGAGGGGTTCAGGGTGATAAAGACGCAGTTTGTGTGGGGGTGTTAGGGTGACAGTGTTACAGTCAGTGTGAGGGGGTCAGGATGATAGTGACGCAGTAAGTGTGAGAGAGTCTGCATGATAGTGACGCAGTAAGTTTGAGGGGTCAGGGTGATAATGACGCAGTAATTGTGAGGGTTCAGACTGACAGTGATGCATTAAGTCTGAGGGGATCAGGATGACAGTGATGCACTAAGTGTGAGAGGTCAGGCTGACAGTGATAGGGTAAGTGTGAGGGGGAGAGGCTGGAAGTGACAGAGTGATTGTGATGGTGTTAGGTTAATCGTGACGCGGTAAGTGTGAGGGGGACAGTCTATAGTGACGCAGTAAGTGTGAGAGGTTCAGGGTTACACTGACGCAGTAAGTGTAAGGGTGTCAGGCTGATAGTGACGTAGTAAGTGTGAGGGGGTCAGGCTCATAGTGACACAATAAGTGCCGGAGTGTAAGGGTGATAATGACGCAGTAAGTGTGGTGGCGTTAGGGTGAAAGTGATGCAGTCAGTGTGAGAGAGTCAGGGGGACAGTGATGCAGAAAGTGTGAGGGGTCAGACTGACAGTGATGCAGTATGTCTGAGGGGTCAGTCTATAGAGTTGCAGTGAGTGTGAGGGGGTCAGGGTGACAATGACACAGTAAGTGTGAGGGGTCAATCTATAGTGGTGCTATAAATGTGAGGGGTCAGGGTGTCAGTGAAGAAGTAAGTGTGAGGGGTCAGGGTGATAGTGACAAACTAAATGTGAGGATCAGGGTGATAGTGATGCAGTAAGTGTGAGGGGGTCTGGGTGATAGTGACAGATTAAATGTGAGGTGATGCAGCAAGTGTGAGAGGGAGAGACTGGTAGTGACACAGTAAGTGAGTTGGGTTTCAGGGTGACACTGATATGGTCATTGTGAGGGGCGAGGCTGGTAGTGACGCAGTAAGTGTTATGGCGTCAGGGTGAGAGTGACGCAGTAGGTGTGAGGGGGTCAGGTTGTCAGTGACGCAGTAAGTGTGAGGGGGTCTGACTCATAGTGATCCAGGAAGTGCGAGCGGGTCAGGGAGATACTGACGGAATAATTGTGAGGGATCGGGTGAGAGTGGCTCAGTAAGTGTGAGGGGGTGTCGGTGACAGTGACGCAGTTATTGTGAGGGCGTCTGTTTCATAGTGAGGCAGCAATGTAAGGGGGTCAGGCTGATAGTGAAGGGGATCAAGGAGATAATGGCAGATTAATTAAGTGGGGGGTCAGGGTGACAGTCATGCAGTTAGTGTGTAGGGGTCTGAGTGACAGTGACACAGTAACTGTGATGGTGTCATGGTGACAGTGACGCAGTAAGTGTGAGGGGGTCAGGGTGACCGTGACACAGTATGTGTGAGGGGGTCAGGATGACAGTGATGCAGTAAGTGTGAGGGGGTCAGGGTGACAGTTGCGCAGTAAGTGTGAGGGGGTCAGGGTGATATTGACGCAGTAAATGTGATAAGGTCAAGGTAAGAGTGAAGCTGTAAGTGTGGGGGGTCGGAGTGATAGTGGTGCAGTAAGTGTGAGGGGTTCAGGGTGACATTCACGCAGGAAGTGTAAGGGGGTCAGGCTGATAGTGATACATTAAGTGCAAGGGGGTCAGGCTGGTACTGATGCAGTAATTATGAGGAGGTCAGGGTGATAGTGATGCAGTAAGTGTGATGGTGTCATGCTGACATTGACGCAGTAAGGTTGAGGGGGCAGAGTGGTAGTTGTTCAGAAAGTGGGAGGGGGTCAGGCTGGTAGTGACGCAGTGTGAGGGGGTCAGGGTGATAGTGATGCAGTAAGTGTGAAGTGGTCAGGCTGATAGTGATGCAGTCAGTGTGATGGGGCCAGGGTGACAGTGACGCAGTGAGTATGAGGGGATCCGGCTGATAGTGACGCAATAAGTGTGAGGGGGTCAGGCTGGTACTGACGCAGTAATTGTGAGAGGGTCATGGTGACAGTGAACCCGTAACTGTGAGGGGGTAAGGCTGATAGTGACGCAGTAAGTGTGAGATCAGGGTGACAATGACCTAGTCAGTGTGAGGGGGATGGTGACAGTGACGCAGTGAATGTGAGGTGGTCAGCCTGATGGCGACACAGTAAGTGTGAGGGTAGATGCTGGTAGTGACTCAGTAAGTATGATTGTGCCAGGGTGATCGTGATGCAGTTATTTTGAGGGGGTCAGGGTGATAGTGACACCGTGAATAAGAGGGGTCAGGCTGATACTGATGCAGTAAGTGTCGGGGTTTTAGGGTGATAGTGATGCAGTCAGTGTGGCTGTGTAAGGGTGAAAGTGATGTAGTAATTGTGAGGAGGTCTGGGTGATCGTGACACAGTAAGTATGAGAGGGGCCTGGGTTCCATTGACGCAGTAAGTGTGAGGGGGACAGACTGACATTGATGCTGTAAGTGTGTGTTGTCAGGGTGACAGTGATGCAGTAAGTGCGGTGGGGTCAGGGTAAGACTGATGCAGTAAGTGTGATTGTGCCAGGGTGATAGTCGTGCAGTAAGTGTGATGGGTTCAGTCTGATAGTGACCCACTAGGTGTGAGTGTGTCCAGCTCGTAGTGAAGCTGTAAGTGTGAGGGGGTCAGGTTGATAGTGACGCAGTAAGTGTGAGAGGGTCAGGGTGACAGTGACGCAGTAAGTGTGAGGGGGTCAGGGTGATAGTGACGCAGTAAGTGTGAGAGGGTCAGGGTGACAGTGATGCAGTAATTGTGAGGAGGTCAGTGTGATAGTGACGCAGTAAATGTGAAGGGCTCAGTGTGACAGTGATGCAGTAATTGTGAGGAGGTCAGGGTGATAGTGACACAGTAAATGTGAAGGGCTCAGTGTGACAGTGATGCAGTAATTGTGAGGAGGTCAGGGTGATAGTGACGCAGCAATTGTAGGGATTTTAGGGTGAAAGTGACGCAGTCAGTGTGGGTGTGTATAGGTGACAGTGACGTAGTAATTGTGAGGGGCAGGATGATATTGATGCAATAACAGTGAGGGGGTCAGGGTGACAGTGACGCAGTATGTGTGAGGGTGTCAGGGTGTGAGAGACGCAGTCAGTGCGAGGTAAGAAGCCGGTAGTGATGCAGTAAGTGCGAGGGGGTCCAGTTGATATTGACACAGTAATTGTGATGGGTCAGTCTGATAGTGACGCAGTAATTGTGATGGGTCTGGGTGATAGTGACGAGGTAAGCATGTGGGGGTCAGGCTGATAGTGGCGCAGTAAATTTGTGGGGGTTCGATTGATAGTGATGCAGTAACTCTGTGGGATCAGGCTGATACTGACGCATTAAGTGTGATGGGGCAGGGTGATAGCGACACAGTTAGTGTGAGGGGGGTCCTGTTGATAGTGAAGCAGGAACTCTGGGGATTCTCTCGGATTGACTCTCTCTCCCTCCTGTCCCTCCCTCCCTCTCTCTCTGACACATTCTATCTCCCTCGTCTTTCCCCCTCCTTCTGACCCAGAGACTGGGTGGTTTGGGGGTGAGGCTGCATGTGGGAGGGTTGTTGGGGTGAGATATGGGAGAAGGGAAAATTGAGAGAGGGAGACCGCGACGGCAGGACCGTGAGAGTGAGCGGGAGGGGGGGGGAGAGGAATGAGTGGAGGCAGGTCGAGAAACCAGGGATGGAGGTGAGAGAGGGGGTACAAGGGAGAGTGAAAGTGAGAGGTGGTGAGAAAGAGTGAGTGTGCAGAGAGAGAGGGGGAGAGAAATGAGGAGAAAGAGTGGGGAGAGGAAATGAGGTCAGATTGGAGTGGGGTGGACAGAGGGAGTTAATCCCAGCTCCTGAGCTCCGGGCGCGATACCCTTCCCGTCCCTGAGGACCTGGCATTGGGACTGAGCTGGCACTGAGCCTGTCTCTCTCCAGCTCAGCTTCTCCAGCACAAAGACACACAACAACATCGGTCACTCTGCTGTTCGGCACGCTTTAATCAACATTTTTATTGTTTACAAATGGAAGTGATGGATACAGTCAGTGGGATGGTGCCTTTTATCACTGGCCCCTGAGTTGTGAGAAACATTGAAATGTTTCCCTGTAACCCCCCTGTGGGATAAGGATGGACAAACCAGCGCTACCCTCAGTCTGTTACCACAGCGACAGGCTGCTCCATCGCTGAAACACTGAACTGAAATGAGAAAATCCCGGATGGTGTGATTAATGAGGGAATATGATGGATGGATGGATTTGGGTGAAGGGATATTTCAGCACATTCTTCAGCTGCTGCCTGAACTTAGTCTGGGTCACGGCATAAATCGCGGTGTTTGTGCAGCAACTGAGGAGCTGCAGCATGAAGCCCACTTCCACCACAAACAAATGGAGATACACAGACCGATACCCAATATCCCACATCCGTAACCATATAGAATACAGCATAAACATTGACCATAACAGGATGAAATTGGCCGAGATCACAAACAGTAAAATGATGGATTTTTTTCGGTTTCTCATTTCTGTGTCAGACTGAGCGTCCCCATTGGTGTGAGCACGTAGTCTCCTGCGGGCTCTGCTGGTCACTAAAATGTGTCTGACGGTGAGAACATTGAGCAGCAGAATCAGGAGAAATGGGACACACGTGGTTAGAATGTGGTGGAGGAACTCGATTGTGGCCCAGACAATGGAGATTTGAACAACCTCATTGATATCACAAAACCAGGGGGTGTTCCTCAGCTGATACCAAGCCTTGAGCATAAAATACCAGAAAATGTTCTTTAGACAGCTCAAAACAGTCACTGCTCCCAGAACCACAGCCGCCGTTTTCTCACTACAATATTTACTTTTCAGCTTCTGGCAACAAATGGCCACAAACCGATCAAAGGTGAAAGTGACGGTGAACCAGACAGAGCAGTCAGTGGCTGCATAAAGCAGGATGGCGTGGATATTACACACGGGGACGAAATACAGGAAATAAAACTGTTCCCAATAAACAATGGGAATGTGTCTCAGGATCAGGTCGAGGATAATGACCAGGAGATCTGCCGCTGCCATGGCCCCCAGGTAACGTCTGACACATGGAGACAATCCACAATGTTTATAATGCAGGACGTAGATGGTCACTACGTTAACTGTGAGGAAGGAAAACAAAGCCATTATCCATCAGCCTGGAGGCAAAGGGATCCATTTGATTGGGGACCCAGTGAGATTTTCAAATGTGTCCCTGTATTCAGGGATTTATTAAAATAATTGGAGCTGGAATAACAAAATGGGAAGGTCGGAATTACTGACAAAAATGTGACATAAACCACAAGAAACGCTTCTTCACCAAACACACAGAGACACATACATAAGAACAGATGGTTTCTAGAACATTCCCATACACTCGATCACTCGAGAACAGACACAGGTCACTCCTTCCCAGTTCCTAATACGGAGGCTGGAAGCGTTGCTGTCCTGAAGGATTCGCTCCCAGTTTCCTGAAGACAAACGGAGTTTGGGAATTTCTGTATTTTGGTCTAAATTGTGGTCGATCCTGTGTCGTGGAGAAATGTAAACGCAGGGAAAATGTATTCACCCCTTTAACTGCCTGAGGGGCCTTCGGCACAGTGTCTCTTTCTCCCTGGAACGGGATGTCTTCCCTCGGGATCTTATCGTTTGTTCAATTCACTGTTGTCCGGCCGTTTACAAACAATGTCAGGGACAGAATATTCCGGGGAATGTCAGTTATAGAATGTCAGGGACGGAACGTTCCGGGGAATGTCAGTTATAGAATGTCGGGGATAAAATGTTCCGGGGAATGTCAGTTATAGAATGTCGGGGACAGAACGCTCTGGGGAATATCAGTGATAGAATGTTGGGGACAGAACGTTCCGAGGACTACTTGACCTGTCCATCATCTTTCCCCCTCTATCCACCCCACCAACATGATGTACTGTGCATAGGCTATATATCCATCCAGCGTGGGGAGATGCACTGACCACATCATTGCATTATCTATAACCTATTCACCAGATACTCTGAGCAGCACAGCGACCCGTGCAGTGATCACCAGTGAATTAATCTGTAAACCAGGAGCAGTTACCCTTCCAGCATGTAGGACTGTGTACCCCAACCCAGTCCATTAATCTGTAACCCAGGAGCAGTTACCCTCCTAGCATGTAGGACTGTGTACAAGACCCCTGTGCATTGATCTGTAAACCCGGAGCAGTTATCCTCCCATCAGGTAGGTCGTTGCATCCCACCCCAGTACAGTCATCACTAAACCAGGAGCAGTTACTCTCGCAGCATGTAGTACAGTGTACCCTACCCCACTGCATTGATCTGTAACCCAGGAGCAGTTACCCTCCCAGTATGTAGGACTGTGTACCCCATCCCAGTGCATTGATCTGTAACCCAGGAGCAGTTACCGTCCAAGTATGTAGGACTGTGTACCCTACCCGAGTGCATTAATCTGTAAACCAGGAGCAGTTACCCTCCCAGTATGTAGGCCTGTGTACCCCACCCCAGTGCATTGATCTGTAAACCAGTAGCAGTTTCCCTCCCAGAATGCAGAGCTGAGTACCCCACCCCAGTACATTGCTCAGTAACACTGTGTGAGATCACTGCCCAGCGCAGGGAAACTTGCAGCCCGGGCTGGAAGTGACAGGATGTACAGCTCCCATCCATTTACAGCTGCATATTTCCATTGTGCCCTGACAAGGGGTTGCTGTCGAAGTGAACATCACTGCCAGAGAGAGATGGCGGGGGAATCAGTTTAAGTATCACCACATGGGAGTGGTTTGGGAAATAGACAGAGGGGGGAGACTGAGAGACAGTGTCATGGAAGGATGTGTTCCCAGGTTTCAGAATGCTGAAATGTAGACATTTCCATAGCATCCTGTAACATGAGCCTGTCTTCCCAGGAAAGATGGGAAAAAATGATATTGGTGTGAGTTCAGATGTTGGAGAGTTTTGGATGAGCATTTGTTCTACACCTTTGTAAATGGAGTCCTTCATGACTGGAGGTACACACCATCACCCAGATGCCCCTGGATATTCCGTGATCCCTGACACTGGGGCCATCTTTAAAAGCCCAATGGGCACACGATTGAGGTTACTCAGTTTGGAGCTGCCCTGCATAGTTTACCCCGAGCATGGCAGATAAGGGACAATTACACCACGGTTTGTCAACAGTGGTACTGAGGTCCTGGTGGATGGGCTAGTACAGAGGGGGACTATTCTCTTCCCAGAGTGGGCGACACCACCTGACCTACCGAGCATGGTCTGAGCTCACCACCCAGCTCCAAGCAGTATCTGCAGTCTGTAGAAATGCCCAGCAACACAGGACAAACATCTATAACCTTCCCCGCTCTGTCAAGGTAAGAGTCGCTGTATTCCCTCTGCTCCCTCTCACGCACGGTATATCAGTTATAGCACCGACCCCCGAACAAGGCTCATGCTCCACCAGTTTCACTACTGAATGCAGCACCTTCTCTCTGTCCCTGTCTCTCTCTCTCTCTGTCTCTGTTTCTCTCCCTTCCCCCTCTCTTTCTCCCCCCTCTTTCTCACTCTCTCTCCCTCTCTCCCTCCAATTTACCTCCCACACCAATAACACTGCCTGGATACAACACTGTGGACTGACTCCCTCCGAACACCTCACCAAGTGTCCCCCCACCCCCACCTACACCGACACTAACAGCAGGACCACCCACTCCCACCCTCCCTCCCTCCCTCCCCTTCTCTCATTCCAGGAGAAACAGCCTGGAATAGGACAGGAAGGGCCTATCCGGGTGGTGGAGTGCCCGATATCCGTTCCCTCAACCCCCTGCCTACTGCCATGCCGGGAGGACCTTGTTTGGAGCAAGAGAGACAGGGATACCTCGTCTGGAGATTCTGGATCATCCACGTCCCACCAACCGAGTAAGGAGCAATGTTCAGTGTAGGGCAATTCTCACTTGAAACGCACTGGCAGCTCCGTTTCCCCCCTGGCACAACTGAGAAGCTGTGACCCTGATGCCATCTCCCTTTTGTGTCGAGCTGCTACAAATGGAATCCCCACGGTCTCGGTGGGCAGGAGGGTGGGCTCACAACACATCGTCACCACCACCTCCCAGGAAGGGAGCATGGAGACTCCCTCCTACACCTCCCCCTGTAAACAGCTCAGATACTGAAAATAATCTGTGATAGTTACTGCTCTCTCCACTTGTACTGACATCTTCAACAATCTGTGCTCATATACAACCAGCGCTCTCTGCTCCTCCACCACATTTATAACGGTGCAGCCTGTTTTGTTTTGTCTTTCATTGTCCTTCCTACCAAAGTGCACCACCTCACACTGCTCTGCATTGATCCCCATCTGCGTGAAAACTAACCAATGAGTGATTTTACTGATAGAGTTCCACACTGTCTTCCATAGCCTTCAGAGTTCTTCCAGTTTTGGTGCCATTTACAAACATTGAAATTGTCATAGCATCACAGACCCCAAGAAACAACTGAAATCCTGCCACACTCACGAGTGCGAGCAAGTGAAATACTGATATATTCCCACGGAGGGAATCAAATAATGACATACTGTCAACAGACCAACAACAATCCTGACACCCACCACGCACACTGAATGAAACATTGGCAAACCGTGGGGCAAGAGAAATCCAGATGTGCTCTGCTTATCTTCATTGACATTTTGGTATTAATGTTATGAAGTTGAAAGTGTGTACTGTACCTTTAAGAGAGAGTGAATAGGGTTCTGAACTGAGAGCTTCCAAGCTCCGTGTGTATGAGAGGATGGCAGACACGGAGTATCAAGGACAACTGAAAATATGTCACATTTGGCTGTGAAATTGATCCCTGAGTTGGTTGCTCTTTGGACAACAATTGGAATTTTACGAATCCATTTAAATTATGCCCCAGGATACTCAAACCAAATCAAATTTGAATTTATTGGTTTTCAATAAATGATCCGAAGTTGGGGATATTCAAAATGCGGGCATTTTGAAAATTGCAAACAGAGCAAATGCCATCAACACAGATCCAAGAAATTGGAAAACAATCTCTATCAAAGGTACCTTTTCATATGAAACATATTCACAGTTAAAAAGAAAGAAAACCCAGGGAGATTCACAGCTAAATGAAAACACTAAAAACAACAGCTGCTGTGTGGTTTTGAAATTAAGTTGATGTAATTTTAATAAGTGTCTTGTTGAAATAGTATATTGCTATAGAGTTGGAGTTGGGTAATAGGCGCTTCAGGGACTGGGGTCACAGAGTTGTGAATAATTGATGTAAAACGTTCACTTTCAGAGTTAAAAAATAAATTGATGTTTTTATTTAAACAGTAGAATTTGGGAGTTCTCTGTCACTCAGATTTTAACAGTTTATGATGCAAATTGAGCTTTTCTTGGTGTTTAGGTTAAATTACCAGATAAGCTTCACGCCGTGTCCTAACAATTGCTGTGTGTATCTGTCTGTCTCCGTGAGGGGCAGGTCCAGCAGTCACTGTGGTATTTAAAGTGATGCAATACTACCCCATGCTGACCTCCCCACGCCACTGCACAGGCATTGGCAGAGGGTGAAAACCAATAGGGATTCATTCAGAGAGAGGGAGGGAGAGGGCAGCTGCTCACAGCACCATCCAAACGGATGTCTTATCCATGTACTGATCTAAATGTCCCTTAAACGTTGTAACTGTCACTGCTGTCATCACTTTCTCTAGAATTTCATTCCGCACCCAAGCCAGCTTCGGTCTAAAATAATTACTTCTCATCACTTTTGTAAATCTTTTTTCCTCGCATCTTAAAATTTCACTCAGTTCTGAATCCCAAACTCGAGGGAAAAGACATCAGCCCTTCAGCTTATCTGTACCCCTCATGATTTTATAAACCTTTGTAAAGTTACCAGTTAATCTCATACTCTCCAATGAAAGAAAGTCCCAGCCTATCCAGCCTCTTCTTATAGCTCACTCCCTCCATTCCCAGCAACATCCAGGTTAATCTCTTCTGAACCCTCTCCAGCTTAATAATAGCAAGGTCAATAATATCAAAGTGAATAGTAAAGGTGTTTTCGAAGGGTACAGGAAGTCCAAACCTCGAGGACATAGGCTTAAGGTAAGTGGTGAAAAATTTAACAGTGACATAAGGGGCATCTTTTTCACCCAGGGGGTGGTGTGCCTATGGAATGAGCGGGCAGGGTGACCAGATTGGATACAGTTTTCCAGAAGAGGTCTCACCAATGTCCTATACAACAACAACATGACGTCCCAATTCCGATACTCAAAATTCTGATCAATGAAGAAAAGAGTGCTATGCACCTTCTTAACCACACTATTTATATGAGATGCAAATTTTAAAGAATTATGCCTGACGGTAAAGGTCTCTGATCTCCAACACTGCCAAAGGGCCTACTTTTAATTGTATAGGTCCTGCACTTGGTTGATTTACCAAATCCAACACCTCGCATTAATTCAACCTAAACTCCATCTGCCACCCCTCAGCCCAGTGAGTGATATTACCACCTTCTGACCTTCCCCGTTTAATTTTACAATTCTTTCCCCCTCTCCAGGAGGCCTGCACACTTCAGCCTTGATTTTCACAAAGACCCTGAGCTTGGTTTGCCTTGTGTGGTTGGGGGAGGAGGGACAGCTTGCAGACACAGTCAGTGGGGAGGAGAGGCTGGACAGTAATCAGTGGCCTGGTATCATTTCATGGTTTTAGGAAGAGGGGAGTCACACGTTAGAGGTGGGTAATAGTAATCAGTTTTTTAGGACCAGAAATTATAGTCTTTCTTTGTCTCTGGTGTTCAATAATAAATACCTATTCGAGACCCATCATTGTGCAGAGTGTGTGTGCATGATTTATGTCCTTAATATTGCAGACTACAGATAATAGCGATTTAAATTAGAAATCAAAGACAAGCAATCAACGATGCTCTGGGCGGCATAGTGGCATGGTGGTTAGCTCTGCTGCCTCACAGTACCAGCGACCTGGGTTCAATCCCCGTCTCAGGCGACTAACTGTGTGGAGTTTGCACTTTTGCCCCGTGTCTGCGTGGGTTTCCTCTAGGTGCTCTGGTTTCCTCCCACCGTCCAACGATGTGCAGGTCAGGTGAATTGGCCATACTAAATTTCCTGTCGTGTTAGATTAGGGGTATGGGTGGGTGTGGACTTGTTGGGCCAAAGGGCCTGTTTACACACTGTAATGTAATTAAATCTAATGTTCATGGTTTATCTTGATGGCACAGGACATGCACTCAGCATGTTACTGTTGTGACAAATATCGTGCATTTGTTTAACAATGATAAGTTTTTTTTTGTGTAGTACAGCAATATTAAACAGGTTTTAATAAATCCACACCGACTGAAAGCTGGTAGTTAAAATGTGACCCAAATTCTGGGCATATATTTGATTTTGCATCGTGGGTAATGCCCCTGCCTCTGAGCCAGAATTCTGGACTTGATTCCACTTGCTGAACATGTGTAATATTCTCCCTAACTCTAGACCAGACGGTCTGGATTCAAGTCCTACCTGTTATGGAGGTGTGTCACAGCATGTCAGAACAGGATGATGAGCAAACACACAGGAGAATAATATTACAGCTTTGGGTCTATTGTTCTATCTCTGGGCACAAGGTTCTCATTTCAAATCCCACAAAGGTGTTTCATGGTGTGTTTAATCAAACTGATGGAGAAGGAAGAGGTGTCAGTATTGAATTTCAGAATTTCGCCCCAGAGTGACTGAAAGTACAGCCATTCGTGTTGATTGGAGTCACATTTCGCAGCAGTGGAGGTTTATAAAATCTTAACCGTCATGGATAGGATGAGCAGTCAGGTTTTTCCCCCCCCCCCCCCAAGTTAGGGGCGTCTAAAACTAGAAGTCATTGGTATAAAGTGAGAGGGCAAAGTTTTTGAAGTGGACTCAGGGGCACCTTTTCATGCAGAGTGTAGAGCATTATGGAATGAGCTATCAGAGGAAGTGATGGAGATTGGTATAACTACAACATTTAAAAGACATCTGGATGCTGTCAAATCTGCTGAATTTTTCCATCAATTTCTGTTTGTGTTAATAATAAGATGCATTCATTTTAACTCAGGTATTCTGAATACATTAAACATTTTATTTTTAAATCTCGAGTGACAAATGAATACATCTCCAAATCAACTTGGCCCATTTTCTGCTAAGGGTATGGCTCTGTGTATGACTGTAGAAATGCTGCACCTACATGGAACAGAGAATGTGATGGAGTCATAGTTCGGAAAACATGCAAGGAGACCTCACAAGGTCCAGTTTGGGAGAGTATGACATTGCTGTGTGATTCAATTCAGAGAGGGAGAAGATGTAATCTGCCTAAGGAGGAACGGCCTGTTGAACTCTCTCGCACTCATTGATGCTCATCAGAGCAATGTTAGAAAAAGGAAAATCTCTGTCGTCTTTGCCACGTAATTTTTTTAATAAAATCTCCACAGTGTGAAAACAAGGCCTTTGGGCTCCCCAGACCCATTCTCCCACCCGATATATACCCTTGACAAATGCAGCTAAACTGGAAATCCCTGAGCACTATGGATAACTTAACATGACCAACCCACATAACCAGCATATCTCTGGACTACCAGAGGAAATCTTTACAATCCCACGCAGCCATGGGGAGAATGTGAAAAGTGCAATTCACAGAGACAGTCACTCAAGGCTAGAACAGAACCCAAGTCTCTGGCATTGTGAGGCAGCAGTGCTAACCACTGAGCCACCTTCACGCAGGACTGCTAGCCCGAAATTGTTGGAATCTCCTGACTACCGAAAAAAAGGGAACTCAGTCAAATCGAACTCTTCCAGAATAAAATCCCATCACAAGTACTTTGTGTGAGCAGAATCACCTGGGAAGAAGAATAAAATTTTGGATATATTCTCAACTTTTCGTTTTGTCATGAATTATACTAATATCTGGACAAAGTTCTTTCAACTTAAATTTGCAGAGATTTTATGTATCGGGTGTATGTCTCCTTGTGTATGTGTGTGTCCGTGTTTTTAGAGAGAGAAACATTGATTATATATTTGCAATATCCAAATTCTTTGCCATTCATCATTTCATCAGATTTTGACTAACATTGCTCTGAATCATAAACATCTTGTTTTAGCAGATTAAAAAGAACCATCCTGAATTGTTCCTAAAACTTACCCTGACCCATTCTGAGACGTATGCCGTCGGCCATATCATCAAGCTGGGTGCATTGAACATTTATCGTGAGCCATCGAGGAGTAGGATTTGAAAAGGAAACAGTGACGCAAAAAGTTGGGGAACTCTTAACAGGTGAGCCTGACTTCTGTCATGCTTAACTTGTTGGAAGGTATTCTAAGGGATATAATTTAAGTACATTTGGGAAAGCAAGAGCTGATCAGAGGTAGGCAACATGGCTTTTTGCATGTGCAATCATGGGTCATTAATTTGATTGTGTTTTATGAAGAGGTGACAAAAAAGATTGTTGAAGACAGTTTGACAAACGTTGTCTGTATGGACTTCAGCAAGGTGTTTAAACCATTCCAATTGGTAGACAGATGAGTAAGGTTCGGTCACATGGGATACAGCGGAAGCTGATCGGTTGGATTCAAAATTGGCTTGAAGGGCGAGGGTTGTTTTTCCGACTGGAAGCATGTGATCAGCAGTGTGCTGCGAGAATCAATATTGCATTCACTGAATTGCGACACATATAAAGTATTTGGATATGAATATCGGAGGCATTGTTAATAAGTTTACAGATGACGGTGGTGTAGTGAATTATGTCAGAGTGCAACAAGACCACAATTACACGGGTCAAAGGGGCAAAGAGTGACAGATGAATTTTAATTTAGATAAATATGAGATTTTGCATGTTGGGAAGGGAAATCAGGGCAGGAATTATATGCTTAATAGTAAGGTCCTGGGTAGTGTTCCGGAACAAACGGACCTAGGGCTGTGGGGGCATAGTTCCTTGAAAGTGGAGTCGCAGGTAGAGAGTGTGGTGCAGAACCCATTTGGCACATTTGCCTTCAGCAGTCAGAGTACTGAGTATAGGAGTTGGGGTGGCAGGTTGCATCTGTACAGGATGTTGGCGACGCCACTTTAAGAATACTGCATAAAATTGAGCTGGCAGCAGAAAAGGTTGAAAGGGATGTTCCAAGACTGGAAGTTTTCAGCTTTATGGAGAGGCTGAATAAATTGAGATGTTTCCCCCGGTGTGTCACTGGCTGGCGGGTAACATTGTAAAGGTTTACAAAATCATCAGGGGCACTGGTATGTTTCCCAGGATAGGGGAGTCCAAACCAAAATGACAGAGGTTGAAGGCAAGAGGGAATGATTTAGAGGGGACCTGAGGGGAAAATGTTTCACACAGAGAGTAGTGTGTGTACAGAAAGTGCTGTCAGAGGAAGTGGTGAAGGCGGTTACAATCGCACATTTAAAATGGATCTGAAAGAGGAGGGATATTGACCAAATGCTGGCAAATGGGACTGGATCAGATTTGGTTCTCTGGTCCGAGTGGATAGATTGGACTAAGGGGTGTGTTTCCATGCTGCATGACTCTCCAATTCTATACGAGGGATGAGGAGGAATTCTGAAAGGACGTTTGGAGAGAAAATTCTCTTCAGTGGAAGTTTATCGTACCTCTATGTTCACATTGATTGAAAGCTGAGTTAGTTAAATATTGACAGAGAAGTGAGTCACGGATAATGGGATACAGACAGGAAAGTGGGGCTGAGACCCCAACCTGATCAGCCACAATCTTAGTGTCTGTTGGAGAAGGGTCAAAGTATCTAATGACCCAGTCCTGAAACTCAGTCCCATATTTCTGTGTTCCATTCAGCCCCTCATACCTGCTAGACAGGAACAGTTAGAGGCTACTTACTGCTTAAACCTGGTGCACAGAAACAGAGGAGACCATTCAGCCCCTCAAGTCTGTCACACAGGTTTGGGGTAGTTTGGGAAACGTAATTGGAAAAACACAGACTGAGTATGCAAGGTGCCCCTCCTTTCTCTTTACTGAGCTCCACCTCTCTGCAACTTGTGTTCCATTTGTTGGTCCTGTTATAGACCCAGATTCACTGTGAGTACACCCCCCATACCTCACCCAGAGACGACTCACAAAATTCTCTGGTCTCCCTGGCTGCAATGTTCAATAACAGATTTTCGAGGAAATTAACACCCACTAACTTTGCAATAACAGAATGGGAAAACATCAGAAACAGGAGCAGGTCGTTCACCCCCTCAAGCCTGCCTTGCCCTTCACTAAGATCATGACTGATCTGCTCTTGGCCTCGAATCCTCCTTCATTGCGATTACACTATGTGTGGTGTCCTATAACAGGCAGGCTCCTCCAAGTTCAGTTACTAACGTGATTCTTAACTTGTCATTTGCTGCTGTTTTCTTCATATACAATCTGTTGGGTGATCCATGTTTAATCAGATGTTTGCTGAGTTGCGTGAATTAGGCAAAAGTTCCCTCCCAGTTGGGGAACACTTCAGTGATCCATGACATTGTGCTCTGGGCCTTCGGGTGATCATCCTCCAAGATGGACTTTGGGACAGGCAGCAGAGGAAAGTGGCCGAGCAGAGGCTGATAGCTAAGTTCGGTACCCATAGGGGGGGCCTCAACCGCTACCTTTGGTTCATGCTACATTACAGGTGACCACCATTGCACTATACACACATGCAGATACTCCTACACACACACAATCTCATATACACACGGACACAGGTAGACTCAGACGCGCACATAGACACCCACACACACCCTTACAGACACACACTCCCACACTCACACATGCACCCCCTCACAGGCTTCAGACACTCTGCACTCACTACACACACACATACAGTTTCTCACACTCACAACCCCCAACCCAGACAGACAGACAGACGCACACACACACACAGAGACAAAGGCCCACATGCACACATATATTTTGTGGGGTGAATTGGTACTTGCAGAGTTACATTGTACTTTGGTCAAAAACTCCATACATTCATGTAGAACTCTGAGCTCAAAAACTGCATGAATTTATGTAAAACTCCGTTATCTCTCTTTTTAGATGAGAATCAATCTAAGCACTATGGCATAGACAGGGAACACAGGGGGCGAACACCTTCAACATATTGTCTAGCTATCACCATTGTTAACAGCTAACCCAAGAATGCAACTTTAAAAAATAGTTTTGTGATTTACACATGAAAGAAGTGAAATTGTCACTGTACCTAACAGATGAAAGGCTTAACAGACAATTAATTTTTCACTGTATAATTTCAGTTACATCACACAGTAAATTTTTTGCTATAAATTATGTGTTATGATGGAGCCCTCCACTATCACCTGATGAAGGAGCGTCGCTCCGAAAGCTAGTGTGCTTCCAATTAAACCTGTTGGAATATAACCTGGTGTTGTGTGATTTTTAACTTTTTACTTTCAGGAAATGAATCTCCCGTGCTTTCCTGGTCTGGCCAAAAACTGACTCGAGACACATTGACATGCGATAAACTCTTCAATGGTCTCTGAAACTGCCAAGGAAGACACTGAATTGTATCAAACTGCTCAGAGGTCTTAAAGGATATAACCGGAGAGAACACCCGGCCCCAGCCTCAGTATTAGAAACGGGAACGGGAAACACAGTCCTGTAGACCCTGCAGAGGCCTCCTTCCTAACATCTAAGAACATATGACAACATTTACAGAGCTCACCCACAGACTGCACGGGAACATCTGGAAAGGAGAAAATCATTCAACACTTTGAGCTTTCCCCATCGTAATTCATGGCCGAACGTCTCCTCAATGCAGATTTCGCCTTACAGTGTTAATTTCTCTGAATCTGATTGGACATTGTGAAATATTAAATAGGAACTGCTGTAATCCCTGCGGTCCATCATTTTTGCTTCTCCATTCAATATACAGGCAGCACTGCGATAACACGCATTTATTAAATGCGATGTGGCTGTGGTTCCTTGTTTTAGGCACCCTAGCCCATGGAATTATCATCCTTTCTTCCAATTTGTCTCGCCCTGTCAGACTTTTATGTATTTTAATGAGGTATTCACTCAGTTTCATAAAACCCATGGAATACAGGCTCAGTTGCTCCAAGGTCTGCTCCCACAACAAGCCTGTCATCCCAGAGATCAGTCTGGCCATCCTTCGCTGCACTCCCCCAATGGCAGGTTTGTCCTTTATTAGGTAAGGAGAACAAAATTGCACACAATACTGCACAATGTTCGAGATGGGGTCTCACCAAGTCCCTGTACAGCTGCAGTAAATGACCCTTACTCCTGTATTCAAATCACCCCTGAAATGAAAGTGAATACAACATTTATCTTCCTAACTGCTTACTGCTCCTGCAACATTGCTTTAGTGACTGGTGGACAGGGAGATCCAGATTCCTTTTAATGTTACAGTTCCCCACTTGTTGGATTTATATACACTGCTCAGAGTGCCAATGCTATTCCAAGTATTGACTTCCGTATTAGAACATAGAACATAGAACATAGAACATAAAACAATACAGCATAGAACAGGCCCTTCGGCCCACGATGTTGTGCCGAACTTCTAACCGAGATTAAGCACCCATCCATGTATCAATCCAAATGCCGCTTAAAGGTCGCCAATGATTCTGACTTTACCACTCCCATGGGCAGCGCATTCCATACCCCCACCACTCTCTGGGTAAGGAACCCACCCCTGACATCTCCCCTATACCTTCCACCCTTCACCTTAAATTTATGTCCCCTTGTAACACTGTTGTACCCCGGGAAAAAGTTTCTGACTGTCTACTCTATCTATTCCTCTGATCATCTTATAAAAATCTATCAAGTCACCCCTCATCCTTCGCCGTTCCAATGAGAAAAGGCCGAGAACTCTCAACCTATCCTCGTACGACCTATTCTCCATTCCAGGCAACATCCTGGTAAATCTTCTCTGCACCCTCTCCAAAGCTTCCACATCGTTCCTAAAGTGAGGCGACCAAAACTGCACACAGTACTCCAACTGTGGCCTAACCAAAGTCCTGTACAGCTGCAACATCACTTCACGACTCTTGAATTCAATCCCTCTGCTAATGAACGATAATACTCCATAAGCCTTCTTAGAAACTCTATCCACCTGAGTGGCGACCTTCAAAGATCTATGTACATAGACCCTTAGATCCCTCTTTTCCTCCACCTGACTAAGAACTCTACCATTAACCCTGTATTCCGCATTCTTATTTGTTCTTCCAAAATGGACAACCTCACACTTGGCAGGGTTGAACTCCATCTGCCACTCCTCAGCCCAGCTCTGCATCATATCTAAGTCCCTTTGCAAACGACAAATGCCCTCCTCACTGTCCACAACTCCACCTATCTTCGTATCATCTGCAAATTTACTGACCCACCCTTCGACTCCCTCATCTAAGTCATTAATAAAAATTACAAACAGCAGAGGACTCAGAACTGATCCCTGCGGAATTCCACTTGTAACTGGGCTCCAGGCTGAATATTTACCATCTACCACCACTCTCTGACTTCGACCGGTTAGCCAGTTTTCTATCCAATTGGCAAAATTTCCCTCTATCCCATGCCTCCTGACTTTCCGCATAAGCCTACCATGGGGAACCTTATCAAATGCCTTACTAAAATCCATGTACACTACATCCACTGCTCTACCCTCATCCACATGCTTGGTCACCTCCTCGAAGAATTCAATAAGACTTGTAAGGCAAGACCTACCCTTCACAAATCCGTGCTGGCTGTCCCTAATCAAGCAGTGTCTTTCCAGATACTCATAAATCCTATCCCTCAGTACCCTTTCCATTACTTTACCTACCACAGAAGTAAGACTAACTGGCCTGTAATTCCCGGGGTTATCCCTATTCCCTTTTTTGAACAGGGGCACAACATTCGCTACTCTCCAGTCCCCTGGTGCCACCCTCGTTGCCACTGAAGACGAGAAGATCATTGCCAACGGTACTGCAATTTCCTCTCTTGCTTCCCACATAATCCTAGGATATATCCCGTCAGGCCCGGGGTCTTGTCTATCCTCAAGTTGTTCAAAATGTCCAACATATCTTCCTTCCTAACAGGTATCTCTTCTAGCTTAACTATCCGTTTCACACTCTCCTCTTCAACAATACGGTTCCTCTCGTTCGTAAATACTGAAGAGAAGTACTTGTTCAAGACCTCTCCTATCTCTTCCGACTCAATACACAGACTCCTAATACTGTCCTTGATCGGACCTACCCTTGTTCTCGTTATTCTCAGGTTTCTCACATACGCATAAAATGCCTTGGGGTTATCCTTGATCCTATCCGCCAAGGATTTTTCATGCCCTCTCTTAGCTCTCCTAATCCCTTTCTTCAGGTCCCTTCTTGCTATCCTGTATCCCTCCACTGCTCTGTCTGAACCCTGTTTCCTCAACCTTATGTAAGCCTCCTTCTTCCTCTTTACTAGACATTCAACCTCCCTCGTCAACCAAGGCTCCCTCACACGACCATTTCTTTCCTGCCTGATAGGTACATACATATCAAGGACACGTCGTATCTGCTCTTTGAAAAAGTTCCACATTTCCACCACATCCTTCCCTGACAGCCTATGCTCCCAACGTATGCTCCTCAAATCCTGTCTTACAGCATCGTAATTTCCCTTCCCCCAATTGTAAAATCTACCTTGTTGTGCGCACCTATCTCTCTCCATTACCATGGTGAAAGTAACAGAATTGTAGTCACCATCACCAAAATTTTCACCCACTAACAAGCCCACCACTTGTCCTGGTTCATTTCCGAGTACCAAATCCAATATGGCCTCCCCTAGGTTGGACAATCGACATACTGCGTTAGAAAAGCTTCCTGGACACACTGCACAAACACCGCCCCATCCAATTTACTTGATCTGAAGAGCTTCCAATTAATATTTGGGAAGTATTCAGAACTCAGTGCCACACATGGATTCAGAGGGCTGCACAGAAATAAACAAAAATGCAGCCTCTGTTCCTTTTTGGAAAAGGTCATAAGAGATAGGATTTAAAATCACCTGGAAAATAATAATTTGATTGTGGATAGTCCACACAGTTTTGTGAAGGTTAGGTCGTGCCTCACAAAACTTATTGAGTTCTTTGAGAAGGTGACCAAATAGGTAGATGAGAGTAAACCGGTTGATGTGGTGTATATGGATTTCAGCAATGCGTTTGATAAGGTTCCCCACAGTAGGCTATTGTACAAAATGCGGAGGAATGGGATTGTCGGAGTTATAGCAGTTTGGATCAGTAATTGGCTTGCTGAAAGGAAACAGAGAGTGGTGGTTGATGGGAAATATTCATCCTGGAGTCCAGTTATTGGTGCCGCAAGGGTCGGTGTTGTGTCCACTGCTGTTCATCATTTTTATAAACGATCTGCACGATGGAGTAGAAGGGTGGGTTAGTAAATTTGCAGATGACACTAAGGTCGGTGGAGATGTGGATAGTGATGAAAGATGTTGTAGGTTACAGAGAGGCGTAGATAAGCTGCAGAGCTGGGCTGAGAAGTTGCAAATGGAGTTTAATGCGGACAAGTGTGAGATGATTCACTTTGGTCAGAGTAACTGGAATGCAAAGTACTGAGCTAATGGTAAGATTCTTGGTAGTGTAGATGAGCAGAGAGATCTCGGTGTCCATGTACACAGATCCTTGAAAGTTGCCACCCAGGTTGACTGTATTGTTAAGAAGGCATAGAGCCTTTTTTTAAATAGAGGGATAGAGTTCAGGAATCATTAGGTTATGCTACAGCTGTACAAAACTCTGGTACAGCCGCACTTGAAGTATTGTGTATAGTTCTGGTCACCACATTATAAGAAGGATGCGGAAGTTTTGGAAAGGTTACAGAGGAGATTTCCTAGGATGTTGCCTGGTATGGAGGGAAAGTCTTCCGAGGAAAGTCTGAGGGACTTGAGTCTGTTTTCGTTGGATTGAAGAAGGTTGGGAGGTGACTTAATTAGATTTTTAAGATAAGATTACAATGTGGAAACAGGCCCTTCGGCCCAACGAGTCCTCACCGACCTGCCGAAGCGCAACCCACCCATACACTTACATTTACCCCTTACCTAACACTACATACAATTTAGCATGGCCAATTCCCCTGATCTGCACATCTTTGGACTGTGGGAGGAAACCAGAGCAAACCCACACAGACACAGGGAGAACGTGCAAACCACACAGTCAGTCGCCTGAGGCAGGAATTGAACCCGGGTCTCTGGCACTGTGAGGCAGCAGTGCTAACCACTGTGCGAACGTGCCGCCGACTGCAAGCGTGCCTAAATAATCTAATTAATTATCTAATTAATAGAGACATATAAGATAATCAGACGGTTAGATAGGGTGGACAGGGAAACCCTTTTTCCAAGTATGGTGACGGCGAGCACAAGGGTGCATAGCTTTAAATTGAGGGGTGACAGATATAGGACAGATGTCAGAGGTAGTTTCTTTACTCAGAGAGTAGTAAGGTTATGGAATGCTTTGCCTGCAACGATAGTAGATTCGCCAACTTTAAGTACATTTAAGTCGTCATTGGACAAGCATATGGACGTACATGGAATAGTATAGGTTAGATGGGCTTCAGATTGGTATGACAGATCGGTGCAACATCGAGGGCCGAAGGGCCTGTACTGCGCTGTAATGGTCTATGTTGTATGATCGATGAACACCCTGCCTCCTGACCTTAAACAGATATACGCAGAAACTCACATGCATACACAACCTTCCACCACCATGTGTCCTGCCAGCAAGCACATAGACACAGACACACAGACACTATACCCTCCATCACCACCCTATCTCCTGCCATTAAGCAGACATATACACAAACACACACATCCCTCGACCACCACCCTGTTTCCTACCGTTAATCAGATATACACAAAAACACACACGCACAACCCTCCTCCACCACACTGTCTCCAGCCTTTAATACATATATACACAGAAACATGCACACAACCTTCTACCACCACCCTGTCTCCTGCCCTTAAATAGATATACACCTTAAACACGCATACATATAGAACGTTCCACCGCCAGCCTGTTTCCTGCAATTAATCAGACATACACAGAAACAGACACACACAAAACCCTCTACCACCATTAGTCTGCCTCCTGCCATTAAGCAGATGCATACAGAAAAACATACACATCCCTGCACCACCACCAACATTAAATTGACAGACACAGGTAAAAAAAAAACACAAAGACAACCCTACACCAACACTCTGTCTCCTGGCATTAAACATATATACACAGAAACAGACATACACGCAACCCTCCACCACCACCCTGTCTCCTACCAGTAAGCAATTAGACACAGAAACACAAACATCTATCTTCCACCAGCACCCTTTCTCCTGCCATTAAAAGGATATACGCAGAAACACCCACACACACAACACTCCATGAACACCCTGCTCCTACCATTGGACAGATATACACAATATCACACACACACCAAACTGTCTCGTGCCATTAAACCCATATACACAGTAACACACATATACTCACTGAAACCTTCTTCACCACCCTGTCTCCTGCCATCAAACAGTTATACACGGAAATACACACATGAACACCCTGCCTACTGCCCTTAAATAATTATACACAAAAACACACATACATACAAAACCCTCCAACACCACCCTGTCTCCGGCCATTAAACAGATATATGCAGAAACACACACACACGCACAACATTCCATGAACAACGTGCCTCCTGCCATTGAGCAGATATATGCAGGAACACACACACAACACTCCATGACCACCCTGTCTCCTGCCATTGAACAGATATACACATAAACACACCACCACCCGGTCCCCTGCCATTAAGCACATATACAGAGAAACGCACGCATACATCTCCACAACCACCCTGTCTTCTGTCATCAAACAGATATACACAGAAATGCACACACAATCCTCCACCACCACCCTATTCTTCTGCCATTGGGCAGATATACACACAACCCTCTACCACCACCCTCGTCTCCAGCCCTGAAAGAGATATACACAGAATCAGACACACACTCCTCCACAACAACCCGATCTCCTGCCATTAAACAGATATACACAGAAACACACACACACAACCCTCCACCACCACACTGTTCTGCTTCCATTGAGCACATATACACAGAAATATACACACAACCTTCGACCATCCCAGTCTGTCTCCTGTCATTAAGCAGATATATACAGAAAACACACACAAACCTGCACCACGACACTATCAGCGACCAATAATCAGACATACACAGACAACCCTCCATCAACACTCTGTTTCTAGACATTAAACAGATATACACAGAATTGGCTGGCTGACAGAAGGCAGAGAGTGGCTGTAGATGTAAAGTATTCTGCCTGGACAACAGTGTTGAGTGGGGTCTCGCAGGGGTCTGTACTTGGGCCTCTGCTCTTTGTAGTGTTTATAAATGACTTGGATGAGGAGGTTGAGGGGAGGGTTAGTAAATTTGCAGATGACACAAAGTTTGGAGATGTCGTCGATATTATGGAGGGCTACTGTAGGCTGCAGCGCGACATAGACAGGATGCAGACCTGGGCTGAGAAATGGCAGATTGAGTTCAACCTGGATAAATGCGAAGTGATGCATGTTGGAAGGTGGAACTCGAATGCTGAATATAGGTTTAAAGACAGGATTCTTGGCAGTGTGGAAGAACAAGGGGATCTGGGTGTGCAAATACATAGATCCCTCAAAGTTGCCATAGAAGTGGATAAGGTTGTTAAGAAAGCATATGGTGTTTTGGCTTTCATTAACAGGGGATAGAGTTTAAGAGCCGCGAGGTTTTGCTGCGAGCTCTACAAGTCCCTGGTGAGGCAATACTTGGAATATTGTGTCCAGTTCTGATCGCCCTACTATAGGAAAGATATAGAGGCTTGGGAGAGGGTGCAAAGAATGTTTACCAGGATGCTGCTTGGACTGGAGGGCTTGGCTTATGAAAAAAATGTTGAATAGACTCGGACATTTCTTTCTGGAGAGAAGGGGGTAGAGAAGAGAGCTGGTAGAGGTGTACAAAATAATGAGAGGAATAGATAAAGTCAACAGCCAGAGAATTTTCCATGTCAGGATTGACTGTACGAGAACTCATAGTTTGAAGATATTCGGAGGAAAGTATAAAGTAGATGTCAGAGGTAGTTTCCTTTTGACAAAGAGAGTTGTGAATGCATGGAATGCGTTACCAGAGGTAGTTGTGGAAGCAGAGTCATTGGGACATGTAAGCGACTGCTGGACATGCACATGGATAGAAGTGAGTTGAGGGCTGCGTAGGTTGTTACTATAATTTACATTAGGATTAAATCTCGGCACAACATCGTGGGTAAAAAAGCCTGTTCTCTGCTGCACTTTCTATATTCTATGTTCTCTGACAATGTGAGTCGACCTCTGACAAACTCATGCCAACTGCAAAAGATGTTTAAAGACTTCATTGAGTTGCAAAGGTATCAGCACTGTAAGTATGTTTTGGTCATTGTTGTTTTTTTTCCTTGATGGGTTGAAGCTTACCGCACTTCCAACACTATCACTAAAACTGTTGTAAATATTTTACTCAAGGAGATTATTACCTGCTTTGATATTAGCTTTTGTCTACGTTCTGACAATGCCCCCCCATTTCATTGGAGATGTTAATGAAAATTATGCTCTCATTTTGGGATCCAACACCAACTTCATTGCGCTTATTGCCCACAGGCTGCAGGGTTCGTGGAGCATGGTGATTAGAGTCTGAAAACTAAACTTCCCAAATGGACTTCTGAGACATGAGACAGTTATTTCCTGGGTTAGGGTGGTGTCTCTGGTATTGTTCCACCTACAAGGAACTACTGTGAGGAAATCTCGCTTGTCCCCAGCCGAAATCATCCGAGGTTGAGCTTCCTCTCGTCTTGGGATGATGCTTCCTCCCCTATTCCTTTCAAATACATGACTAAGGCTATATCCGCCTGTGTTCTTTCTTTGACCAAAGTTTTGGGAGATCTTCACTCGAAGGTCTGTGCTACTCATAAGAAACTCCCCTCCCTCAACAACATCCCAACTGTTGAATATCCTAACTCTTTTATTCTCATCATGGTTTTGACAAGCTGAAGCCTCCAATCTCAATGACAAGGGCCCTTCCAGGGTCTCCACACCAGTCTGAATACTGTAAAGGTCGCCGGGCATTCCACCTGGGTTCACCTTCATCATTCCAAGGTCATTAGATGAGCCCCTTCCGGGGCCAGGGGGGAGGGGGTGGTGGATTGTGGTGGTGATGATGATGGAGATGGAGACGATGGGGAACTGGAAGACGAACCGGAATCAGTTTGTAACCAACCAGTCTACTATGATATAGCTGCATGTTCCGAATCATAATATTTCTTCTATTTTACATACCCTAATCCTTAATGCAGAATGACCATTTTGATGAAGGTCGAACTGAGCCTGTTATGTGGACTTGTTGTCGCTGGCATTAGTGCTGAAGAGGGGGCTGTTTATTTGTGTGATCCTGAGCAACCAGAAACAGTGTACCGTTTAAGCTGAAAAGATGCCTTTACGTGCCCGAGAAACTGATACCTTCCATGCATGGAATGTAACCAAGAATGACTGACGCAATGGTCAACTGCACCAAGAAGATCGGACAGTTCATTTCAAGAACAAATCTCAATGGTCTTTACCCTGTCAAGGTGTTTTGTGCCAGTTTGATTTCAGTTGTCCTTTCGGTGTTCCTGTTAAACATTGTCTCTACTCAAAGAGGCCGAAATCGACATGTTGCAAAAGAGAAAGGGGGAGATGCCGTCCTTCACGAAAAATTTGCTTTTGCAAAGTCATCATAAAATATTCAGCCAGCATGAAGTGGTCTGTTAAGTCCTCACATCAGCAAAGCACTCCTTGACCACTTTCACACTCCTGAATCCCAACTACAGAGTATGGAATACCTGTTAGGCATTTATCGGATATAATCTTTCCTTTGATTATTACTTATCCCCACTGCTAGCCTGTGGAATTCCTATAATAAGTCCAGGGAAGCCTATCCAATTTGTTGCAACTGTACAGGGTGTGGATGCACTTAAGTGAATGTGACTATGTTTATTCCATGTGGCTTGGTCCAATGTACCAACTGCTACTGCTTCCCTATGGCGCCTCGCATCACATGCATATGCCTACTGGAGGAGCGTGTCTCTGTTATTGTGGATATTCGGGCTCTTTGTGGGGTTTAATGGCACACACGTTACTATGAGACCCCTAATAGCATCTCCATCTTGTCAATTGTGGAGTGGAAGGAACCAGTCTGGGACAATAATAACACCTCTTACTGAAAGACCCACCACTTTTTATTGAACAGCTTTCACCCTAAGAGCCCAGTGCGACCATATTTTGCAGCTATGGACTACCCATATTTTCAAGGTAGTCACAAAGACGGGCTTGCTTCATATTAGGAAGCTCCCTCCATTATCTAAACTAAACCCGGATATTATTTTTGTCAGACAAGAAAAAGCGACTCTCTTCATTGTTCTTAATGAATTAGGTAATCTCTGTGCTGTAGCTGTAGGGGCAGTTTTCATAACTACTGTTCCCTGCCCAACGACCTGGGAATGGGGATGGGGTTTCCCTACCAAACGTTCAGTTTGACCTGTATGCTATGCGCATTGGAGGGGTGGTATGGCTTTGGGTAACGGTAAAGCACAGGTTCTAGCTTACACATTTCTCAGTACCTTTTCCTGAGGAGGATCTGCAGGAATTATTAGCCATCAAAATTGAAACTATCCTATTTGTGATCTAACCCGTTTGGGAAAGGAGACCGCTTGGACTTAGCAGGAGGTAAGGACATGCTCTTAGAATTACGTCTATCTCCTCAGCAAGAACTGTATACCCTCGACTCCCGACACAGCAAAGAGGATCAGGCTTGTTCCATAGTAAAGGACAAGTTTATGATGGGGACTACTGACGTCCTAGAGAACATTACCAAGCAGGTAGATAACATCTGCACCTTCGACAATCAAATTATGGAAGTCACTGCATGGTGAGATGATGGGGGCTGCTCCATCCGCGAGTGTCCCCCGAGAGCAATCTGATGTGAGCTGATGGAGCCCAAGTGTCCCCCTGATAGTGACGTGGTGTGGGCTGGTTTAAGCCGGAGTGTCACTGTGTCACTGACTTAAATGGAGTATCATTGAGTCATAGAGTGATCGAGCATGGGAACTGGCCCATTGACTCAAACTGGTCCGTGCTGACCATGCTGCCCACTCAACTAATTCCAATTGCCCACATTTGAACCATATCGCTCTCAAATGTTCCCATCTATGTATCAATTCATTTTTTCACATGTTGCTACTGTACCTGCCTCAACCACTTTTTCTGGCAGCTCATTCCATTTCAAAAACATTCTCTGCATAATGAAGTTGCCCCTCAGGTCCTTCTTAAATCTTTCCCATTTCACGTTAAAACTATGCTCTATAGTTTTCAATCCCTCATCTCTGGGAAAATGACTCTACGCATTGATCCTATCTATGGCCGCATGGTATTATGCATCTCCATAAAAACACCCACTCATTCTCCCACGTTCCAAGGGATGATATCCGAACCTGGCCCACCCCTCCTTATAACGCTGACCTATTAGTCCTGACAACATTCTTGTCAAACTTCTTTGCACTCTTTCCAGGTTAATAGAATGACCAAAACTGTACACAATACTCCAAGTGTAGCTTCACCAACGACTTACAGAATGGTAGCATGATGTCCCAACTCCGATATTCAATGTTTTTAACGATGAAGGCCAGCATGCTAAATGCCTTCTTTACCGCGCTGTCTACCCGCGATGCCTCTTCCAGTGAAATATGGACTTGTGATCCGAGATCCCTCTGTTCCACAACACTCCTCAGAACCTAACCATTTACTGTATTTGCCCTATCTTTGTTTTACTTTCCAAAGTGTAACACCTCTGACTTACCTGTATTTAATTGTAGCTGCCAATCCTTAGCTCACTTCCCCATCAAATTAAAATCCCTCTATTATTTCTGATAATGTTCAAAGCCATCAATGATACCTCCTGATTTTGTATCATCCATAAATGTAGTAACTTTCTTGGGAGTACTTGGAGTATGTTGTGCAGTTTTGGGCCCCATATCACAGAACAGATGCACTGGCCTTGGAGCTTGTTCAGAGGAGTTTCACTAGAATGGTCCCAGGAATGAAAAGCTTGACATATGAGGAAACTTTGAGGACGCTGGATTTTTACTCAATGGGTTTTAGAAGGATGAGGGGAGATCTAATTGAAATATACCGAATACTGAATAGTCTGGACAGAATGGATGTTGTGAAGATGTTTCCATTGGTAGAATAGACTGGGACCCAATGGGCACAGCCTTAGAGTAAAAGGAACAGCTTTTAGAACGGAGATAGAGAGAAACTTCTTCAGCCAGAGAGTGGGGAATCCATGGAATTCAATGCCACAGAAGGGTGTGGAGGCCAGGTTAATGAGTATATATACGACTGGGATGGACAGGTTCTTGATTGTCAAGAGGATAATGGGTTATAACGGGAAAGCAGAAGAATGAGGTTAAGAAACTTACCAGCTATGATTGAATAGTGGAGCAGACTCGATGGGCTGAATCTTTCAATTTCTTTTCCTATGTCTTATGGCCCTCATCATGCCTTGTATATTCACATTCAGAACATTTATGTAAATAACAAATAACCAAAGGTCTCAGCGCCGACAGCTGTGGCACACCATTAGTTATAGGCCTACGGTCTGAGAAACAATCTTCAACCATCACCCTCTGCTTCCTACCTTCGAGCCAATTTTGAATCCAATTAGCTAGCTCTCTCTGGATCACATGTCACATAAACTCACTGACTAACCTGCAGTGTGGAACCTTGTCAATCGTCTTACTAAAGTCCGTATACAGATAATCCATTGTCCTATCCTTATCTATTCTCGCGGTTATCTCTTTGAAACAATTTAAAGGATTTGTCAGTCATGATTTCCCGCACACAAATCCATGCTGACTATTTCTAATCAGACCTTGCATTTCCAAATGTTGGTTCATCCTGTCTCTCATTATCGTCTCCAACAAATTGCCGAACAATGATGTTCCGCTCACTGACTTTCTTTATTTCTGGCTACCTTTCTCAAACAATGGAACCACTCCAGTGGCAAACGATCAAGCAAAATCTGTGCAAGGGCCTCTGCAATTTCTTCCCTAGCCTCCCATCACATCCGAGGATGGACATGTTTTTGCCCAGGGTATTTATTCACCTTATTGTGCTTTAAGGTAGCAAATACCTCCACCTGGTAACATGTATGCAGGCCAAAACATTCCCACTTGTTTTCCTTATTTCCTTAGTATGCATCATTTGCTCCTGAATAAACATGGAGGAGAAATATTCATTAAACAATTCCCCCCACCTCCTGCTGATTCCACACAAGGACAGCCATGCTCATCAGTAAGCGGACCTATTCTATCCTGAGTCACGCTTCTACTCTGAATATGGCTAGAGAACCTCTTGGGAATATCTTTCACCTTTTCTGAGAGATCCATGTCATGTCCTTTTTTGTGGCTTCTGATTCCCCTCTTAAGGGTGCTTCTACACTTTGTGTGGTCAGCTAAGGATTGACTTAAGCCCGATATCTTAAAACCAATGAATGCCTTCTTTGTTGTCCTTACGAGACCCTCAATATACCTCGCCATCCAAGGATCAGGTTCCCCCTTAACCACTGTCTATCTAATGAAAATAATCCTAATTTGTTCAATCTCTCTTCATGGCTGGCACTCTACGTACCAGGCAACATCCTGGTGAACCTCCTCTGCACCCTCTCCAAAGCATGCACATCGTTTTGCTAGTGTGGCGACCAGACTGTATGCAGTATTCCAAATGTGGCTGAACTAAAGTCTTATACAACTGTAACATGACCTGCAAACTCTTATATTCAATACCTGGTCCAATAAAGGAAACCATGCCTTACACCTTCTTCACCACTCTACTGATCTGCCTTACAACCTTCAGGGAACAATGGACCTGAACACCTAGATGTCTCTGTACAACAATTTTCCCCAATACTTTTCTATTTACTTTATAGTTCGCTTTTGGATTGGATCTTACAAAATGCATCACCTCACATTTGTCCAGATTGAACTCCATCTGTCATTTCTCTGCCCATCTCCCCAATCTATCTATATTCTGCAGTATTCTCGGACAGTCCCTTCACTGTCTGCTACTCCACCAATCTTAGTGTCACCTGAAAACTTGCTAATGAAACAAGGTACACCTTCCTCCAAATCATTTATGTATACCACAAAAAACAATGCCCCAGCAAAGGCCCGTGTGGGACACCACGGGTCACAGATCTCCTTTCTGAGAAGCTCCCTTGCATTATTACTCTCTGTCTCCTGTTGCCTAACCAGTTTTCTATCCATCTAGCTAGAACACCCATGCACCTTCACCTTTTTCATCATCTTAACATGGGGAAAAATATCGAACGCCTTTCTAAAGTCCATCTGTATGACATCTATATCCCTTCCCTCATCAGTCAACTTTGTCACCTCTTCAAACAGTTCTATTAATTTTGCAAGCCATTATCTTACCTGCAGAAAACCATGCTACCTAGTACTGAGAAGTCATTTTATTCCAAATGGTTATATTTCCTATCCCTCAGTATCTTCTCCAGTAGGTTCCGACCACTGACGTCAGGCTCATAGATCTGTAATTACCTGGATTATTCCTTCAACAAGGAGACACCATTAGCCATTCTCCATTCCCCAGAGACCTCCCCCCCTCCCGTGTTCAAGGAAGCTGCAACAACATCTGGTAAAACCTCAGCTATTTCCTCTCTCGCTTCCCTCAGTAACCTTGGGTAGATCCCATCCAGACCTGGGGACTTGTTCTTCTTGATATCTTTTGGAAATCACAATACTTCCTCCCTCCTTACGCAGGCTTGACCAAGAGTAATCAAAGATCTATCCCTAACCCCAACATCCACCAAACCCCTTTCCTCGGTGAATACCAATGCAAAGTACTCATTAAGAATCTCTCCCGATTTTTCTGCCTCCAACCATATCTTTCCTGCTTTGTCCTTGAGTGGGCCCTTTCTCTAGCTACCCTCTTGCTCGTTATATATGACCAAAACGTTTTAATGTTTTCCTTAATCCTGCTGGCTAAGGATATCCCATGACCCCTTTTTGCCCTCTTAGTTCCTCACTTCAGATTGGTCCTACATTCACAATATTCTTCCAAGGCTTCCTATATCTTCACTAACCTAGATATTATGTACACATTCTTTTTCCTTTTAGCTCGTCTCACAATATCACTTGTATTCCATGGTTTCCTAACCTTGCCATTTCTATACATAATTTTCACAGGAACATATCTCTCCTGAACACGAATTAACCTCTCTTCAAAACCCTTCCACATATCAAATGCGGATTTCCCTTCAAGCAGCTGTTCCCAATCTTCGTTCCCCAGCTCTTGCCGAATTTTGCTATAGATGGCCTTCCCCCAGTTTAGCACTCTTCCTTTAGGACCACTCTTAACTTTCTCCGTGACTATTGTAAAACTAAAGGATTTGTGATCATTATTCCCAAAGTAATCCCCCACCTTAACTTCCATCGCCTGGACGGGCACAGTTCCCAACACCAGGTCTGGCATGGCCGCTTCCCTAGTTGAACTATTTCTACACTGCCCTAGAAAATGCTCCTGGATGGTCCTTATATTTTCTGCTCCATCTAGACCTCTAACACTAAGTGAATCCCAGTCAATGTTGTGAAAATTAAAATCTCCTATCACTATTTAATCAATACAAAATGAGATGCATGCTGTTTATTTCTCACATCCAAGTCATTTCTATGCCTTGCAAATTGTTATGGTTCAAACACTGAAAATTATGAGATCCCATGAGTAAATGCCTTCATTCCATAAAAGTGCAAGAAGCTCTATATTGCTTCCACTGACCAATTCTCAATCCATGTGGTATATCCAGATCACCCCGTCTGCAACTTATCAATGTACTCCAACTTCCTTTGCTCACTTGTTTGCAACAATGTAAAAAAGTATTCTGCAAATTCAAATACACCACTCCCACTGGTTCGCTCTCGTGGATGAATCAACTAACACAAACTCCACAGGTTTCTCAACGATGATTTCCGGTTTCTAAATCTAAGTTGACTGTTCCAAGTTACATCATGATTTCCCAAGTGTCGAGTTATAAAATTTCTCATAAAAGGTTCTGAAATTTTCCTCAGACCTAACATCAAGGTACCTTTTTTTTGTTTTACCTCCCACGCCGGTTTTAAATATTTAGAATTACAGTAACTACTTTCCAGTCTGCAGGAACGAGAAATTCCAGAGTCTAAAGAAATTTGTAGGGTAATCAATACTTCTTTCTTGTCGTTACAACATTTAAAAAACATTTGGATAAGTACATGAATATGAAAGGTTTGGACGGATATGGGCCAAGTGCGGGCAGGTGGCACTAAGTTAATTTGGAATTGGAATAGTCAGCATGGACTGGTTGGACCGAAGGGTCTGTTTCTGTCCTGTATGACTCTATAAGTCATTCACTTGCTGTAATGCCACTTTCCTGTAAACTCGGATGGAACTCATTTGGTGCAATAACTTGCCAAACTTCAATTCAATTAGTGTTTGAGTAAGTTCACTTTATTAATTCTAATCGTGTTCTTATTTTCACCAGTCAATCTGTCCCATATTATTTCTGGAAGATTTTCGGTACCTTCCATTATGGAGACAACACGAAGGTATTACCCTCAGCAGCAGGCTGCGATGGATTCCGTCACTGTGTGAATACATTGGAACACTGCAATTGGGAGATGATGGACGTGACACCCACTCCTGCTCAGAAAGTTCCTGAAGTAAGACAGTTCAATGAAACTGTCACTTCCTGGTCACTGACATCATAGTCCTCTCCCTCGTGCGAGGATACAGGTTATACTGAAACTCATTTTAGAATCAAACTGACTTCAAACTTTGCACCTGGCATAGGTCCAAGTCGAGGTAAGAAAAAGTTTGTGATCAAAATATGTGTAACGAGAAGAGTTGCCAGAAGAGAATTGTAACTGGAATGGTGTGGGTGATGGTTTATTCAGAAACAGTGTTGAGGCAGAAGTGAAGACTGGGGATATTGTGATGGTGGGAGTGGACAGGTTTTGTGGTAGACGGAATATTGAGATATAAATCAGTTCAGGATAAAATGGGGTAATCGTGGTTATGAACACTTTCGTTTCTCCTCAGATGCTTGTATGCGAGGGATATGAAATTCATGGTATAGAAATGGAGATTGTGATTGAAAGCGAAGACAATAGTTTGGATCTTTGCCAAATATACACTATAGAGAAAACGATGACATTCACAATGGGTTAGAGAATTAGTAAATGGGCAGAGATAGACTCACCAGGAACACCAACAATAGCGAGGATGGGATAGTAACCGGCCTGAATAGTCATTATTATATAGCGTCAATCGAGATGTTGTTACTACACTGAACTCTCCTCCACCACAACAACTTCCAATATAAAAACTGCTTCTGGGCACAACTGCCCTGAACACACACAAGAAATATGGATTTCCCTGGATTTTACTCTCAGAGCTTTTACCAGTTAAATGTTTATCGTTTACACAATGGAATTCTATAATCTGTTTGTAAAGATGCAAACATCTTATTGCACAATTTATATGCCTTTTCATTTGGAGATTTTTTTGTAGCCTTAGCGCAAAAGTAAGTGTTCTGTTTAAAATTGACCTGTTTATTGGGATTCAAGGGTCAGACACAGTACGTATTTTTCATGGGTTAATAAACAGAAAGGAATCGAAGACAGTGACTGTGGAGACTGATGAGGAGCCAAGTGATATCCCCACCAGTCCCCAAAGTCTTCTTCACAGACAGAATAAAATAAAATGCAGTGAAAGCAACAGAATATATTCGGAAGAAGGAATGACAAGTGACAGTGTAAACAAAACAGAATAATTTGAAATGGGATAGCTGAACAGTGATTGGTGTGTGTGTGTGTGTGTGTGCAGATAGATAAGATTGTTCAGGTGTGTGAGAGACATTGTTAAAAATGATACATGTGATGTACAAAATTTATAATATATTAATATGTAATTTAATCTTCTTCTGAGATGTTATGTTCCCCTTCTCTCAACGTACCGTCTGCCTCCTGCCCGTTTCTGGCATTCCCTGATCCAATGTTTCATTCTTATCGAATGGATGATATAAATTCCTGCTTCTGGTGTTCCAACTTGTTTCAGTTAATCCATTTTCTACCAGGAAACATATACTGGGTTCTGTCAACAGATGGTGCATGTCATATTGATGGAGATAAAAGTTCTGGCATCAAACCCAGGATTTCCACAGATTAATCTGTTGCACATACACCTTACAAAGGACCATAGCGCAAAGGAATTGTCAAACCAAATACGGAAGCACATCTAATTCTATCAATCATGTAGCCTTCCCTATTTTTACAGCTCCACGTCTGTATTCTCTCTCTCTATCTTTCCGTCTAGCTAATAAGTCCTCCAATCATTGTTCGTATCCCATGTCTCAAACCTCCCTGCTTCAGTCTACATTTATTGCTCACTTTTGGATGATATGGCTTATAATTGAGTAATGTAACTAAAAAGACATGAAGGAGGAGTTGGCCAGAGTTAATTGGAAGCACGGGAATATGGTGAGGCAGCAATGACAGGAGTTTCTGGAGATAATTCAGCAGCACATTAGAAATTCATCCCAAGTAAGAAGAAATATATTGAGTGGAAGACAAGGCGAACTCTGGGACAGCATAAAAATAAAAGAAAATGCGCACAATGTGGTGAAGATTATTGGGAATCTAGACGATTATGAAACCTATAAATTCCAGCACGGATATCTAAGAACAGCAAATGGGAGGAGAGGGTGAAATATAATATTACGCTTGTTAATCATGTCAAAGAACATTGAAAGAGATTTTTAGATATATAACAAGGAATACAGGGAGTAAAGAACAAACAAAGGAATGTTGGAAAATGAAGCTTGAATAGGTATGGGAAGCAATGGAATGGCAGAGGAATTGAATACATTGCAACAGTCTTCACGGTGGAAGACACCAGCAAAATGCCAGAACTTCAAGACAGTCAGAGGGTAGAGGTGAGTATAGTGACCACCAGTAAGGTGAAGGAACTGGGGAAGGTGAAGTTGGATCAATCAGTGAGACAAGTTGGAGAACACCGTGTAGTTCTAAATAGATGCCGAAGGTGATTGTGGAGACATTGCTGGTGATCTGTCAGGAAACTTTGGAGTGAGGGAGGACTAGTAAATGTAAGGAGAGAGGGACACAGAATACAGGAAATTACAAATGGCCAGGAAAGTTGAAACTGTTGTATAGAAGGATATAATGGATCCTTAGGTTTATGAATCGATGCGTGTAAAAAAAGAACAAGGAAGTTCTGAAGTATATTGGACATGGTGTCATTAAGTTACAGCATAACAAGAGTTACATTTACAATGCTATTGCGAACAGCAGACTTGAAAGTACGGTTAAAACAAAGGAAATCATTTCGAAGCAGGCAGGGTCATTCGACAAAGAGACTGTTTCCTTGACCCTGTAGTGAGAATGTTGAGATAAGCTTGTCAGTAAACGGACTAAAATAAAATGTATAAAAAGCACAATAAAATCTGTTGCTGCGGATATAGCAATACATATTAAGCTGAAAAAGCACAGCAGGTCAGACAGCATCCTCGGAACAGGAAAATCAACCTTTCAGGCTGAAAGATTTCATCAGGATTGGGGCGGGGGAAGGGGAGCCGGGAAGTAAATAGAGGGAGGGCCGTGGGGCTGAGGGAAGCGTAGATGGGATGATGATAGGGGATGCAAGTAGGTGGATAATGTGATTGGTCAGTGGGAAGAGTACAGTGGATATGCGAATAGGAAGATGGACAGCTTAGGTCAGGTCAGGGAAGGGGAACATGGAATAAGGCTGTGGGTGGAGAGATTTTGAAGCCAGTGAAGTCAATATTGATACCAGTGAACTGTAAGCTCTCAAGCTGAAAGATCAGGTTGTGTTCCCTCGTTTATATTTGGCCTCACTCTGACAGTGGAGGAGGCCAAGGATGGACCTGTCGCTGGATGAACAAGGGGGGTGGGGGGTGGGGCGGTGTAGCGAGTAATTGAAATGAATGGCAACTGGAATGTAGTGTTGGTTAAAGCGTGCAGAGAGCAGATGCTCCATGACTATGTCCCTGAAACTCCCGTTGGTCTCCCTGATAGAATGGAGACCACATCGGGAGTTGAAGACGTGCTTGGTTGGGCAGGATCAGGCAACAGTGCTCTGAAAACAACAACCATCCCGACTTTCCAGTTACCGTCCATTTTAATTCCCCCTCCAACTCGTCCGAGGACATGCCCATCCTTAGCCAGTCCACTGTCAGAGGAACGCAACCTGAGAGTTTTCCTTTGAATCTGATAGCCCAATGGCCTCAATATTGACTGCAGAAGCTTCAAAATCCCTCCACACGCAGCCTTATTCAATTTTCCTTCTCCTTGACCAGACCCACCTGTCCATCTTCTCACTCACATATCTGCTCCACTCTTCCCACTGACCAATCACAGTAACCTCATATCTGCATGTATACACCACCATCATGCCTACCCTTCACCCTTCCATATCCCATCACTCCATTTCTGGGCTCCCCTCCACCTCATCAGTCCTGACGAAAGGGCCAATATCAAAATATTGCCTTTTTGCTCCTCTGATTCTCTCTGGTCTTCTGTGTTTATCCAGCTCCAGGTTTATTAACTCTGGCCTCTCGCACCTGTAGTACTTACTCTCTCCAAGTTGTGGAACAACGTAGTCTACATGTAAGAACAAATACATTTGGACATTTGAAAAGATCGCTAACGTTTTCCTCATTTCTTACCAAACCAACATACACCTTCCAGAAGGAGCAGCATTTCACTTGTAATCTTCCAATCCAGTCTCATGTCATTGCTGCTCACAATTCAGTCTCCTCTAAATTGGGGAGACCAAACAGAGACCGCATTGAGGAACACTCCCATTCTGTCTGTAGGAAGAGCCTTGACCGTCTCAGTGTTTCCCATTTCAATAACCTAACTTGCTCTCACGCTAACATTTCAGTCCTGGGCAGCTGCAATGTTCCAATGAAACACAACCCATTCTCGAGTAACATATCACATTTCACTTTGGTACGTTACAGCCTGTAGGAGTTAATATTCAATTCCATAACTTCACAGCATGACGCCATTTTGGCTGTTCTCAAATCTTCATACATTCCTTATCATGGTCTCCCAATGAACTTGCCATGTTTGTGAATCATTTGTCTTGCACTCAATTAAGGAACCCAATGCCCCCCTTTACAATCTAATGTATACTCATTTTACATTTGATTCTGTTTCACCCCAAACAAAAGTCCATTTGTCAGTGGCATTTCGCCTCCACACAGTCAGTTTCTCATCAAACCTCCACTACCTCTGACAAGGGATTAAAAAAAACTTTTTCCAATCCATTTCTGTTCTGAAGAAGTGTCATACTGGACTTGAAACGCTAACTCAGTTTCTCTGTCACTGTAGATAATGCAGATCTGCTGTGTTTTTCCAGGAATTAACATAACATATTTTCAATAAAACAAATAACTGTTGATACCGGAAATCTGAAACCAGAACAATGAAAGAACCGGTGAGCCTTGAAGAACGATCACTGGAACCAATGATTAACTCTACTTTCACTCCACAGATGCTGCCAGACCTGCTTAACATCCACACCAATTTCTGTTTTTCAAAACGTTTCAAAGATTTGTGTCAATGTTGCTCAAACCCCCTGTCCAACCTTGAGTGCCATATACCGGGAAGTGCAACATAACAAAAGATGCACAAATTCATTGGTTCTGAATCTATGGAAGGCTGGCATCACTGACACTACAGAGCTCTTACTCTTAGGGAGAGAATTAGTGGGAGATGTATTCACTCTAAACACAGAAGGTAGCACATACTGGAAGGGAAAGGATTCAGATGAAGAAATTAAAGCATGATGAGGAATGAGACAAACTGTAAGTGTGACACCATGGAGAGACCCTCAGTGGAATGAGAATATAAAATGGGACGTGTACCACATCAGAAACCAGAGTAGGTCACTGAGTACATGGCTGATGGTTGAATGCGTCTCGGTATGAACTGGGGAACAGGCAACAGAACTGTATGAGAGATATTGCAGCTCAAACTGTGTATTCCATGTGGTGCTGTAGACCACAGCAACAACAGAAGCAGAATTATATAAAACTATAATCTGTAACTTTTTTGCCCCGGATAATCCCTCAGTCTACAATTACCATCAAGCTGATCTATGGTTCAGTGACGAATGTGGGTAAACATGCTAGGGTCAGAACAATGTGCCCCTAAAACTGATGAGAACACGTTAAAGCCACCACACTTGACTTGTTACATTCCAAACAGCAGAACTAACATCTGATAGAAAGGGCTCAATGATACAAAGACTTACAGATCAGATCGAAGCTCAGCAGTCCTGCCACACCCAGTCAAAAATGGATTAATCAACTCTCTGCAGGACAGGGTCATACACATGTCCCCATCCTAAATAATCGAACAGCCCTGCACATCAGGGCAATCGACAAGGATTCGTATCTACACCATACTCAGCCAGAAGTGTTGAGTTTATAAATCAACTCACCTTGTCAGGATGCCCACAGAATCACAGATGACAGTTTGCAAACAATTTTATTCGCTCTATGTGACATAAAGAAACAACTGAACACAGTAGGTACGACATTGGGAATGTACAACAAGCCCTGCCCCTGGGGAAGCTATTACATTCCATTTCCAATTCTGACATCCACCTGGCAATGTGGAAAATTACTATGACAAGTCCCTTAAGAGGAAATTAATTACAGTATGACCAATATCACCCCCTCAACTCCATTACGACAGTCAAATGGTTGGGAGGTCTTTGTGACAGAGCCGTGAAGCAGCACAAAAATTACCTGCTCAGTGTGGTTTCCGATAGATCCCCACGTGGAACTGGTGCTGTTGTGGAAATGTCGCTGGATTACCAACTCGGACCAAACAAATGCTCTAGCAGCTGGTGGAAGTTAAAAGCAATTAATAAAATGTCGAGGTCTGACCTGTGGTGTCAGTAACAATGACCGTGAAGCCAATGTCGATTGTAAACACCAGTTTGCTTCTCCAATGTCCTTTCAGGAAGTGAATCTCCCGTGCTTTCCTGCTCTGGCCGAAACGTGACTCCAGACACACAGACATGTGATCAACTCTTCAATGGTCTCGGAAACAGCCAAGCAAGACACTGAATTGTATCAAACTGCTCAGAGGTCTTAAAGGATATCCCAGACAGAACACCCGGCACCAGCCTCGATATCGGAAAAGGGAATGGGAAATACAGTCCTGTCGACCCTGCAGAGGCCTGCTTCCTAACATCTGAGAGCTTGTGACAATATTTACAGAGCTTTCCCACAGATTGCACAGAAACCTCAGGAAAGGAGTATGTCTTTCAACACAGTGAGCCTCCACGTTCTCATCATTGCCGAGGATCTCCTCAATGCATTTCTCCTAGAGCAGATTGAGATATATTGCAATTGATTCCGTCAACCAACTGTTTGAGATGTTTGCGAATAGCTAGGACCCAAGGACATATTCCTGAGATAACCCACGAGCCTTCGTCTCCAGTAAAATGATCCTTTTATTCCAGTGCTTCGGGTCCAAGCTTTGCTGGAGCTTGTGTACTCTTACATGCTTCTTTTTTCTTATTTTCTCCCCCACTTTGCTCTCTGTAACTTACTGACCTCAAGCTGGAACCAGGGTTTGGACCTCAAGCTGAGCGCAGTGCGGAGGAGAGTGAGTCCTTACTTACTTTGCCGGAGCAAGCACATGACCTGGAATTGACAGCTGCTTCATCAGCAGAGTCAACGTGGGTGAGATAGGGCCCAGCAGAAAACGGGGATTCCTGAGGATTAGAGATTTGTTGCTGATTGGGTCCTGCACTGGTGCTGATGAAGCGGATAGTGGAAGGCCGTCATGATAACATCAATTATGGGGGTCTAGCAGTAAGAGACATGTCTCTGACATTAGAATGGCCTGGCACAGGAGGCAATGAGCCAGTAATGGAGGAATATCTGCCCAGTGGCAAAGATGGTGCCTGAGGATCAGCATCTTCAATGTTGCCGGGGTCTGGTGTAGATGGTGATGTAGCTGTCATGGAGGGATTGGTTTGCAGCGGTGGTCGATGGTGAGGAGCTGGCTCACAATGCATCAGCTCTCTTCAAGCTGTATCCTTTTTTTATTCCATTTTCTTCAATTATTCAAAATGGCACCACTTTGTGGCAACACGTGGACGCTTTTCGCTGTATTTTGTTTTATTTATCCTGTAAAATACACCTGCTCATAAAATCAAAATCAAAAAAACTTTTACTCACTCTTTCCTGCCAGCTGTCCCTTTCTGAAACCATGTCCAAATATTCGCCATAATCCCATAAGATTTGATTTTGCACACTGGGCTTGGGACTTCAGCAAAAATCTTTCTGAAAATCGCCCTCGTAATCTTACCCTTCCCAATCACCTGTCCCTCTTCCTTCTGTGATCCAAAGTAAACAACCCGAGCTTACCCAGCCTCTCTCCATTGCTGATATGCTCCATCCCAGGGAACATCCTGGTGAATCTCCTCTGCACCCCTCCAATATAATTACATCCTTCCTTTAATAAGGTTTCTAGAACTACACACAATAATCCATCTTGGCCTAACCATAGACTTTATAGCTCTGACAATGTATATGTTGACGAATGAAGGATGCGCCTACGGTTCCCGCTGCGTTCTTAATTAATCCATTAACCTCAGTCAAAAAGTGTTTTGTTGGAAAAGCACAACAGATCAGCCAGCATCCGAGAAGCAGGAAAGTCGATGTTTCGAGAATAAGCTCTTCACCAGGAATGTGATCCATCATTCCTAATGAAAACTTATATTCGAAACGTCGGCTCTCCTGCTCCTTGGATGCTGCCCGACCGACTGCTTTTCCAGAACTACACTTTGTGAATCTGATCTGAAACATCTGCAGTCCTCACTTTTTCCCTAAACTTGTTAATCTGTGCAGTTACATCCAGGGATCTGTGGAGAAACACCCTCTGAGCTTCCTAGTGAGCTGCACTGTATACTCCGATTTTTGGTTCCTTCTTCCAAAGTACATCACCTCATATTTATCAGGGTTACTATCCATCTGATCATCTGACCATTCCATGTGTATCTTCTTGTAACATAAGGCCTTCCTCCTCACTGCCAACCATCCGGGTAATCTTTGTATCAAATACAAACTTAATTATCACACTCCTCCATCCCCCTGCACATTCACATCTGGATCATTTATGAATGCCATAAATAATAAGGGACCCAGCATTGATCACTGTGGTACACCAGGGGACACTGGTCTCCAGTCACACAAACAGCCTTCTGAATCCACCCTCTGTCTTCTGCCAATAAGGCAATGTTTGATGTCACTCACTAAGTTACCCTTGATATCATGACATTTTTTAAAAATCAGTTTCCCATATGCCCTTTGTCAAAGGCCTTACTGAAAAACCATATAAACAACAAGCTCGAAAATATACAATGACATTCATTTGGTATGACTTCCCTCTGATGATGTCATGCAGACTATCCTTAATTAATCCTTGCCTCCCCAAATAGAGATCAGTTTTGTCCTTTCCTATTTTCTCCAGTACTTGCCCTAACACTGATATAATACTTTCTGGTTTACAGTTCTCCGTTCTATTTCCACCATCCTTCCTGTAACGTGGGACCACATTAGTTGTTCTCCAGTCATCTGGCAGCTCCTACTTCCCTGTGGCCAGATTCGACTTAAAAATTTGAGTCAGGGCCCTTTGTCCTTTGTTTCTAACTGCAGCCTGTGATGCAACTCATCCAGGCCTGGCAATCAGTGCAATTTTGTACCAGCAATAGCCTCCGATCTCTGCTCACATCTTATATCAGTCTGTTTAAGAGCTTCCCAATCCATCTTCTTGAATTCTGTCCCTGCAATCTCCTTCTCCGAAGTAAAACAGATATAGAGCTCTCATGTACTCACAGAGTGCCCTCTTGGTCTCTAATGGGCCCTAGTTGTTTTCTGGCTATTCTGTTCTGATTGATATACGTGGAGAACATCTTGGGATTCTCCTTAACCTTGCCTGGCAACACATCTCCCTGCCCCTGTGTCAGTCCGTCTCTCCGTGTGAACTTTCTAAGCTTCACTGTGTTCTCCTTTCATTTTAGCAATCACTGGAGAACACAAACTGAGTTTCTCCATTAGTTAATCTTGCCTCTAATAAGATAGGCATGAAAGTAACTGTTTAGTTTCTCTGTAAATACCTAGTTCTCTGCAAGGAATTATCTTGTGTGTATATTCCCCATTCCACACGTGTCCTTGCCTTCACTTTCCCATCAAGTATCGAGAGAAGCGTTTGATCATACTTATGCTTCTTGTTCGTTTGCATTCATTTAAAATTTCCTTCTCAGTTCATTGGCCCTCAAATGTCTCTGAACCCATGGCTTACAACAATATCTGGAATTTTTTGAGCTTCTTCCTTTGATCTAATGCAAACTTTAACTTATTTTGTTAACTATTGTTAAGTCACCTTACCCCTTTGCTGTTTGAACTGTGGTGGACATGTGTATATTGTACATTTTAAGGTGTTTATTTAAACAACAACCATTGCCTGTCTTCCAGTAAATCTTTTTCATGTACTTCTCCAGTTCAATGAAGCTAATTTGCGCCTCATATTTTCGTGATTTGCATGACTCAGGTTTATGACCACAATTTAAAAAAAACTGTTTTGTATTCCGATGTCATATAAAATTAAAGAAATTATAATTACTATTCCCGAAACCTCCTTTTCAGCAGGGTTTGCAATTAGCTCTTCCGATCACATAACATCAATGTCAAAACAGCCTGACCTCCACCTCAGTGCTCAACATACTGTTAAATAAAACCATCTCAAATACGCTCATGAAATCCCTTTACCCTGCATTATTATTCACGTGGGTTAACGCAGTTTATATGTAGCTTGAAATTGTTCGTTATTACTGTGGTACGCATAGACCTGGGTATCTAATTTTCTGTTTTATAACATACCCAACTTTTGTATTACAACTTTCACTTTGATATATAACTCCCATCAATCTTTGCTTCTCCTTACTGTTTCTAAGCTTCACCTTACCAGATTCTGTGGAATCTGACTGATGCGGCCTCTGGGGAGATTAATGGTAGGTTCATATGAGATATTTGGTGAAGCCTATTTGGACGTTGAGATCATCTCGTCACGTTATTCATTTTTCACAAGTGTTATTATGACATTTTCACCAGATCTCCCGTTATGCTGGTGGATTAGAGAAGGACAATGATCTTTCAACAATTCTATGCATTCCCCCAGACAGCTGAGACTGCTCTAAACTGGGTGGGAACTTTACATTAGGTTGGTAAAGTGTTGCTGAAGTTGTACACGATCATAATCAGATCACATCTGGAGTAGTGTGTCCAGACTTCATCTCCTCATTGAAGAAAGGATATTGTTTTGTTGGAAGCACCTCAGAGATGGTTCCCTCAACTGATTCCTGCAATCAAGGGGTTAACTTATAAGGAAAGGATGATCAGTTTGATCCAATATGCATTAGAGTTTACAAAATGAAAGATGATCTGTTTTTGCATAGAAAACTGGAAAAAGTCTGCAACAGAAGCCAATTACACAGCCAATTCCATTTCTCCAGACTGTTACACAGGAACAGCAGAAGGATATTCAGGCCTTCGAACCTGTTACACCAGAACAGGACGAAATAATTCAGCCACTGGAGCCTATACAGTTATAGAGGAGGTCAGTTAGCTCCTCAAGTCTATAACGCTGTATGCAGAATAGACATTGAGGCATCAGTATCCTGTTATGCAGTAACAGGATCAGTCCTTTCAGCCTACTCAAGTCTTTAACACAGGAACTGGAAGAGATTGGTACACTAGAATAGCATGAGGCCATTCAGTCCGAGAATTGAAGAAGGAGATAAAATTATTTGAGACTTGTTATGGAAATTGGAGGTAATTCACCTATGTTCTGTTGTGTGGGAACAGGAGGAGACAAATTTCTCCTTCGATCCCATTTCAGGGATGCAGGAGGATATTGTTCAGTATCTCGAGCCTGTTGTGAAGGAATATGAAGAGACCCTTCAGCCCCTCAAAATGTTATACAGCAACAAGAAGATTCCACAATCCCTCAGGCTTCTGACATATTATCCGGAGGAGAAGCAGGTCTTGAATCTGTAGATCAGGACATTCCGGCCATCGAGACTATAATGTCGGAACACCATGGGGAGATTCAGCCCATTGAGCGTAGAAACCAGGAACTGAGTGAATCCATTCAGACACTCATGCCTATTCCGCAATGATTGGAGCAGATCTTTTAAAGCTTTGTGCCTGTTACACAGGAACATGGGAAAGGGAACGTAGAGTTTACAAAAAGGGTTGGAATTAGGATAAGCACCTTCACTTGTCAATAAAAGGTTGTGAACATAGTGTTGGGAACTAAAGGAAATTGTGAGAATCCATTATTAATTAATTAACAACAGAGGATTTGCAAAGTTAAACCAAATACATCAGAATCAGCATTATTTTTAAAGAATTTGTTTGCTCGAGTTCTTAAAAGATGTGACAAGCAAAGTAGACAATTGCGATCCTGCAGAAGGAAAGTACCTGAGCATTGCAAAGGGACTGATTAAACGCTGCCCAAAATATTAAGCTGTAAAATAAGAGGACATGGGTTTGGGAGGAGGTCATTCGCCTGGATAGAGGGCTGGTGAGCCAACAAAATGCAGAGAGATTGAATAGTTGTTTCGTTAATGATTGGCAACTTTTGGGGTCCCATAGAGTTCAGACCACATGATCCGAAAATGTACCATCCATTGTATCATTTGGATGAGAGTTGAAAAGTGTGGTGCTGGAAAGGCGCAGCAGGCCAGGCATCATCCGAGGAGCAGGAGAATCGACGATTCGGGAACGTGGATTTCTCCAGCTTCCTCATTTCCCCTCCTCCCACCTTATCTCAATCCCAACCCCCGGATGCAGCACCGACCTCTTGACCTGCAATCTTCTTCCCGACCTCTCCGCCCCCACCACCCCCCGGCCTATCACCCTCACCCTCACCTCCTTCCACCTATAGTATTCCCAGCGCCCCTGCCCCAAACTCCCACCCCCACAACTTTTATCTCAGCCCGCTTGGCACAGCAGCCTCATTCCTGAAGAAGGGCTTATGCCCGAAAAGTCGATTCTCCTGCTCCTCGGATGCTGCCTGGCCTGCTGCGCCTTTCCAGCACCACACTTTTCAACCCTGGTCTCCAGCATCTGCAGTCCTCACTTCTTCACTTGGATGAGAGGAGAGAAAACACTAAAACGACATTTTCAGCTGACACTAAAACAAGTGGAAGAGTAGGGTGATGTAATGAAGATGTCGAACATTTACAAATGGACATGAACAGTTTAGATGAGTGTATGCCACCTCTGGCAACTAAAATTTAATGTGGTTAATATGGGATTAACCATCTTGGTCAGAGGAATCGAACATGTTATGGACATGGAGAGCAACTTCAGAGTGCTTATGTGCAGAGGCATCTAGGTGTCCTTGTGCATATCACAGAAAACTTACATGGAGGTTCAGCAGGGAATGAGAAAGGCAAGTGCAATTTCAGCATTTACTTGTAAAAGAATAGAGTATAAAGGAAGGGAGGAATTACTGCAATTCTGCAAGGTATTAGGGAGACTGTAACTGACATACTGTGTTCAGGTTTGGTGCCCTAATTGCAGAAAGTATGTAGTTACAATGAAGTTACTGATCAATTAATTAGATTGATTGCAGAGATGATTTTTTTCTTTTAAAGAGAATTTGAGTAGTTCAGACCGATACTCTCTAGTCTTTAGAAGACTGAGAGGAGCCCTCGTTGAGGTCTGGAGCACGTTAAAGGTGATGACCATGTCGGTGTCGAATGGACATTTCCTATTATGGGGCAATCGAGAACAAGAGATCATAGTTTTAGGATTAGGCAGAGCAGTTTTAAAACAGGGGTGAGGAAAACTTACTTATCTCAAAGGGTTGTGACTCTGTGTAATTCACTACCCCAGATTGCAGGGGATGCTGGGACATTGAGTAAATAAAGGGGTATGTGAGTGGGCAGGAACATTGGACTGAGACCGCAATGATGTCAACCATGATTGTATTCAATGGCGGAACAGACTCACGGGGCTGGATTGCTGACTGATGCTCCTCGTTCTTATTCAGTCCTTCGACGTTATTACACAAGAATGGGGGAGGACTGGTTATCAGACAGGAGGCAGGCACTCTGGATAAATCTGTCTTAATCAGTTCCACAGAACGTGACCAGTGTTGACACACAGTGACCAGTTCAGGGTCCTCAACTGTTTACAATAGATATCAATGATCAAGATGATAGAACCGAAGTGCTGCTACTAAGTTTGGTGATGACACTAAGATAAGCAAGACATTAAGTTATCAAGAGAATGTGGAGAGTCGGCAAATTGATATGAAGGGTAAAGTCAATGACTAATACTTTGCTAGGTGGAATAGAACAGAATATATAACCTGCAAGCTTTTTCAGGAAGAATGGAAGGCAATACGTTTCTAAAAAGGAGAGGGATTACACGACATAGTGATACAATGTGTACTGGAGAGTTCACTCTGACCCATTCAGACATGGGAAGTGTTGCTCCATCTCCCTGATGGTCTGCTCCCTGGCATTCCCAGTGGACCCATTGCTCTCAGAACATACGGGATAGTTTGATGTGGTTAGTTGGCCGTGCGGAGTGGTCAGGGGGAGGGTGCTTTGCGCCGTGTACCAAGGGGACAGCCGTTATCCGAAAGGCTATCCTTTCTTTCCGAATGGGGACTCAAAGACGATGGGAATGGCTGACTGTTTCTGAATGAAGAGGCAGTGGCTGCTACCAGGACAGTGGGTATTCACAAACATGCTGTACTGTGCATGGGCACACTGTAACATTAATGAGGTTAGAGTTCCTTCAGTTCCTGTAGGTCTCCTCATTAACAGGGGGACCCCAAAGAGCCATGTACATCATGGGTAATCCTGCTTTACTGAGAAAACACGGATACACTCAGCAATTCTCTGCTGAGAGAGAAAACACTCACCTCATTCAGCAAATATATCCTCCGTCACCAAATGGTGACATTGGTGCTGAGATATTGGGAGATATTGGATATGTCCCAGTACTGCCTGGAAAGTTCTGGAACATAGAGGCTGACTGAAACTGTGACCCTAACAGCCACTGGCAGCACCATCCTCCCCCTGGTGTGAAGCTGCAGGTCGTGTTGAAGGAGGTGACACCGCTCTGTGACCAGCTCCTTGTTCAGTCAGAGTCCCCTCACACTCTGCTCCCGGGTTATGTGGAGCATGGAAAGCTGTTCCTGGAAAACACCTGGTGGATCCAGCAGACACCTTTCCCCACACACACTAACTCAGTAGTTTCGGAGCTTCCCCTCTCTGCAGCCTCCGTTTTATTTGTTGTTCATGTTACACACCCAGATGTTGTAACTACAGTCCCCAGGCTCCACACAGAGTTGGTTCACCAAATCCTCAGGTCTCCCTGAATATCTGAGACAGCTCCAGCAAACCATCCCCAACCCCTCCACTAACTTTTCAATAACAGGAGACAATCAGAAGCCCCGCAGCTACAAGTGTTATGGACCAGGCCAGAGCACCTCAAATTATTTTAAACTGGCAGCCTCGATCTTAACTTTTCCTTATTTTAAGTGTAGGTGTGAACTGTGTGTTCCAGATGTGTTGCAACTGGTCACTCACTCAGCGTGAAGCAAAATGCAATCCATTCAAAGATTCCTATTAAGACACAATCAAAGAGAAGAAAAATTCGGAATAGCTTCTCTACTGGAATACCTATGCAAACAATAAATACGGTGCCTTCTAATAATTAACTATGCTAATACAGGAACATCCCATAACCAAACCCCCGGCATAAAGGTAAATTCAAACACAAAATCGTATGTGCAGTTTTTCAATCCAGGAGGAAGCAACTATAAGAGAGTTTTCAGAGAGAACAGCAGCTGGTGATCATGTATTGAAACTTCCACCCCTTCTGGGATCCCAACCAGCTTCTGAATGCTGCAGCCAAAAACAAAACGAGAAGACATGGCCTGGGAAGCTGGCCACTGCTTTACCATTGTTTCCAACGTTTTAATAAAACTTAAACACCTTCTCAGTTGTTTACTTAAGCTGTTTTCAGGCGGAAGTTCGGCATCTCTGCCTTTAAGACCTCTTTTCAAGAAAACAAATCCAAGAGAAAATAATTTTTTAAAAGTGACAGCATGGTCACAACTAACCGTTTGAAAAAAAGGAACCAACAATACACAAATATGGCCTCATTTTACACCCATTATTCTGATTGGTTCAGTAGACTACTATATATATATATATATATATATATAGCATTGACACGAAGCATGCAAACATTCACAACTCCATTCTATTTTAGTTAGCTTACTTCTGCCACAGAACGCATCTGTTTTCCTTCATCCAAGTCTCGACAACTTGTCAGCAAGTACAGTTTCTCGTCCTGTTACTTGTATAACTTCCAAATTGAATGGCAAAAATAATAACTCTATCTGAACAGATTGGAAGTTTTCTTCCTAAATTTCTCTAAAATCCTTCAGGCGTTATGATCACTATATGTATACTTGTCTCAGACACGTTATTGACAATTTAAATGCTGAAATGTTGTAACGCCCACACCAAGCTCAAGGCATCCTTCCTAGTTGTGAAATATTTCTGTTGATGATTCCACTGGACACTCCAACCACACGTTACATAATGGAGCACTTCTCATCTCCCTCATAGTCCTTCTCAATGACATATCTCCTCATATCTCAGGTTAAAAGATTTACATGTTTCTGTACCTCTTAATGCTGTAACCCCTTTACCTGCTACTCCTGGCATTTGCCACGAAAGCTTACACACAGGTATACATTTTAAGATCTTGCATATTCTTTTCAAGCCCTCCCAGAAGTCAAACTTTGATTTATGGACCAACTGAAAGCCATTAGTCATTTCAGATTCTAATCATGCCATTTCAACTCTCTGCTCTTCCACATGAGTTCTCACGACTACAGGAAGTGAGTTTTTTTTAACTCCTCCAAAGTAAGAATCTCTCTAAGAGTGTAATAATTGCTCTGTTTTAATACCCTGACTCACCTTTCAAAATTACTTTGTTTGATCCTTTCAAAATCAATGTACGTTTAACCAGGGACACAATTTTATATTCGAAAACACTGTCTGTCGGCTTCTGGCACAAGCTCATATTCACTTCAGATGGCTTTCTTCACTTCCTCATACTGGCTAGATACATCTTTCGATAGGAATGCTAATATCCCACTCCTTATACCTACCAGCTTTGTTTGGATCAAATAAATCTACATGGTCAGTGGCCATTGCATTCGTGTAGCCACTTTCTCAAATGAAATTGAAAAGACTTCTACATCATTCTCATCAAATTTAGACAATGCCTGTACATATTTAAACAGATCCCCATCAGGCCTTTGGCTGCCGGAGAGTTGCTCATCCTCGCTATCCTCCTCATTCAACCCACTGTCTACCTACATCTCCACCCTGCTAAGTCTACTTTCCTTTCAAGTTGCTAACTTTTGCAGTTGAAACTCTCGCTTTATTCTTTTCTGCTTTCTTTTTTGTCTTTCTTCTTCCTCCCCTCTTCTTTTAATTCTACTTTTAATCTTATTTCAAACTGTCTCAATTTCTTTTTGTGTTCAAGCTGCCTCATCTGCAATTGAATTCTAGCCATTTACAAAAATTCTGATGGTGTTTCCACCAAACGTTAAATGTCAAACTACAGCTGCAATTGTCACTCCTTTTCTCACGGAAAAACACAAACCCAACTCCAGCTTCTCTGCCAATTCTAAAAGCTTTGCTTTGCTCACCTTTTGTAAAATCTCCAACTTTACTTCTTCCAAACCCAGAGTATGCTTAGAGACAGAAATAGACATTACTACCCAAATCACTGTACAAACAAAACGAATTCAACACCCAGAACAAAAGACACTAACAACTATAAGACACTGCCTTTGAGCCCAACAATCTCCCTGTGCACATTTTCTCCGTCCCGCGTGGGTTTTCTCCAGATGCTCCATTTTCCACCCACAGCCCAAAGAAATGCAGGTTAGGCAAAATGGTCATGTTAAATTGCCCGTACTGTTTAGTGATGTGTAGGTTAGTTGCACTAGTCAGGGGTAAATATGGAGTAATACGGGAGTGGAATGCATCGGGGTAGTTTATTCTACGAAGGGTTGGTGTGGACTTGTTGAGCGAAATAGCCTGCTTCCACACTGTAGGGATTCTAATCTTGCACCCAATTTTGAATTATCGATTTCGAACTGGACAAGTGTCCCCAGACAGCCTTGAAATACTTTAAGATTGTAGCCTGGATGCCAACCTAGTATTAGGTTAGAACAGGCGCTATGGCCCAACATGTCCACACTGACCCACCGAAGACCAAACCACCCAATCCCAATCACCTAGCCAATATTTTCCCCTAACTAATGCACCTAACATTATGGGAAATTTAGCATGGCCAATTCACCTGACCTACACATCTTTGGATTGTGGGAGGAAACCAGAGCACTCAGTGGAAACCATGCAGACACAGGGAGAATGTGCACACTGTACACAGTTATAAGCGGGAATTGCACCCGGGTCCCTGGTGCTGTGAGGCAGCTGTGCTAACCACTGCACAACCATGTTGCCCCACTACCTTATAGTAAATGTAGATGTGAAATGGGTATTCCAGATGTGATGCGGCTGGTCAAACCTCTCAACTGTAAGCAAAACACAATTTATTTAAACACTCAAATAAAAATACATACAAAAAGAAGAGGTGTTTAGAATAACTTAACCACTGGAAACCTTAAGTGAATAATAGATACAGTACCATCTTCTAATGAAATATTCCCATGTACTAACATTCCATAAACTCATCCCTTGGCAGAAAGACACATCGAAGGCCAATCAGTCTTGCACGCAGTTCTCCAATCCACGAGGATACAGCATCAAGACAGATTTCAGAGACAATAGCAGCGAGAGATCATTTATTGAAGCATCCAACCTATCTCCGACTGCAAGCACCTGGTGACAGTTATAGCTCAGAAAAACTGGAAAGCCTGGTCTATGAGAACTGATCATTGTAATCAATATTTATATAAAAGAAAACCTAAACGCCTCCTTTGTTATTTACTTCAGCCACTTGCAGTAGGCAGTTCGGCCTTTAAGATCTCTCTTTAAAGAAAAGGAGACAATATTTTTTTTAAAACAAGTGACAACATCGTCAGAGATGTTAGAAACCTAGTCCTTTACAATAATTCTCAAGGGGATTCTCCATGTTACTGACCACACGATCAACTCAGAGGGACAGACACAAAAGTCAGACGTTCAGTGGACAGGCACAGACCATCTTCCAAACACGTGAGTCAAAACCGCTGAAACCCCTATCCAACATGGAGCACCACATGGGATACACCGGGAAGTGAACAACAGCCCGACACACACTCCCTTGAACATGGAACACCACATGGGACACACCGAGAAGTAAACAGCCGCCCGACACACACCCTCACTTCCGACATGGAAGACCACATGGGACACACTGGGAAGTTAACAACACCCCAAGACACACGATTTCACTGTTTCTGAGCTTCACACTGTCAGCATTCGATACACTAGGGAGACGAAAACCAAGGCCATGGAAAGATACAGAGGGACAGAGAGATTCACATTAAATACAGAAACAGACAGTTAAATAACGGAGAACATGTTGTGGAAATATCGAGAAAAAGACTGCGTAGTGGGACTAACTGGAGGATTGGCCCCTTAGAGAGCAAAATTACAAGAATGAGAACATTGAATAAGGGTATTTTCAGATCAGCTGAAATGGTTTGTTACATCAAATTATGAATTGTTTTCACAGAACAATTCAAACAACATAAGCTGGGAAAAGGTGACAGACCCACATGGAGCGCTCTGCCGACTATGCTCGTGCATTGGACCAGTATAGTGTGTGTGTGTGTGTGTGTGTGTGTGTGTGTGTGTGTGTGTGTGTGTGTGTGTGTTGACGTAGTTAAATGTGAAAAATCATTGTTTGAGAGAAAATACACTTGAAGGAAACCAGGTTAAATATGAACCACTGGCAGGGATTTGGATAATCGACACAAAGAGACTGAGGGAAGCTTCATGGCCAGATGAGTTGAAGTGTTTGAGAATATTAAAATAAAGGCATTGTCAGACACAATAGCGATATAGATCAACGTGCGCAGGAATGTCTGATGGATGGGATTTTGGGATGAGTTCGAAGTAGATTTGTTTCTGCAGATTTCAACCCAAGAGTGACAGCAGCAGATTGTTGTCATCATTATGTCAGTGAAGTATATTCTGTCGCAGTGAGTTAATAATGGTCAAGGCATGATGTTAGAAATCAGCTCATGGCCAAATGGATCACAAAAGTTGTGATTCATCTGTTTAAACCACCACCTACAAGTTCCCCTTCAAGCCACTCACTACCCTGACTTGGAAATACACAGGAGTTGAGTCAAACTCCTGGAATTCCCTTCGTACCGGCATTATAGGTCAACTGACAACAAGTGAATTCCAGTAATTCAAGAAGGCAGCTCACCATCACCTTCTCACCGTCAAATAAGGATGGGCTATTAATGCGGGCTAGCCAGCAGTGCCCAATTCCCACAAATGAATGAAAAAAAGAATTTGCCAAGGATGAGATGGAGTCCCAGGAAGGAAATGGAGTTTGTAAACATAATAGAGGTCAATGACCTCCACGTTCCCAATATTTGAATAACAAGGACAGTGAGACAATGGTTCACATCTGAAACTGAGTAGGTCAACATAGAGACCCATCAGTAACACTGCCAGAAGCAAGGAGTTAGACAGTAATTGAACAAGTTCACTGATGCAGTTAGTCGTGATCTACAGAGTGAATATATGGATTCAGAGTCTCAACATGAACAATAATAGTGGCAAGAAGTGAAGAATGTATGAAAGAACAGTAATGCAGTCATAACTAATTTATAGAAGAAATATCTGGACAGTGAGACTTACCAGGCACACCAACGATAGACAGGAGAGGATAATAAAAACATTGAATAATGCCAAGAGCATAATCGATCCGTGAATATAATGACAACCTATCATAATGTGTAGAAAGAAACCAAACATAATAGGATAAAGTCCTGTCGATTGTTGGAACGTTCCAGTTCAACCTTCTCAGATTTGGTTCCATTGTTGGAACATTCCAGTCTAATGTTCTCAGATTCGATTCCATTGTTGGAACATCCCTGTCTAATGTTCTCAGATTCTTATCCATTGTTGTACCATTCAAGTCTAATATTCTCAGATTCTGATCTCTGCTCCACCCCCTCTCTGGAGCTGCTGATCCCTGTGGGTGCTGCTCCTACTCATACTATGGCATAACATATTGAATGGAGCCCATTTATCATTAGTAGATGGAAAACATAGACCGGGATTATTATTATCCATGGAGACTGACATTAATCACAGTCACTGAACAAACAGGTTCAGCTAACCCTTTCCTTACAGAACATTTTATATCACAATAAAAGGTAATATTTAATGAGTCTGGATGGAATGGATGAGGGTTACTGACCGACGGACTATAAACCTTTCTTTCTTTTAACTTTTTCCTTGTATGTGAGAGTATTGCCAGAGCACTGCAGGGCTGTATATGTCCCACTATATCTATAAAGGAGACAAGGATAAAATAAAGACCAGCTTCACAAGATGTCTGGTCGGAGATTTTCTGGATACATTAGCTAAAGGGTGAAAGTGAGGATTGCAGAACCTGGATTCAAAGTCGAGAATGTGGTGCTGCAAAAGCACAGGTCAAGCATCAGAGGAGCATCGACATTTCTTGTGTTAAGCCCTTCATCAGGAATGAGGCTTGTGGCCCAAGGGTACTGAGAGACAAATGGAAAGGGGATGGGATTTGGGGAAGGTAGCGGAGAATTTGACAAGTAAATAAAGTTGGGTTTGATTGTGATATGTCGGAGAGGAGGATGGAGCGGATAGGTGGGAATGAAGATGGACAGGTAAGACAGTTCATGGGGGCGGTGCTGAGTTGGAAGGTTGGATCTGGGATAACATGTGGGGAAGGAAAATGAGGAAACTGGTGAAATCCACACGGATCCCATGTGATTTCAGGGTCCCAAGGCAGAAGATGTGTCTATCTTCCTCCAGGCGTCGGGTGGTTAAGGTTTGGCTATGGAGGAAGCCCAGGACCTGCATGTCTATGGCGAAGTGGGACGGGGATTCAAACTGTTCAGCCACGGGGTGGTGGGGTTGGTTGGTGCGGGTACAGCAGCAAAGTTCTCTGAGGTGTTCCACACATTGGCATCCTGTCTCCCCAAGGTAGAGAAGACAACATCTGGAGCAACCGATGCTGTAGGTGACTTGTGTAACTGCAGGTAAAAGTCTGATGGATGTGGAAGGATCCTTTGGGGCTCGGATGGAAATGCGGGGGAGGTAAGGGTGCAGGTTTTCCAGTTCTTGTGCTGGCAGGGGAAGGTGCCAGGTTTGGAGGATGGGCTGGTGGGTGGCGTGGACCTGACAAGGGAGTTGTGCTGGGAATATTCTTTACAGAATACAGGTAAGGGCAGGGAGGGAAATATATCCCTGTTGGTGGAGTCTGATTGTAGGTGGTGCAAATTGGGTAGGATAATACCTTGTATCTGGAGGTTTGGTGGGGTGGAAGATGAGGAAGACGGGTGTTCTTTCCCTGTTGCGTTTGGAGGGGTGGGATTCGAATGCAAAGGTGTGGGAAGTGGATGGGATGCCCTGGATGGCATCATCGACTATATGGGAGGGGAAATTGCTGTCGTGAAGAAGGAGGCCATCTGGGATATACACTGCGGTCAGAGTGTGGTGCTGGAAAAGCACTGCAGGTCAGCCAGCATCCGAGAAGCAGGAAAATTCGACATTTCGGGCAAAAGCCCTTCATCAGGAATCAGGCTTTTGCCTGATACATCGATTTTCCAGCTCCTCGGATTCTGGCTGACCTGCTGTGCTTTTCCAGCAGCACATTCTTGACACTAATCTCCAGCATCTATAATGCTCACTGTCCCCTACACGCTATGTTAAGCCATTTCTGCAATAGAGTCATTAATTCTGCTCTCATTGCTATAGGACAAAAAATGTTGTATTACAGGCTGGGCTGTTTTCCCTGGAGCGCCAGAGGCTGAGGGCTGACCTGAAAAGGTTTACAAAATTATGAGGGGCATGGATAGGATATATAGACAAAGTATTTTCCCTGCGGTCGGGGAGTCCAGAACTAGAGGGTATAGGTATAGGGGGAAAGGGGAATGATATAAAAAAGACCTAAGGAGCAACTTTTTCACGCAGAGGGTGGTGTGTGTATGGAATGATCTGCCAGAGGATGTGGTGGAGACTCATACAATTGCAACATTTAAGAGGCATTTGGATGAGTAAATGAATAGGAAGGGTTTGGAGGGATATGGGCCGGGTGCTGGCAGGTGGGACTAGATTGGGTTGTGATACCTGGTCGGCATGGATCTGTTTCCATGTCGTACATCTCTATGACTCTATAAGTATGTTGACGGTTTTGGAGGCCGGGACGGGTGATGTTGAGCTACAGAGATAGTATGAATAGGCTGAGGCTATATTACCTTGACCGTTGACGCTGAGAAATTACCTTACTGATGTTTATAGCAGTGAATCCCTTTGCTCCAATTTGAGCAATGCCAAAGGACAGGGAAACAGACAGAACAGTCATTCACATTAAAACTGGACAATTACTCATGTTACAACTTACTGAAATATGGAGTTAGACTGAAGAATGGGACTGGCTGGAGGAGATAGAATTTGGAGGGTCCAATGACATGATTGAGATCAAAAATAAAGGCATTGCCATATCTAGTGAAATGGTTCGTTATATCACATTCTCACAGAACCAGACCAGACACCATAAACCCAGATGAGTATGTGTTGAGCATGGAGTACTGTGCAGACCGGGATGGTGCCCTGTGCAACACAACCCACAATCTACCCAGAGTGCAAAGGTATGCAGACCACAGCAGTGCATTCATGAATAAACCCAGATGAGATATGTGACCTGGGTGTGTAACTGTCCATCACCCCAGTACATTTCTCGGAACACTGCGTTAGATCGCTGCCCAGTGTGGGTTAACTTGCAGCCCATGCTAGAAGTGACAGGATGTGCATCTACCGTCCATTTCCAGCTCCATATTTACACTGTGCCATGATAAGGGGTGCTGTGCGTGTGGGAATCATGGCCAGGGAGAGATCACCGGGGAATCGGTTCCAATATCCCGAAATGGGAGGGGTTTGGTGTTTAGACAGAGACCGTGAGATTCAAAGACAATGTCATGGAAGGATGTGCTCACAGGTTCCAGAATGCTGAAATGTAGATATTCCAATAGTTTTCTGCAACATAAGCCAGTGTTTCCAGGAATGATGGGCAAATGGGATTTTGGTGTGAGGTCAGATGATGGAGAGTTTTGGATGAACCTTTCTTCTGCAGCTTTGTAACTGGGAGTAGGACCAGCAAAGTCATCGACTCATTGGGCTGAATCTAACAACAATTTGTCTCAGTGATACTTTCTTTGAGTGTGACAGGGATCGTCTGCAGGAGGCAGAACTAATTTCCTGGTGTTATCTTATCGAACTCGCCTCATCTAATGGTGAACCCCCATTCAATGCCAATGCAATTCTCCCACCCATCATGACTGTAGGTAATCACTATCGCCCGAATGCCCCGAGATATTCCACGATCCCTGGCACTGGTGCCAGCTTTAAAAGGCCAATGGCACATATTTGAGCTTTCTCAGTTCGGTGCAGCCCCGCACAATTTACCCAGAGCATGGCAGATAAGGCGCAATTACACCACGGTTTGTCGACAGGAGCACGGAGGTCCTGGTGGATGGGCCACTACAGATGGGGATCATTCTCTTCCCAGAGGGGTCCACACCACCAGACCCACCGAACATAGTCTACCTCCCCAACCAGCTCACTGCATTATCTGCAGTCTGATGAAATGTCCAGCAACACAGGGCAAGCATCGATAACCTTCCCCGCCTGTCAGGATAAGGGTCAGCGTATTCTGTCTGCTCCCTCCCACTCACTGAGTGTCTGTTATAGCACCTACCCTGAACAAGGCTCATGCTCCAACACTTTTACTCCGATATGCAGCACCTTCCCCCACCCCCACTCTCTCTCTCTCTGTCTCTGTCTCTCTCTACACTCCACCCCCTACATTAATAACACTGCATGGATACAACATTGTGGACCGACTCCCTCCGGACACCTCACCATTCAGACCTCTCCACCAGCACTAACAACTGGACCACCCAATCCTGCCATCACCCCTTCAGTCCCTTCCTCCCATTCCAGGAGAAATAGCCTGGAATCGGACAGAAAGGGCCAGGCTGCGTGGTAGAGTGCCCGATATCCGTTCCCTCACCGACCTTTCTGCTGCCATGTGGGGAGGACGCTAGTACGAGCTGGAGACAACGGGGACGATTCGAGTGGGAGATTCTGAAACATTGACATCCCACCAACCGAGTAAGGAGCAATGTTCAGTGAAGTGCAATTCTCACTTTAAACCCCCTGGCAGTTCCGTTCCGTTAACCCCGGCACAACGTAGAAGCCGTGGCCCTGTTACCATCTCCCTTTTATGTCGAATTGGTACAAATGGAATCCCCACGATCTCGGTGGGCAGGAGAGTGGGCGCACAACATATTGTCATCACCACCTCCCAGGAAGCGAGCACGGAGGCTCCCTCCTACACCTCCTCCTGCAAACAGTTGAGATACTGAATCTAATCTGTGAGATTTACTGTTCTCCCCACTTGTCCTGACATCTTCAATACTCTGTGCTCATTTACACCCGGGGCCTTCTGTTCCTGCACCCCTTTTATAACCGTACAGCCTGTTTTATACTGTATTTCAATGTCCTTCCTATCGAAGTGCATCGCCTCACACTGCTCTGCTTTAATCCTCATCTGCGATAAACTTGAAAACTACACCAATGTGACACTGTTCTGCTGGAGTTCCACACTGCCCATCACAAACTTTATAATTCTTCCAGGTTTAGTATTTGCATATTTTGAAATTGTCCTACAGTCACACGCCACACAGAAATAACGATTCACTCACTATTGTGAGCAAGTGCAATATTCACACACTCCCTGAGGACAGACTTAAATACTGACACACATCAGAAAAAGCAAGTGAAATGCTGACAAGGTCACCCTGGAGCAAGAGAAATACCGATAGACATTCCATGTCTGTATTAGTTTCTGCGTATTAATGAGTTTCTCTAAATCTCTGTATCTGTGTGTGTGTGTATATCTGTGAGTGTCAGTTTGGGACGAGTCTGGTAGTCACTATGGTGCTTACAGTGATGTAATATCCACCTTACACGAGTTCTGAGGAAGGGTTATTGGTCCTAAAACGTTAACTTTCATTTATGTCCACAGATGCTGCCAGACCTGCTGAGCTTTATTTTGCTGTCTACCCACACCACTGTACAGCTTGGAGTGGAGGCTAAAAATCATCATGGATTCAGTTTACGAGAGACAGAGGGAGGGCAGCAGCTCACAGCATCATCAACAAACACACACACACAAACACACAGACAGACACAGGCACACAGACACACACACACACTCAGAGAAGTAGACACATAACATGTGCAGAGAGATAGATACACACAGATGGGCACACAGATATACTTATAAAAACACACAAATAGACAAGCGCGGACAGAAATGCGCAGATACATGCTTGGACATACAAACACACTTGGAGTCAGAAAGTTATACTGAGTGTTTTTAAACAGACCTATCGGCCCATACGTTCATGCGGGTGATAATCTCAAACTAAACCTGCATGCACTTGGACCATATTTTCCCAAACCTTCTCTTATACTTGTACTTAATCAAATGTCTTTTAAACGTTGTAACTTTACCCACATCCATCACTTCTCAGGACGTTCGTTCCATACACGCACAAAATGATGTGTAATCACAACGCACTTCATGGGCACTGATCAGGTGTACATGAGAACTCTGTGGGAAGCTTGGGAAGTAAGTGCTGGGAATCTGGACGACATGTACTTATCATCAACAACCGCAGGTGAGGTGCAGGAAGACATGAGGTTGATTTACGTGGTGCCATTATTAAACAAACAGGAATGGAAAAGGCAGGGAACAACAGACCGGTGAGCATGACATCGGTGGTGGGCAAGATTTTGGAGAGAATCCTGAGGGACAGGATGTACATGTATTTGGAAAGGCAAGGTTGATTAGAGATAGTCAACATGGCTTTGTGCGTGCGAAACCGTGTTTCACAAACGTGATTATGTTTGCTTGAAGAAGTAATGAAAACGATTAATGTGAGCAGAGCAGTACACGTGATCTATATGGAATACTTTAAAGCGTCTGACAAAGTTCCCCATGATAGACTGGTTAGCAAGGTTAGATCTCATAGAATACAAGAATAACGAGCGATTTGGATACAGGCTCGAAGATAGAAGACAGAAGGTGGTGGTGGTGGTGGGTTGCTTTTCATACTGGAGGCCTGTGACCAATGGAGTGCCACAAAGGTGGGTGCTGGGTCCACTGCTATTTGTCATTTATATAAATGATTTGGATATGAAAATAGGAGGATTGATTAGTAAGTTTATAGATGACACCAAAATTGAAGGCGCAGTGGACAGAGAAAAAGGTTACCTCAGAGTATAACGGGATCTTGATCAGATGAACCAATGGGCTGAGGGGTGGCAGGTGGAGTTTAATTTAGATAAATGTGAAATACTGCATTTGGAAATGAAAATCAAGGCTTGTCTTATACATTTAATGGTAAGTTCCTGGGGAGTGTTGCTAAACAAAGAAACCTTGGGGTGCAGGTTCATAGTATTTTGAAAGGGGAGTCGCAGGTTTATAGGATAGTGAAGAAGGTGTTTGATATGCTTGCTGTTGTTGGTCAGTGCATTGAATATAAGAGTTGGGAAGTCATATTGCGGCTGTAGTGAACATTGGTTAGGCCACTATTGAATACTTCCTGCAATTATGGTCTGGATAGAGAGGAAGGATGTATGAAACCTGAAACGATTCAGAAAAGATTTACAAACATATTGCCAGAGTTGGAGGTTTTGAGATTCATGGAGCGGCCGAATAGGCCAGGGTTTCTTTTTCCCCTGAACACCAGCGGTTGAGAGGTTATCTTAGAGTAGTACGGTCCAAATCTGGAGGGCAGAGTTTGAATGTGAGACGGGAAAGACTTAAAAGGGATCGAATTGGTAATGGTTTCAAATAGACGGTACTGTGTATGTAACGAGCTGCCAAAGGAAGCTGTGGAGGCTGGGACAATTACAACATTAAAAAGGCATCTGCATGGACAAATGAATAAGAAGCGTCTAGGGGATATGGGCCAAATGCTAGCAAATGAAACTACGTTAATTAAGGACATCTGGTCGGAAGGGATGAGTTGGATAGAAGAGTGTGTTTCCATGCTGAACAGCTCTGTGACACGATATCTTCTGTAAACTTTTCTCCTGTCATCTTCAAATTACCCGCTAGCCTTGAAATCCACGACCCTAAGGGAAGGACACCTGCCATTCAACATTATCTATACCCCTCATTGTTTTGTAACCCTCTATAAGGTTGATAAGATCTCAAACTACTACGCTGTGGTGGAAAAGCTCCCAGTCCAACAAGACGGTCCTTGTAACATAAACACTCCATTCCCAGCAATAGCCTGGTAAATCCTTTTTGAACCCTCTCCAATTTAATAATTCTAAAATCATTTTAACAACTTGTTCAGCCACATTATGAAAAACCTCTGTGGGATTTTTATCTAGACTTTTGGGCTCAGCGGTAGGCACACTACCACCACTTGGCAATAATACCTAAAACTGCAATATTATTATTCTGTGTGTTTGTTCATCAGCCAGTTTTGACATACTGTGACATACCTCCATGACAGGCAGGGCTTGAATCCAGACCTTCTGGTCCAGAGTAAGAGACATTACCATGCAAGTTCAGGTATTGGAATATAACACAGAACTCTGGTTCAAAGGCATTGGTGTTACTCACTTGACAAGACTTAAACCATGCCCAGATTTTGGGTCACATTTTAAATGTCAGCTTTCAGCTCGTTGTGGATTAATTAAAATTTGGTTCACTTTTCCTGAATTACATAGTTAAATCAATTGCATTGTTCAACAGATGAAAATTACTCACCTCAAATATTGGATGTTGAGTTTATGTGCTCTGCCTTCGAAATTAACTATGAAGATGGTTAATTGCTTGGCTATGATTTCCATCTTATCTGATATCGGCAATATGAGGGAACGACATCCTACAGACACACTCTGCACGATAAAGGATCTGGAATAGATACTGATCACTGGACACCAGAGACGAAGAAAGAGCATACTTTACGCATCAAAATGTAACTGGGTGACGAGAACTACACACAGTACTTCAGCAGAATGTCCTGCACAACCTGAAGGTAATGTTCCACCTGCTGAGAAATGAAGGTCTGAGAAATGAAGGCCAGCAAGGTAATCACCCTGCCTACACATTATGCAAACTTCAAAGAAATATACCAGAACCCGAGATCTCTCTGTTCTACAAAACTATCAACGGCCCAACATTTAATTGTAGATGTCCTCTCCTTGCAAGGTGAGTGATAGTACCAGGGAGGAAGTGCTGGACCGTAATCAGCTGCCTTGGATCATTTCGTGGTTTTAAGAAGAGGGCAGTCACACGTTAGAGGCGGAAAAGAGTGATTGGTGTTTTTGATCCATAAAGTATGCTCTTTCTTCGTCTCCGGTGTTCAGTGATCAGTATCTATTCCAGATCCTTTATAGTGCAGAGTGTGTCTGTAGGATGTCTTTCCCTCATATTGCCGATATCAGATAAGATGGAAATCATAGCCAAGCAATTAACCATCTTCATAGTTTATCTCGAAGGCAGAGCACATAAACTCAACATCCAATATTTGAGGTGAGTAATTTTCATCTGTTGAACAATGCAATTGTTTTAACTATGTAATTCAGGAAAAGTGAACCAAATTTTAATTAATCCACAACGAGCTGAAAGCTGACATTTAAAATGTGACCCAAAATCTGGGCATGGTTTAAGTCTTGTCAAGTGAGTAACACCAATGCCTTTGAACCAGAGTTCTGTGTTATATTCCAATACCTGAACTTGCATGATAATGTCTCTTACTCTGGACCAGAACGTCTAAATTCAAGCCCTGCCTGTCATGGAGGTATGTTACAGTATGTCAAATCTGGCTGATGAACAAACACACAGGAGAATAATGTTGCAGTTTTAGGGATTATTGCCAAGTGGTGGTAGTGTGCCTACCGCTGAGCCCAAAAGTCTAGATAAAAATTCCACAGAGGTGTTTCGTAATGTGGCTGAACAAGTTGTTAAAATGTTTTTAGAATTGTGATCTGATGAATAAGGAAGAAGAGTCTGTATTGACTTTCAGAATTTAGGTCCGGAATGACTGAGAACACAGACATTCGTGTCGATTGGAGTCACATTTGCTCATTCTAGAGGATTATAAAATCATGAAGGCCGTGGAATGGATGAATAGTCAGGGACTTTACCCCAGGGTAGGGAAATCCACAACTAGAGGATGTAGATTTAAGGTGAGATGGACAAGATTTAAAAGGGACCTAAGGGAACCATTTTCACACAGTGGGCGGTATGCGTATGCAATGATCTCCCAGACGAAGTTGTGGAGGATGGTATAATTGCAACATTCAAAAGTCATTTGGATGGGGACAGGAATTTGAAGGGCTTAGAGGGATATGGTACAAATGCTGGAAAATGAAACTACGTTAATTCACGACATCGGGTTGCAACAAATTATTTTGACCAACGGGTCCGTATCTATGCTTTACATTTCTATGATTCATTGATCCAATTAATCATGATCTCTTCGTAATCTTATGTAACCTTCTTCACCTTCCACTACATGTATCTAATCTTGGTGTCATCTATAAACTTGCTCACCATGCTTTGTATAATTTTCATCTCAATCATGGATATAAATGACAAACAAAAGTGGATCCAGCACCAATCCCTGTGGAACGCCACTGGTCACAGGCCTCCAGTCCAAAAGAAAACCTTCCCCACCACCCTCTGCCTCCTGCAAATAAGCTGAAACACACATATGCATACAGACATGCAGAGACACAGACACGGTTCCGTCTTTAAGACAGAGATAGAAAGTTTTGATTGATAAGGTGATCAAGGTTACAGTGAGAAGACGAGAGAATTTTGTTGAGAAACATGTCAGCCATGATTGAACAGCAGATCAGACTTGATGGGCCTAACATTCTAGTTCTGCACCAATTTCATACACTCTATGGTTTACACTATCTGAAATGTCTAACCAAGAGAACCGTGGAGGCTGGATTTGACAAATACTTTACTGAACAGAGTCAATGGAAATGTGGGATAGGTTTGAGGGGCTGAATGGTCGATGTCTTTCCTATTGGTTGTGCCCTCAATTTCCAAAAAAGAGAAGCTGACTTGCTGTGAGGTTCATACACTTTTTAATTTAGAGGTTCTACAATTTAAGATTGAGATCAGGATGTTTCTATCTGCTTGGGGCTTTGCTGTCTGTGGTATTCTCATCCCCAGGGAACAGTGTGCATAGAGTCATAGAGTCACAGAAATGTACAGCAGGGAACAGACCCTTCAGTCTAACTCACCCATGCCGACCTAGTATTCCAAACTAGTCTAGTCCCACCTGCCATACCCCTCCAAACCCCTCCTATTCATGTGCCCTTCCAGATGCCTTTTAAATGTTGCAATTGTACAAGCCTCCACCACTTCCTTTGGCAGCTCATTCCATACACGTACCATCCTCTGCATGAAAAAGTTGCCCCTGAGGTCTCTTTTATATCTTTCTCCTCTCACACTAAACTTATGCCCTCTAGTTCTGGACTTCCTTACCCCACGGAAAAGACCTTGTCTATTTAACCTATCCATGCCCCACCTGAATTTCTAAACCTCTATAAGGTCATCTCTCAAAGACAATCACTTATTTTAATGTCTGGTGACTGCGGCTATTTTTCAACACAACAGCCAAAAATGAAATTAATGATGTAGGTTATTAGTTGCCTTGTTTAGGGGAAGCATTTTCATCAGGCTAATAGGAACTCTCCCCCATCCGCAGTGTCTGTAGGAAAAAAACTGATCACATGCCTGATATTGCAAATGGTTCTATCGCTGCATCTGAAAAATCGCATTTTTGACCGAGCAGTAGCCCCCCCCCCCCTCCACCCCCCCCCCCCAATGTTAGTCTGTATTCTGTGCTCACCTTTCAAACTCTCAGGGACAAGAATCATTGACAGTACGAACTGCACCTGATCATCTGACAACAAATGGCCCGAATGGAGGATCGCAGAGATCAGAAACAAATCGACAATCATCTACACAGTATAGTAGGAGGCCATGCAACCTGCCCAGGCTGTTAAACAGTTTGCAATCTCGGTTAATGACTTTTATGAAGAGGCTGTATGGATTGGAGCTCAGTTTGCTCATACACAAGGATAGTCATTCCATAAGATTTCAAGTGGAGGCAGAGCGTCTATAATGGGATATAGACAGGGGAGGGCAGTGAGTAAACTTACGCCAAAAAAAACAGTACAATGTGAGTAATGAGAAGTTTGTGTTTTGGAGGAAACATAAAACAACCGTAAATTATACAGCTGGGGGCAGAATGCAGAACTCAGTGGTACAAAGGGATTCGTGTGTCCTGGTACATAAATAACATCAAGTTAGTCTGTACAGGCAGCACGTGATTTGAAAATTAAATGAAATGATACTTTTTCTTGCAAAGAGTATTCGGTCTGATCTTAAGGATGGTTTATTGAATCTGTAAAGGCCGTTGTGGAGACTACATCTGATGTACTGTATGTGGTTGTAACTCCACTGACGTGAAACTTTTCAAAAGTGTTTCCCTTTACTCGTTCTTGGGATGAAGACATTATCTTATGAACTATTAGAAGTTTAGGCCTGAGAATGAAAAATGTTCTTATTGACCATATACGATTTTGAGCCGGTAAATACCTGATGAATATTTTAGCCTTTATGGGAGAATAAGACTGAGGTTCTAATTTAAGAATAAGATGGATTCAGTGAAATGCAGACATTGCGAAGATATTGCAAGTTGTATTCTAAAAGTATACGGGAACATATAAACACATCTTCAATTCTAATGGCACTATTTGTTCCGAAAGAAATGTTGGGTATCCAACAGCAGCAGCGATGTACGTACATGGAGCAGGGAATGTGCTGGAGTCGTACATTTCAGTCACTGTTCAAAGAGACCTCATTTGGTCCAGTTAGGGGCTGTATAACGTTATTGCATGATTCAACTCAGAAAGTGAGAAATTGTAGTCTTCATGAGAAGGCCTATTGCTCCCTCTCCCTCTGCGTTCCTCCTCTCAGCAACGTGTGTGAGCTGAGAACTCCTCACTCATGTTTCCTTTTGTCACGGGTTCAATTAATATCTAGTCAAATTTCTTTCAAGTTAATGTTCTGCAGAGATTTTATTTTTCAGCTTGTCATCAAATCTGTACATTTGTCAATATTTTTCGAAAGGGAAACATTGGTGCACTGGTTTACAATATCCAAACTGTGTCAATTATTTTTCCCTTGTAGTTTGAGTAGCTTTGTTTGCGTCATAAACTTGCTAATTTTAGCAGATTAAAGAATCCTGCCTGACTTGTTCCTAACACTGACCCAGTCTGAGGCCTATATTGTTGGTCATATCACCAACCTGGGTCTATTAATATTTGCATTGAGCAGCAGAAGCATGGAAGGAGGAAAGGGAATAATCTCCTGAATTATAGATCAGTGAGCCTGACGTCATTGGTGGCCATGTTTTTGGAGAGCATTGAGAGTGGTAGGATTTACATGCATTTTCAAATGCAACACCTGAAGAAGGATAGTCAACATGGCTTTGTGCATGGGAAATGATTTCTAACAAAGTTGATTGCGTTTTGTAGAGGTGACAAGGACGATGTGGTAGCTGCTGTCCATATAGACTTCAGCAAAGCATTCGACTGGATTCCACATGGCAGACAAGTTAGTAAGGTTGGGTCATTAATAGATCCAAGATAAGCTAGCCAATTCACTACAAAATTAGAGTGAAGGTAGGAGACAGAGAGTGGTAGAGGACTGCTTTTCAGACTGGAAGCCTATGACCAGCGTTGTGCCACAAGGAGCAGTGCTGAATTCACTGGTTTTCATTATTTATATCAATGATTTGAATGTAAATATTTGCCTGTTTACTGTTTACAGATTACATTAAAATTGGAGGTGCAGTGGCCTGCAAAATGTACCTCAGAATGCAATGGGACCTTGATCAGATGGGCCAAGGAGTGGCAGATGAAGTTAAATTCAGATAAATATGAGGTGTTGCATTTTGGTAGGGTAAAACAGGGCAGGACTTATGCAATTAATGGTGGGGCCCTGGGGAGTATTATTGAACAAAAGTGTGCAGGCTCACAGTTCCTTAATAGTGGAGTCACAGGTAGACAGGGTGGTGAAGAAGGGGTTTGGTCTGCTTGCTTTTAATAATCAGTGCATTGAATATGCGAGTTGGGAGATCATGTTACGACCGGGCAGGATTTTAGTGAGGACACAAATAGAACACGGTGTTTAATTCAGTTCCCTCTGTTTCAGGAAGGATGTTACACTTTAGAGGGTGCAGAAAAGCTTTACAAGGATATTGCCGGGCATGGAGGTGTTGAGATACAAGAAGAGGCTGGATAGACTGAGGAATGTTTGCTCTAGAGTAGCAGAGGCCGAGGCCTGACATTATAGAGGTTTATAAAATCATGAGGAACATGGATAATCTGAATGGCCAAAGTTTTTCCACAGGGTAGAGGATTCCAAAACTATAGGACAAAGGCTTTAGGTGAGAGGAGGAAGTTAGTAAACTGACAAAATTTTCACATGGTTTGTAATGTGTATATGGAATGAGAAAGTGATGGAGGCTGGTACAGTTACAACATTTAAGAGGAATCTGGAGTTTAATATTAATAGGAAGAGTTCAGAGGGATATGGGCCTAATGCTGGCAAATGTGTTGAGATCAGATTGGGGTGTCTGTTTCCTGTGAACAGGTTTCTCTGCTCTACGACACTGTAAGACAGAGGGGGAGAAATTCTGAATGGACCTTTTGAGTGGGAATTCTCTTCCTCAGAGATATGTGGTGCCTTTTTGTTCACATTTATTCAAATTGAGTACGTTAAATAATTGACCAAGATTGAGTCATGGATAATGGGAAACAGATAGGAGAGTGGAGTTGAGACCACTACCTGATCATCCACAATCTTAGTGCCTGGTGTAGAAGGTTCATAGCGTCTAATGATCTAACCCTGCTCCTGAGTCCGATGTTCTGATGTTTCATTCAGACCCTCCAACTTGCTAGATAGAAGCAGTTGGAGGCCACTTACTGCTATAGCTCCTATGACTCTGGAAGAGATAATTACTGACATTCACTACCTTCTGTTTGAAGAACAGGCCTGCTCCTACACAATGACACATTGATATGAGCGACAGAGGTGAATAAAAGAGCTTCGTAAAGAGCGATTGGCCCTGATATCAAGGCAGTGTTTAACTGAGGATGACATCAAGGATCCTAAGCAAAATTGCACTTCATCAGAATCCATCGCAATCTCTCTGCTGTTTGGAGTCATTCACAGCACAAGGGAACATGTTTATCATCGGTGGGCATCAATCATCTCAGCCGTAGGACACATCTGCAGGAGATCCTCAGGGTAGTTCCCTCAGCCCAGGCATCCCCAGTTTATCAGCAGGAAATCCCTGCTGTGAAGGCGCAGGCCATTCATCCCGTTGAGTCCACATCGTTCAGAAGTGGAAATATTTACGTATGTCACACAATGTTCTGCAAGCTTCATCATCGCTGACCTCCTGATTCAGCCTGTGTCTCTGTGCAACAGGACTGAGACAACGTTCAAACCTGTGCAGTTAAACTGCCGGTAACATTCGTGAAACAGCGCTGCACATTTCCACAGTAAACGGAGGAGTTCACTAAGTACCTCAATCTGGCTTCACAGGAATATGGGAAAGTCATTCAGCCCATCAAAACTACCGGACAAGAAGAGGGACAGCACATTCAGTGCCCCCTGCCGTTACACAGGAAGACAAGGAATCTGCTCACTCCCACACGTCACTTACACAGAATCAGAAAGAGACCATTTCCCACCCCAAGTGACTTACAAAGGAACAGGAAAAGGTCATTCCGCTTCTCAAGTCACTCACGCTGGAACAGGAAGGTGTCAGAGATGCTCCAACGTCGCAAACAAATGGAGCAGGGACTGCATAGATGTACTGTTCCATGTTGTTCCTCGTGGCTTCGTTATTCGTAGTCCATCCGTGTTATGCTCGCATGCCTTTCTGGCAGTGGGAGTGAAGCCATTGTTTATAATGAGTCTCAAAGGCATCTTCCGTCGCAGAGAGAGCAGACCGACGTTCTCTCTGGAATTCAGAATGGCTGGTGTGGAATGGCTAACTGTTTTAGAATGAAGGTATTGTGGCTGCTGACATAATTATGGACAATGTAACTTTCAGTGGACGTCACACGGTAACTGCGCATTACAGTGTTCAGAGTTCATTCGGAGACTGTACCTCTCTGTTAATCGAAATGAGGTCTATGAACTGGCACGTAAACCAATGGGAATCGAGCATCCTATGGAAAATTTGAAATTTCTCTCCTTATCAATGGCTGCTTGGGACAAAATGAGTGTCTTTCCGTAACTGTCAAGTTTCACCTTCGTATTCTCTCACAGTGCTACAGGTTAACAACATACCTACCGCTCTTTCTCCTGATGGTACCATCATGCTAGGGTTCAGTCTGGTGAAACTCCTTTGAACTGTCTCGGTGACGTGGTGATCATTATTTATGAAGTAGACTCATTCTGTGCATAATACCCAAAATTCTCTTTCAATAGGGTGGCATGGTGGCACAGTGGTTAGCACTGCTGCCTTACAGCACTAGAGACCCGCGTCCAATTCTCGTCTCAGGCGACTGCTTGTGTGGACATTGCACGTTCTTCCCGTGTCTGCGTGGTTTTCCTCCAGGTGCTCCGGTTTCTTCTTACAGTCACAATGATGTGCTGGTCAGGTGAACTGGCCATGCTAAATGGTCCGCAGTGTTAAGTAAGGGTTGGCGGGTCGGTGTGGATTTGTTGAGCCGAAGGGCCTGTTGCCACACTGTAAGTAATCTAACACAACACTATCAGTGAGTAAGGTATATTTATTTTGGTACTTCAAGTATTTTGCATGAAAGGCTAGATATGATTTCCAGTTATAATTACTTACTGTCCCATCTGAATTCTGTTCGTGACTTATAACCAAGGACATCCAGGTCCTTTTCAACAACAGAACTTCCCAACCTCTCACCATTTAATAAACTTAAAAGAGAATCATTATATTTGTTGTTCCCATTCAATCATGTTATGGCTTGCGAACAGCTATTGCCCAAACACTGATCCTTCTGTTACCCACAAGCCTTCCACCCAGAGTAAAACACTACTCTCTTTATTTTGCCCATTATCCAATTTTTGATCCATTCTGTGTGTTCCACCCCTACCTACCCATGGACTTGAACATTCCCCACTCACCAATATTCTACCGTGTCAAACGTTTTCTGAAAAATCAAATCCTCTACTCGCAGTGGTTGTCAATTTTCGATGTCACAACGGACAATCTCCACAAACTACAGCAGGTTTATAAAAGATTCTTTCCCTTTCCTGAATCTAGGCTGACTCTACCAAATCATACCATTATTTTCCAAGTGTCTAGTTGTCACATTCCTTATAAAAGGTTACAATATTTTTCTCACAGCTGACATCAAGCTATTTAGTTTTCTGTTTGCACTCTCCGTCCTGTTTTAACTGTTTAGGTTTACAATAGTTGTTTTCCAGTCTGCAGTATCCTTTCCAGAATCTAACGAGCTTTGACGAATATTCAGAAAGTCTTTCACTGGCTCTGTTGCCACCTCCTCAAGACTCGCGGATGTAGCTCATCAGTTCCAGCAACATACCAATCTTCAATTCGATTAGGTTTTCAAAGACATACACTTCATTAATTCTAATGTCGTGCAGACCCTCATTTTCACCAGGGCCCCTGTTCCTTAGTATTTCTGGAAGTTCGTTTCTGCACCTTCTCTTGTGGAGACAGAACCAATGTATTCCTCTCAGCAGGCAGGTGACTCCTATCAGCTAGTGGTATATCGGAGGACTGCACTCCAGATATGTCGCTCACTCCAGCCTGGAAAGGACTAGACTCAATCCAATACACTTCATGGTGATGGATATGTCACCCACTCTGCCTGTAAAGTTCCAGAATCATTCCAGTTCACTCCATGGTAAGTGTCAGCACAGTCCTGTCCCTGCTGTGAGTTTTAAGGAGGGGACACAGCTCGGTGACCACATCATTTTTGAAAGACGCTGGTTTCACATTTTACTCTTAGAATGGGTCCAGTTTTGGCAAATGATCCTGGAAGTTCCTGGTAGGAACATGCAGTGCCCTGGTCCTCCCTGTGTACAGAGCTTCCCTTCTGTGCAGCCACGGCTCCATGTGTTTACCATGAACCCAGAACACTCTGTAAATGCAGTGTTAATATCTCGTCCAGAGTGTGGTCGCCATACCCCTGTGGCTCTCTGAAGGGATGCAGCAGCTGATAACACAAACCCGTGAAAAGTGTCCACAGAACGTCTCTTTACTCTGTAATTACCGGAGCAAATTCCCCCACACACAGTGCAACCATTCAGTGTTGAAAATGTTTCTGTTCTTAGCAGGAAAAAAACAGTTACATCTCTGCACAGCCCTACAATTACAGTTCCCTTCTCCAAAAAAAATCAGTTGACAATGTGACATTCCGTTCCTTTGTATCTCAGCAACTATAAGGGTGGCACCAGTATTGCTGATGGAGTTGATCATCACACTCAGAGAAGAAAGACAGAGGGAATATAACTCAATGTAAACAGGGACACATCTAAATTCACATGATATTCAGGAATATGGGAAAATGGGAAATTTTAGAATTAGCTCCCATGTTATTTTCCTTCTGGTTCATCATCAGCAGTTCCTATGTTTGCTTTTCATTTCTCTCTCTCTCTCTCTTTCTCGCCGGGGATTTCTACATCCACTCAACTACCCTCCCCCTCACACATCCGACCATCCCTGCTATAAATAGCATTACTTCCCAGTTGCTTTCAGTTGTGATATAGGGTCACTAGATTCGAAACTTTATTTGTTTTTCTCCTGACAGAGGCTGCCGTACTTGCTGAGATTCTCCAATATTTTCAGACGCTGGGGAATTTTATTTCAGATCTCCATCATCCACAGTTCCATGGTTTATTTCAACTTTAATTCGGTTGTTTTATGAGATGTCCGCATCACAGGCAAGGGCAGCATTTGTCATCCATCACCAATTGCCGTTGACTGCGAGACCATTTGTTAGGACAATATGGAGCCAACCTTTTTTTGTCACACTTGTTTTTTTTTTACCAGAGGCTATCAGTGAAATAAAAAAAGAAACCCTGATGGTTTATGGTTGCCTTTTGTAAAATGAGGTTTCTTTGCGATTGTTGCCATTTGAATTTAAGTTCTATCATTGGTTCTGGTAAAATTTGAAACAATACCTTGAGAGCCATAACATGGCCAGTGACATTATTATTCTGATATGAGGTCACTATTATGAAATAACTGGAGAGACAAGTACAAGTTTTTAGTCAAAATATTTGTAACTGGAAGAGTGGTCAGAAAAGAACTGGAGCCGTAAAACTTGAAGTTAACAAGGGGGCAGATGATGGCTTAATCTGCAACAGCGCTGAGGCAGAGCTGGAGACAAGGGTTATTATCGTGGTGGGCGTAGGCAATGTTGATAACAGAGAGAATATAGAGACATAAAACAGTCCAGGGCAAAAGGAAAGCTCAAGGGTCTGAACAGTCTTGCTCCTTCTTAAATGTTTATGAGTGAGGATTCGGAAATTGATAGAAATGAAGTGGAATTTGTGACTGAAACTGAAGATAACAGGTTATGTATTTGTTAAATATAAATAACAGAAATAGCAATAGCCTTCACCATCGCTAATAGAATGGACAGAAATAGGCTTACGAGGAACACCAAAAATAGCGAGGATAGAATAGTAACCTGCCTGAATAATCATCAGTACGGCCAGTATCCTCAACTCTAACCATGCCCAATCCTGAGAAACCAAGTATAGACCCAAGGACAAACTACTGTCCATTGTTGGAACATTCCAGTCTAATATTCTCAGATTCTGATCCATTGTTGGAACATTCCTGTCTAATACTCCCAGATTCTGATCCATTGTTGGAACATTCCAGTCTATTGTTCTAAGATTCTCTTCCTCTTCCTCTCCCTGTAGCTGCTGAGCCCAATCACCTTGATGATGACGCTGCCGCTGAAACTATGGAATAACAGGTTGAAGGAAGCCCCTTAATAATAGAAGAGGGAAACCCACCAATAACGCAGTTAGTATCCATGGAGATGGACATCAATCACAGTCAATGCACAAACAGCTCCTTTTACTGAGAATCCTTATAAGTCACAATAATACTTGGTCTGGTTGGGATGTTGACATCGCTGACTATTGGGCTAATAACATCATCTCCAGTTGTAAAGTTAGAGGTGAGGCAGAGAGATGATGCTTTCTATTCACTAGCTCAATTATACTACTATGTTTTGGCAGGGAGGATTTGCTGGGCTCCCAAGGTCGGCTGTGTCTGATAACCAGGCCTGCTGCATCCTTTCCTTTTATTTATTTATGTTTAACTTTGACATTAATCTTACCATCATTTAACAGCTTAGGTGGGATTCGGAATTTGTGAGAAGCTCCTACAGTGCCATAAACAGTGTTCCATTCCTTGTGGTCCTTGCAGCTGCGGCCTGGTCCTATGGAGTGACGGTGAAGCTGTCACAGAACCAGGATTCTTCATTTTACATTTCCCCAGTTATTGCTGGGGTTTCAGCAGGATTGGAAGGCTGGAAATCTCTCCCAGCTGCTACACTCTCTTTGAGATTTCTCTCAGAATTGTTTTTTTGATATTCTTTCCTCCTGGATTGGAGAACTGCATGTGGGACCATCTTTTTCCTGAATTTGTTTTTTGACATGTGTGTGTTTATAGGATTTTACCATATTAATACATATATTGTTTAGTATTTAAACAATCTATTATTCTGCTTTTTTTGTATTTTGTCGACAGTGTTTAAATGAATTGGGTTTTGCTTAATGTCGAATATTTTGACCAAGCGAATTGCATCTGAAACACAGCACCTCACATTTATCTTTAAAATAAGAAAATGTTGCGGTCAAGTCTCCCTACATCGTATATTTTGAGATTTGTCTGCTCAGTTCCATAGCAAAAAGGACAGATATTCACATTTTAATTCGCTAATTACTTAATGAACATCATGTTGCAGAAACACAGGATTTAACAGCGGAATGCGCCATGCTGAAGGGGTGATCGCTCTCACAGGAATTATATCGCATAGTTAATCCACCTCACAGATCCAGCCCAAACCGTATAAGCCCAGACGAGATACCTGCTCAACATGGAGCACTGTACAGACCAGGTTCAGTACAACCCAGCAATCAGTCCAGATGGAATATAGCACAGGTCTCTCCAGTCCTCTAGCTATCTGTCCAACACGTGAAGCTGTACAGTACACACCGATGTATTGATTCAGAAACACTGACTAAACGTTCTGTCCAACATGGGGTGATATGCAGCCCACACCTGTGTCTTGCTCTATAGACGTGGACAAGGCATCTTATCGGTATGGGGAGCTGCGCAGTGAATGGATCTGTAAACCTGGAGCAGTAACCGTCAAAGCAGCTGTTTTCACCACTCCAGTACATTGCTCAGTAATACTGTGTTTGATCTCTGCCCATAGTGAGGAAACTTGCAGCCCATGCTGGACGTAACAGGATATGCAACTCCCAAACATTTACAACTCCATATCTCCATTGTGCCATGACAAGGGGGTGTTGTGGGTGTGAACATCACTGCCAGAGAGAGATGGCGGGGGAATCAGTTTAAATATCAACAAACAAAATAATTTTGGGGAAAAAAGGTAAAGGGAGATTTAGAGGCAATTTCATGGAAGATCACAGGTTTCAGAACGCCGAAATGAAGATATTTTGACAGCAGCTGCAACGTGAGCCAGTATTCCCAGGAATGGTGGGTGAATGGGATATTGGTGTGAGTTCAGATGATGGAGAGTTTTGGGTGAGCATTTGTTATTCAGCTTTGTAACTGTGAGTGGAGTCAGCAGATTCTTCAACTCATTGGGCAGAAACTAACAATAATTTATCTCAGGGCTACTTTCATTGAGTGTGACTGAGGGATTATCTTTACGAGGCTGAGTTAGTTTCCTGGTGCTATCTTATCGAACTCACCTCATTAACTACCCACCCTACCCCACGGTGTACCTATCATTCAATGCCAGCCTGATTCTCCCACCCTTCATGGCTGAAGGTAAACACCATCTCTTGGATGCCCCATGGATATTCTGTCATCCCTGGCACTGGTACAATCTTTAAAAGGCCAATTGGCAAACGGTTGAGTTTTCTTAGTTTGGAGCTGCCCTGTGCAGTGGTGGCAGCTCACCGCCCAGTTCAGTGCAGGATTTGCGGTCTGATGTAATGTCCAACAATACAGGACAAACATCAATAACCTTCCCCATTCTGCCAGGATAACTGTCACCATCTTCTCTCTGCTCCCCCACAGTCATTGAAATCTGTTATAGCATCTACCTCCGAATAAGGCTCATGCACCACCACTCTCACTGCTGCATGAAGATCCTTCTCTCTCTCTCTCTCGCCACTTTACCCCCACACAATAAACACTGTATCTGTGTTATAGCACCTATCCGAACAAGGCTCATTCTGCATCACTCTCGCTGCTGCACGCAGCGCCTTTCCTCTCTCTCTCTTTCTCTCTCGTTTTTTCAATACCTTCACACGGTGATAGAATATTCTGGAGAATGCCGATAATGGGATGTTCCAGAAAATGTTCCAAGTAATTTCCATTTTCAGGAAAGTGTCAATGCACCAGTATGTAACATATAAATGGAAGGAGTAGAGATGTATGATATTCAAACCACATACAATTAAAATCAGTTACGAGGCCAATCAACTCTTCAAATGTGCTCTAGCATATAATAAGATTGCGGCTTATTTGATGGTTTTCTCAGCTCCATGTTGCATGATTTTTCAGTTATTCACCCCCCCCCCCCGGGTTCCTGTCACTGACCAGACGACACTCAGGCATTTTTACCCCGGTTTTCTTCAAGCGCCTGTTCGAGGGTATTTCCCACGGGGACGGACACGCCAAACAATATATTCCATCAGTTGTATACTTTTATGTAATGGTAAGCTCATTTTACACAGACTGACCAAAATCTACATTTATTTCATGGTTATTGGTAAGCAATAATAATTGGTATTCTGATTATTTCAATTGTCTCACCTTATTTTATTCAGCCAAAGACAGCTTCCAAACACTTGTCTCGTTATAAAATACAATTTCTACCCGAGAACATTATTATCCTCAGCCGTTATTTTGACTGTAATCTGAATTGTACCTTTTTCCCTTGTTTTGCAAGTTTCCATTGTCCTTTGTCTTTTTGCTGGTTCTGTCTGTAACAGTTACACAGTCTCCCACTCATTTGGTTGGATGGCTGGTTTGTGATGCAGAGGGAGGACACCAGCGCAGGTTCAATTTCCCACACTGACAGAGCTTACCAAGAAGTGGACCCTCTCTCAACCTCACCCCAACACCTTAGGTGTGCTGACCCTCAGGTTAAACCACCATGAGTGGTCTCTCTGTCATGACACAGCAGCCCCATGGTCCTTTGGAACTCTATTCTATCACTTTTGCATTTATTTTATTTACCTACCTTATCCATTTGTTTTGCATTATGTTCCTGGGTGTTTTGGATCAGTGTCATTTTTGTACTACTGCCAGCATTTCCCCCACACTGCATATTCCTGCCCAATAATCATTGACTCCATTGTTATCCACGAACTTTCGATGTGTGCCCCAACAATATTCAATATCTCTGCCTCCAACGCTCTGCAGGAAGAGATTTCCAAAGTCTCACAACACTGGGAAAATAAGAAATAACCTCATCTGGGGTGTGAGGTTGCTTTTTTGTCTCCTTACCTGAGAAAAGATATAATTACATTGGAAGCAGTTCAGACATGTTTCACTTCACGTATTCCAGAAATGAAGGGCTTATATTATGGAGGTTTTAATAGATTATTCTTGGAATGAGCGATGATCTAATTGAAATATGCAAGACCTTGAGGAGCAAGGAACAGGTAAATAACCACTGGGTGTTTGTCTAGTCCAAACTTGTCATTGTCATAGAAACTCTACAGTGTGGAAGCAGGACATTCTGTCCATTGAGTCCACACTGGCCCACGAACGGCATCCCACCCAGACCTGTCCCCTACCCTAACCATGTAATCCTGCATTTTCCATGACTAAACCAGCTAACCTACACATCCCTGAGCACTATGGACAATTGAGCATGGCCAATTAACTCTAACCTGCACATCTTTGGACGGTGGGAGGAAACTGGATCACCGGGAGGAAACACACACAAATATGATGAGTATTGATGGTTGCTATTGAACCCAGCTCCTTGGTGATATGAGGCAGCAGTGCTAACCACAGATCCACCACGCTGCTCCGTTATTTCTATTAGTTACATGTGGCTGACTAAAGCAATCTGCCTGACTTGTTCCTATCACTGAACCTGACCTAGTCTGAGACCTTTATCATCGGCCATATCTCCAACCAGGTTACATTTAAATTTGTTGCAAACTGTGGAGGAGGGGTACTCGAAAAGGTAACTGTCACACCTTCCAACCACAGTCAGAACCGGAGTGAGGAGAATTCACGAAGTGGGCATTTATTCAAGTGGAAATTCTCTTTCCCAGAAGTTTGTAATGGCTGAATCTTTATATTATATCGAGGCTGGATTCGTCTGATTTTTCCATAGACAGGTGTATCAGGGATAATGATGCATGGAGAGAAAAGTGCAGCTGAGAGCACAATGAGATGAACCATTACCTAATTTACTAGTGGAGTAGAGTCAAAGGGCCGAATGGCCCACTCGTGTCCCTCAGCCCTGTGTTCTGATGTTCCATTCACCCCTTCAGATCTGCTACACAGGAGCAGATGGGGGTCACTCCGATGGTTAGGCCTTGTTTTGAAAATGTACTTGTAGAATCCAGGCTGGCTCAACTCCACTTTCCTGCTGCCCCTCGATTCTCTCAACTCGCTTATATGTCCGAAACCAATCCACCCCCTCTGGAAATACATTCAGTGTCCCACCTTCCACAACTCTCTGCGTTCGGGAATACCAGACATTCACTACCTTCTGAAAGGTGATATTTCTTTACATCTCAGTTTGAAATCGATATCTCTTATTCTGTATCAATGACCCGGAGTGAGATACTGCCCAGGTGTGGAACCACATTTTCAGCAAATACGTTGTCAAGCCCCCTCTGTACCTTGTCCATTTCAGTAATGTCACGCTCATTCCTTTCAAGCACAATGAATAATTGCCTCACCATTTTAGATGTACTCAATAATTCAACGCTTTCATCCCAGAAACCCGCTTAATGTGCCAATCTAGTTACTTTCTGCATCAGCATGACGACTTCATGTTTCATGCGCAGAAACACTCCAATCCCTCTGTCCTGCTCTTTTGTTGGGTCTCCTGTTCATTAAATAACAGCCTGCCTTTTGGTTGTCATCCTCAAACTCGGATGTGTATTGCACTCAGCTCCCTCCATAAGCCTCCCAGTATAGATGTAAATAACCGAAGCCATTGGACTGATATTGGTGCTACTCCAGTAGATATGTCTTTGTCATAAAGATCGATGAATCCTGACTCTCCAATTTCTATGTGATAGCCATCCGTCATCCCATGTTATCCATCATATTCTGAGGTTCTGTTTGGTGGAAGAACCTTTACTTTGTGATACCTTGTGGAAAATCTCTGGAAAGCCTCATGTCTTCCAGTTCCCCTTTATTAAGTCCGGTTGTTACAATCTCATGGGATGTCCAGAAAAACTTTGCATGATTTTACAAGGCAAAATACAGTTTCCCTTTCACAAAACCATGCAGACTCTGCGTGAAGCTTTTCTAAACGCCCTGCAATTCCTTCCTTAATAACAGACTGTCGCAGATTCCCAGCAATAATGGTCAGGTTAAATGGTTCCTGCTTTCTGTCTCGCTCTATCCTTGAAAACAGGCGCCATATTGGAGCTTCACGTGTTTCGCTGGAACACTTCTGTAATCCAGAGACTTATGGAATATTTCACACAGTGGCACTAGTCACTCTGTAACCACTTCTTTTTAAAGCCAATTATGAATTACTGATGACCTGCCTATCCTTAGTCTTATCCGTTGTTAAAACCTTGTACCTTTTGTTTGAGACAGTTCTAGAACCCTCCTATTTCCATTTTCATGATGATTTTAAAATACTTCCAGTGCCTTCCCTGTGAGGATTGATGTCAAATGCTGGTGTAAATTATCTGCCTGTTCCCTGTAGCCACTTCCCCAGTCACACCCTCCGAATGTCCTCAATATACTTTCCTGACTTTCTTTCTATCAAAGGTCACACACTCATCTTCAACTTTTTATATACACACAGAAAAACATGTGATGCTTGTTTTTATATTTGTTGCCAATTTATTTACATCATATCTTTTCATCCTTTTTCCGTTTATTTCTTGCTTGTTCCCTCGCTTTCTAGATTCATACAGTCATATTACACACAAACATTTTATCCAAAATGTCCATGCTGCCCAGGGTTTCCAAACGAAACTCGTCCCATCCGATTGCATTTGGTCCACATGCCTCTCAACGGTTCCCATTTATATGTTTGTCCAAATGTGTTTTAAATGTTGTCGCTGTACTTGCATCTACCAGTTCATCTGGCAGCTCATTCCATACACACACCTCCTCTGTGTGAAAATGTTGCCGTTTTGTCAATGTTAAATCTTCCCCTTTTCAACTTAAAGCTGTATCCTATATGGTTCTTCTCCCCCACCCTGTGGAAAATACCTTGGCAATTCACCCTATCCATGCGTCCCATGATTTTATTAACTTCCAGAATGTCACCTCTCAACGTTCTCCATTCCATTTGATACTAACTTCAAGTACAAGCATTTACTAATCAGCATTGCAAATTTGAAACAATATTTAAAACAATGACAGGTAAAAAACACTCAGCCCAAACTTTATACTGTGATTTGTCTTTCTCCATGTTACAATACTAAGGCAGTGTGAAACTCTTACTAGTGCCAATAAGACGTCACGAAAATAAATTCCTTTGTCTAAAGGGGGTGATGATCTCTACAGTGAAAACGTTTCTCTGGCCAGAGCTACGTAAGAAAGGGAATTGCCATACCACACGGTCAGCGTGCAGTTGCCTTTAGCACAGTGAGATAAAGGCTGAGAATTCTTTTTGAAATTTGGATTATTCAGTGCAAAGGGGAAGAGGGGTTTTCAATAAAGTTTACTCCGAGAAGGAAACTTTCCAGAGTGAGATGTGAGTGGGAGGTGTAAAACAGCATGAATGGAGAGGCCAAACCACACTGAGACCAGAGGCAAAGTGGCAGCACAAACGGAACTTGATGCTGCTGCAAGGAAGGTAGACTTGATCAAAGAACTTCAGTTGTAGTGAGAAGGGACCTGAATGTGAGAGAATGTGCTCAGTAATTGGAAAAGGAGAACCTGGAATCCGAAAAGGTAGACAAGCAGGAAAGAAGATGGAGCAGCAATGGCAGGGATTTTAATGTGTAATTTTGGAAACACAATTGAAATTCATGCCTCGCATCTGCGTCTGGTGCCTGAAATAAATGTCTTAAACCTGGGCACACTCTAATTCTCGTTAATTTGTCATTAAATAGTATCCTTGACTGACTTTGTGACCCACGGTTCATCTTCTTTCGAGTCCTTCTTTTCGAACAGAAAGAATAATGTCTGAGCAGTATAGGATATTTGCTTGAATGTCTGCCCATGAATACCCACTGACCTTCCTCTGGGTGTAATTCCACATCAGGACTCAGACCAGAGGTGAGACAGAAATCCTCAAGTTAGATGTCTGGTTCTATTCAATCATTCGGGGGAGCTTCTGCATGTGGCTGAACATATGATCAGCGGAGACTGGCTCAATCACAACTCCCCGGTGAAGCAGCATTTCACTTGTACTCTTTCAATCCAGTCTTCCTGTCATTGCTCCTCATAATGAAGTCTCCTTTACACGGGGGAGACCAAACAGAGACTGCACTGAGGAAGACTCCCACTCCGTCTGGAAGAATAACCTTGACCTTCTCACTGCTTCCCATTTCAATAACCTTCCTTGTTCCCATGCTGACGTTTCGGTCCTGAGCTGCTGCAATGTTCCAATGAAGCACAACCCAAGCCCGAGTAACACCTCACTTTACGGATTGTACGTTACAGCCCATAAGAGCTTACATTCATTTCCATAACTTCGCAGTCTGAACCCATTATGGGTGTTCTCCATTTTACATACACTCTGCTTCCTGGTTTCCCTATGACCTTGTCTAAGTCTTGTTTACCTTGCACTCAGTAGAGAAATAACCATTTCTCCAATTCACACTTTAATATACACCCAATTTACATCTGTTTCTCTTTCACCACAATCAAACGCCCCTCTTCTGTGATATTGCAACTCCACATGCTCTGATTCCCATCATTCCTCATCCACTTCTGTCAAGGGATTAAACATCCTTTTCAGTTCTGGGCAACGGTCAATCTGGACTTGAAATACTACCTCTGTTTCTTTGTCTCCACAGATGTTGTCAGACCTGCTGAGTTTCTCCAGCAATTTCTGGTTTTGAACAGCTTGAAAGACGTGTATCAAAGCTGCTCAAACGCCCTGTCTAACACGGAGCACCATAAACTGGAAAGTGAACAATAACACAAGATGTACAAATTCATTGGTTCTGAAATTACATAAGATTGGCATCATTCACAGTACAAAGTTCTTAAACAAGGCCATGGAGAGAAACAGAGAGAAACATTTACAATGTTAAAACCGAAGTGGCACGACTGTATGGAAAAAGATTCGGATGGATATTAGAATTGGAATCGTTACAGTGTGGAAACAGACCCTTCGGCCCAACAATTCCACACCGATCCTCTGAAGACTCAACCAACCAGTCCCATTGCCCTATCTTATATTTACCCCTGACTAATGGACCTAACCTGCACATTCCTGAACACTATAGGCAGTTCAGCAAGGCCAATAACCTGCACGTTTTTCGATTGTGGGTGGGAACCGGAGCATGCAGAAAAAACTCACACAGACACAGAGAAAATGTGCAAAACAGTTGCCGGAGGATGGAATTGGACCTGGGTCCCCAGCGCTGTGAGGCAGTATCGTTAACTACTGAGCCACGGTGCTGCCCCACGGAAAATATTTAGGGGTCTTCAGAAACATGACAAGTAAGTGCTGTGACACCCTGGGCAGACACTCAGAGGAATGAGAATATTAAAGTGGAAGTGTTACCACATCAGTAAACAGGGTAGATCACGGGGTGATGGGTGAATGGGTCGCGGTATGAACTGGGGGACAGACAGCTGAATCGCATTGCAGAAATTGCAGCTCAAACCTGGAAATTTATGTGGTACTTTAGGTCACAGCTGGACAGAAGGAGAATTGTATTCAGTTACAACCTGTAACGTTTTGCCCAGTCTAATCTTTCAGTCTATTATTCCCATTATCGTATCAATGATTCATTGACGATTGTGGGTGAATATACCAGGGTCAGAACCATGTGTACCTCAAACTGATGACAATCCATTTAAAGCTATATCACTGGCTACTGTACTTACATTCCAAACAGCAGGACTAATATCTGATAGAGAGGGCAACATGATTACAAAGCAAACGTATCAGATCGAAGCTCTGCATTCCTGGCACATCCATCAGAAATGTGTTTAACTATGGAACAACTGACAAGAGAAAAGGACTCCACAAATATTATTTGAAAACAATGTTCATTAGGATTAGGGCGTAGCTTACTGGGTCAGCATTTATTGCCCAGAGGACTGTTAAGAGACAATGACATTGCTGAGCGTCTGGAGTTACATGTGGGCCAGAGCAGGTATGGTTGGCGGTTTCCTTCCCTAAAGGACATCAGTGAACCAAATTGATTTACCCACAGTCAGCAATCGATTCATGATCATGAGCCTCTTAATCCCAAACATTTATTGGATTTGAATTCCATCATGTACTGTAAAAGGTTTGCAACTCAGGTCACCAGATAATTCCTGGGGTTTTTAAACTAACACATCTGCTGCAACACCACTCAGACAAAGGCAATGGGCCCTGACACCATTTCTGCAATAGAATGAAAGACTTGTGCTGCACAACAAGCCGTGTCTCTGTGGAAACTGTTTCATTCCAGCTCCAACTCTGACATCTCACTGGCAATGTGGGAAATTACACAAAAGTGTCCCGTCCCCTAAGAGGAGAATAATTACAATCTGACCAATTACCCCCACCCCCCTCAGTCCCATCATGATAATCAAATTGGTGGGAATTTTTTGACGGAGCTGTCGACCAGCACAGAAATAACGTGCACACTGCTGTTTCCGATACGCCCCAAAGTGGAGACGGTGTTTCTGTGAAAATGTCACTGGATTACTAATCCAGACCAGAATAATGCTCTGGCAGCTGGTGGAAGTTAGATATAATTAATAGAATATCGAGATCTAAAATCTTGTGCCAGTAATATTGACCTTGAAGCACATGTCTATTGTCAACGTAAATTTCCTTTCCCCAATGTACATTCAGGAAGTGAATTTCCAGTGCTTTCCTGGTCGAACCAAAAAGTGACTCCAGACACACAGACATGTGGTAAACTCATCGATGGTCTCTGAACCGGCCATGCAAGGCCGTTACATCAAACTTCTCCGAGTTATTAAAGGATAAAAATGAGATAACTCCTGGCACCAGCCTCTGTATGGGAAAAGGGAATAGGAAGCACAGTCCTGTCGACACTGCAGAGACCTCCTTCCTTACATCTGAGAGCTTATGAGGAGAAAGTGAGGACTGCAGATGCTGGGGATCAGAGCTTTAAAATGTGTTACTGGAAAAGCGCAGCAGGTCAGGCAGCATCAAAGGAGCAAGAGAATCGAGGTTTCGGGCATAAGCCCTTCTTCAAGAATGAGGAGGGTGTGCCAAGCTGGCTAATGAGAGCTTATGACAACATTAATAGAGCTTTCCCACAGACTGCACAGAAACATCGCAAAATGAGTAGGCCTTTCAACACATTGAGCCTTCCCCAACCTAGGTTTTGTTTAAACAGCTCTTCAATTAACTTTTCCCTAACATTATATACTGTATATCCTTTGAAATGCTCATATATCAGAGAAATATGAAGTAGGAACTTTGGTCCGTCAATTTTGCTCTCCCATTCAATATAGCAATGGCTGATCCTGTATCTCCACACCAAACTCCTGCTGCAACTTCACCCGTTTAGTGTCTTGACATCTTATTATATTCAGTGCCTCAGTTTCCATAGTGTTATGTGGGACAGAATTCACCGGATTCACCAGTCTGCGAGTGCAGACATTTATTCTCATCTCAATGCAGAGTGGCTTGCCTATATCTAATACTATGACCCTTGTTTTCGACATCCCACCCATTGGAATTATCATCCCCGCTGACAATCTGTTTCGCCCTGTCAGAGTTTTATATATTTCACTGAGATCTGCACCCATTTTCCTAAAGTCCATGGAATACAGGCCCAGTCGCCCCAAACCCTGCTCCCCCAACACGTCTGTCATCCCAGAGATCAGTCTGGTCATCCTTCACTGCACTCCCTCAATGTCAGGGTTGTTGCTTTATTCGGTAAGGAAACCAATACTGCACACAATACTGCACAATGTTCAATATGGTGGCTCACCAAGGCCCTGTGTAGCAGCAGTAAGACACACCTGGGCTCAAATCCCCCAGAAATGAAGGTCAATACATCATTTAACTTTCTACCTGCTTTCTGTTGCAGCAGTATTGCTTTCTGTGACTGGTGTACAAAGAGGTCGAGATTCTTTTCAATAATAGAGCTCCTACTTGGTTGGTCTATGTATATTGGTCAGTGTGCCAATATCAATCCCAGTATTGACTTCTGGCTTCAGAACTCCCTGCCCTGCACTGACCTTGGAGTTTGGTGGTGAAGAAGTCAACAAAAGTATCCACATAAGTATCTTTATGCAGCAACTTTTTTCCATGAATTCCTTTTGAAATGCGAGCTTGTTCATCTATTTCCTACCAAATTGCTTAATGTTACGTCTATCCACATTGTTCTTCGTCTGCCACGTATTTTATCAGTTCGTCCACTTGTCTCAATCACCTTGAAACTTGTTTATATCCTCCTCATCCACCCACAATCTCAGTTTGGTACCATCAGCAAATTTGACATGATTATATTTAATACCCATGAACAAATGTTTGATCTGTTTTCTGAATAGATGGGGCCCAAATATCAATTCCTGGATTATCCCGCTAGTCATTGCTTTCTATTGCAAAATATATGGAACGGTTTATGCTAATTCACTTTTTCCTGTCAGGTCTCCTATTCTCAACCCATGCCAGTATATTAGATCAAGCTGTTACACACTGTTATGGGCCAGGACAGATCCCCTCAAATCATTTCAAGGAAGTAGCACAGACTGAACTTTTGCTCATTGACTTAAGCAAGTGTAAGACGGATATCCCAGGAGTGATGAAGCTGGTCAAATCACTTAGTTTTAATCAAAAACTAAGCGCGCAGCTGAAGAACCCGAGGCACTACGGAGGTAGTGCCTCCCACCCGCCCTCCTCCTCTAACCTAATAATAAGATCCGTTGTGGTAAGTAGATAAGTGCTGAATTTTGCTTGTTGTATTCTTTAGACCCAGTTTTGTTTTAAAATAAAGGTTAGCTTTAGAGGGATGGCAGTGAAGGCAGTGCAATGTTCCTCCTGCAACATGTATGAGGTGAGGGATGCCATGGACGTCCCTGCTGATTACTCTTGCAGGAAGTGCACCCATCTCCAGCTCCTCCAAGACCGTGTTAGGGAACTGGAGCTGGAGTTGGATGAACTTCAGATCATTCGGGAGGCAGAAGGGGTCATAGATCGGAGCGATAGGGAAGTAGTAACTCCAAAGATGGCAGATAGATGGGTGACAGTGAGGGGGACTGGGAGGAAGCAGCCAGTGCAGGGACCCCCTGTGGTCGTTCCCCTCAAGAACAAGTATACCGTTTTGGATACTTGTGGGGGGGACGACTTACCAGGGGTAAGTAACGGGGTTCAGGCCTCTGGCACGGAGCCTGTCCCCGCTACTCAGAAGGGAAGGGTGGAGAAGAGCAGAGCAATAATAATTGGGGACTCGATAGTTCGGGGTACAGATAGACGGTTTTGTGGGAACGAGAGAGACTCATGTTTGGTATGTTGCCTCCCAGGTGCAAGGGTACGTGATGTCTCTGATCGTGTTTTCCGGGTCCTTAAGGGGGAGGGGGAGCAGCCTGAAGTCGTGGTCCATATTGGTACCAATGACATAGGTAGGAGGAGTGCTGAGGATGTTAGACAGGCTTTTAGGGAGCTAGGTTGGAAGCTCCGAGTTAGAACGAACAGAGTTGTTGTCTCTGGTTTGTTACCCGTGCCACGTGATAGAGAGTCGAGGAATAGGGAGAGAGCACAGTTAAATGCGTGGCTACAGGGATGGTGCAGGAGGGAGGGATTTCGGTACTTGGATAACTGGGGTTCTTTCTGGGGAAGGTGGGACCTCTATAAACAGGATGGTCTGCACCTGAACCTGAGGGGCACCAGTATCCTTGAGGGGAGGTTTGCTAGTGCTCTTCGGGGGTGGGGGGGGGGGTTTAAACTAACTCTGCAGGGGCATGGGAACCCAGACTGTAGCTTTAGGGTGCAGGACCTGGAGTGTAGGGAGGTTAGGAATATGGCATCAATCTTAAAGGAGGGTGCTTGTAAACAGAAGAGTGGCTTGAAGTGTGTATACTTTAATGCCAGAAGGATACGAAATAAGGTAGGTGAACTCGCAGCGTGGGTTGGTACCTGGGAATTCGATGTTGTGGCTATTACAGATACGTGGCTAGATCATGGACAGGATTGGCTGTTGCAGGTTCCAGGGTTTAAATGTTTTAGTAGGGTCAGAGGTGGGGTTAAAAGGGGGGGGGGTGTGGCTTTGCTTGTCAAAGATAGTATTACAGCGGTGGAAAGGAAGATGGACGAAGATTTGCCATCTGAGGTAGTTTGGGTTGAGGTTAGGAATAGGAGAGGTGAGGTCACGCTGTTAGGAGACTTTTACAGGCCTCCTAATAGTCCTAGAATCGTTGAAGAAAGGATTGCGAAGATGATTCAGGAGAAGAGTCACAGTAATAGGGTGACTGCTATTGGAGACTTTAACTTTCCTGATATTGATTGGGAAAGCTATAGCTCAAGTTCGTTAGATGGGTCAGTGTTTGTGCAATGTGTGCAGGAGAGTTTCCTGACACAATATGTAGATAAGCCAACAAGAGGTGAGGCCATACTGGATTTGGTTCTGGGTAACGAACCAGGCCAGGTATTAGAACTAGAGGTAGGTGAGCACTTTGGGGACAGTGACCACAATTCGGTGATTTTTACTCTAGTGATGGAGAGCGATAAGTGTGTACTACAGGGCAAGAGTTATAGCTGGGGGCAGGGAAATTATGATGCGTTGAGGCATGACTTAGGATGTGTGGATTGGAAAAGTAGATTCCAAGGCAAGAGCGTAATTGATATGTGGAACTTGTTCAAGGAGCAACTATTGCGTGTCCTTGATAAGTATGTACCTATCAGGCAGGGAGGAAAGGGTCGTGTGAGGGAGCCGTGGTTTAGTAAGAAGTTGGAATCCCTTGTTAAATGGAAGAGGGCGGCCTTTGTAAAGATGAGGCGTGAAGGTTCAATAGGGGCGATTGAGAGTTATAAGGTAGCCCGGAAGGACCTGAAGAGAGAGCTAAGAGCAGCAAGGAGGGGACATGAAAGGTCCTTAGTTGGTAGGATTAGGGAAAACCCTAAGGCTTTCTATAGGTATGTTAGGAATAAAAGAATGACTAGGGAAGGAATAGGTCCAATCAAGGATAGTAATGGGAAGTTGCGTGTGGAGGCTGAAGAGATTGGGGAGGCACTGAATGAATACTTTTCATCAGTATTCACTCAGGAACAGGACATTGTTGTCGATATGAATAGTGAGGCACGAATAAGTAGAATGGATGGCTTTGAGACATGTAGAGAAGAGGTGTTGGAAATTCTGGCAAGGGTGAAAATAGATAAGTCCCCTGGGCCTGATGGCATTTATCCTAGGATTCTCTGGGAAGCAAGGGAGGAGATTGCAGAGCCATTGGCCTTGATTTTTGTGTCCTCTTTGTCTACAGGAGTAGTGCCAGAGGACTGGAGGCCAGCAAACGTGGTTCCCTTGTTCAAGAAGGGGAGTAGGGATAATCCTAGTAACTATAGGCCAGTGAGTCTCACTTCTGTTGTGGGCAAAGTCATAGAGAGAATTGTAAGGGATAGGATTTATGCACATCTGGATAAGAATGATGTGATCAACGATAGTCAGCATGGTTTTGTGAAGGGCAGGTCGTGCCTCACAAACCTTATTGAATTCTTTGAGAAGGTGACTTAGGAGGTAGATGAGGGGAAAGCGGTAGATGTTGTATATATGGATTTTAGTAAGGCGTTTGATAAGGTCCCCCATGGTAGGCTACTGCAGAAAATACAGAGATATGGCATTGAGGGTGAGTTGGAGGTTTGTATTGGGAATTGGCTGGCTAGAAGAAGACAGAGGGTAGGAGTTGATGGCAAAGGTTCATCTTGGAGTGCCGTCACTAGCGGTGTTCCGCAAGGATCTGTTTTGGGACCATTGCTGTTTGTCATTTTTATAAATGACCTGGAGGAAGGGTTAGAAGGTTGGGTGAGCAAGTTTGCGGATGATACGAAAGTCGGAGGAGTTGTAGACAGTGAGGAAGGATGTGGCAGGTTACAGCGGGATATAGAGAAGCTGCAGAGCTGGGCAGAAAGGTGGCAAATGGAGTTCAATGTAGCTAAGTGTGAGGTGATTCACTTTGGTAAGATTAATAAAAAGATGGGGTACTGGGCTAATGGTCGGATACTTGGTAGTGTGGAAGAGCAGAGGGATCTTGGTGTCCATGTACACAGATCTCTGAAAGTTGCCACCCAGGTAAATAGTGCAGTGAAGAAGGCATATGGCGTACTGGCTTTTATTGGTAGAGGAATTCAGTTCCGGAGTCCTAAGGTCATGCTGCAGTTGTATAAGACTCTGGTGCGGCCGCATCTGGAATATTGTGTGCAGTTTTGGTCGCCATACCATAGGAAGGATGTGGAGGCACCGGAACGGGTGCAGAGGAAGTTTACCAGGATGTTGCCTGGTATGGTAGGAAGATCCTATGAGGAAAGGCTGAGGCACTTGGGGTTGTTTTCATTGGAGAAAAGAAGGTTTAGGGGTGACTTGATAGAGGTGTATAAGATGATTAGGGGGTTAGATAGGGTTGACAGTGAGAACCTTTTTCCACGTATGGAGTCAGCTATTACAAGGGGGCATAGCTTTAAATTAAGGGGGGGGGGGTAGATATAGGACTGATGTTAGGGGTAGGTTCTTCACTCAGCGAGTCGTAAGTTCATGGAATGCCCTGCCAGTAGCAGTAGTGGACTCTCCCTCTTTATGGGTATTTAAGCGGGCATTGGATAGGTATATGGAGGATAGTGGGTTATTGTAGGATAGGTGGGCTTTGATCGGCACAACATCGAGGGCCGAAGGGCCTGTACTGCGCTGTATTCTTCTATGTTCTATGTTCTATGTTCTATGTTCTATGTTCTATGTAAAACAGAATGTCTTTGCAAGATTACTGAGTGAGACGCAAACAACACAGAACAACTTAACCGATCCGAAAACCCAACAGATTATCCCACCTTAATGATGGTGTTCCAAGTACTTGATATAATCCCGATAAACACTCCATGGCAAAACCGAAAGGAAAAAAAAAATCAAACCCAGTTTCTAACAGGAGAGATGTCAGAGAGAGGGAGGAACAACATGGACCTGCTTCTTTGGGTCCGGTAGGTTCACAACTGCTGCCTGCTTTGAGTAAACAGCCAGGCTGCGAAAAGTCAGACCAAACTAACTATAGCAGAGGAACTGAACTGGGATCACTGGCCACTCCCCTTTCATATGAACAGAAGAACTAGGAACAGGAGTAGGCGTTCTGGTCGTCTGCCATTCAATAAGATCATGACTGATATACCCATGGACTCTGATCTACTTTCCCGTGCTCTCACCATACCCCTTACTTACTTTATTATTCAAACAGTATCTACCTTAGTTTTCAATACGTTTACTGAAGTAATATCAACTACTTAACTGGGCAGGGAATTCCAGAGATTACAAACCTCTGGGTGAAGAGGTTCCTTCTCAATTCAATCCTAAATCTACTCCCTCTAATTTTGAGGCCATTCCCTCTTGTCCTAGCTTCACCTGCCATTGGAAACATCCTCTCGACTTCTCTCTTATATACTCCCTGCATAATTTTATATGTTTCTATGAGATCATCCCCTCATTCTTCTAAATTCCAATGAATATAATTCCAGACTGCTCAGTCACACCTCATAAGCCAACCCCCTCACCTCTGGAATCACCCGAATAAACCACCTCTGCAACCCCTCCAGTGCCAGTATACCTTTCCTGAAGTAAGGAGACCAAAATTGCATGCAGTACTCCAGGTGTGGCCTCACCAGCACCCTGGACAGCTGCAACATAACCTCCCTGCCTTTAACCTCAATCCCTTTAGCAATGAAGGGCAACATTCCATTTGCTTTCCTCAGTAATTGCTGTACCTGCTGCCAACCTTCTGTGATTCATGCACGTGGACACGCAGGTCCCTCTGTATAACAGCATGCTGCAACGTTTTACCATTCAAGTAATAATCCTTTTTTGCTGGCACTCCCAACAAAAAGGATGATATCACATTTATCAAATTTGAATTCCATCTGCCAGACCTTTACCCACTTACTCAAAGTAGCTATGTTAATCCACGAAGTCTCAAAGTCCTCTGCATGCTTTGCTATGAAACACATCTTTATGTCATGTGCAAACCTTGACACACTACACGTTTTACTCAACTCCAAATCATCTATATAGATTGTGATTAATTGTGGCCCCAACACCGATCCCGGAGGCACACCACTAGGTATTGATTGCCAGCCAGAATATCACTCACTAACACTCACAATTTGCTTCCTGTTAGTCAAGCAATCCTCCATCTATGCTGATAGTTTACCCGTAGTGCCATGCACCTTTTTCTTATGCAGCAGCTTCTTGTGTGGCAAGTTTTTGAAGACCTTTTGGAAATCTAGATACACCATAGCCACTGGGGCCTCGTTGTTCACCTTGCTCGTATTGTCTCCATAGATTTCCAAAAGACTTGTTAAACATGACCTATTCTTCATGAACCCATGCTGTGTCTGCGCAATGGAAGGATTTCTATCGAAATGCTTTTCTGTTTCTTCCTTGACAATACACTCAAGCAGTTTCCTCACTACACAGGAAAAGCTAACTGGTCTATAATTCCCCATATTTTGTTTACCTCACTTTATAAACAGTGGCGTCACATTTGCTGTTTTTGAATCTGCTGGAACTGCCCTGGAGTTCAGCAAATTCTATCAAATTGCCACAATTGCATTTACTATTTCTCCCGCTATCGCTTCTAGAACAGTGGGATGCATTCCATCACAGCCAGGAGACTTGCCTAACCTCAGCTCTGTTAGCTTGCGCACTACCTCTTCCATAGTAATGAATGTTTACAAGGTCCTCACCTACCTCCGTCTCTTTGACAATCACTAGCATGCTATTAGTGTCCTCCACTATGATGACAGATACAAAGCACCTGTTCAATGTCTCGGACGTTTCGTCATATCTTATAGCTAAATGACTCTTCCGAACATCTGAAGAACCAACATTTACTCGAGTCATGCTTTTACATTTTATGCATTTATAGTATATACCATCATCTATCTATCTTTATATTCTGCACTTGTTTTTTTCTCTCTCTCGTGTTCTATCACACTTTTCTTTATAGTTCATTTTGTGGCTTTCTGTTCACCTTTTCCCCAATATTTTAGGTTTCTGCTGTTCTTTGCCACTTCGCATTCCTTCTCTTTCAATTTGATAGCGTCCCTTATTTCCTTCGACACAATTGACAGATTACCCATTTTCTTAGAGTCTTTCCTTTTCACTGGAATATACGTTTGCCACGGAAATTAAAAATCTTCTTTGAAAGTTGTCCACTGCTTGTCAACTCTCCCATCATGAAGTATCTATTTCGAGGCGACTTTAGCCAACTCCTCCCTTATTCTATTGTCGTCTCCCTTGCTGAAGCATAACTACTTGTTATTGGATTTTATCTTCTCTCCAACTGTATTCTAAAGTCAACCATAATGTGATCACTCCTTCACTATGATGTGAATAATTATTCTGATCTCATTGTACATGACCCGACCTATGATACCTTGCTCCTCATTATGCGTGCTTTTATTTTAGACTTGAAAGCATTCCCGAGTAGTCAAACCCAGATTTCTTAGATTCGCTGCTTTTAAGACATCCATGAAAAATAAAACAAGGCCAGAATAAACTTGTTAAAGGATTAGCATTGTCACAAAACTAGACTTGGGACTTCATCAAAAATGTTTCTGATAATCCAAATTCACTGCATCCATTGCTACACCATAATTTATTTCCCAATCATTTTGTCAAATATGATTGGCCTTTAATAAATCGGCAATAACTTTACCTATGTTCATTATTTCATCATTAATATAATTTTCAACGTTCCCTGAAAATACGTCCTTTCTACTAGACTCTTGTATTGTCCTGATTTTTTTTTCGTTGCTAAGCCGACTGTGATTCCCTGCCTCCTTTTGAAATACTGGGGTTACCTTTGCTGCTATCAAATCTGTGAATTCAGTTCCAGAATCATCAAGCATTTGGAAGACGATAAGCAGAGTATTCATTATTACCTTGACCACCTCCCTTAGTAATCAACGAGAAGATTAACAGATCATGGGGATTTATCAGATTTCAGTCAAAGTAATTTCTCCAAAACTGATTATGTACAGATTTGATTCTATTTACTTTTTCTCAGTGTACTGAGAAGTGCTTGCAGTTTTCTTTTTGAAATGTTTTCTTTTGTGAAGGCAGAACAAAAGTGGTTGCTTCATAGTCCTGCAATTTTCCTGTTCTCTGGTTTCGGCCTGTAAGGAATATACAATGATCTTCTCTAACATTTCACCTTGGTATACTGTATGTTGAGAAGCTTTTGCATTTCAGTCTTGTTAATGTACGCTTCATAAACCCACCATTTCCTGTCTAAAGCTGCTCAGTGATTGAGCTTCCACAGCCATACAATCACAGAAGCAATCTCTGTACAATCAGAAATACAGTACAATCTACATTAGTCCCACTTTCATACATTAGGCCCATAGACGTGAGTATTATGACACTTCAAGTGCTTGTCCACGTGCCGTTTAATGGCTGTGCGATGACCCGCAACAACTTCCCTCTCAAAAAGTGCATTCCAGACACCAACATCCTCTGGGTGAAAAAAAAATCCGGAAATCCTCTCTAAACCTCAAACCCTTCACTTTAAAAGCGTGCTCCTTTGCTCTTGACCCTCTGACTTAAATGAACTGCTGCTGTCTATCCACCCTGTCCATGCCGTTCATAATCTTACCCTTCTGAATCACGTTCCCCTCAGTCTTCTCTGCTGCAAAGTAACCAACCCGAGGGTATCCAGCCTCTCTCCATAGCTGATATGCTCCATTCCAGGGAACATCCTGGTGAATCGCCCCTGCGCCACTCTCAGTGAAATCACATCTTTCCTGTAATGTGGATCCCTGAACTGCGCACAGTATTCCATTTTGACCTAGCCAAAGTGCGATATAACCCTTGTAATCTATGCCTCGATTAGTAAAGGCTAGGCCTATTGTCTCCAATTACTTCTTAACTAATCTATTTCCCAGACCCGTCACATTCAGGAATGTGGAGAAGCACTCTCTGAACTTGCGAGTCTGCTGCCATTTATTGATCCTCCCATGTCTGGTTCCTTCTTCGAAAGGGCATCACCTCATATTTATTAGTGTTACATTCCATCTGCCATTGATCTGCCCATCTGACCATTCTATCTGTATCTTCCTGTAACGTAAGAGCTTCCTCCTCAATGCTCACCACCCGAGTAATCTATGTGTCAGACACAAACCTAATTATTACACTCACCCCATGCCCCTTCGCATTCACATCTATATCATTTATGAATGCCACAAATAATAAGGGACGCAGCACTGACACGCAAACAGTCTTCGACAACCACCTATTTTCTGCAGTAGTTTCTCAAACACTGATTTGCTACTCACTGGTCTGAAGTTCCTTGGTCAATCTCTACATCCCTTCCCATAAAGGGTGTTCTCCAGTCCTCGGTACATTACCTGTGACCAGATTGTATTTAAACATTTTCATCAGCGTCTTTCATCCCTTGTCTCCAGCAGCAGCCTGAGATGTAACTGAGCTGGACCTCAGGACGTGAATATTTTATACCAGCCAAAACTATCAATCCCTGTGCGCATCTTACACAAATCTGCTCAAGAGCTTCTCAGTCCATCTTCTGGAATTCTGTCCCTGCATCCTCCTTCTCCCAAGTAAAACAGACATGAAGCTCTTATATATCAATCTATCAATGTTCAACAGATTCACAAACAGATTCCCGCCTTGATCTCAGGGCAAGTTTCGCCAGCAGAAAACTTTGCTATCTGAGGGATTAATGTGGATAATGTCCATTCAGTATATGGGATCAGTATATTTTATTTAGATCAAGACATCATATTGGATACAATACATCAGGTACAGTCTCACCAGGACTCTGTGTAACTAGAGCAGAATGTTTTTCTTGCTCGTCTGAACAAATTACTGCAGAAGCTGGAATCTGTACTGAAACTAACACATGCTAGACATCACAGTGAGTCAGAGAGCATCCGTAAAGAGAGAGCAAGTTAACGCTTTGAGTCCAGTTGACCCTTCATGTATTTAAATGAAGGCAAACTTAACTTTTACCTTCCCTGTTTGTATATGTTTCTCCCAATACACTTTGCTTTAATGTTTCTGCTAACATACTGTATGTGCTGATTAAAAATCCTCCTGAATATCTGACTATATCAAATCCATTGCTTCTCTATGTTTAGGTCTACAAGGTATATCTTCAAACAGAACATTTTTAAATGATAACTTCCCTTTCATAACTGCAGAATAATTCTCTTGAAGTTTGCTATTACTTACTCAGTGTCCAATATCACATTCGTTATGACAGATTGCAAAAGACTACTTCCTGCAGATGACAAGCAAAGTGGTCTGTAGTTTTCCACTCTCCCTCTTCTTCCCTTCCTTAATCGTTGGAATGCATTTGCATACTTTCAAATTGGATACGGAAAAATACAGTCATCCACAATCCACTCCATCTGTGTATTGCTGCTTTCTCTGAAATTGCAATATGAAGTACATCTGGTCTGTCAGACTTATCAATCCTCAATCCAAGTATGTTGTCATATACTACCACGTCACTAGTATGAAGGATTTTAGTGTTCAGTTACAAAAGTCCGATGGTATTTCTGGGATATGTCCTGGATCTTCTTCCGTGAAGGCAGACATAACGTAACAGTTTCGTAACCCTGTCAATTATCTGTTCTCTAAAAGAAATTATCCTGTCCACACATTCACTGTGCCACATTTAGCCTTGTTTTCCTTTTCCTTTCAAATATGGACAGACACTTTGCGTCAGTATTTACCAAGAACAAAAAAAATTTCCAGCACTGGAACAGGCCCTTCGGCATTTCCAAGCCTGCACCGATCCAGATCCTCTGTCTAAACCTGTCCCCTATTTTCGAAGGATCTGTATGCCCCTACTCCCTACCCATTAATGCATCTGTCTTGATACATATTAAATGTCGCTATCGTGACTACGTCGAACACCTCCGCTGGCAATGTGTTTCAGGCATCTGCCAGACACAGTGTAATGAACTTTCTGAACATATCTCCCAAAAACCTTTTCCCTCTCATCTTGAATTCCTGACCACTAGAAATTGAGTACCCCACTCTGGGAATAAGCGTCTTGCTATCCACACTGTCTATACCTCTCATGATTTTGTAGAACTCAATCAGGTCCCCCGAACTTCCGTCAGTCTAATGGAAATAATCCTAATCTACCAAATATCTCTTCATAGCCAGTTGCCTCCAATACCAGGAAACATCCTGATGAAACTCCTCTGTACCCTCTCCAAAGCATCCACATCCTTTTGGTAAAGTGGCGATCAGAATTGTACAAACTATTCCAAATGTTGTCGAACTAAAGCTGTATGCAACTGTAACATGACCTGTCATCTCTTGTACAGAATAGATTCCAATAGATTCCCTTCTGTGGATGACAAGCTAAGTGGTCTGTATTTTGCCACTTTCTCTTTTCTACTCTTCTTAAAATTGTGGAATGCAGGAAGCAAAGTATGTTGTGTGCCTTCTTGACCAGTCTATCGACCTGCCTCTCTAAGGAACAATGGATCTGAACACCGAGATCTCTCTGTACATCAATTTTGCACAGGGCCTTTTCCATTTACCCTATAGTTCACTCTTGAATTGAATCTTCCAAAATGCATCATCTCACATTTGTCCAGACTGAATTCTATTTGCCATTTCTCTGCACAACTCTCCAATCGATCTATTTTCTGCTGCATTCTCTGACAGTCCCCTTCACTTTCTGCTACTCTACCAATCGTAATCCCATCTGCAAACTTATAAATCAGACCACCTTTACCTTCCTTTAGTTCATTTATGTGTATCATAAACAATAGCGGTCCTAGCACCAAACCCTGTGAAACACCACCCAGAAAAGTTCTTCATTTTGAGAAAGTCCCTTGCACTGCTACTCACTGTCTGCTGCTGCCCAGCCTGTTCTCCATCCATTGAGCTAGTATAGACCCTGGACCCCTTGCAACTTCACCTTCTCCGTCAGCTTACCTCAACAGATACCTCACCGAAGTCCATTGTATAACATCTACAGCCTTTTACTCACTATCAATTTTAACTTCCGCAAATAAATCTATTATGTTTGCGAACATGTGACCTCCCTGGAACAAAACCAGGGAAGGTCTTGTTTGGAGTCTGTCTGTGTTGTACTCTGGAATCAGACGGATTTTATTTCCAAGGCAGAACTTTATAAATTTCCACATTGACTAACTGCCTACAAAGTGCATGTTTTTTTTTAAAAAAAAACAAAATTGAATGCATTTGCACATACAAGGCTACAAATTCAAATTCACACCATAGATTTACGTGTGTATGTATCTGAGAAATGCGGAGTGTGTGTGCACGGGGTGGGAGAAGTGTGAGAGAGAGACAGCGTGTGTATGTGTGTGTGTGAGAGAGAAATAGTGTGTGTGTGTGTGTACATGTGCGTGCAAGGATGGCAGGTTTGTGTGTCCTCGTTAAGTCACAGACAGATTTGGCAGATGCCTTTCACCACACAGACTAAGCCCTGGATTCAGAGCTTCTACACTCTTCAGCCTCTGCTCCTTTTGTTGATCATGTTACAGACTCAGATACTGTAACTACAGTCCCTATGTTCCATCCAGAGTTGGGTCACAAAATCCTCAGGTCTTCCTGAATGTCTGGGGCAGCTCACAGCACAACTTTCAGCAAACCATCCCAAACACCTCCACTCAATTTTGAATAACAGCAGTCAGTCAGAAGATTTTCATAGAGTCACAGAGATGTACAGCATGGAAACAGACCTTTTGGTCCAACCCATTCTTGCAGACCAGAGATCCCAATCCAATCTAGTCCCACCTGCCAGCACCCAGCCGATTATCGCTCCAAACCTTTCCTAAACATATACCCATCCAAACGCCTCTTAAATGTTGTAATTTTATCAGCGTCCACCACTCTTGCAGGCTGCTCATTCCATACACGTACTACACTACATGACAAGATTGCCCCTTTGGTCTCTTTCCACTCTCACCCTAAACCTATGCCCTCTCCTTCTGGACTCCCCGACCCTAGTGAAAATACTTGTCTATTTATTTTATCAATGCCACTCATAATTTTGCAAACCTCTATAAGGTCACCCCTCAGCCTCTGACGCAAGTTCAATGCCCGCCCCTTTACAATTATACTCGAGGGCTTCCTCGTGTTATTGGCCACACGATCAGCTGAGAGGGACAAACACAGGCGTTCAGTGGACAGGCACAGATTAAGTTTCAAAGACGTGAGTCAAAACTGCTGAATCCCTCCTGTCCAACATGATCATTAAACTGTCAACCTTTTTTCTGTCTTTCATGTGTGTGGGAGTAGTGCAAGAGCACTGCAAGATTGCATATATAACATGGAACATGGGACACACGGGGAAGTGAATAACAGCCCCACACGCCATTTCATTGTTTCTGAGTTTCACAATGTCAGCACTCGATACATTAGGCAGCCAAAACTCAAAGCCATGGAAAGATACTGAGGGACAGAAAAATGCACATTATAGATAGAACGAGATAATTAAGATAGAAATAGGCCATATTGGTGAAATATGGGGGAAAAGACAAGGCAGTGGGACACACTGGGGAGCTGTGCAGACTATGCCAATTGTATTGCTTCGTAAAATGAACTATCTGCCCAGCATGGAGAACTGTGCAGACCGTGCCAGTGTATTGCTCAGTAAGGTGGACTATCTAACCAGCATAGGGAGCTGTGCAGACCGTGCCAGTGTATTGCTCAATAAGCTGGACTATCTACACAGCATAGGGAGCTGTGCAGACCGTGCCAGTGTATTGCTCAGTAAGCTGGACTATCTGTCCAGCATGGGGAACTGTGTAGACTAGGCCAGTGTATTTCAGCCTCAGTATTAGCCGGGGATGGGATGTAGTCAGAGGAACGAAATTCATTCTGTAACCAGAAGAGAACACAGTGACCTAATGCTTCACTGTATTTAAACAGTAAGGGCAGTGATAAAATAAATCATGTTTCACAGTTGAAACTGGACAGGTCAACATAGAGACCCATGAGTAACAGTGCCAGAAGCAATGAGGGAGAGAGTGAATTAACAAGTTCATTGCTGCAGTTAGTTGTGGCTTGTAAAGTGAACATCTCGATGTAAAGTCTCAGCAGGAACAATAACATAGACAATGATAATAGAGTCAATGAAAGGACAGTATTACAGTCAATCATGATTTATAAAATTAATGACTGAACATTGAGACTTAACAGGGACACCAACGAACGCCAGGATTGGATAATAAAAATATTGAATAATGTAAAGTGCATATTCGATCCGCCACGATAATGGGCTTCGATGATAATATGTAGAAAGAAACCAAACATTCAACTAACAACTCCTGTCCATTCTTGAGACGTTCCAGCCTAATGTTCTCAGATTGTGAAACATTGCTGGAACATTCCAGTCTAATGTTCTCAGATTCTGAGTCATTGTTAGAACATTCCACACACTTGTGCTCAGATTCTGATCTCTCCCCACTGCATCTCTTGAGCTGCCGATCCTTGTTAATACTGTCGGTGGTGCTCCCACTCATACTGTGGATTAGCACATTCAACGGAACCCATTTATCATTAAAAGATGGAACTCCTCCACTGGGATAATTACAATCCGTGGAGACTGGCATTAATCACAGTCACTAAACAAGCAGGCTCAGTTAACCCCTAAAGTACGTAACTTTTGGTATAGATGGCCGTTGCTTAGGGATGGACCATAAGTCTTTCAGACTTCTTATTCTTTCTTCAGTGTATGTGGGAGTAGTGCAAGAACACTGCAGGACTGTTTATATTACATGCTGTTTATAAAGGGCGATAGAGATAAATAAATAGACCAGCTGCACAGGGTGACCAGTGGGGACACTTCCATAGACAATAAAACAGTGTACACTATTTATTGCCCATTGGTGTTGTGCAGTGCTGCTCCTCGCGACATCATTCAGAGCATTGAGACTGCTGTTCAGAAACAGGAGAAGGTAATTCTGTCCCCATGTGTCTGTCACAGAGGGACAGGAGGAGACCATTCAGCCTCTCGACCCGGTTACAGATGGACAGTGAGAGACCATAAAGCCTCTCGGGTCTGTTGCAGAGGGATATGAGGAGACCATTCAGCCTCTCAGGTCTGTTGCAAATGGACAGGAGGAAGCCATTTAGCCTCTCGAGTCTGTTGCAAATGGACAGGAGGAGGCCATTCAGCCTATTGAGCATGTTACAGAGGGACAGAAGGAGGCCATTCAGCCTCTCGGGTCTGTTGCAGAGGGTCAGGAGGCGGCCATTCAGCCTATTGTGTCTGTTCCAGAGGGACAGCAGGAGGCCATTCTGCTTCCTGAGCCTGTTATTCAGTAACTACCAGTTTTAAAACACTTATAGAGAAGAACAGTCCTGACATAAATGGTAAAGTTCTAAATTGAATCAGGCCAACTTTGAACGTTTTGTATTGGCAATTTCAAAAGCTGCTTGGGAGAAGCTCATGGCAGGAAAGTGGGAGGCCTTCACAAATGAGATTACAGAGTCGAGATAGAGTATGTTCCGGTTCATGAACAATGCACGGCTGGTCGGGAATGCTGGATGGCGAGTGGAATTGCGGTTTTGTTCAAGAAAATCGAAAGTATATGATAGGTACAGACAGTAGGGATCGAGTGAATCCATCGAGGAGTACCAGGGATGTAGGCTAATACTCAAGAGGGAAATCAGGAGGTAAACTGGGGGCATAAGACATCTTTCGAAAATAAGGTAAGGGACAATCCAAAGAGAATCTACCAATATATTGAGGTCAAAAGAGTAACTAGGGAGAGGACAGGGCCCTTTCAAGATCAGCAAAGTGACGTATGTGTGGAACTACAGGAGATTGGTGACATACTACATAAATATTTTGCATCAGTATTTACTGTGAAGTAGGATATGGAAGGGAGAGAACTTGGGGAAATGAGTAGTTAAATCTTGAAAAGTGTCTATATTACAGAAGATGAGGAGCTGGCCGTCTTAAAATGCATTAAGGTGCATAACTCCCTCTGACCTTTTTTGTGACTCTTGGATAGGCACTTGGAAGTTAGGACTATGAAGGGCACATAGGTTAGTCTGATCTTAGAGTAGGAGAAACTGCCGGCACAACATCAACAGCTCAAGGGCCTGTAGTGTGCTGCACTATTTTGTGTTCTATGACCTGATCAGGTGTACCCCAGAATCTGATGGGAAGCTAGGGAAGCCATTGTTTGATATCTGGCTGAGATATGTTTATCATGGACAGACACAGGTAAGGTTGTGCCATTGTTTAAGAACACTTGGTAAGGAAAAGTGAGGAAACTATTGACCGGTGGGCCTGATGTCATTGGTGGATAAATTGTTGGAGGGGATTCTGAGGGACAGGATTTGCTTGTGTTTGGAAAGGTAAATTCCGATTAACGATAGTCAACATGACTTTGCGTGTGGGAAATCTTGTCTCACTAATTTGATTTAGTTTATTGAAGAAGTGACGAATAAGATTGATAAAGGCACAAAAATAGAACTGTGGAATAGAATATGGACTTTATTAAGGCATTCAAAAACGTTCCGCGTGGTAAACTGCTAAACATGGTTAGATCACATGGAATACAGGGAGAGTTGTACATAATTCGCTCAAAGGTAAGAGATGAAGGTAATGCTGGTGCAGCATACATTATTTGGACTGGAAGCCTGTGACCAGCAATGTACCACAACGATCTAATGGATTTCGTCTTTTATGTAAATGATTTGGATGTGAATATTAGTAGAGAATGGTTAGTGAGTTTACAGATAACACCAAAATTGTGAGGTAGTGGACAGTAAAGATGGTTAACTCAGAGTAAAATGGAACCCTGATAAGATGTGCCAAAGGGCCGAGGAGTGGCTGATGGAGTTCATGTTAGACAAACGGATGGTGTAACATTTTTGTGAGCAAAATTGGGTCAGCACTTGTCGGCAGGACCCTGGGAAGTGTTTCAAACACAGACAGCTAAATAGAAACTATGGAAACCCTGCAGTGGGGAAACAGGCCATTTCGCCCAGTGAGTCCACACTGACCCTCCAGATTACATGCTGACCAACACACCCATAGGTTACCCCAGTGACTCTACAATCCCCTTAAACAATCCACCTAACCTGCATATCCCTGGATACTGTGGGACAGTTTAGTGAGGCCACTGAAACCTATCCTGTGCATTTTTAGACTGTGGGAGGGAAACCAAGCTCCAGAAGGAAACCCACACAAACACGGGGAGAAATGGCAAACACCACACAGTCACCAAAGGGTGGAATCGAACCCTGGTCATTGGTGTTGCAAGGCAGCATTGCTAGCCACTTTGCTACCGAATGACCATCAGAGAGAGTAGCTGATTACTCCCACTTTCTCCGGATCTGTCACATCTGTTCAAATGATGTCGAATTCCAGCCTGGTGCCTCTAAAAGCCCTCCTTTACCTTCATCCCAGGATTCACATTCTAAGGGACAGGGCCTTAAGTTGTGACTGACACATTGCCTGAACATCTGCCCACACCCCTTCCCGTCCTCTCCAGATCAAGTGTTCCATTAATACTGCAGCATGCAAGAGCTAAAATAAAACAAAGAGCTGTATACACTGGAGATCGGTAACCAGTACTGTTCTGATGAAGACTCCCCAGATTTAAAAAAAACAGCTCTTCTCTCTTCTGACAAAGGATTGAGAAAAAGTGACGACTACAAATGCAGTGAATTCTGAAGTGAATTCCTGATTAAGGGTTTATAACTGAAAAATAGGCTTTCCTGCTCCTCGGATTCTGCCTGACCTGCTGTGCTCTTCGGGGGCCACACTTTTCGACTTTCTTCCTGCAGATGCAACCAGACCGTTGAGTTTTTCCTGCAAATCCTTGGGTATCTAATTTCCTGTTTATAACATAAACAAAGTTTTCCCTGCAGTATTGACTTCCATGTACATCTCGCACCAGTATTTCTTCCTCCTTCTTGGTTCTAAGCTGCAGTCAAACTGTTTCTGTGTAAGCTAAGCACCCTGGTGAGATGAATGGTAGATTCAGTGAATTTTTTCTTGAGGCCTTTCTTGATGTTACAAAATCTCGCTGCATTTTGTTTGAAAAACTCATGGATAAGAAAGGCTGAGAAGGATATGGTGAAGTGCAGGAACATGGAGTGAATGTGGACTGACATTATGGTCAGAATGGACCAGTTCTGGCTGAAGGGCCTGTCTCCGTGCAGTAGGATTGTATGACTGTAAATGAAAGTAGTTTGGGATATAGACAGAGAGGGGGAGTTTGAGAAACAATGTCAAGGAAAGATATGTTCACAGGTTTCAGAATTCTGAATGTAGACATGTCGGTAGCATCTGGCAACATAAGCCAACATTACCAGGAATGATGGGTGAATGGGATATTGGTGTGAGTTCAGATGATGGAGAGTTTTGTTCTGCAGTTTTGTAACTGGGAGTGTGGTCTGCAGAGTCTTCGACTCTGGGCTGAATTTAACACGAATTTGTCTCAGTATCATTTTCGTTGAGTGACAGGGATTGTCTGTCTGAGACTCAGCTAGTTTCCTGGTGCTATTTTATCGAACTCACCTCATTAATTACCTACTCCACCGCTTGGTGTCCCTGTCATTCAATGTCACCGAGATTCTTCTTCCCATCATGGCTGCACGTACTCACTTTCGCCGGAAATCACTTGATATTCCGTGATCCCTGGCACTGATGCCAAAAATAAAGGCCAGTGGGCAAATAATTTAGCTTTCTCAGTTCGGAGCTGCCCTGCCCAGTTTAGCCCAAGCATGGCAGATAAGACAATAGATAATAGACAGTAGACAATAGGTGCAGGAGTAGGCCATTCGGCGCTTCGATCCAGAACCAACATTCATTATGAACATGGCTGATCATACACAATCAATATCTTGTTCCTGCCTAATCCCCATAACCCTTGAGTCCACCATCTTTAAGAGCTCTATTCATCCATAAGGGGCAATTACACTACGGGTTTGTAGACAGGGTCATTGAGCTCCTGGTGGATGGGGTAGTAGAGAGGGGGACCATTCTCTTCGCAAAGTGATCCACACCACCAGACTCACCAAGCATGATCTGAGCTCACCACCCAGCTCAGTGCAGCATCTGTGGTCTGAGGAAATGTCCAGCAATACAGGACAAGCTCAATAACCTTCCCTGCTCTGTCAGGATAAGGGTCCCCTTATTCTCTCTACTCCCTCACACTGACTGTATATCTGTTATAGCACCTACCGCCGAACAAGGCTCATGCTCCAACATTCTCATTGCTACAGGCAACACCTCCCCCTCCTCTCTAGCCTTTGTGATACCCCCACACACTTATAGAATGCTCTGGAGAATGCTGGTTATGGAGTGTTCCAAATAACGTACCAAGTGTCCCAGTTTCAGGAGCATGACAGTGCCACAGTGTGGAAAACATGAAGGGAAGGAACAGTGTGTTTTTTTTTATTCAAATTACATGCACACGAAACTGAAATCCATCATGAGGGCATTCAGTCCTTGAAACGTGCTCTACCATTTAATAAGATCGGGGGTGATCTAACTGTCTCCTGAGCTTCCTGTTACAGGAAATTTCAGTCATTCAGCCCCCGGCTTCCTGTCACTGATCAGACGACACTCAGACATTTTTATCCTGGGTTTCTTCAAGCATGTGTTCCTGAGGCATTTCCCATGGGGATGGACTCTCCTAACAATATGTCCCATCAGCTTTCTATTTTCATGCAATATTAAGCATGCGTCACACAGATTAATCAAAAATATACTGTTATTTAAGAATTGTCGATATCTAAACACAATTATTATTCTGGTTACTTTGCTTGTGTCACCTTATTGCATTCAGCTCAGGATAGCATCTAAACACTTGTTTCCACAATTTCCAGCAGAAAACATTTTTATCCTCAGCTGGTACCTTGACTGTTACCTGAATTGTACCTTTTTCCTTGTTATGAAAGTTTCTCTTGCCCTTTGTCTGTGAGTATTTCTGTCTGAAACAGTGACATGGGCTCCCACTCAGTTAGCTGGATGGCTGGTTTGTGATGCAGTGGGAGGCCAATAGCGTAGGTTCAATTCCCCACACTGACAGAGGTCACCATGAAGGTGACGTTCTCTCAACGTCCAGGGCTCAACTCTACTTTCCTGCTAACCCCTCATATCCCTCAACTCGCTGATGTGACAAAAAATAATCCAGCCCATTTGCAAAAACAGTAACCCAGCCTCCAAAACTCTCTAGGTTAGTGAAATTCAGACTTAATGATCTTTAGAAAGAAGACATTTCTTTGTATCTCAGTTTGAAATCGATATCCCTTATTCTGTCCCTGAGTTCGAGACTCTGCCCAGGTTGCCAAACACATTCTCAGCATCTAAATTGTCAACCAACTTCTGTATCATTTACGTTTCAGTAATATCACGCTCATTCATTTCAAGTACAATGTCTAATCACCTCACCATTTTAGGTGTATTCAATAATTCAACCCTTTCATCCCAGGAACCTGTATCAATCTAGTTACTTGCTGCATCACTACGCTGTCTTTATGTTTCATACACAGGAACACTCCAATCCCTTTTTACTGCTCCTTTGTTGGGAGTCTTCTTCATTAAATAACAACATGCCTTTTAGTTCGCAGTGTCATCCTCAAACTCGGATATATATTGCATTCAGCTCCTGCCGTCAGGCTGTCAGAATAGACTCTAAATAACTGATGCCATCGGATTGGTATTTGTGATACCCCAGTAGATAGGTCTTTATCATAACAATCTATTCATCCTGACTCTCTGATTTCTACATGTTAACCACCCGTCATCCCATGCTAATATGTTGCCCGTAACACTACGAGTTTCTGTCTTGTGTAAGGACCTTTATTTTGTGATACCTTGTGGAAGATCTCTGGGAAGCCATATGAGGACCAGTTCCCCTTTATCAAGTCCGCTTGTTACATTTTCAGGGATCTCAATAACTTTGCAGGCAAAATATAGTTTCCCATTCACAAAACCATGCTGACTCTGCGTGAAGCTTTTCTGAATGCCCGTCAATTCTTGCCTTAATAACAGACTCTTGCGGATTCCCAGTAATAATGGTTAGGCTAAATGGTTCCTGCTTTCTGTCTCGCTCCTTTCTCGAAGACAGGCGCCACATTGGAGGTTCTCCAGTTTCGCTGGAATACCCCTGAAATCCAGAGAGTTATGGAATCTTTCACACAGTGCCATCAACCATTCATGAACCACATTTTTAAAAAAAAACTGAATTACTGCTGACCGGTCCATCCTTACTCTTATCTTTTTGTCAAAAAATTTGTTCGTGAAAATTTTGTGATTCTTGTTTTTATATTTCTTGCCAATTTACTTACATCATGTCTTTTATTCCCCTTTTCCTCCCTTTCTAGATTCATACATCACATCACGCACAAACAGACCCTTTGGTCGAACTTGTTCATGCTTAACTAAACTCGTCCCATCAGCTTTCACGTATCCCATATGCCTCTAAACGTTTCCCATTTATGTGTTTGTCCAAATGTCTTTTAAATGTTGCAGCTGTACTTTCATCCACCACTCTTCCTCCTGCAGCTCATTCCATACACACATCACCCTACATGTGAAAAAGTTGCACTATTGGCCCTTTTAAGTCTTTTCCCTTTCACCTTGAAGCGATGTACTCTGTGTTTGAACAAGCCCACTCTCCGGGCGAGAATGCCTCGGCTCTCTATCCAATCCATGCCTTTTATGATTTTATAAACTTCTATAATGTCACTTTTCAACCTCCTCCACTCCATCTAATACCAACTTCAAGAATAAGCATTTAATCGTAAGCACTGCAAATTTGAAACAATATTAAAAACGACAGATAAACAACACACACAAAACTTCATACTGTGATTTGCTTTTGCTCATAGTAACAATACTAAGACAGTGTGAAACCCTTACCAGTGCCATTAGGAAGCTAAACAATTGAATTCGTTTGTCGAAATAGGGTGATGATCCCTACACTGAAAGCGTATCTCCGGCCAAGTCCACGTAAGCAAGGGAATTCTTATACCACACAGTCAGCATGCAGTTGCCTTTAGCAGAGTGATATGAAGGCTGAGTATAGTTGTTGAAATTTGGATCACAGTGTGAATTCAGTACAAAGTGGGGGGGGAGGGGGGGTAGGGGTGGAGGTGATTTCAATAAGTTTTACTCCAAGAAGGAAACTTTCCGGAATGAGATGTGAGTGGGAAGTGTAAAACAACAATGAATGGAGAGGCCGAGTCACACTGACACCAGAGGCAAAGTGGCAGCACAAAACACAGCTTTTTGTTAGTGCATGGAAGGTAGACCTGATCAAAAAGCCTCAGATAGGAACCATAATGTGAGAGAATGTACTTCATAATTGGAGAGGGACAATCTGTAAGAGGATGGAGCAGTAATGGCTGGGGTTTCTGCCGGTAATTCAGGAAGCATAGCTGAAATTCATGCCCAGCATCTGCTCATGGTCCCTGAAAAATACACCCTAAATCTGGACACACACTAATGCTCGTTAATTTGCGGTTGAATAGTATCCTTTACAGATTTTGTCAACCATGGGCGGTTCATCTTCTTCCGAATCCTTCTTTTTGAACATAAACAATAATTGCTGCATTTTATGGGATATATGCTTGATGTCTGCTCCTGTATGTCCAATGACATTCCTCTGGGTCTATTTCCACATCCCTTTTCAGACCAGATGTGAGACAGAAATCGTCAATTTAAATGTTTGGTTCTTTTCAATCATTCAGGAGAAACTTCTGCATGTGGCTGAATACACGATCAGCGGAGGCTGACTCCATTCTCCCAGTTTTTCCATCTCTGTTGCTTCTGTTTGATGATGTCACATTCCAGAGAACTGCCACTGACATGACCTCCTTTTACTTAAAACCAGAAATCCTCTAACTCCAGTGGATCGGGACTTCAGCTGTCACTGTGCCGTCGCCCAGAATGTCACCCTCACTCAGTCCCCTCCTTCCCAGAACAATGATATATCTACCCTTGTCATCACTTCCTACTGCACTAGAATCTACATTCGAGGAAGCATCCTCTGCCACTTCCACCACCTCCAGAAGGGTTACACCATCAAACACATCTTTCCCTCCCGTCCACTGTCAGCATTACATGGGGACCATTCCTTCTGTGACACCCCCTTCACACTGACCACTTCTCCACTCCCCCCATGGCACCTTCGCATGCAATTGTAGAAGGTGCAACACTTGCCTATTCACCTCTTCACTCCTCACTGTCCAGGGCCCCAATCCCACCTTCCAGTTGATGCAGCATTCCACTTGTATTCGTTCAATCCAGTCGCCTGTCATTGCTGCTCACAATACAGTCTCCATTACACTTGGGAGACTAAACAGAGACTGTTTTAAGGAAGAGTTCCACACTCTCTGTAGGAATAATCTTGACCTTCCCATTGCTTTCCATTCCAATAATCTACGTTGTTTTCGGCCCTGAGCTGCTGTTATGTTCCAAATAGCACAACCCAATCTTGAGTAACACCTCACTTTACACTTTGGTATATTACAGCCTGTAGGAGTTAATATTCAACTCCATAACTACACAGCCTGAACCCATTATGGCTGTGCCCCATTTTTCATACATTCTGCTTCCTGGTTTCTCTGTGATCTTGTCTCTGACTTGTTTATCTTTCACTCAATAGAGAGAATGCATTTCTCCCATTTACACTTTAATTTACACTCATTTTACATCTGTTTCTCTTTCATCACAATTGAAAGCTCATTCCTTTGTGGCATTGCATCTCCAAATGATCTGTTTCCCATCATCCCTCGTACACTTTTTTCAAGGGATTAAGAGTTCTTTTCAGTTCTAAATAAGGGTCACGCTGGACTTGAAACACTGTCTCTGTCTCTTTGTCTCCACAGCTGCTACATCTGCTGAATCTTTCCAGCAATTTCCGGCTTTGAAAAGCTTGAAAGAGGTGTGTCCAAGCTGCTCAAACGACCTGTCCATCATGGAGCGCCATGCACCGGGGGGGTGAACAATAATACAAGATGTAGAAATTCATTGTTTCTGAAACGACATAAGACTAGCATCATTGACGTTACAGAGTGCTTAAAGAAGACCATGGAGAGAAACAGAGGGAAACACATTCAATTTAAACACCAAAAGTGGCACGACTGGAAGAGAAAAGATCCAGTTGAATGTTAGAATTAGAACCGCTACAGTGTGGAAACAGGCTCTTCGGTCCAACAACTCCAAAACGATTCTCTGAAGACTAAACCAAGCAGACCCATTCCCATATCCTGCATTTACGCCTGACTAATGGACCCAACCTGCGCATCCCTGAACACTATAGGCAATTTAACAACGCCAATGCACTAGCATAGCTTGCTCCTTATTTTACGTGCTTTTATTTTAGAGCAGTCAAACCAAGATATTTCGGATTCACTGCTTTTAAGACATCTTTGAAAAAAAAACAAGGACAGCATGACCTTGTTAAAGAAGTAGCATTTTCACAATGCTAGACTTGCGACTTCATCAAAAAGTTTCTGAAAATCCAAATTCACTGCATCTATTGCTTCGCCATAATTTATTTCCCAGTCGGTTTCTCAAATATGATTCACCTTTAATAATTTGGCATTGACATGATCCATGTTCATTACTTTCAAACTAATTTAATTCTCAAAGTTCCCTGGCAAAGCATTCTTTCTAATAGACTCTTGTATTGTCCTGACTGCTTCTTTGGCACTAGGCAGACTGTAATTCCCTGCTTTCTTCCTGCCTCCTTTAGAAATACTGGGGTTATATTTGCTGCTCTCAAATCTGTCAATTCAGTCATCAGGAATTTGGAAGACAGCAAGCAAAGTATTCATTATTACCTTGGCCACCTCCTTCAGGAATCATATATAAAGATTATTAGGTCATGGGGATTTATCAGATTTCAGAACAAATATTTTCTTCAAAACTGTTTATTTACGGATACGATTGTATTTCCTGATTTTTCTCAGTAGACTGAGAATTGCTTGGAAGTTTTTATTTTTCTTCTTTCATGAAGGCAGAGCTGAAGTAGTTGCTTCATAGTCTGCCATTTTCCTGTTCACCATTCGCTGGTTTTCAACTGAAGCGAAGCTACAATTATCTTTGCCACCATTTCGCCTTGGTATATTGTACTTTGAGAAACATTTACGTCTCACGCTTGTTTAATGTACTGCTCCGAAACCTATTACTTCCTGTCTTAAGCTGTTCAATGATTGTCCTTCCACAGCCATTCAATCACAGAAGCATAGCCTATGTAGCATGAAAATTACAGCACGATCTATGTTATTCCAACTTTACTACATCAGTCCCATAGCCATGACTGTTTTGACACTTCAAGTGCTGGTCCAAATACTTTTTAATGGTTGTGACGTGACCCGTGATAACAACCCCCCACCCCATCCACAGGAGGTGTATTCCGGACCCCATAAGCCTCTTGGTGAAAAACAGTCCCTGACTCCTCTCTAAATATCAAATCCTTCCCTTTAAAAGTGTGTTCGCCTGTTCTTGGCTCTTTGACTAAAAGGAACAGCTGCTGTCTATCCACCTTGTCCATGACCCTCGTAATCTTATCCTGAATCACGTCCCCCAAAGCCTTCTCTGCTCCAAAGTAAACAATTGGAACTTATGAAACCTCTCTCCATAGCTGATATGCTCCATCCTTGGGAACATCCTGGTGAATCTCTGTGCCCCTTCCAGAACAATTATATCCTGCCTGTAATGTTGCTCCCAGAACCCAAAATACTATTCCATATTGACCTAACCAAAGTGCTACATAGCTCTTGTAATCAATGCCTCGATGAGTAAATGATATGCCTACTTTTTCCAATGATTTCTTACGTTATCGCTGATCTTCCCCCGTTACATTCACAGATGTGTGGAGAAGCACCATCTGAGCTTCCTGGTTTGCTGCCATTCATTGTGTACTCTCCTGTCTGGTTCCTTCCTCCAAAGTGCATTACCTCATATTTATCTGAGCCATTGATCCGCACATCTGACCATTACAGCTGTATCTTCCTGTAACATAAGAATTTCCTCCTCACTGCCAAACACTCAGACAATATTTGTGTCAAACACAGACTTACTTATCACGCTGCCGCTCCCCCTCCACATTCACACCTACATCATTTATAAATACCACAAATAATAAGGGACACAGCGCTGATCATTGTGGTACATCAGGGGACACCGGTCTCCAGTCACACAAACAGCCTTCTACCACCACCTATATTTTTGCAAAATTTTCTCTAACACCGATTTGAAACACACTCGTCTATAGTTCCCTGCTCTATCTCTACAACCCTTCCGATAAAGGGTGTTCTCCAGTCCTCGGGCACCTCACCTGTGACCAGATTCTATTTAAACATTTGCAACAGCGCCTTTTATCCCTTGTCTCCAACAGCAGCCTGAGATGTATCTAATCTGGACCTGGACATTGGTTCAATTTTATACCAGCCAAAACCATGAATCCCTGCTCACATCTTACATCAATCTGTTCAAGAGCTTCCCAGTCCATCTTCTTGAATTCTGTACCTGCCTACTCCTTTTCCCAAGTAAACAGACGTGAAGTTCTCATATAACAACCAATCAACGTTCTCCAGTTTAAAACAAAGATACCCGCCTTGATCTCAGACCAAGTCTCCTGAGCAGACCATTGTGCCAGCTGAGAGATTAATCAGGAGAATGCCCATTCAGTATATGTGATCAGAATATTTTACTTAGATCAAGATATCAAAATTGCACAGGTCCAGTCCAGGTACAGTCTCCCCAACTCTCTGTGTTATTGGTGCAGAATGTCTTTACATCGAGTAGGAGCAAATTACTGCAGAAGATCAATCTGTACTGAAACCAACACATGCTAGAGATCACAGTTAGTCAGACAGCATCCGTAAAGAGAGAGCAAGCTGACACTTTGAGTCTAATTGATACTTCATCGTCTATATTCGGATTCCCTTTAAATTAAGGCGTTTAAAGGGGCACAGCACTGAAACCTGTGGCACACCAGCGTACACCGGTCTGCAGTCACACAAACAGCCTTCTAGCACCACCTATGTTCTCCAATGTTTTGTCTAATGCTTACCTTCCCCCGTTTGCATATGTTCCCCCAATACACTTTGCTTTAATGTTTTCTGATAACTTGCTCTATGTGCTGATTAAACTTCCTCCTGAATATCTGACTGTACCAGATTCACTGATTCGCCATTGTTTATATCTACAGAGAGATATCTTCAAGAAAACAATTGTAAATTATAACTTCCCTTTGATAAATGCAGAACAACTCTCTTGAAATTTGCTATAACTTACTCAGTGTCTAATAGGTTGCAACAGATTCCCCACTGTGGGTGACAACTAACTGGCCTGTAGTCCTCCACTCTCCCAATTCTTCCCTTCGTTGATCATTTGAATGGATTTATAACCTTCTGAAGTGAATACAGGAAAATACAGTGGCCCCTATTGCAATCAATATGTGTATTGTTGTTTTCTCTGTAATTTCAGTTTGTCAGACTTATCAATCCTCATCCCAGTTCTGTTTCCAAATACTACCTCATAACTGTATAAGATTGATTTTAGTCTTTCGTTACAAAGGTCCCATGGTGACTTGGTATTTCTGGGAGATTTTCTGGATCTTCCTCTTTGAAGACAGACGCAATGTAATTGTTTTGTCTCCTTATCATTTTTCTACTCTCGACAATAAATTCTCGTATCCACACATTCGTTGTGCCATATTTGATCTTGGTTTCATTTTCCTTTCAAGTATCAACAGACGCTTTTCGCTAGTATTTACATATAACAAAGACAATCACAGCACAGAAACAGACCCTTCAGTCCTCCAAGCCTGTGTCAATATAGATCCTCTATCTATATCTGTCGCCTATTTTCTAAGGACCGTATCTCTCTGCTCCCTGCCCATTCACGTCTCTGTCTGGATACATATTAACTGACACTTTCATCCCCATCTCTACCACCTCCACTGGCAACGCAACCCAGCATCCATAACCCCCTGGGCAAAGAACTTTTCGAGCATATCCCCAAACTCTTCCCCTTTCGTCATGAGTTCATGATCCCTAGTAACTGACTCCCCCACTCTGCGAATAAACTTCTTGCTATCCACGCTATTTATACCTCTCATGGTTTTGAAAACCTCAATCAAGTCCTCTCTCAACCTCCGTTTTTTTTAATGAAAATAACTCTAATCTATGAAATCTCTCTTTATATATCGTTCTTTCCATGCTAGGCAACATCCTGGTGAAAATCCTCTGCCCTCTTTCCAAAGCATCCAGATCCTTTCAGTAATGTGGCAACCAGAACTGTTCACAGTATTCTGAATATGGCCTTACCAAAGTCCTATACAAGTATAATATGGCCTACCTACTCTTGTATGCAATAGTTTCCAACAGATTCCCTTCTGTGGGTGACGAGTATACTGGTCTGTGGTTCTCCACTTCTTAAATTGTTAGAATGCAGGAAGGAAAGTATGCTGCATGCCTTCCTGATCATTCTATTGACTTGCCACTTTCAGCGAACAATGGACCTGAACCCCCAGATCTCTCTGTACATCAATATTCCCCAGTGCTTTTTCCAGATACTGTATAATTTGTTCTCGAATGGGATCTTCCAAAATGCATCACCTCTCAACTACCCTTTCTTCACACAACTCTCCAATCTATCTATATTCAGTTGTGTTCTCTGACATTCCCTTCAACTTTCTGCTACTCTATCAATCTTCATGTAATCTCCAAACTTGCTAATCAGACCACCTATACCTTCCTTCAGATCATGTAAGTACATCATAACAAACAGTGGTACCAGCCCGGATCCCTCTGAAACACGACACAGAACAGTTGTCCATTTTGAGAAATTCCCTTTCATTCCTACTCTCTGTCTCCTGTTGCCCAGCCAGTTCTCTAATCCATCTAGCTAGTACACCCTGGACGCCTTGCGACTTCACCTTCACCTTCATTCGTCTACTGCATCAAACGCCTTACTGAAGTCCATGTATATGATATCTACAGTCCTTTCTCCACTGTCAACTTTGTCATTCCTCAAAGAATTCTAATATGTTTGCTAAGATGTGACCTTCCCTGCACAAATTAGGGAAGGTCTTGAGTGGAGTCCGATTTGATTTACCCGGGAGTCATACTGGTTTTATTTCCAAAGCAGGACTTTATAAAATGCCACACTGATTGGCTGCGTACAAATTGAATGTTGTTTTGAACAAAATACAATCTATTCACAAATATAAATCGGCAAATGAAAATTAGCCCCCCAGATCTTTATGTGTGTCTATGCGAGAGATGCAGAGTGTGTGTGTGTGTGTGTGTGTGTGTGTTTGGGGGGGCGGGGCAGGTGGCGTGCGAGTGAGAGAGAGAGGATGTGTATGTTTGTCCGTGTGCGAGAGAAAGAGGGTGTTGTGTATGTTTACAGATGAGAGTGAGATCCTGTGCTCACGTTAAGACACATACAAATTTGGCAGATCCATTTCCCCACACGCACCCAGTTCGTGGTTTCAGAGTTTTCATGCTCTGCAGCCTCTGCTCCATTTGTTGTTCATGTTACAGACACTGATGCTGTAACTACAGTCCCCATGTTCCATCCAGAGTTGGTCACCAAATCCTCTGGTCTCGCTGAATGTCCAAGGCAGCTCACAGAACAACCTCCAGCAAACGATCCCCAGCCGCTCCACTAACTTTTCAATAACAGGAGACAATCAGACTAAAAGTGAGACATCTACTCCTTTATAATTATAATTCAGTGTCCTCCTCGTGTTTCTGACCACGTGATTAGCTGAGAGGGACAAACACAGGCTTTCAGTGGACACGCACAGACCAAGTTTTAAAGACATGAGTCAAATATGCTGACACTCCGTGTCCAACATGGAGCACAACTTGGGACACACCAGGAAGTGACCAACAGCCAGAAACACAACCCCCTGTCCATGGAGCACCACATGGGAGACACTAGCAAATGAACAACTGTCCAGTACACACACCGCTGTCCAATATGGAGCACGACGTGGCACAAACCGAGAAGTGAACAGCTGCACTGCACACACACACACACACCACTTCATGAAGTACCTCAAGGAACACACCAGAAAATGAACAACAGACCAGTACACACTCCCCTGTCCATGGAGTAACACATGGGACACAACGGGAAGTGAACAATAGCCTGACACACACCATTACATTATTTCTGAGCTTCATAATGCCAGTGTTTGATACAATACACAACGAAAAACCAAGGCCAACAAAAGATACAGATGGACAGAGACATTCACGTTAAATATAGAAATGGACAATCTATACAGAAACAGAGCATGTTGTTGAAATATGAGATAAAAAACAAGGGAGTGGGTCTATCTGGAGCAGTGAGACCTTGGCGGGTCAGGTCACAAGAATGAGAACATTGAAAAAAGGCATTGCCAGATCAGCTGACCAGATCTGTTCCACTAAATTTTGAATTTACCTCACAGAACAAACGCAGAAACTATCAACTGGGACAAGGCGACAACCCAGCGTGGAGATCAGCGCAGCTTATGCCAGTGTATTGCTTAGTAAATCGGACTATCTGCCCATCGTGGAGAGCTGTGCATACCATCCTAGTGCATTGATCAGTAAAAACTGGACTATCTGCCCAGAATGAGGAGCTGTGCAGGCTACCCCAGTGTTTTGCTCAGTTTGCTGGAATGTCTGGCCAGCATGGAGAGCTGTGCAGACTATGCCAGTGTATTGTTCAATAAACTGGCTATCTGCCCAGTATCGGGAACTGTGCAGTCTATGCCAGTGTATTGTTCAGTAAACTGGACTACAATAGATAATAGACAATAGACAATACGTGCAGGTATAGGCCATTCAGCCCGTCGGGCCTGCACTGCCATTCAATATGATCATGGCTGATCATTCCTAATCAGTATCCTCTTCCTGCCTTACCTCCATCACCCTTGATTCCACTATCTTTGAAAGCTCTATTCAACTCTTTCTGAAATGAATCCAGAGACTGGGCCTTCACTGCCCTCTGGGGCAGAGCATTCCACACAGCCACCACTCTCTAGGTGAAGAAGTTTCTCCCCATCTCTCTCCTAAATGGTCTACCCCATATTTTTAAGCTGTGTCCTCTGGTTCGGCACTCACCCATCAGCGGAAACATGTTTCCCGCTGCCAGAGTGTCCAATCCTTTCATAATCTTATATGTCTCAATCAGGTCCCCTCTCAGTCTTCTGTACTCAAGAGTATACAAGCCCAGTCGCTTCAGTCTTTCAGTGTAAGGTAAGCCCGCCATTGCAGGAATTGACCTCGTAAACCTACGCTGCACTCCTTTCCTCAAATTGGGAGACCGGAACTGCACACAGTACTCCAGGTCTGGTCTCACCAGTGCCCTGTACAGCTGCAGAAACACCTCTTTGCTTCTATACTCAATTCCTCTTGTTATGAAGGCCAGCATGCTATTAGCCTTCTTCACTACCTGCTGTACGTGCATGCTTGCCTTCATTGACTGGTGTACAAGAACACCCAGATCTCTCTGTACTGCCCTTTACCTAAATTGATTCCATTGAGGTCGTAATCTGCCTTCCTGTTCTTGCCACCAAAGTGGATAACCATACATTTATCCACATTAAACTGCATCTGCCATGCATCTGCCCACTCAACTAACTTGTCCAGGTCACCCTGTAATCTCCTAACATCCTCATCACATTTCACCCTGCCACCTAGCTTTGTATCATCAGCAAATTTGCTAATGTTATTGCTGATACCATCTTCTATATCATTAACATATATTGTAAAAAGCTGCGTTCCCAGCACGGATCCCTGCCGTACCCCACTGGTCACTGCCTGCCATTCCAAAATGGAGCCATTTATCACTACCCTTTGTTTCCTATCAGCCAAACAATTTTGAATCCAATCTAGTACTTTGCCCCCAATACCATGCGCCCTAATTTTACTCACTAACCTCCTGTGTGGGATTTTATCAAAAGCTTTCTGAAAGTCCAGGTACACGACATCTACTGGATCTCCCTCGTCCATCATCAGAGTTACATCCTCAAAAAAGTTCAAGAAGTGTAGTCAAGCATGATTTCCCATTCATAAATCCATGCTGACTCTGTCCTATCCTGTTACTACTATCCAGATGTGCCGTAATTTCATCCTTTATAAAAGACTCCAGCATCTTTCCTGGATTAGTGGTGCTGGAAGAACACAGCAGTTCAGGCAGCATCCAACGAGCAGCGAAATCGACGTTTCGGGCAAAAGCCCTTCATCAGGAATACAGGCAGAGATCCTGAAGGGTGGAGAGATAAGTGAGAGGAGGGTGGGGGTGGGGAGACGGTAGCATAGTGTACAATAGGTGAGTGGGGGAGGAGATGAAGGTGATAGGTCGGGGAGAGGCAGGGTGGAGTGGTTAGGTGGAATACAAGATAGGCAGGTAGGGCAGGTCATGGGGATAGTGCTGAACTGGAAGTTTGGAACTGGGGTGAGGTGGGGGAAGAGGAAATGAAGAGACAGTTCATGGGCAGCTCTTAATGACGTGCTTGAGAATATTAAAGTAAAGGCATTGCGGACCCAACAGCATTATAGATCAGTACGCACAGGAATGACGGATGGATGGGGAGTTCTGTGTGATATCAGATATGAACTGTGGAGTATTGACTCAGATTTGTTTCTGCAGGATTGAAGCTGTGAGTGTCAGCAACAGACGAATGCCATCTTTAAGACTGTATTTCACAGCTCATGGTTCAAATAGCAGATGGTATGAGCCAGTGAAGTATATGCTAGATTTATCAGTAGTTACAACTAGGAATGGTCAGAGTATAGTGTCAGGAATTGGTTCATGGCCAAAGGAGTCACCACTGCTGTCATTTGTCTATTTCAGCTTCAGATATTGGCCGGGGATGAGATGGAAACAGAGGAAGGAAATGCAGTATGTAACCAGAACAGAAGATAGTGACCTAAATGCTTTCAATATTTAGATAGCAAGTTCAGTGATACAACGAATCATGGTTCAGAGCTGAAACTGAGCAAGTCAACATACCAACCCATGAGTAACACTGCCAGAAGCAAAGAGGGAGAGAGTGAATTAACAGTTTAGTCGTGCTTTGTCAAGTGAATATTGGATTTAGAGTCTTAGCAGAAACAATAACAGTGGCAAGGAGGGTAGAGTGTATGAAAGAACAGTATTACAGTCAAACATAATTTATAGAATTAATGACTGAACAGTGAGACTTTCCAGGTACGCTAAGTAAAGCCAGGATTGGATAATAAAAATATTGCATAATATAAAGTGTATATTTGATCCGCTACGATAATGACCTTCGATACTAATACGTAGAAAGAAACCAAACATCCTTGTATAAACTCCTATCCATACTTGGGACGTTACAGTCTAATGTTCTCAGATTGTGATCCATTTCTGTAACATTACAGTCTAATGTTCTCAGATTCTGGTTCATTGCTGAAACATTCCAGACTCTTGTGCTCAGTCTCTGATCTCTCCCCCCTGTCTCTCTGGAGCTGCTGATTCCTGTTAACACTGTTGGTGATGTTCCCACCATACTGTGGGATAACACATTGAACGGAGCCCACTTATCATTGAATGAAGAAAACCGTCCACTGGGGTAATTGCAACTCATGGAGACTAACATTAATCACAGTCACTGAACAAACAGGTCCAGTTAACACCTTCCTGATATCACTTTTCATAGCCCAATAAAAGGGAACATTTACTCCTTGTGGTTGGAATGGATGGGTGTTGCTTAGGAATGGACCATAAATCATTCAATCTTCTTATTGTTTCTTCCGTGTATGTGGGAGTAGTGCCAGAATACTGCAGGACTGTGTGTATTATATACTGTTTATAAAGGGAGACAGTGATAAAGTAACAGACCAGCTGCATAACGTGACTGGTGGGGTAATTTCCAGAGCCAATAAACCACAGTATATGTTTATTGCCCATTGAATTTTTGTAATGTTGCTCCTGGTTTTATGTGCACTGTTGTCAAATTCTTCCATAACCTTGGGACATAATTCAGCGCATCTAGACTGCTGCGCAGGAACAGGAGAAAGTAATTCTGTCCCCATGCCCCTTTTACAAAGGGACGGGAAAGGCCATTTAGCCTCTCAAGTCTGTTACAGAGGGAAAGGAGGAGGCCATTCTGCTTCTTGAGACTGTTATGCAGTAACTGTTAGTTATGGAGAAGAATAGTCCTAATATAAATTTTAAAGTTGTAAGTTGACTCAGGCCAACTTTGAAAGTTTTATGTTGGCACTTTGGAAAGCTGTTTTGGAGAAGCTATTGGCAGGAAAGTGGGAAGCTTTCACAAATGATTTACAGAGTCTAGCGACAGCATGTTCCTGTCTATGAGCAGGGTAAGGCGGGTAGGTGTAGGGAATGCTGACTGGCGAGCAGAATTAAGGCTCTGTTCAAGAAAAGGCGGAAGCATATGATAGGTACAGACATTTGGGATCGAGTGAATCCATTGTGGAGTACCAGGGATAGGCTAATATCCAAGAGGGAAATCAGAAGTGCAAAATGGGGACATAAGATATCTTTCGAAACTAGGGTAAAGAACAATCCAAAGAGATTCTACAAATACATTAAGGTCAAGAGAGAAACTAGGGAGAGAACAGGACCCCTTAAATATCAGCAAATTGACCTATGTTTCGAGATATAGGAGATCGGTGAGATACTAAATACATATTTTGCATTAGTATTTACACTGAGAGAAGGATATGGAAGGTAGAGAACTTGGGGAAATAAATGGTGATATCTTGAAATTGTCCATAGTACAGAAGATGGATTTTAGTACAATGAAGGGCATGAAGGTAAGTCTGACGTTAGAGTAGGATAAAGTGCCGGCACGACATCAACAGCTCAAGGGCCTGTACTGTGCTGCACTGTTCTATGATCCATGAACTGAACAGGTGTACTCCAGAATCTAATGGGAAGCTAGGGAAGTAATTGTTCGGATCTGGCTGAGATACTTGCATCATGGACAGTCACAGGGATGTTTGTGCCATTGTTAAACAACAGTTCATAAGGAAAAGCCAGGAAACCGTAGACAAGTGGGACTGATGACATTGGTGGGTAACTTGTTGGAGGGGATTCAGAGAGACAGGATTTACTTGTTTTTGGAAATGTAAATTCCGATAAGGAATAGTCAACATGACTTTGCATGTGGGAAATCGTGTCTCACTAATTTGATTTAGTGTTTTTAAGAAGTGACGTTTACGATTAATGAAGGCACAGAAATAGAACTGTGGAATGGAATGTGGACTTTAGTAAGGCATGGTTAGCATGGTGAGATCATATGGAATACAGGGAGAGTTCGAGGTAATTGGCTCGAAGGTAATAGATGAAGGAAATGTTTGTGAGCTGTTATTTTTTTTGGACTGGAGGCCTGTGACCAGCAGAGTACCACAAGGATCTAATGGATTTTGTCATTTTATATAAACGATTTGGTTGTGAATAATTTAGGAATGGTGAGTGAGTTTGCAGATAACACCAAAATAAGTGAGGTAGTGGACAGTGAAGATGGTTAACTCTGAGTAAAACGGGACGTTGATCAGATAGGGTAAAGGGCCAAGGAATGGCTGATGGAGTTCATGTTAGACAAACGAAGGGTGTAACATTTTGTTGAGGCAAATTGTGTTAGCACTTATAGGTAGGATTCTGGGCAGCGTTTTCAAACACAGACAGCTCCATAGAAATTATAGAAGCCCCGCAGTGTGGAACCAGGCCATTTGGCCCACCGAGTCCACACTGATCTTCCAGATAACATCCCGACCAAGAAACCCAAACATTACCCCGGTAATTCTACATTTCCCATAGACAATCCAATGAACCTGCACATCCCTGGATACTGTGGAACAATTTAGTGAGGTCACTGAACCTAACCTGGACATTTTTCGCTGTGAGAGGAAAACCAAACATCCAGAGGAAACTCACGCACACACAGGGAGAAGGTCCAAACACCATACAGAGAGTCACCAAAGGGTAGAATCGAACCCAGGTCATTGGTGCTGTAAGGGAGTATTGCTAGCCACTGTGCCAATGAATGACCAGTTGCAAGAGAAACTGCATCCTCCCACTTTCTCTGGATCTGTCACATCTGTGCAAAAGATGTCGAATTCCACTGTGGTGCTTCTGACAAGCCCTCCTTTACCTTCACCCCAGGATTCACATTCTGAATGACAGGTCCTTCAGCTTTGACTGACACATTGTGTGCTCTTCTGCACTAACCCCTTCCCCTTCTTCCCAGATCAAGTTGTCTATTAATACTGCAGCATGCAAGATAATTGATTATCTAAAATAAAACAAAGAGCTGCATATACTGCAGATCGAAAACAAAAGCTGTTATGATGAAGAATTCCCAAATTAAAAATGTTGACTTACTCTCTTCCTACAGAGGATTAGGAAAAAATGAATTCTGAAATGCATTCCTGATGAAGGGCTTATGACCGAAACATAGACTCTCCTGCTCCTTGGATGCACCCTGACATGCTGTGCTATTCGAGGGCCAAATTTTCGACTTTCTTCCTTCAAATGGTACTAGATCAGTTGTGTTTTGCCTGCAAACGCTTGTATATCTAATTTCCTGTTTAGAAAGTACACATTTTTTCCCTGCAGTATTGACTTCCATATACATCTCCCACCAGTGTTTGCTTGTACTTCTTGTTTATAACCTCCAGTCAAATTGTTTCCGTGTAATCTGATTGCTGGGGTGAGACAAATGATAGATTCAGCGAGATTTTTCCTGAGGCCTTTCTTGATGTCACAAAACCTCGCTGCACTTCGTTCGAACAATATATGAATTGGAAAGGCAGAGAAGGCTATGGGCCAAGTTCACGGAAATGGGGTTAATGTGGACAGACATTTTGGTCGGTATGGACCAGTTTTGGCTGAAGGGCCTGTCTCTGTGCATGACTGTAAATGAAAATGGTTTTGGGTATAGACAAAGAGGGTGAGATTGAGCAACAATGTAATGGAAGGATGTGTTCACAGGATTCAGAATGCTGACATATAGACATTTCGATGGCATCCGGCAAAATAAGCCGGTATTACCAGGAATGATGGTGAACAGAATATAGATGTGAGTTCAAATGATGGAGAGTTTTTGATGAGGATTTGTTGTGCAGCTCTGTAACTGTGAATGGGGTCAACAGAGTCTTCAGCTCATCCGTCTGAATCTAACAATTATTTATCTTTGAGTGATTTTCATTGAATGTGACAGGGGGTATTCTCTGCACGAGGCCGAGCTAGTTTCCTGTTGCTATCTTATCGAACTCACCTCATTAACTACCCACCCTACCCCATGGTGTCCCTCTCATTCAATAATAGACCGATTCTCCCACCCATCTTGGCTGGAGGTAGCCACCATCATCCGGATGTCCCTGGATATTCTATTATCCCTGGCACTGGTGCCATTTCAAAAGGACAATGGGCACTCGATTGAGCTTTCCTCAGTTTGGAGCTGCCATGTACAGTTTACCCAGAGCAGAGCAGAGCAGATAAGGGTTAATTACACCACAGTTTGTCAACAGGGTCACAGATATCCTAGTGGATGGATTAGTACATCTCTTCCCAGAGTGGGCCACACCATCAGACCCACCAAGCATGATCTGAGTTCACCACCCAGCTCAGTGCAGTATCTGCGATCTGTAGAAATGTCCAGCAATACAGGACAAACATCGATAGCAATCCCCACTCAGCGAGGATAAGGGTCATCGTATGCTCTCTGGTCTCTCATACTCAATGTATATCCGTTCCAGCACCAACACTCGAAAAAGGCTCATGCTCCACCACTCTCACTCCTGCATGCAGCACCCCCTCCCTCCCTCTGTGTCTCTTCCCTTTTTAATATCCCGACAGATTGTAGAATGCTCCGGAGAATGCTGATTATGGAATGTTCCAGATAATTTTCCAAATAATTCCCAGTTTCAGGAAAATGGCAGTGCCCCAATGTGTAAAACATTAGGTGAAGGAACAGAGTGCTTTTTTTTAAATGATATGCAATTAAAATCCATAATGAGTCCATTCAGCCCTTCAAATGTGCTGTACCATTTAATAAGATCAGGGGGTGATCTGACTGTCTCCTGAACTTCACATTGCAGGGACTTTCAATCATTCAGCCCCCTGGTTTCCTGTCACTGACCAGACGACTCTCACGCACTTTCTACCTGGGTTTCTTCAAGTATGTGTTCAGGAGGCATTTCCCATGGGGACCAACCCTCCAAAAAATATGTTCCTTCAGATTTTTACTTACATACAATGGTTAGCATGCTTCACACAGGCCACTCAAAAATGTACTCATAGTTTATAGTTATTGATATCTAATCACAATTAGTAATTCTGGTTATTTCGCTTGGGTCACCTTATTATATTCAACCAAGGATATCATCCAATCAACTGTCTCGTTCCAGTGGAGATTTCTTTCCCCTCAGCCATTATCTTGACGTTTATCTAAATTGTACCTTTTTTCCTTCTTATCAAAGTTTATATTTTACTTTGACTTTGGCTATTTCTATCTATAGCAGTTACACAGCCTCACAGTTTGTTGTCTGGATGGCGGGCTTGTTGATACAGAGGAAGGCCAACAGTGCAGGTTTAATTCCCCACACAGACAGAGATTGCCACGAAGGGGACGCTCTCTCAACATCGTCCTGTCACCGGAGGTGTGATGACCCTCAAGATAAACCATAATTTGTGGTCTCACTAATGTGAAAGTGGTCCTTTGCGACTCTATTCTATCCATTTTAATTTTTTCAAAAATATTTTTATTCAGAGAAATTGTTTTTAATGCTTCAACGAACCAATAAGTACCCAACTCAAAAAGCAATGCAAATTGAACACAATTACACCCATGTGCATGTACATAAAGAACAACAAGGTAAATCAACGGACCAACGAAAAATTAAAAAAAACGAATAGTAGAACTCAGTGTAACAAAACTATAGCTCTCAAACATCAAGAGCATTAACTAATACACGTTCATTTGTTCGTAATTCTTCGTCTCTGGACATTAGATTCATTAGTCAGGTTCATCACAGCTATATAAAAGTCCTTATTAGAGTGACAGGTCAGCCTGTATCTTTGTAATTCAAAAAGGGATGCCATGTCTTATAAAATTCCTCTATTTTCTGTTGTAACATACCTTTAAAAAGTCTAAAGGGCTATGCTCCATGACGAGGTTACGACAACCCAATAGACGCCGGGGGGTTTCAGACACCCGACACAACATAACTTTTTTTTCTGAACTCAGAGAGTGAGGGTATTGAAGTATTTTTTTCCTATGCAGATCTGTGTAAGTTAGACTGGGCAGGCCCAGGAAAGTGGAAACCTGATCCATCTCCAATTCGTTCCCCAAGATCCTCTCCATCCCACCGAACACACCGCTCCTATAACGCTGGTGGAAGGTCAACAAGCAATGAGTAAGAGTGCCCATAGTCATTCTGTATTTAAGACATACTCCCAACTTGAATTTTGAGAAAGGATTTGGGGCCAGATAGATTCTATGAAGAATCTTCAACTTCAGGGCAAGAGTCTTCTTTCAGATCGAAATACTTCTTACATTTTCACAAATATCCTCCCCTGTGTACGAAGAGATCTGAACCCCCAACTCTCTTTGCAGACGTCAGAAAGGCACAAAGTCTCGTCTGAGGGGACACACTCCAACAAATGTTAAAGGGTACTGACGGAGAGTGTGTTCTTAGCACTAAGCACCCTCTTCGCTGTATCGGATCTGTACGGGTCTGTTAAAAGCGTGGTTATTTTTTGAATAACATCTCTTATGTTTTAAAGAGAAAACAGAAGAGATCTCTACTTGGTAGTTTATAGTTACGACTTATTTGATCAAAGGACATTCTTGTTTCTCCCTCAGATAAATCATTAAAGCAAGATACACCCACGAGTTGCCCATAGATTAAACATGGAATCCAGTATCCCCCGTCGGAAACACGTTACACCACGTTTTGTGGTAAGAAATGAGGTTTGGCTATAGTTCCCTCGATCAGACACATTGCTTTGAAATTATTAATACTTATTTGGAAAAGACAGTACTTCGTAACAGTCCTCATTTTGTCTATGAGTAACAGACTAATAAGGGAGCACTTTGCCTGATTTCAATATCTAACCATATTGACGCCGAGGCCTCACTAACATCGTGTAAAGAAGAGCTTAATTGATAGCTTTTAATATCCAGGAGATCTATTCCCCACAAACTGTGGGGTCGTTGTACTGTTGGTTACCTTGATAAGGGGTCGCTTATGGTGACAAATCAAAAAGCTACATCATGCATTTAGGCTCCTAAATGTCTTTCTGGGAAACATCAAAGAAAGCATTCACACGGGGTATAGCAAACAAGGCAGGGAATTCATTTTGATAAGAGCTATCCGACCTAGCCAGGATATTGGAAGTGCCTCCCATCTTCAAAGGTCTTGTTTAATTTTGTCAAACAACTGGACAAATCCCACATTAAATATAAGTTCAAAGATAGGATTAATGAATAACCTAAATAGGGAACATCCCCATTACCCCCTGGGACCATTGAAAAGGAAATCAGGATTCTCCCACAGCATCAGGTATTTCCCTGAGTTCGCCCAGAGGCATGGCCTCTGACTTTGTAAAATCAATGGTATAGCCGGAAAAGGCACCAAACAAACTTATGCATTGCATGAGGTGATTTACCAAAACTGTGGGATTAACAAAGGTTTATGACCATCATCTGCAGACAATGTGATCTTACGTGAATTCTATCCCACTTCTGGGGCAGATATGTTGGGGTCCCTGCAGATGGCCTTCGCCAGTGGCTCAATCACCAACATAAACAACACTGGTGAAAGGGGTCTATCTTGTCGACTGCCTCTAGAAATATTAATTTTATGGGATCGCACACAGAGGATCATTTTCAAGGACGTTCACACACTTGATAAAAACTTTGCCTTGTCCAAACCATTCTAAGGTATAGAAGAGATACAGCTACTCAACCCAAGCAAATGCCTTCTCTGCATCTAAAGAGATCATTAATACCTGTATAAGTTGCTGTTGACACACTTGGATCATATTGAGTAATCTCCTAATGTTGTTGGAATATCTGCAGCGTTTTATAAGCCGGTATGGTACACTTTGACAATGGAAGGATAAATAGTTTCCATCCTCAATGTAATGGACTCAGACAGGATTTTAAAATCAATATTTAGAAGTGAGATGGGCCTATGAGAAGCACAATCTTTCGGTGTCTTCCTTTTCTTAAGAATAAGAGAGATATGAGCCTCTCTTAAGAATGGTGGGAGGCAGTCGTGACTGTGAGAGTGACTAAAATGGTAAGCATCGGCCCTGACAATAGGTTTATAAATTCCTCAGAAAATTCACTTGGACATCCCTCAGGACCGGGCGCCTTTCCGCACGGAAGCTGCTTTATATCCTCCAGCACTGAAAATGATGCATTAAGGCAAGATGCTCATTTGGGGGTTACCCCTGGAAGATCCAAGTTCTTGAAGAAAGATTCCATCTTAATCCATCTATCCTCATAATGCTCAGTCTGATATAATTCGGAGTTAAATCTCCGACATGTTGCTTCAATCTTTATGGGATCAAAGGTAAGAGTCCCAGTAACTTCCCTAATTGACGTAATGGCTTTGGGGCTCTCTCATTCCTCGCAAGAGAGGCTAAATACTTACCCGGCTTATCACCGTGCTCAAACAGCTTTTGTTTTGCAAAAGTAAGTTCCTTGCTGGCTGTCTATGTGAGCATGGAATTCACTGTAGACTGAAGCGTTGTGATCCTCTGCAGCGTAGCCACCGAGGGTCTATCACAGTATGCCCTCTCGGCTGCCTTCAACTGTGTCTGGAGCAAGCGTTCCTGCTCCAGCTTCTGCCGCATCTTAAGGAATAACTATTCCTTTGGCATAAGCCTTAGCAATATTCCATACAATGGATGGTTTACTGGTTGAATCTAAATGAATGGCGAAGAAAGATCTGAATTCATTGCAGAAATACTCAATGAACTTATTATCCTTAAGAATAAAGGGATCCAATCACCAGTGTCTCTAACCTGCTATATTGCCCTTAACCTTAACCAATAAGTATGCATGGTCAGAAATGGTCATATTCCCAATTGTACAGAACACCACTGAATCGATGATTGCTACAAGGTGAGGAAGAGATCAATCCTAGTGTGGCATTTGTGCGTCTTGAAGAAGAAAGTAAAATCCCTATTTATGAGGTGGATCTCCCTCCAAACATCCATCAGCCCCAGTACCACACAAAAAAATCCACTAATTGCTTAGATTGTAAAGATGGAGGCTTTTGGGCATTCTGTCCACCGTGGGTGCAAAAGACAATTGAATTCTCCTCCTACAATAATGTGCTGCGAAGAAAACTTAATTAATTTGGAAAATGCATCTATCAGGAATTTAAGGCTGTGCTTCAGAGGGTAATTAACATTCAAAATTCCGTTTTATTCCACATATATCTTTTAAGATTATGATCCTCCTGTGGTTGTCTAATACAATCTCATAATTTAAATGAAAGATTGTTAATCACCATCCTAGTATTAAAAGACGAGAAATAAACCCGATCAAACGCGCCCTGCTGTAATGTCAAATGTTCCTTGTCATGCAACAGGACAATATCCACCCTCTCCTTTTTAAGGCTAGAAAGTACCTTTTTCCTCTTAACTGGCACCCCCAATGCTCCAGATTAACCATTTAAGGACGACATTAGCCATTGCACACTGAAACAATATTTGAACTCCAGATAGGAAGAACTCGAATTACAAATCGCTGAGCACCAATGATAAAAAAATCACAGAGACTAAAAAAATTACAAACTAAAGCTACTACAACTAACAAGCTCTCAAACCGTTCCAGAACTAAATACATACAAAAACAAAAAAAAAACAAAGTGCCAATGGCACTTAGGAGGGCATTTATACCACGCTCACTTTGTGGCATTTGCACGTCACAAATCTTTATCTTCTGCGCCATTATTAATACTGCATCGAGGGCAATTAATCACAAAAATCGGGATTGAACTGCCCTTAGGTAGGCATTCAATCATCACGATCACCTTCATAACTCCCCCCAGCTTGAGCCGAACCCGACACACAAACTAAGCAAGAGAAAAACGAGTAGTAATACTAATGAAGAAGTTAAAAGTGTCTACTGTACCCACCCTCGACTATAATTTAGATTAGATTCCTTACAGAGTGGAAACAGGCCCTTCGGCCCAACAAGTCCATACCGACCCGCCGAAGCATAACCCACCCAGACCAATTCCCCTTCATTAACCCCTTCACCTAACACTACGGGCAATTTAGCATGACCAATTCACCGAATCTGCACATTTTTGGACTGTGGGAGGAAACTGGAGCACCCGGAGGAAACCCACGCAGACACGGGGAGAACACTGATTAATATCAGAAGCATTCAACAAACTTTCTTTTCAGAAAAAGAAACATGATTATCGATATCCATTTAAACATTCAGCCTACTTTAAAGTGTCCCCAAAGTTTTCGCGTTCTCTGCAGTGTCAGTGCATCTATTGAAAGATCCACCAGTGCGTGGATCAATTAAAAGCATATGGAGCACGGCTGAGTTAATTAAGAAATACTGAATCTCAAGTATCTTGATACCATCAAAAGATTTTCTTTTATGAATCACTGCCATTCAAAAGACATGGAAGAGCATCATCCCGGAGCCCTCCTCTGGTTTTTTTCCCTGTGTTCTGGAAGCTTCCATAAATCTTTGGTTGAACCTGCAACTATGTAATCACACAAGGACAGGGTGAGGGCGTTCGTCTGAGCCTGACCTGCGCGCCGTAACCAAATGAACTGTCTCACTCTTCACCCATCCCTCTTCAGCTTCGAATTGAGGGAATCGCTGCAGCCAGTTCTCACAAAAAAAAACTCACTGGCTGATCACCTTATGGCTGGTCCAGTGCACCGATGATATGAACATTCTTCATTCTGCCCCTGCCCTTGTTCAGTTAAGGTACGGACCTGTTTTTCAAGGGTGAGGATCCGCTCCTTAAAGGAATCGATCACTGTCTCTGCCATTGCAGTTTGGCGCTTGACATCATCCGTTCTCTTTCCAAGGCTTTCAAGTTGCTGCGCATGTTTTTGGAACACGCCTGACAGTAGTTCTATCCTCCTGCTGAACTTTTCTTCAATCATGGCTTCAATCATTTCATGTAAGTTGGTGAACTCAGTGACCAAGGCCTGGTGAGTAATTGAGTCCATCGAACGAGCAGAGGGGGTTGCAGCCGTGGTCACAGGTATGCTGAAAGCTTCTGACGGGTGCCCTGCGTGTTGGGAGTTACTCGATCCTTTCCAATATTTTGTCATTTCCACTTGACAAAATGGGATTAGTAAGGATCTTACAGCTCTTTTAGTGTTGAATTTTAAATAAATGACTGTGGTGGGGTGGGGTAGAGCTTTACTGTGATGCAGAGCTCAGCAAAGCAGACCTTTCAGATCGCCGCCATCTTGTTTCTCCGTTAAAACTTTACCGATGTCATCCATTTCGTTTAATTCCTGTATATTGTGGAGCCATTCTGATGTCATTCAGTACCACTGTCTACATTTTCCCCACGAGGCACGTTGCTGCCCACTCCTCGATAACCCTTGACAACTTGTGATTCGTGAACCTTGCCTCAAAAATATTCAATATCTCTGTCTCCACTGCTCTGCGGGGAAGAGTGTTTCAAAGACTCACTACACCCTGAGAAAACAAAAATAAACAGACTCATCAGTGTATGAGATTAGTTTTATTTTTGCATTCTTATATGAGAAAGGATATAGTAACACTGGAAGCAGTTCAGAGGTGTTTCACTTCATTAATTCCATGCATGAAGGGCTGATATTATGGAGACTTTAACAGGTTACCCTTGGAATCAGAGCTGATCTTACTGAAACATACAAAGCATTGAGGCGAGTGGATCAGGTATACAACGACTGGGAGTTTGTATAGCCCAAACTTGACGCCGTTGTCATTGAACCCCTAGTGTGGAAGCAGGACATTCGGCCAATCGAGTCCACACCAACCCACCGAACAGTATCCCACCTAGACCTGTCTCCCTACCCTATCCATGTATCCTGCATTTCGCATGACTAACCCATTTAACCTACACATTTCTGGTCACTCTGAATAATTTAGCATGGCCAATCACTCTAAGCCACACACATTTGGACTGTGGGAGGACTGGGAAGAAATCCACACAGACACGGGAAGAATGTTCAAACTCTACATAGAGGGTCGGACGAGGTTGGAATTGAGCTCAGCTCCTTGCTGATACGAGGCAGGAGTGCTAACCACAAATCCACCATGCTGCGCCGTTAGCCCTATTAGGTACCTGCGGCTGATGAAAGAAATCTGCTTGACTTGTTCCTATCACTAAACCTGACCCAGTCTGGGACCTTTATCATAGGCCATATCACCAACCTGGTTCCATCTAAAATTTTTTGTGAGCAGTGGAGGAGTGGGACTAGAAAAGGAAACAGTGACACCCTCCAACCTCAGTTGGAGCCAGAGTGAGGAAAATTTTACAAAGTGGGATTTCATTCAAGTGGGAATTCTCTTTCCCAGAAGTTTGGGATGGCTGAATATTTATATTGTATCGAGGCTGGCTTTCTCTGATTTTCCATAGACAGGTGAATCAGGGATAATGGTGCACGGAGAGAAAAAAAGCAGCAGGGACCACAATGAGATGAGCCATGATATTATTTACTGATGGAGTAGTGTCAAAGGGCCGAATGGCTCACTCTTGTCCCTCAGCCCTTCGGACCTGTTACACAGGAGCAGATCGAGGCCACTCCGATGGTTAGGTGTAGTTTCGGGAATGCACTTGGAAAATCCAGGCTGGGTCAGGAAGTGACCCACAGCAGCGATCCCCTTTTTCCAGGTTTCCAAATTCTGTAACTTCTGCTCTGGAATTGCTGTGAATACAGCCCTCAAATCCCATCCAGGGTTAAATCAGGCAAATTTTCTCCTCTCCCGAACGCAAAATTATACAACACAATTTCCAGGAAAATAACCAATTACTTTCCAAAAGCATAACATAAGACCGTAAGAATTAGGAACATGAGTCAGATATTCGGCCCCTCAAGCCTCAACTCTCATTCAATAAGAACATAGCTGATCTTCTTTAGGGCTCAACTCCACTTTCCTACCTAATTCCTTGTATCCCTCCACAACTCTCTGGGTTAGCGAATTCCAGTCTATCACTACCTTCTGAGCAATACATCAGTTTTCATCTCAGATTGAAATCGATGTTCCTTACTCAGTATCTGAAAAATGTGTTGCTGGAAAAGCGCAGCATGGAAGGCAGCATTCAAGGAGCAGGAGAATCGACGTTTCGGGCATAAGCCCTTCTTCAGGATTATGCCTGAAACGTCGATTCTCCTGCTCCTTTGATGCTGCTTGAACTGCTGCGCTTTTTCAGCAACACATTTTTCAGCCCTGATCTCCAGCATCTGCAGTCCTCACTTTCTCTTACTCGGTATCTACCTCCTCGAGTTCGAGATGCGGGGAAACACCTTCTCAGCATCTACCTTGTCAAGCCCCCGCTGTATCATTTACACTTCAATAATATCATCCTCATTCATTTCAACCACAATGAATAATCGCCTCACCATTTTAGATGTGTTGAATAATTCAACCCTTTCATCCCAGGAAGCCGCCTCATGAACCAACCTAGTTACTTGCTGCATCAGCATGCTGACGTTACGTTTCATACACAATAACACTCCAATCCCTTTGTACTGATCCTTTTTTGGGAGTCCTCTTCATTAAATAACAGCCTGCCTTTTGGTTCTCAGTGTCATCCACAAACTCGGATGTACATTGCACTCAGCTCCCGCAGTCAGGCTATGAGTATAGATTGTAAATATCTGATGTCATCGGTCTGATATTTGTGATAATCCAGTAGATACGTCTTTATCATAAAGATCCATTAATCCTGACTGTCCGATTTCTATGTGTTAAACAACCGTCATCCCATGCTAATATATTATACATCACATTACGAGCCTCTGTCTTGTGACAGAACGTTTATTTTGTGATACTTTGGGATAAATCTCTGGAAAGCCTCATGTTGACCCGTTCCCTTTATCAAATCTGCATGTCAATTTCTCAGGGATTCCTGATGAAGGGCTCCTGCCCAAAACATTGATTTTCCTGCTCCTTGAATGCTGCATGACCTGCTGTGCTTTTCCAGCATGACTCTAATCTTGACATTCTCGGGGATCTCCAAAAAAAATTTGTTTGATATTACATAACAAAAATAGTTTTCCCTTCACAAAACTATGCCAACTCTGCATTAAGCTTTTCTAAATGCCCTGCAATTCCTTCCTTAATAACAGGCTCTAGCAGATTCCAGGCAATAATGGTTCGGCTAAATTGTTCCTGCGTTCTGTCTCATTCCTTTCTTGAAGACAGGCACCACATTGGAGCTTCTCCAGTTTCGCTGGAACACTCCTGCAATCCAGTGAGTTATGGAATATTTCACACAGTGTCGCTAGTTACTCTGTGACCACTTCATTTAAAATTAACTATGAATTACTGCTGACCTACCTACCCTTAATCTTATCTGTTAGACAAAAACCTTCTTCCTTTTGTTAGAGACAGTTCAAGACTCTCCCTCCTATTACCATTTTGTTTATACCATTGATATGCTTACAGTACTTTCCCCATGAGGAGTGATTTAAAATGCTGGTGTAAATTATCTGCCTCTTCCCTGTGACCAGTGCTCCAGTCACACCCTCCTAATGGCGTCAATGTACTTTCCTCACTTCACTTCCGCCTCAACTCACACACACATCATTAAGCTTTTCTTATGTAAACACAAGCTCATGATGCTTGTGTTTATATTTCTTGCCAATTTATTACATCATATCTTTTCGTACATTTTCCTCACTTTCTAGATTCAGACAGTCATATCGTGCACAAATAAACCATTTGGCCCAACTTGTCCATGCTGACCAGGTTTTCTAAATTAAACTAATCCTATCTGCTTGCACTTGACCCATATGCCTCTAAACGTTTCCCATTCATATGTCGGTCCAAATGTCTTTGAAATATTGTAGCTGTACTTGCATCTACTGCTGCTCCTCTGGCAACTCATTCTATACATACATCACTCTTTATTTAAAAAAATAGTTGTCCCTTTGTCCCTTTCAAGTTTCCCCGCTTTCACCTTAAAGCTATGCATCTGTGTTTGAACTCCCTAATCCTGGAGAAACGACGTTGGATATTCGCCCTCTCCATGCCTCCATGATATTATAAACTTCTAGAATGCCACCTCTCAACTTCATACACTCCTTCTGATACTAACTTCAAGATCAAATGTTTAACGATATGCACTGCAAATTTGAAAGAATATTAAAAATGACAGGTAAAGAAAACAGCGTAAACTTCATACTGTTAGTTTTGCTGTGTGTTACAATACTAAGGCATCATGAAATACTTACTAGTGCCAATAAGAGGTCAAGCACCTGAATTCCTTAGTATGAACACAGTGATGATGTATACTTTGAAAACCTATAGATCTAGATCTATTTAATACCACATGGTCAACATTCTCCCTCCTGTTCTCTTTCTGACCTTGTGTCTTCATTATCTTAAAATCTGTTAGAGAGAACCCTTTTCTCCCATTCTCACCTTAATTTAAAACCATTTTGCATCATCTTCTCGTTCACGAGTGCTAATAGCCCATTTATCTTTTGCCACGCACTTTTTTCCATCACCGGCAAGGGATTAAAAAGCCCAGTTTCGAACCCTTTTCAGTTGTGAACAATTCACACTGGACTTATAACACTCACTCTGTTTCTCTGTCTCTGCAGTTTCTGCCAGGCCTGCTGAGTTTCTCCAGAAACGAATAGGCACAGCACAAATTTTTAATTAAAGAACTATCGAAGGATACTGGAACTAAAAACACAAAAATTGCTGGAGAAACTGAGAACTTCCTAAAAGGGTCACTGGACCAGAAATATTAACTCTACATTCACTACAGAAGATGCCGCCAGACCTGCTTTGTTTCTTCAGCAATTTCTGTTTTTGAACAAGTTCCAATGACGTGTGTGAAAACTGCTCAAACGCCCTGTCCAACACGGAGCGCCCTACACTGGGAACCGAACGATAACTCAAAGTTCACACGTTCGTTCGCTCAGAAACTGCATAAGGCTGGCATCACTGACACCACAGAGCTCTTAATCATGGTCAGGAAGAAAACCAGAGGGAAACACATTAAATTCAAACGCAGCAGATGGCATTACGAGAAAGGAAACGATTCAGATGAATATGTTAAAGGGTTTGCGTAATGTACCAAATTGGAAGCATGACACCAAGAAGAGACTCTCAGCAGAATGATAATATTAAAATGGAAGTGTTACTGCATCAGAAACCAGGTGAGGTCACTGAGTACGCGGCTGATCGGTGAATGGATCTTGATGTGAACTGGGGGACAGTCAGTAGAATTGATTTGCAGATATTGCAGCTCAAACTGGGCTATCATGTGATGCTGTAAACAACAGCAGCAACAAAAGCAGGATTGTATTCAAACATAATCAGTAACATTTTCCCCAGGATATTCCATCAATCTATCATTACCAAAAAAAAAAGTGATGATTCAGTGACGAGTGCAGGTGAACATGCCAAGGTCAGAACCAGCTGTACCGAAAGCTGGTGACAACCCATTAAAGCTACCGCACATGAGTGGTTTCATTCCAAACAGCAGAACTAACATCTGATAGAGAGGACGAAATGATCCCAAGACCGGCAAATCAGATATTACCTCTGCAGTCCTGCCACATCCAGACATAAATTTCGGTGTACTATTAAACAACTTACTGGAGGAGAGGACACCAGAAATATCCCCATCTTAAATAATGGAACAGCCCTGTACATTACTGTAAAAGACATGGATGTAGTATTTGCACCATCCTCAGCCAGAGGTGTTGAATGGATGATCCACCTCACCCTCGTCATAATGCCAACAGAATCACAGATGGCAGTCTTCAACCCGATTCTCTGTGTGGAGTTTGCACATTCTCCCCGTGTCTGTGTGGGTTTCCTCCGGGTGCTCCGGTTTCCTCCCACAATCCAAAAATGTGCAGGTTAGGTGAATTGGCCATGCTAAATTGTCCATAGTGTTAGGTGAAGGTGTAAATGTAGGGGAATGGGTCTGGATGGGTTGCGCTTCGCTGGGTGAGTGTGGAGTGTTGGGCCGAAAGGCCTGTTTCCACACTGTAAGTAATCTAATCTACAAAAAAATTCAATTCGTTACACGTGACATGAAGAAACAGCTGAACACAGCCGATACAACAAAGGCAATGGGCCCTGACACCATTCCTGCAATAGGACTGAAGACTTGTGCTGCACAACAAGCCGTGTCCATGGGGAAGCTGTTTCATTCCAGCTCCAACTCTGAAAACTCCCTGGCAATGTGGAAAAGTACTCAACTACGTCCCGTCCCCTAATAGATGAATAATTAAATTCTGATAATTTAACACACCCTCAGTCCCTTCACGATAATCAAATTGGTGAGAGTTCGGTTTGACAGAGCTATCAAGCAGTACAGATCTCCTTCCCGAATGTACTTTCAGGAAGAGAATCTCCAGTGCTTTCCTGGTCTGGCCTAAAAGTGACTCCAGACACACAGACATATGGCAAATTCATCAATGGTTTCTGAAACGGCCAAGCAAGACACTCTAATGTATCAAACTGCTCCGAGGTCTTAAAGGATAAAACCGGACAGAATAGCCGGCCCCAGTATCGGTACCAGAAAGGGGAACGGGAAACACAGACCTGTTGACCCTGCAGAGACCGCACATCTGAGAGCTTGTGACAGCATTTATAGAGCTTTACCACAAACTGCACAGAAACATCGGGAAAGGAGTAGGCCAGTAGGAGTATTTATTAAAAATGATTTTGCTGCAATGAGATTCGTGAATTACGCAGCTTTCTTTCTATAAAGTGAACTCCCGTTCACTGTAACGCGATTCTTTGCCTGGCACCAGCTGAACAGCCTCAGGATCCTCCGTCTGCAAAATGCACAATCAATGTGTTCAGCTAAAACAGGAATGTAATCGGCTCTGCAAACCTTGAAACTGAGAATATTAGTCTATATTTAGAAAGAACTTTATTTAAAACCGGGGGAGAATCTTGGGGAGAACTGGGATTCACCATCAGCATCACGTGGTCAGACAGCCCTGCGTTTCTTCTGGTGAAGAGCATGGTGAAATGTACAGGGCTGTAGTCAGTGACTGTAGTGTGACAGTGTTACATTAAGAGCACTATTGCATTACAATATATGATTTAAAGGATTACTTAGACTGTGCTAGTGTGTGTGTGCGTTAGACTAACTTTACTTTTTAGTTTTTACCGATATTTTGAGGTTCACCGCTTACTCGTTTTTTCCCATTAGCCCCATTATTAACATTGCACGATTTTCTGTAACAATGTATTGCACAAGAAGACAGCTACCATGATATTGGATAATAACCTGTAAAGATTTCTGATCCTCTATCTTCATACCATACCCCTGCTCTCTTCCTGTCCCTTTACTGTATAGAAATCCATATTTATATTCAGTGCCTTGGTTTACACAGCCTGATCTGGGAGATTATTCCCAAGGTTCACCAGTCTCTGAGTGCAGACATTTAATCTCATCTCAATGCAGAGTGGCCTGTCTGCATCTAATATTGTGGCCCCTTGTTTTTGATGTCCCACCGAGGGAAATTATCATCTCTGCTTCCAATCTGTCTCATCCTTACAGAATTTTATGTAATTCATAGAGATCTCCACTCATTTTCCTAAACCCCATGGAATACAGGCCCAACCGCACCAGTCCTTGCTCCCACAATAAGCCTGTCATCCCAGAGATCAGTCTGGTCATCCTTCGCTGCTCTCCCTCACTGTCAGGTTTGTGCTTTATAAGGTACAGAGACCAAACTGCACACAATACTGCACAATGTTCGAAATGAGATCTCACCAAGGCCCTGTCCAACTACAGTAATACACCCTTACTACTAGATTCAAATCTCCTGAAATGAAGGTGAATACATGAGTTATCTGCCTACTAGCTTTCTGCTCCTGCAATATTGCTTTCAGTGACCGGTGTACAGGGAGATCCAGATCCTTTTCAATGTTACAACTCCCCAGTTGTTGGGTCTGTGTATACTGGTCAGTGTGCCAATGCCAATCCCAATATTGACTTCTCGATTCAGATCTCACTGTCCTGCACTGACCTCGGAGGGCTGCACAGAAGAAATCAAAAGTGCAGCTTAAGTTCCTTTATAGATCAACGTTTTTCAACCAATCCCTTTTCAAATGACAGGCTCCCGTTCTGTTTTTCCTTTCAAAGGTCACAAAAACATATCCCCCGCTCCCCATTGTTCTTCACCTGCCACGCATTTGCCCAGACACTCCACTTGTCTCAATCACCTTGCGGTGTTTTGACATCCTGCTCACCCACTCACAATCCGACATTGTTTAGTGCCATCAGCAGACATGGAAATATTGCATTTGATCCCCTCAACCAAATATATGATGTGTATTTGGAATAGCTGGGGCACAAGCCCCACTTCTGCTATATTCACCAAAGGTTCCACTCGAAACAAAACTTGTTTATTCCTACTCACTGCTTCCTTCCAGCTCTCCCATTCGAAAGCCATATTAGTCCCAGGCCCATAGGATTTGAATTTGCATAATAGGCTTGGGGCTTTATCAAAAATCTTCCAGAAAATCCAATCGTATTGCATTGATTGCTTCTTCATAATTATGCTAAAAGTCACTTTCTCAGATATGATTCCCATTTGATAAATCTCTGTTGACTTTTTCTGTGCTCATTACTTGAATCCTCTAAAACTGTTTGGTTGCTAATTTCATTCTATTCTCTTTTTTGTTCAACCGACTAATGTATGCTAGTATTGTTGGGAAGTTTTATTTTCTGTTTTGTTTTTTTTTCTGTGAAGACATAACTGAAGTATTTGTTCCATAGTTCTGCCTTTTCCCTGTCCTCAATTCTCTGGTATCAGAATGTAAGAAAGCTGCACGTTTTTTCCCTTAGTTTTGCCATTGACATATTTTCAGAAGATATTATAAGAGCAATCTTAAAACCCTTGTTAACATACTCTTCAGAAACCCATCAATTCCTAGCTTAAGCTACTCAATGATGACATTCCACAGCCATGCAAACACAGACGCACCGACATTGTACCATCAGAACTACAGCACGGTCGACATTAGCCCCACTTTCTGACACAAGACCCATAGCCGTGAATCTTATGGCATTTCAAGTGGACAGCCGTGTATTTTCTAATGGTTATGAAGTTACCATGAAAACTCCTCTCTCAGGAAGGGCATTCCTGAACCCAACACCCTCAGGATGAAAACAATCCTCAATTGCTCTCCAAATCTCAAACACATCACTTTAAAATGTGCTCCATTGTTCTTGGTCCTTTGACTGAAAAGAATAGCTGCTGTCTATCCACCCTGTCCATGTCCCTCGGAATACTGTCCTTCTGAATCACGGCCCAATTAGCGTTCTCTCCTCCAAACTAAACAACCCGAGCTGCTCCAGCCTCTCTCCATAGCTGATGTGCTCTATCCCTGAGAAAATCCTGGTGAATCTTCTCTGTGCCCCCTCCACTACAGTCAGATCCTTCGCATAATGTGGTTCCCAGAACTCATACTGTATTGCATCTTGGCCAAACCAAGGTTCCACATAGTTCTTATAATCTATGCCCTGATGAATAAAGGTTATGTTTACTTCCATGATGCTTTCTCAAATTGTGTATTAACCTGTTTAGTCACATTCAGGGATGTACTGCCATTCATTGAGTACTCCCCTGTCTGGTTCCTTCTTCTAAAGTGTATCATCTCATCTTTATCAGGATAACATTCCATCTGTTATTGATCTGTCCATCTGACCATTCCATCTGTATGTTCCTGTAGTATAAGGCCTTCCTTCTCACTGTGAACCACCTGGACAATCTTTGTATCAAACACAAACTTAGTTGTCATACTCCCACCAACCCCGTCTATATTCACAGCTGCATAATCTATGAGTACAATAAAAATAAGATTATAGTTCACAAAATACCAGATTGTAGTCCAACAGGTTTATTCGGAGGCACAAGTTTCGAAGGGCTGCTTCTTCATCAGGTGATGTCCACTTTGAAAACTCGTGCCTCTGAATAAACCTGCTGGACTATAACCTGGTGTTATGTGATTTTTAGGTTTGTCCACCCCAGTCCAACACCACCACCTCCGAATCACAAATAATAAGAGACACGGCACTGATCCCTGTGATACACCATTGGACACCCGTCTCCAGTCACACTAACAGCCTTCAACCACTACCCTCTGTCTCCGAACACTGAGTTGATGTGGATGCAACTTGGCAAGTCACTAATGACTCCTACCTATTCCCTTGTTATTCTTTTCTGCTTGACAGATTTGCAGAATATCGGGGGATTCTCCCTAATCTTACCCTGCCAGCAGGTTTCTATGCCCCTGTTTTAGACAGTTCTCACCGAGTGACGGATTTCCTCATTATTACGGTTTTAAGTGGCAAATCCCTTATCTTGCTATTATTTGCCTTGAATGTGGATTAGACAGCCAGGGAAGTGTTCTGTTAATTTCCAAATTGTCATATGTTATGTGAATTTCCTAAATTTCACCGTGACCCATCTCTCATTCTTTGAAACTCTGGAGAACATAGGTTGAGTTTCCACATCAGGCAACTTCGTCATCTGTGGCATTAATCTGGAGAATGTCTTTGCACTTTCTTTGTGGTCAGAATATTCTTTCTCAGATTGGGTCACCAACACTGTACACCATGGATGCAGGTTTGGAAGGTTCATTTCCAGAGGTTTCATTACCTTACGTCTTCAATGGACCTCATGCGAAGCAATGCTGAAAATTCCTGCTTTCTATTTGTATGTTTGGGTTTCTTTGGGTTGTTGATGACATTTCCTGTGGTGATGTGATTTCCTGTGGTGACGTTACTTCCTGTTGCTTTTCTCGGGTGGTGGTAGATGGTGGCTAACACCTAATAACACATCTAGTTAGACATCTTTCAGAAATACAAAAAGATTCTCTCCCTTGTTGCTGTTAATTTCTAAATATCCAATATCACACGCTGTATAATAGATTTCAACAATTTCCCTGCAGATGTCAAGTTACTTGGTCGGCAGTTCTCCAAACTATGTCTTCTTGCCTTTATAGATGTTTGGATCCCTTCCATTAATCTATAGTCCTTGGACCACGTTCACTAACTTCCATTTCCTTCACTAACACAATGGCTTCTGGCCTCTGCAGAATGCAGGAAAATAAAACAGTCATCGACAGTGCAATTAATACTTCTATTGCTGATTTATGCCTGACATTTTAATATGACACACATCAGGTTTGTCAGACTGAGCAATGCTCAATCCTGTTACACTTTCAAATATCATCTTGTTATTGATATAAATTGACTTTATATCTTTAGTTGAAAATGCCCTGCAATTTCATTGGGTATTACTGGGTGATTTTGTGGAATATTCCTCCATGAAGATAGATGCATAGTAACTAATTATTTTCTTGACCATTTCCCTGTTCTTCACAATAAACTCTCCTCTCCTGATTACAAATTTCCATATTTGACCTTGCTTTTATTTTGTTTCCTTTGAAATACAGATTGTAGATTTATGCAGTGTTTTTGTTCCTGTTTGTTCGCATTCATGTTCTCTTTCAGATTTCCTTATCAGTTTCGTTGCCCTCATTTCTGGATCGGGAATTTCTAAAATTCTCAGGTTTTCACAATGACTGAAATTCTTCTAAAGCCACTTCATATGATTAATACAATTTCGAATTTGTTATGTTAAACATCATTGTGTCACTTTCCCTTTCTTTGATGTTTGCACCTGAAATAAATAGACGTAGTTTTCAGACTTTGGATTTCTATTAATCTCCTGGTCTGATCAGATATGTTCAGGAACACTGCAGGACGACTGAGGAGGAATTGCGAGGGCCCTGGCTGATATTTGTGCATCATGTCAGACCAACGGGTGAGGTCCCGGAGGACTGGAGGGTAGTGAATGCTGTGCCCTTACTCAAGAAGGGCTACAAAGAAAAACCTGGGAACTTTAGAGCTGTAAACCTAAAATCTGCAGTAGGTATCTTACTGGAAAAGTTTCTGAGAGATGAAATTTTCATGCATTTGGAAAGACAGGGTGTGATTAGAAGTAAGATTATAGTGGTGCTAGAAAAGCACAGCAGCTCAAGCAGCATCCGAGAAACAGGAAAATCAATGTTTCAGGCAAAAGCCCATCATCAAACTCAGCACTGCTTTGTGCATGGGAGATCATCGCTCACAAATGTGTTAGTATTCTTTGATGATGTGACCAGCAACGTTGAGGAGGGAAGGGTAGTATACGTAGTCTATATGGATTCCAGTAAGGCCTTCAATAAAGTTCCAAATGGTACGCTGCTCTGGAAGGTTAGATCGAATGTAATTGAGGAGGAGCTGCCAAATTAGATACAAAATTGAATTGATAGTAGGAAGCAGAGGGTAATACTGGAAGAATGCTGGTATGATTGGAGGCCTGTGACTCGTGGAATGCCTCACGGGTTGGTGCTGGTACCACTACATTTTACATCTATCTATGATTTAAATGAGAATGTATAGGCATGATTTGTAAGTTTGAAGATGACACGAAAATAAGCAGCATCATGGAGAGTGAGGAAAGTTATCAGAAATTTCAGCAAATACAGCAGTATCTTGATCAGCTGGAGAAGTGACTTAGAAATGGCAAATGGATTTTAATATTGATCAATTTAAGTTCTTGCATTTTAGAAAGTCAAATCAAGGTTAGAGTTTCATGGTGAATTGTTGGTTCCTAAGGAGTGTAGTGGAATAGAGGGACCTTGCAATTCAGGTGCATGGTTCTCTGAAAGTTGATTCAGAGGTAGACAGGTCAGTGAAGAGAGCTTTTGACACACTGGCCTTCATCAGTGTATATCACTGTGTATCGAAATAAGGTAGTTACGTTGCAGTTATACAGGATGCTGTGGAGGCCATATTTGTAGCGTAATGTTCAGTTTTGTTCACTTTGCTATAGGTAGGATGTTATTAAACTGGAAAGAGTGCAGAAGAAATTTGCAATGATGCAGCAAAGGACTCAATGGTCTGAGTTATAGGAAGAGGTTGGGCACACTTTTTACTTAAGATGTATGAGGCTGAGAGGGAATCTGATAGAAGTGTATAAGATCATAGGAGTGATGGACAGAGTGAATGCACTCAGATTTGTTTTTCCAGGTTATGCAATCACGGACACGAGGGCATCAGTTTAAGGTCAGAGGGGAAACAATCAGAGGGATCCTGAGGATCAACTGCTTTTCATACAGGGGTGATACGCATATGGACTGATGTGCCAGCGGAAGAGTTTGAGGCGGGAACGTTCGCAACATTTAAAAGGCATTTGGACTAATACATGGACAAGAAAGGATTAGAAGGATGCTGGGCAATTGCAGGGAAATGGGGTTAGTGTGGATGGACATTTTGGTCGGACTTGACGAGTTTGGGCCGAAGGGCCTGTCTCCGTGCAGTCAGACACTATGACTCTAACAACCATTGCTTATCTCCCACTGAATTTTATATTGTACTTTCCCAATTCACTGGAGCTCTCTTGACCCTCTAGCCTCCAGTCTTCCATGATGTTTGATCAGAATGTTCAAACATTCTATATTGTATGCAATCGCCATGTAAAACGCACCTTAATAATGTCACTATTCCTTCAAAGCTGTTTCAGAAAAAGGTTATTAATTCATACTTCTGACTACACAATGCCAAATCCAAAATAACCTGCTCTCTAGCTTGCTCCACAACATACTCTTCAACCTACAGCATATTCACTTACAGAATTTATTTTTCACAGCGAGAGCAGTGACTTAGTTAATGCAGTTTAGATGCAACTTGAGACCATCCAAAAACACTGCAGTATCCATTATACTTGCATACCTAATTTCCAGAGCATATGATGCTCAGATTTTCTGCAGCCGTTTTGGTTTCGATATATAACATACCAATATTTGATTCTCCTTGCCATTTGTAAACTCTACATAAACTGATTCTGTGAAAGCTGAGGGACAGGTCTTTGTCATTATTAGGGATAGACTTGGACAAGACATTTGCGGAGAGTCACCTCGACACTGAGATGATCTGAAGTAATGCCCAGCAATACCGGACAAGCATCAATAACCTTCACTGCTCTGTCAGAATAAGGGTCACCGTATTCTCTCTGTTCCCTCACACTCACTGTATATCATTAAAAGCACCTATCCCCAGACAATCGTCACGTTCTATCTCCAAATAAGGCTCAGACACTACTACTCTGATTATTGAATTCAGTAACTTCCTTCTCACACTTTCTCTGCCACCTACACAATACCCGCCCCCCCCCCCCCACATTAATAATGCTATATGGATTCAAAACTGTCGACTGACTCATTCCAGACACATCACAATTACCCCCAGCCCCACCTCCACCAGCACTAACAGCAGGGTCATCCACTCCTGCCCTCATTCCGTCCCTCCCGTTCTCCCATTCCAAGAGAAACAGCCTGGAATAGGACAGAAAGGGCCAAGCCGGGTCGTGGAGTGCCCAATATCCATTCCCTCACCCACCTACCCCCTGTCATGTGGGGAGGACCCTAGTACGAGATGGAGCGGACTGTGATGCCTCGCGTGGAGTTTCTAAAACATCCATGTCCCACTGACAGATTAAAGAGCAGTGCTCAGTGAAAAACAATTCTCACTTTAAACCCACTGGCAGTTCCAACGACAGTCCTTTCACTCCCCCCAAAAAACCACAGATACCTCACTGAACAGAGATGCAGACACAGAAATACACAGAATAATTGGTAAACACCCCAATATACGAACAAACACAATACATACAAGGGGATAGGCATGCACACACGTAGAAACACACACAGACATATACAGTCACACACAAATAGACACAAACACAGAGAGAAATACACAGGCTGATGCACAGAAGGATAGACGTAGACACACAAATACACAGATGACAAGCAAATGAACACGCACATACGTGCACACAGACACAAACACTCGTGTTCTTAAAACACAAATAGATGAATTTTTGATTTATAAGGGGGTCAAGGATTCTCGGGGGAGGCAGGACAATGAGGTTGAGGAACATATAAGAAATTATTGAATGGCATATCAGAATCGATGGGCCGAATAGCCTCATTCTGTTCCTTTTTTCATGCTCATGTGGTGATATGCTATCAGTTATTCTCTTCCTGAGACAGCAGCAGTGGCTGGGTTTGATACATATTTGATTGGAAAGGGTCAGTGGCAATGTGGGACAGGTTTGGAGTCTGGAATGGGATATGTTTATTCCTAATTATTCTGTTCTTATGTCTGAAAAGATGTAGTGATTTGATGTTCAGTTAACACAGTTTTTTTTAAAAAAAAACAGGTCCCACAATGAAATGAGGACGTCCCTTTCTCTTTAGTGTTGTGTTCCTGTGATGTCTTCATCCTCAGGGAGCAGTGAACACTCGGGTTTTGAAGATATTCAAGGTTGAGCGCGATTTGCTGGGCAGGAGAGTCAATGTTTAGTGGGAACAGACAGGGGACGGATGGTCAGAAAAACTCGGATTAGCCATGAGCATTCGGAATGTGCAGCCGAATGGCCAACTGCTGCCCGTCCGCCATGTGTTGTTCCCTCAATACACCTCTCGATGCTGTTACAGAGATGTACTGCTGCCCCTACCCCGTGTGTTGTTCCCTCAAACCACCACTCGAGGCAGTTACATGGTAGGGGAACACCCATTTAGTCAGACAGAATCATTACAATGAGACAGGAGGAGACAATTCTACCCATCCAAGGAATTACACAGGAAAATAGAATGAAGTAATTCACCTCATTGAGTACATTCCACAGCCCAGGAGGAGGCCATTCAACCTTCCATGAACGGCTGCACAGGAACAGGGAAGCTGTCACTAACCGGAAATAGAGAGTAGAGACAAATGTTTATTTTCAGGCAGCAAAGCTGTAACTGATAGAGTGTCTCAGAGATCACTGTGGGGTCATCATTGACCAATAATGAGTTTCAAAGATCTGAAGGAAGGTGAGGGAATGGCTTGATGCTCAATTAGCTCATACACCAAGATAGTCATTTAATGTGTCATCAAATGGAGTAGTGAGTCTGCAATGTGATACAGACAGGAAAGGTTAGTGAAGAAAACCTTCAGCAGAAATAACATAAGGTAGGTTGTCTATTTTGGCATGAAGGATCAAACAATGGTGATCAATTTAAATGGAGAGAGATTGCAGAACCCTGTGATACAGGCGGTTCCCATGTTCTTGGGACATGAATCATATGAAATCAGTCTGCAGATGCAGCAAGTGATTTGCAATTTAAGTGGAATGATGCTGTTCTTAACAAAAGAGTATTGGGTTTAATCGCAGGAATGTTTTACTGCAACTGTTCAGGACATTGCTAAGCCCACACCCGAGGCACTGTATGCAGTTTTGATACCCTAAACTAAAATCAAATGATGTCATTCTTTTCGAAGATTTTCAAAGAGGTTTCCCTTTACTCATTCCTGGAATGCCGGCCTTTTGTTATGTGGTATTATAAGTTTCGATCTTAGCTGAGGAATAGCATTGAACCATCCATGACTTTCTGAAAAGTGTATCCACTGGATGCATATTATCTCTTAGGTAAAAACAATGACTGCAGATGCTGGAAACCAGACACTGGATCAGTGGCGCTGGAAGCTGTGCTCTTCCAGCGCCACTGATCCAGAAGCAATATTATCTCTTGTCAGGGAGACTAAAGCTAGAGAATAAATTTTAAAAAAAAGATGTCTTGATATTAACACACATACTATGAAGACACCGACCAATATTTTCAAATTACACAGACATATGTAAGCATGTCATCAAATTATAAAGTGGGGACTTCTTTTACGATTGAAAGGAATGACACACTTACATATAATCTATAATCAAGTTTTCCAGAGAATGTTTCAGGAGAGCACACATGGTCCAGTTTGGTGTTCAGTTGACATAACTGTATGTTTCAACACAGAGAGGGAGAAAAACATTACCTGCCTGAGAAGCAGCAGCAAATTGATCCCTCTCTCTTACTTTGTTCCACCTAATACCAAAGCGTCAGTCCATAAAATCCCTGAGTTATCTTTACCACTTGTGAGGATTCCTGGTGAGGATTCATTGAAGTCTCTCCACTGCCTGAAATAAAGGGAACTCAGCCAAATCCAACTGTTCGAGAAAGAAATCCCACTACCAATAGCTTGTGCAAGCATAATAGCTCAAAAGCAGAATAGCGTTTGGGACACTCTATCATTTTACCATTTCTTATGAGTTCAACTTTTTATGTCTCCCATTTTTCTAGAAAATGACCTACTCTGAGACCTATATCATTGGCCACATCACGAAACTATTTAAGATTGGTGTAACCAGTGGAGGAGTGGGACTGGGAAAGGAAACAGTCACCCTCCAATATTGGTTGTAACACAAATGAGAAATTCTCAAAGGACTGCTCAAGTGGAAATTCCCTTCCACAGATGTTGGTGGTGCCTGGATGTTTGCATTTGTTCAAAGTTGTTTTTGGTGACATTTGACAGACAAGTGAATGTAGGAAAATGATATACAGACAGAAAAGTGCTGCTGAGAACACAAACACATCACCCATGATCTTGGTGCATGGTGGAACAGTGACCAAGTGTCTAATGTCCAAATCCTGTTGCTTTGTCCTATGTTCCTATGTTCTATTCAGCCCCTCACAGCTCCTGAAAGGAGCAGATGGATGCCACTTGCTCCAAATACCTGGTCCACAGTTACACAGGATATCATTCATTCCCTCCAGACTGTCACACAAGGTTTGATGTGGGTTGGAAAGTATTTTTGGTAAATTGAGCCTGGGTTCGAAAGACACCTCTGGTCTCTTTACAGATTGTGTACTCTCTGCAACTTGTGCTTCATTTGTTGGTCATGGTGTTGACCCAGATTCCCTGTGAATGCAGCCCCCATACCTCACCCACAGATAAGTCACAAAATGCTTTGCTCTCTCTGATTGCAATGTTCAATAACGGAACGTTCAGGAAAATTATAATCATTAACTACGTAATGACAGAATATGAGGACATAAGGAAGATGATCAGATAATTCGGATGATCAAGCCATTGTATACCATCATGGCCGATCAACTGTCGACATTAACTCCTCTTTAATACCCAATTCTGCACCCCTTAGCTCTCTGACAGGTCAAAAATGCACCTACCTTCTCTTTAAATACTTTCAGTGATTTAGCTCCCATAACTCTCGATCTCAGATAAATCCTGACAGTGATTACCCTCTGTGAGACACCCTGCACAGACACCATCACTTATTGATTCGAATAAGAGGTGAGCACAGGGGCTCAGGAAAGAGTGATATCAAGGCAGTATTTGTCTGAGGATGGCATTGGGACCCCCTACTTAATTGAGCCGAATAGAAATCAGGTGTAACCTCCCACTAGTTGGGGTCTTTCAGAGCACAAAGAAAGATGTTTGTGCTCGATTGCCAACAAACATCTCAGTCCGTGGATATCTCCGCAGGAGATCCTCAGATAAGCTTCCTCAGCACAAACATTTTCAGGTACTCCATCAATGTTTTTCCCCATCATAAGATCTGAAGTGGGGGTGATAACTGAAGATCACACAACGTTCAGAACATTTTGTCCCCCATCAGCCCGTGAACCATTCTGTGTCCATGTGCAACAAGACCCGGACAGCATTCCGAGTTTGTGCTATTAAAGTGTTGGTAACATTCATGTAACAGCGCGGCCCAGACGCTATACATTTCCACAGTCGAAAGAGGACCTCCTTCAGCATCTCAAGCGGTTTACACACTGATATGTGGAAACTATTCAGCCCATGGAAACTACTGAACAAGAAGAGGGACAGCCCATTTAATCCTCCTGCCTGTTCCACAGGAAGAGAAGGGGTCTGGTCAGTACATCGAGCTGTTAAACAGGAACAGAGCCCAATCAGACCCTTAAACCTGCTGCATGAGACCAGGAGGAAGCTATTCAGCCACACGTGATAGTTATACAGGAACAGGAGGGTGTCACTGATACGCCAACATGACAAACCAATGAAACCGAGACTGCACTGATAGAGGCCTCCATGATATTAATCATGGCTCCATTGTTTGTAGAACGTGTGCAGCTTTAACGTCGTTTGCTGGCAGTGAGGAGGGAAACCAAATATTTCATGTAGAGTCTCAAGGAGGCATTTTTCATCTCCGAGAGGACACACCCATGTTCTCCATGTCGGTCAGAAGCTACTGGGAAAAGTTAACTCTTTTGGGATGAAACTATTGTGGCTGCTGTCGGGACTATGGATAGCATGACGTTGATTGCAGGATCACGCACCAATTCAACTGTATTAATGTTTGAAGAGTTTATTCAAAAGCCTGAACCTCTCTCTCTCTCTCTTTCTCTCCCTGTCTCAATCGAAATAGGGAGTGGTTGTGGTTGGGTGGAACGTTCCGAGAGGTTCTTAAACTATCGAGAATCATGTAACCCGAATGAAAAGAAAAGCCATGGAATTTATCACCGTAACAGTGTTTGTTTAGAACATCATCAGTGATTGTCAATCCCCCTTAATGTTCAATGCAATCACCTCTTATTCACTCACTAAGCTTCATTCATTGCTCATGTTGCCATCATCCCAGAGATTAGTCTAGTGAGACTTGTGAGAATGTCTATCCACAGTATCCCAACTACTGTCTCGACAACAGTCTCAGGGATGAACGCAATAATACTTTTCTCTCACTTAGATATCGCCGTTTCTTTCCTGTGCCATAAAACATTACTCTCTATGCACGACGACTGACATGGAATTTATAAGTCCCTTACATCTGTACGTCAGCTTATGGTGCATCATTCTCGGAGAGAATTTCAATGAGATTGAATATACCTAAAATAGGGGATGATCACCTACCTGAAAACAAATGAGCTGTAGGAATACGGGAAACAGGCAGGGGAGGGAGCTATCTTTACTTTTGTTCTTCTCTCACTGGACGTATGCAGCCCTGGTCAGGGAACCATGTTATGCCAACCTTAAACTGAGTGGCAGGTTCAGTTGTTCCATAGGACACTAAAAAGCAGAATACATTGCTGGGGGTTTGTAATGTTACAACACAGGATAAATTCTCCTGCTTAATTAAAACCAGCAACTGAGAAAAGATTTATCCAATGCAGTAATCTGTGATAATTCTAGATTCCAAAACTATTTAAAGTAAAAAAAATGAACAACTTTATTTCTTAAAGTATAACAGAGAATAATAAACGAACGACTATTTACAACTTATTCCTCTAACCTATCTTTTACCTCCCCACCCCCACCACAATACTAGTCCGATAAGACTCCTAATTAAGATTTACAAAACAAAGCTTCTTATCTCAAAACTAGGAAGCTTTCTGCTCTTCTTCATATTATTGTCTTGTTTTCTTCTTGGGGATTCTGCTTCACCAATTACTAATCAATAAATGTACCTTTAAGACAGCTATTTTTCAGGCAGTCTTTGCATACTGGTAGCTTGGCAGTTCTTCTCTCAACTGTTCAATTTCCATTGTCTTGTACCCCCAAATCATTGGATTGTCATTGGCTTTTAAGATTGTCAGTATACTAAAATCAAACTTGTTTGGAGGTGGGTATTTTGGGTTATAATTTAATATGTTTAGCTGATTTTGTTTTTGGCTCGAGACAATGAGCTAATTGAGTTGTCCGACCAAATATTACCTTATATCTATTTTTCAGAACACTTGGTGCTGTCAGGTATTTATTACTGGCTTTTAATTCTCTTAAACTTGCAGTACACACTCATGTTCATCACAGAAGTCACACGGAAACCTGACTAGGGAACTATGACACGTTGACTTTCCTAAAAGACTTGAGGCAAGCTTTTATAACAAATGATAATGGATGCTTTTAATTTCCACCAAATTCCTTCATGAGATATCAACACTATTATTCTGCGTTCTAGATTATGTGTCAATATCTTGACCATCATAAACTGTTTTCCCGTCTGTGCAGAGAACGAGTTAAACATCCTCAAGAGCAATTAATTAGTGATGGACATGTGATGAGAAGAATCTCGAAACTGTTGCATCCTGATTGAACAAAGGCACAAATCATGGTTTATTCAGAAGTTGCACTGAGACTGCGGATGAGACTGGGATATCATAGTGGTGGTATTGGACAAGATTGGTGAGTGTGGAGGTCATGGAGATGTAAATCTGTGAAGGGAAAAGTGGATTATGGAGTTTGAGAACAGTTTGGTTCCTTCTCGCATCTCTGTGAATAATATATAAATAGTCGTTTGATACTAATAATTCATAAGGAAACAAATTTTTGTTTGGAACTGAAGACATTGACTTGCATTTTCCAAAATCTATATATCATGAGCAGAAATTCTGTACAACCTGGCTTAGTAGACAAATTTGGTGACTTACCAGGAACACCAACTATAGCGAGGATGGGATAGTAACCACCTTGAATAATCCAAAGGATATCCATGATCCTTGATGCTAATGATATCTGAGGCAGAGAAAGCCAGAAAAGACCCTCAGATAAACTCCTGTCCATTGCTGTAACATTCCCGTCTATTGTTCTCAGATTCTGCTCCATTGTTGAAACATTCCAGTCTAATGTTCTCAGATTCTGATCCAATGTTGGAACATTCCAATCCAAGGTCCTCACATTCTGAACCATTATTGTAGCATTCAGTCTAATGTTCACAGATTCTTATCTTTTCTCCCCCTGTCTCGAGCTGCAGATCGCTGTCAGTGATGTTCATACTCGTACTATGGGATAACTCATTGAGAGAGCCCATTTATCATTCAACGATGGAAACACTCCACTGGGATAATTAGGATCCACGGAGATTGACAATAATCACAGTCACTGAACAAATAGCTCCAGTTAACCCTTTTAAATTCAATACTGACTTTATTAAAATTAAAAAGAACTTTTAATATTTACACATTTGGCATGCGATGTGTCGGGGTGACTAAGGGAAGGAATATTCGAGATGGTTGTGTGTAATGGATATGAGACTAATGTCAAAGTATTGTCAGAACGTAAACAACTTTCTCCATTTATAAATGGAAACATACAGTCTGTAACCTCTGATCAGTGATTATAATGTCAGTAAAATATGGAGAGAACTTTTCTAGTCCATAATCTGACAGGCAAATGTGCCTACGGACAACATGGGTTATAGCAGACAAATGAACATGAATATGATAACAGAGAATATGGTGTGATACACAATTCAGATGGTTATTCGAGGATCAGAGAGGGCAGGTGAGGGTCGTGATGTTAATGTTATCGCCGTCAATCAACTGTGACTAAGTACCATTCACTGGATTGAAATTCCAGTGTGATTATGATATTGCTATTGGGGTCATGGCTGCTGAGACGGGAGGGAGAGAACATGATATTTCCCAGTCATCAATATTGGAATGTTACTCTTTATAAATCATATTAAGATCAAATTCCAAGATACATTTCCAATGAGGAATAAGGAGAGCCAATATTAACCATACAACCAGAAGACATAGGAGCAGAAATTTGGCCATTCAGCCCATTGAGCCTGCTCCGTCATTCAATGATAGCTGTTAAGCTTCTCAACTCCATTCTCCTGCTTTCTACTTGTAACCGTTGATCGTCATTACAATAAAAAACCTATCTGTCTCACTCTTAAATATACGCAATGACCTTGCCTCGACAGCGTTCTTTAGAAGTGAATTCCGTAGATTCACCACTCTCTGGCTGAAGAGGTTCCTCCTTATCTCTGTTCTAAAGTTCTCCTCTTTACTCTGTACCCACGCATCCTAGTCTATCCTACCATTGGAAACATATTTCCGATATCCACTCTGTCGAGGTCATTCGCTGTTCTGTAAGTTTCAATTATAACTCCTAATATCCTTCTGAACTCTATCAAATATATACCCAGAGCCCTCAGATGTTCTTCTTATGTTAAGCTTTTCATTACTGGGACCATTCTCGTGAATCTCCTTGGAAAACGTTCGAGGGCCAGTACATTCTTCCTGAGATATGGGATCCAAAACTGTGCACAATAATCCAAATGTGGTCTGACCAAAGCCTTATAGAGCTTCAGAAGTCCATCCCAGCTTTTATAGTCAAGCCCTCTTGAAATAAATGCCATAACTGTATTTGTCTTCATAACTACTGACAACATGCAAGTTTACCTTTCAAAACTCCAGGACTAGATCTCCCTCGTCTTTTTGCACTTCAGACTTCTGAACTTGCTCGCTATTCAGAAAATAGTTCAGGTCTGTATTCTTCCTGACAAAGTGCATGACATCACATTATCCCACTTCTTTGCTCACTCCCCTAACCTGTGCAAAACCTTCCGCAGGAGAAAGTGAGGACCGCAGATGCTGGAGATCAGATTCAATAAGTGTGGTGCTAGAAAAGCACAGCCAGTCAGGCAGCATCCGAGGAGCAGGAGATTCAACTTTTCAGGCATAAAGTCTTCATCAGGAATGAGGGGGGTGGGTGTAATGGGGCTGAGCGATAAATAGGAGGGCTAGGCTGGGAGGAAGGTAGCTTGGAAGGCGATAGCTGGATGAAGGTGGGTGGTGATAGTGATAAGTCGGAATGGAAGGTGGAGTAGATAGATGAGAAGGAAGATGGAAAGGTAGGACAGTTCAAGAGGGTGGTGCTGAGTTGGAGGATTAGATCTGGGATAAGGTGGTGGGAGGGGAGATGAGGAAACTGGTGAAATTGCCCTTCATACCGTGTGGGTGGAGGGTCCCAAGGCGGAAGATGATGCGTTCTTCCTCCAGACGACTGCTGGCTAGAATTTGGCAGTGGAGGAGGCGGAAAACGTGCATGTCCTTGTTGTAATGGCGGGGGGGAGTTGAAGTATTCAAGCACAGGGAAGTGGGGTTGTTGAGCGTGTGTGTCCGAGAGTGTTCCCAGAACCGTTCTGCAAGTTGATGTGCTATCACCCCAATATAGAGGAGACCAGAAGCAATGGACAGAGTAGATGAAGTGTTTGGATGCACAGGATGTTCTTTGCCTGATGTAGAAGGATCCTTTGGGGCTTTGAATGGAGGTGAAGAGGGTGGTGTTGACACAGGTTTCATTACTCTTGCAGTGGTAAAGAAGGTGTCAGGAGTGGAAGGTGGCTTGGTGGGAGTTAGGGAGGCTGGCGTTGACCTAACGAGGGGTTGTGAAGTGAACGTTCTTTGCAGAATGCTGATTGGGGTTGGGAGGGAAGTAAATCTCAGGTGGTGGAGTCTGATTGTCGGTAGTAGAAATGTTGGAGGATGATGCGTTGTACCCTGAGGTTGGTCGGATGGAAGGCGAGCACCAGATGCGTTCTATCTTTTTTGTAATTAGAAGGGTGGAGTTCAAGGCCGGAGATGCAGGAAGTTGAGGAGATGTGTTACTGTACCCTCCTGCAGCCGACCCACCACTTCAATGCTACCTGTCCCTCTAAATATATTGCACTGTGAAAACATAGCCAGAATACCCTCAGTTCCTTCATGTAGACCATTAATGCACAAAGTGAAAGGTTGTGGTCCCAACATTGAGTCTTGTGGAACACCACTTGTCCCTGACTGCTATCCTGAGAAGGACTCTTTTATTCCAACTCTCTGCTTTCTGTCAGACTACCATGCTACTATCCATGCTAGCACCTAGCCTCTAACACCATGGGCCCTTATCTTTCTCAATAGCCTCCTGTGTGGCAACTTGCCAAAGGATTCTTGAGGAGCAAGTGGATAACATCTATTGTTCTCCTTGGTCTAATCTGCTTGTTACTCCCTCAATGTATTCTAAAAGGTTTGTCAGGTCTGACCTCCCCTCGACGAAACCAGTCTGACTCTGTCCTATTTTACCAAAGACCTCTAAAGACCTCTAAATGATCAGAAGTACCATCCTTCACGATGGATTCCAGGTTGTCACCCACATTTAAGGTTAGGCTAATCAGTCTGTAATTTCTATTTTCTGTCTAACTCCCTTATTGATGGGGTGTCTTGTTAACAATTTTCCAGTCTCTTGGCCCTTTCCTGATTTTAGTCATTCCTGAAAGATTACCACTTATGCTTGCACTAACTCTTCAGCTATCTCAATTACAAGGCTGGGGTGTAGTCCACCTGGTCGAGGTGATTTATCCCTTTTCAGGCCATTCAATTTTCTAACATGTTCTTCTTGATGATGGCTGCCATACTAAGCTCTGCCCTCTCATTATCTTCAATTTCTGGGAAATTACTCATGCCTTCCACCATGAAGACTGATGCAAAGTTCCTCATTAATTTATTTGTTTCCCACTACTGTCTCTCCAGCATCATTTTCTAGTGGCCCATATTACTTTTACCTCTCTTTCGCACTTTTATATCTAAAGAACCTCTTACAGTCTCTTTGAGATTATTGGTTCGCTTACCCCCTATATTTAATCTTCTCCCTCCTTATGTTTTTTGCCCTCTAGTGGTCTTTGTAAATTTTCCAATTCTCTAGTTTCCCACTGCCCTTCACCACATTATATGCTAGCTCTTTTGCTTGCATGCAATCCCTAACTTCCCTCGTCAGCCCTGGTTGCCTCATCCTCCCTGTACCATGCCTCTGTACCTCAGCATGAATCTCTGCATTGTCTCCTGAATTAATCTTGGAATCTCCTGCCATTGCTGTTCCCCTCTCTTTCCTCACAGACTCCTCTCCCAGTAAATCCTACCCAGCTCCTTCCTTATGCCTCTGTAGTTGCCTTTATTCAGCAGAAATACTGTTACTTCTGATTCTATCTTCTCTCTCTCTCTCAAATTGCAGAATAAATTCAACAATATTCCGATCACTGCTTCCGAAGTTTTCCTTCACCTGAAATTCCCTTATCTAACCTGCCTCATTTAATCCAGTATCATCTGTTCCCGAATGGGCTCCAAAACAAGCTGTTCCAAAAAGCCATTTCGTAGACATTCCCCAAACTCCTTTTCTTGCGAATCACCGCCAACCTGATTTTCCCATTCCAGCTGAATATTGAAACTCCCGATGGTCACTGTACTTTAGCCTTTCCTATCCATCTTTTCTATCTCCTGGTGCATGTTGTCCCCCAGCTCCTGACTACACTTTGGAGCCCTGTACAAGACTCCAACTGTAGTTGTCTTACTTTTGTAGTTTCTAAATTCTACCCAGGCTGATTCTACACCATCTGACCTTACGTCGTTTCTTACTATTGATTTAATTTTATTTCGTACTAATAATGCTAATCCACTCCCTCTCCCCACCAACCTATCTTTTCGATAGGATATATGTGCTTGAATATCCTGATCCCCTTGCAGCCACTTCTCCGTAGTGCCTATCACCTCATACCTGCAAATTTCAATCTGCGCCACAAGTTCACTTGCCCTATTCCTTATGCTGCATGCATTCAGTTATAACCCCTTCAATCCTGTATTAATCATCCCTCTTCTCATTGTCATTCGTTTGACCAGTATGCTTGAAGTTTGATTGGTAAACATTACCAGATGCTCTATCCTATTTGTGTCTGTGCTGGAGATTTTAATAACTTCTCCCGTGTCTATACTCTTACCTCCTCTTTTAATTCGGCTTTTCTAATTAAACCCGATAACTGAACCCCCACCACACACACACACACACACACACACACACACACACACACACACACACACACACACACACACACACACACACACACACACACACACACACACACACACACACACACACACACAAAGCTCTGTCTACAGTCCTAGTTAGGATTGACTCAGACTCTGGTCCCAGCACTGTTCAGATGAAAACTGTACTGTCGCATCAGAATAGGCTCTTTCTTCTTCCATAATAACATGTGTTTGTTCAGTACAAAATACAGGGCCAAAGAAAGCTTTTCTGTACATACCAAAATATGAAAACTAAAAAGAGATAAGATTGTGAAAATATACTTACTATGTGGATATATATAAATTGAAATGTATATTACAAAACCGTGGAAATGGTGTGCAAACTTCATCAATCATCATTTGAAATACAGCTGATACCCTGATTTCCCCTCTGTTTGTAATCCTCCTTCCTGAGATTCTCTGTCTCTCAAGCAGTAACTAGTTGGCGACAAGTTAATGATCTCCCTGGAAACAATCTATTGGTCTATTGGATTCTGATTAGCTATCAGCAACTCAGCTCTGTGATATCATTGGTGATAAATGATCTTGGATGAGAGCCAGTATCAGCACGGTACTCACAGGGTATGACACCAGACAAAGGGCTTACAGTCTCTGGCAGTTTCTAAATAAAGTTTCAGTGTATTTCTCCTCATGCTGTCTCCTGATCTAACTTCACACTCATCTGACACCCCTTGCTCTCACTCAATTGGTCGCTCCATTTTCTCTCCACTCTGTTTCTCTCACTTCACTTGCTTTCTCTCTGTTTCCTTATCCCCCTCCCTCTCAGTCTATCTCCGATCATTCTCTTTATTTTCAAGTTGTCAAGTTGGAGATCTCATGGGCGCATGGTGGGCTGAATGGCCTCCTTCTGTGCTATATTAATTCTAAATTTCTCTGACCCACAATAAGCACTTTAGGTGCCTGGAGAGACAAACTGGTCCAGTGAAGGACACAGTGGACAATTAACCATTGTCTTCTCCTGTTTTCTGACATGCAGCAGCATTGAAATATCTGTTCAAATAAACAGACTCCTTACATTAAAATCAGCACACTTCAGACTGCCAGGTCCATTTTGTTCAGTACCCTCTGCCTGTTTGCAGTTGGTCTTAGCTGTGCTGGCATTAATCTCCAACTCCCCCTCTGTCACCGTGCCTGTGGACATACTGCTGTGCTTTCCCACACCCCTCCCGCCACCCCCCACCCCCACCCATTGCCGCCACACACTAGTTTAAACCCTCTAAAGGGACAACAGCAAACCTGCCTGCCAGGAGACTGCTGCCAATTCAGGTCCATCCCGTCCTTATTGTGTATATCCTGCCGACCCGGGGATCCCAATGATCCACATATTGGAGATTGCTGCAAGTTCAGGTCCATCCCGTCCTTACTGTGTATATCCTATCGACTCGGGAAACCTAATGATCCACATATCAGAAGTGTTGCCAGCTAAGCTACCAGCTCTTTGCTCGTTTATTTAACTGTGCTGCCTTCCTATTTCTAATCTCACTCGCACGTGACATATTCTAGTGTCTCCAAAATTCAAATATCCTTACAACATAACTCCTGCTGGGCTCTTTCTTTAAAGGGGATAAACTTGATAATACGTGTGACCTCAGGAGTGGAGTCCACTGAATCAGTCCAATGACCAGAGGAACTAATATCTATCACTGCCACTAAGCCTGTTTGACAAGGTATACATATGGACCATTTGTTTGCAGATGGACAAGGATAAACAGAAGACTAGAAAATGTCAGAGCAGATGAATGTCATTCAGCTTGTTTACTCTGCTTTGCTATTCAATTGGATTTTAGTTATTCTGTTCCTTTCAATGGCAGGATCTTTACCCACCATCCCCAGTGGGTCAAAAAGTGTCCAGTGTCGTTGTGTGCACAGTCCTGTGAAAGGAGTATCCCGTACCAAGCAGTGGGGTATAGGGAGTCCCGGGATGGCACAAGGAAAGGCTGCATGTCGTGACGATGGGATGAGGGACTGAAAGAGATGGAATGGGTATCCAGGGACACTGAACTCAGACAAGTGGCCAGGCAAGATTCTGAAACACCCAGGGAACCCGCGAAGCACGGTTGCTTTTACAAAAACCTGTCACGTTTGCTGCATTTCTCCTTCGAACCAAGGCAAAAATACTGTAGAGGTAGAAATCCGTAGCAAACACAGAGACATACTGTGGAGAGACGAAAGAGTTAATGTTCCCAAAGCAGACACGGGTAGAATTTACACAGTCCACATAGACAGGGTCCAGAGATTTGAATTGAACCCGAGTCCCTAGCACTTTGAAGCACCATTGCTGCTTCACCGTACAGCCGAGTGATGGATAATTGGAGATCGTATAGTTAGAGACATAGCTACTGTTCTCTGTCATTGTGATTGAGAGTTCTGAAGGTTGCGTTGCCTACCTGGTGCTTGGGTTTGGGATATGTCATCTGGGCTGCAGAAGAACTTGGAGTGGGAGGGGAATGACCCAGTGGTCTTGTTCGTGTAGGTACCAACGGCTGAACAAACAAATGACAATGAGAAGAGCGACGGGTAATACAGGACTGAACTATTATATTGGAATTCATGCACCATAAGGAATAAGGTAAACACACTTGTGACTCATTCACAAAAAGGCAGGTACGACATGGTGGGCATTATAGTGACATAACTGCAAGAAGATTGGGATTAGGAGCTGAATATTCAGGGATACTCATCCTGTTGAAAAGATAGGCAGGTGGGCAGAGAGAGATAGAGTTGTATCATTAATAAGAATGGAATTGAATCAATAATCAATAATAAGAAATAAAGCAAGGTCAGATGGTGTAGAATCTGAGTCAGTCGAATTGAGGAATCAAAAAGGTGAAAAAATGCAGTTGGAGTTATGTACAGGGAGCTGGGGTGCAAGATACACCAGAGATAGAACGATCTGTAGGAAAGACAAAGTTACAGTGATCATGTGGGATTTCATTAAGCAAGTGGACTGGGAATTCAGGTATGTCAGGATTCCCAAGAAAAGGAATTTGTGGAGTGTCTATGAGATGGCTTTTTGGAGCAGTTTGTACAGGTGAACTAGATGAGGGAGCTTATGGTGAAGGACATCGTAGGAGGCTGTGATCATAATATGATTGAACTTACTCTGCAATTTCAGATGGAGAAGGTAGAATCAGAAGTAACGGTGTTACAGCTGAATAAAGGCAATTACAGAGACATGAGGGAGGAGCTGGGTAGAATTGACTGGGAGACGGGCCCAGCAGGAAAAACAGTGCAACAACAATGGCAGGAGATGTTTGGAGTAATTTAGGATACAACAGAGATTTATTAAGAGGAAAAAGAGGCTTGAATAGGGAGGATGAGGCAACCATCGCTGACTAGGGAAGTCAGGTATAGCATAAAGCAAAAGAGAAAGGATAGAATGCGTCAAAGTGCAGTGGGAAACCTGAGGCTTGGGAAGCTTACAAAGACAAAACAGAGGGCAAACAAAATAAAATAAGGAGGGAGATTATTAAGTCTGGGGCAATATAAAGGAAGACTGTAACAGTTTCTTTCGATATATAATAAGCGGCAAAAGTGAAAATTGGACTGTTGGAAAATTATACTGGTGAGATAGCAGTGGGGAACGAGAAAATGGCCAAGGAACTCAATAATTGCTTTGCATCAGCCTTAACGATGGAAGACATGAGTAATACATTAAACATTCAAGAGATTGAGGGCCAGAGCTGAGTATGATGGCCACCACCATGGAGAACATGCAAGAAAACTTTAAATGGCGTGAAGGTGGTTAGATAACCTTGACCACATGGACTACATCCCAATGCTGAAGAAAGAATAGAGGCGATCGTGGTGACCTTTCAGGAATCACTAGAGTAATGAACAATCTTAGAACACTGGAAAGCCACTAATGTGACACCCCTCTTTAACAAGGGAGTAAGGAAAAAGACAAAAAATCCACAATTAATAGCTTAACTTCAGTCGTGGGTAAGATCCTGGAATCCATTATGAAGAATGAGATTTCTGAATACTTGGAAGTGTTTGGTAAAATAGAACAAAGTCACTATGGTTTCATCAAGGGAAAGTCATGCTTGATAAATCTGTTGGAATTCTTTGAGGACGAAATGAGCAGGCTCGACCAAGCACAGCCAATGGATGTTATTCACTTGGTCGTCAAGAAGCCTTTGACAACGTGTCACACAGGAGATGACTGAGTACGATAAGGATCCCTGGTTTTAGAGCCAAAGTAGTGGCATTGGTAGAAGCTTAGCTGTCTGGCAGAAAGCAGAGAGTGGGGATGAAATTATCCTTATCAGAATGGCAGCCGGTGACAAGTGGTGACAAGGCTCAGTGTTGGAATCATAGCTTTTTACTTGTTATGTTAACAATCTAGAAAAGGGAATTGAGGGAAATCTGGATAAGTTTTCAGATGATAAAAACATAGACAAATGGGCAAGTCCTATTTAGGAGGTGGAGAGGCTGAAGAAGGAGTTGGACATGTAAAGAGATTGACAGATGCATTCCAATGTGGGAAAATGTGAAGTAATGAACTTTGGCACGAAGAATAGAGGGATGATCTATTTTTTTTTTAAATGGGGAGAAAATTCAGAAAGCTGAAGTGCAAAGGGACTTGGGATTTCTAGTGCAGGGTTCTCTCAAGACAGTAGTTAGGAGTGCAATTGAAACTATTATTGATGGCATTTATTACGAGAGGAATTGAATATAAAACAGGTTGTATACGTCTCTAGTCAGACCACATTTGGAGTATTGTGCGTAAGTTTGAGCTCCATATCTCAGGAAGGATGGACTGGTCCTGGAGTGTGTTCACAAGATCTTCATGTGAATGGTCATAGGAATGAAAAGCTTATTGTATAAGGTATGTTTGAGGACTCTGGGTGGATACTCGATAAAGGTTAGATGAATGAGAGGGATTGAAATGGAAGCATTCAAAATACTGAATGTCCTGGACAGAGTGGATGTTGGTAAGATGTTTCGATTGGAAGAGGACACAAGGGCACAGCCTGAGATGAAAGGGTACACCTTTTAGAACAGTGATAAGGAGTAATGTCTGTAACCAGAGAATGGTGAATCTTTGAAATTTATTGCCATAGAAGGCTGTGGGGGCCAGGTCATTAAGTATATCTGAGACGGAGATAGATAAGTTTTTGATTATCCAGGGGATCAAGGGTTACAAGGAGTAGGTCAGAGAATCGGTTAGAGAAAACTGTCAGCGATGATTGAGTGGTGATACAGTTTCTATGGGCTAAATGGCCTAAATTCTGCTCCTATGTCTTATCGTCTTATCGTCTAAACCTCAAGGAGCCACCTTGCATCTTGGAGAAGCTGGATTCATGTTCTTCATGAAGGTCAGAAGCTGGTGGGAATAGTTAACTGTTTTAGGATGAAGGTATTGGGGCTGCTGTCGAAGTGGTGGATAATATGATATTCAGTGCACAATCACACACCAAGTGCACTGTATTAATGTGGGGATAGTTTATACAAAACCTGGACCTTTCTGTCTCTGTCAATGACTGTGGGGAGTAGGGGTTGTGGTAGGAGGGCGTAACGTCCTCCCAGGCACTTAAACTATCCAGAATCATGCATCCTGAGTGAAACAGCAGACATCGAGTTTATGACCTTCTCATTGGCTGTTTAGAATATAAGGAGCAATTGCCCACCCCACTCAGTGTTCAATGCAATCACCTCCTATTCCCTCACAGCGCTTCCGATCAACCTTCACTCACTCCTCATGGTGCCATCAACCCAGAGATTAATCTGGTGGAACCCCTATTAATTCTCTCTGTGGTGAGGAGCTCACACCTTCTAAAGGAGAGAAAATCTGTCCACAATACCCCACATACTGCCTCTACAACACTCTCAGGTTTGAGTGCAATAATTCATTTCCCTCACTTAGCTGGCTCCGTTTCTTTTGTGTGAAATAGGAAACTATTCATTTACGATGCTCTGTCACTGATTTGGAATTTAAAACATCCTTACATATGTAGGTCAGCATCAATAAAGCCAGCACCCGATGTGCCTAGTCAGATGGACGTCACTCTAGGGAAGAGACTCAATCACAAAGAATCCATCTAACACAGTGAATGGTCACATACCTGAATGGAAATGAACTGCTGGAATATGGGATACAGGCAGAGGAAGGGAGCTATCTTTCCTTTTGATCTGCCCTCGTGGGATGTGTGCAGACCTGATCAGGCCAGCATCTTAGGCCGATCTTGAACTGAGTGACTAGTTCAGCTGTTCCACAGGACAGAAAAGAGTAAAACACAGTACTGCGGGTTTGCAGTCACACAGAGACCTGACCAGGGAACGATGACCCGCTGCTTTCTCTAATCGGCATGAGGCAAGCCGATATCAACAAATTATTATTCTGTGGCTCTGGATTATGAACCAATGATGTCACCACCATACACTGTCTTCCCATCTTTCAGATTCTGTGCAGAGAACAAGTTAAACATCACAAGTGCAAATGGTTCGCAATGAACACGTGCTAAGAGGGGACTTGTAACAGCTGTATGCGGAATTAACAAAGGCACAAATGGTGGTTTATTCAGGAGTTGCACTGAAGCTGAGGAGGACACTAGATGTCACAATGGTGGTACTGGAAAGGTTTGGTGAGAGGAGAGGGTATAGAGATGTAAACTGTGCAGGAGGAAATGAATCAAGGAGGTTGTGAACAGTCTGTTTCATCATCGCATATTGGTGAGCAACTTGCATTGAATAATTTGCTAGTTATAATTTCTAAGGAATGGAATCTTTGATTGGAAATGAAAACGTTGACTTGCCCCTTTCCAAAATTTAAGTATTATGAGCATCAATTCAGTTCAGACCGTTTCACTAAACAGCTCGAGTGACTTACCAGGAACACCAGCTATAACAAGGATAGGATAGTAACTAGCTTGAATAACCATCAGTACATCTTCAATCCGCGATACTAATAATATTCAAGGCTAGGAAAGCCAGTACAGACCCAAGGATAAACTCCTGTGGATTGTTGGAACATTCCAGTCTAACGTTCACAGATTCTGATCTATTGTTGGAACATTCCAGTCTAATGCTATCAGTTTCTGTTCTCTCCTCACTCTCTCTCTGAAGTTGCGGATTCCTGTCACTGGAGTGGGTGATGGTCCCGCTCATACGATGGGATGAAACACTGAAAGCATTCCCTTATTCATAGGAGAGAGAAATCTATAGGGACGCATAGGATCCATGGAGACTGACATAATTACAATCGCTGAGTAAACAGCTCAGTTAATCCCTTTCAATTCAATACTATTTCATTGAAGATCAAAATAACTTTGAACATTCATGCATTCTGGGTGTGATATGTGAGTGTGACTGAAGGAAGGAATTTTGACGATGGAAGATCAATTGTGTATAATCATTCAGTCTGCCTTGGGTATGGAATTAATGCCAGAGGTTTAACATAATATAAACATGCCTCTCCGCTCATACATGGAGAAACAAATCCTGTAACTACAGATCAGTCATTGCAATGTCAGTAAAACATTGAGAGAACATCTTTCATCCATGATCGGATGTCAAAATGTGCCTGAAACAATGTGGTTTTATAACAAACAAACATCACGGATATGTTAATGCAGAATTGTATTTGACAAACACAATTCAGATTGTTATTCGAGAATCAGAGAGGGCAGGTGTGGGTTATGTTATCGATGCTAAAGAACTGTTGTGAAGTATCATTTACTGGACTTCATTTTCATTGTAATTATGACATTGGGGAAAAGAGAGAAGATGGAGAGGACTCGGGGACATGACTGTTCCGTCTGGGCGGGAGGGACAGTGTTGTTCCTCAATCACTAGCATTTAAATGTCATTATTTATAACTCATATCAAGAATAGATTCAAGCGTATATCTACAATGAGGAACTAGCAGAGACGAGATTAATGAAATGCATTTATGCTATACAAAATACAGGGAAAAACTTATTTTCTGTACAGACTGAAATATGCAAACTACAAAGAGATAATGTTGTTAAAATGCACTCCTGATATGGAGCTATATAAATTGAAATGTGGATTACAAAACTGTGGAAGTGGTGTGTAGTATTTATTAATCATTATTTGATCCACAGCTGAATTCCCGATTTTCCCTCTGTCAGTGTAACAGAAAAGTAACAAAAATAACATTTCTGTGAAAGAGAATGCTATGCTAAATTTAACACTTTTCGGAACTTTATTAATAGTTTGCTGAATTCTGCAGTCGCGGAGACAGCTTTTCTTTCCTGAACTTTGTATACATTCAACCTGTCAAGGCGAGCAGTCGAATTCAGCAGAAAAGCAAAGGAAAAGAGAAAGCGAGTTATGTCCACGGCAAAGGAGTGAGAAAATAATAACTCGAATGTTTTCCTTGTCTTTGAGCGTGTGATTAGAAGAGCACAAAAGGAAAACGTTATGTTCAGGGCCCTTACACAAGCTGTGCTTGTATTGGTTCCCTGCAGTGGTTAAAAATAAAGCTTTTCCTTTGCTCTTGCTAGCATCTGAGTCCAGTCAGTTTAATTTCCACGACAGTCAGTGACCCACCTGACTGAGATTCCCTGGATCAGTCTCTCACACAGTGGGGTGTGTTATCGTTTCCTGCTGTTCTTGGCATCGTCTATTTTTTAAAATCCACCTTCTCCATGGTACTAATCTATTGGCCGAATGGCTTTTGTTTAGCTGTCAGTAACCTAGCTCTGTGACATTATTAGAAATAAGTGATCTTGGATGACAGCCAGTATCAGCACACTGCTCACAGTGTATGACAAATGGCTTGCAGTCCAGAGGAATTTCTAACTAAAACTTCTAACTTCTGTCTGTCCATATCTATCCAACTTCATGCTGTCTTCTGATCTATCTAACTTCACCCTCATCTAACACCTCTTCATCTCCTACCCAGTTAGATGCTCCCCTTTCTATTCTCTCTCAGTTTATCTCTCTTCACTTTCTTTCACTCTGTTTATTTCTCTCTCACACAATCTATCTCCACACACTCTCTCTATCTCCAATTGTGCAGTTGGAGAACTTGTGACCCCACGATGGGCTGACTGACCTCCATTTGTGCTATCATAATTCTGCGGTTCTCTGACCCACAATAAATACTTTCAATACCTGGACAGACACGCTGGTCTGGTGACAGGTACCGTGCACAATTACCGATTATCTCTTTCTGTTCTTCTCTGATGTGCAGCTGCCTTGAAATGTCTGTTCAAACAAGACAGACTGAATGAAATTCGAGCAGTCGAGATGACTTTCATCACCATGTATTTCAATCAGGATTTACTGAAGGATGAGGTTCCACAATAACATAACAATGATAGCAAAACAGGGCAACACAATGAATAGCAGTTGAGTACAACATGTGGTTCCAAGTAGGCCTCATGGTATTACCGCGAGATTATCAATCCAGAAAATCGCTCCTGGTCTGTGGACTGAGGTTCGAATCCTGCCACTGCAAATGGTGAAAATTCAATTCAATAATTTAAAAATATCCCTGGAATTAAGAATCTACCGATGAGAATGAAATCGTTGCCGATAGTCAGAAAAGTCCATCTGGTTCACTGAAATCCTTCAACGAAGGAATCTTCCATTCCACACCTGGTCAGGCTGACCGTTGATTCCAGATCCAAAGTAACGTGATTGACTCTCAATCGCCCTCTGAAATGGTTTAGCGAGTCATTCAGATGTGCTACAAAATCTCAAAGAAATCAAACCGAATGTATTGACCTGAGCAACGGAAAAGTGAACATTTGAAATATCATTGTCGAATCTGCAAAGTCCTCCTTACTAGCAATGAGGGCTCGTGCCACAATTGGGACAACTGGTTTACAGACTAGTCAAGCAACAGCTTGACATAGGCATAAACACGTAATTCTACCTTACAGATATAACCCAGAAAGCATCATCACCATCCCTGGATATGTCCTGTGGGGACGGGAGGCAGCTTAGTGCGACAGAGTCGGGCGGTGAATGCTCTGGGAGTCCTTGTCACCTGTAACTTCATATACCCAGCATATTCCCCTCTCAAACATTACCATCAAACAAAATTATTAACCCTGGTTCAATAGAGAGTGCAGGAGGGCAAGCCGAGAGCAGAACCAGGCATACATAAACATAAAATGTTAATTTGCTGAAGCTTCCAAACAGAACTACTTGCATGCCATATAGCATAAAAAGCAAGGGACAGACAGAACTAAACGATCCCAGAACCAACACATCAGATTTAAGCTCTGCAGCCCTGTCAAACCGATCGTGGATGGTGGTAGATGATTAAACAACTCACTAGAGTAAGAGGCTCCACAAATATCCCCAAACTCAATGATGGAAGAGCCAAGCACATCAGTGCAAAAGATGAGGCCGAAGCTTTCATAGAATTCTTCAGTCAGAAGTTTTGAGTGGATGATCCACTTCGGCCTCCTTCAGTGGTCCCCATCATTATAGATAGGAGTCTTCAGCAAATTCGATTAACTGGTATCAAGAAACGGTTGAAAGCACTGGACACTGCAAAGGCTATGGGCCCTGATAACATGCTGAAGACTTGTGCTCCAGACCTTCCAGCTCCCCTAGCCAAGCTGTTGCAGTATGATTAAAAACCAACAAAGGGGAAAAACTGCTCAGGTGTGTTCTGTACATAAAAAGCAGGACAAAGTTCACCTGGCCAAATACCACCTCATCAGTCTACTCCCCATTATCGGTAAAGTGATGGAAAGCGACATCAACAGTGCTATCAATCAGCAACTGCTCAGTAATAACCTGCTCAGTGACACCCAGTTTGGGTTCCACCAGGGCCACTCAGCTCCTGACCTCATCACAGCCTTGGTTCAAACATAGAAAAAGGAGCTGAATTCCAGCCCTTACCATCATGCTACATTCTTTCGAATTTGGCATCACGGAACCCGAGTAGAAAGGGTATTGCGGACAAATACTCTATTATTGGTGTCATACCTGACAGATAGGAAGATGATCATTGTTGTTGGAGGTCAGTCATCTCAGCTCCAGAACATTTCTGCAGAAATCCCTCAGGATAATGTGGATGTTGGTTTGATCGCTGAGCTGGAGAGTTCATTATCAGACGTTTCATCACCATATTAGGTAAGATCTTCAGTGACTTCTCAGAAAAAGACGAGATCCAAGCATCTTCAACTACTTCATCAATAAACTTCCCTCCATCAAAATGTCAGACGTGGGGTATTCGGCAATGACTGCACCATTCGGCATTTACTGCAGTGTTCAGCACCATTCGCAAATGCTCAGATACGGAAGTATTCCATGCCTAAATGCAACAAGATCTGGACCCTCTCCTGGCTTGGGCTGACAAGTGGCAAGGAACTTTCACACCACACAGATGCCAGACAATGACCATCACCAATAAGAGACAATATTACAACTTGGTATTCAGCAGCATTATAATCTCTAAATTCCCCACTATCAATATTCTGTGGGTTATCATTGAACAGAAACTCAACTGGACTCGCCACTTAAATATAAGAGCAGATCAGAGTCTAGTATACTGTGCGAGTAACTCATCTCCTGACTTCCCAAAGCCTGTTGATCATCTACAAGGCACAAGTCAGGAATGAGATGGAATTCTCCCACTTGCCTGAATCAGTGCCGCCCCAACAACTCCAAGAAGCTTGACACCATCCTGGAAAAATAGTCCATTTGATTGGCATCACATCCACAAACATTCACTCCCTCCCCCACCGTCTCTCAGTAGTGGAAGTGTGTACTATCTACTAGACACACTGCATAAATTCCCCAAAGATCCTCAGACAGCACCTTCCAATTTCACAAACACTTACGTCTAGAATGACGAGGGCAGCAGACGTATGGGAATACCACCACCTACAAATTCCCTTCCAAACGAGTCAACATTCTGATGTGAAAATATATCGCCGTTCCTTCACTTTTGGTGGGGAAAAATAACCTGGAATTCCCTCATTAATAGCATTGCGGGTCAACACACAGCAGGTGGACTGCAGCGGTTCAAGAAGGCAGCTCAGCACTACTTTCTCAAGGGGTCAAAGAGGGACGGACAAGAAATGGTAGGCCCATCGAGCAATGCCTGCATCCAAATAAAGATTTTTTTAAAAATAGTTCCAAGTTAAGCATCTCAATGTGACAGGTTATCTTATTTGAACATGAACATGAAAGCAGTGTTTCTTATACAGAACATTGTAGACGTTTCTGTTATTAGAAGGGTGATCAGTATTCGATGACTTATTGTTGCTCTGTGCTGTGATAAATTGCAACTGTTTTGCTAAATTCAACAACACTGGCGTAACAGGATAGATCCTTCGAAAATATCAGACTGAAAATGACAATCATCGGAGAGACAGTGTGCTCCCGCCAGATGAGACTCACAGATAGCGGTTTATATTCAATGTTTAATGGACTACTGGCCGACACTGAATCCTCCCACCATCCATATCACTGGAGTTACTATTGAACAGGACGTGAAGTAAAATCAACATACAAATACATTCGTTACAAATGCAGGTCAAAGACTTGCAATTCTGCAATGAATAATAGACCCTATTACCTAAAGGGCATGAGATATAGCAATAGATTTAGGCCATTCAGCCCATTCGTTCACTCTGAAACTGCCATTTTGTCATTGTCTCTATGACTAGTGGAAAATATCTTCTACACACTGACTGTATCAACCTTTGCAGTAATCAATCAGTTTCTATAAGATACCTCGCCTCCTATTCTTCTCAATTCTATCGAGTACACACACTGCCGTGCATATGACAAGCCACCATCCCCAGGATGGATCACCTCCAGCACCAGCAGAGCTTTCCCCAGAGATAGTGACCAAAACAGCTCCCAATATTACAAATGCCGTCTGAACATAGTCCATTATATTCTCAGCAGTATGTCTCCTCTCTTGTATTCTAGATCCCTTGAAATGTATGCTAACATTGCAACCTGCACATTAACCATAAGAGAGGACGAGTGCTTCAAAATCCTTTTGTACTTCAGATTCAATGGACCCTATTAGAACGTAGTGTCTGCCTCTAGTCCGCCTCCAAAAGTGCGTCACCTCACATGATCCCATATTGTGTTCCATCAGCCACGTGTTTGTCCACAGTCTGAAACTGTCCAAGCTTTTCTGCAGCCTCCCCACTTGATGAATATCACCTGCCCATCCAACCATCACTGTATCATTTCCAAACTTAGGAAAACTACCCTCAGGTCCTTTGTTCAGGTGGTCCATGTAAATGGCATTTCCCGACTCCCTGAGGACTGTCCACCATTGAAAAAGCACAACACCCAAGGTGCTTGACTCCATTCAGTTTAAACAGTGGATTACATGGAACATAGAAAAATATAGCGCAGTACAGGCCCTTTGGACCTCGATGTTGCGCCGATCCAAGCCCACCTAACCTACACTAGCCCACTATCCTCCATATGCCTATTCAATGCCCGTTTAAATGCCCATAAAAAGGGTGAGTCCACCACAGCTACTGGCAGTGCATTCCATGAACTCCCAACACGCTGAGTAAAGAACCTACCCCTAACATCTGTCCCATACCTACCACCGCTTAACTGAAAGCTATGCCCCCTTGTAATAGCTGACTCCATACGTGGAAAAAGGTTCTCATGGTCAACCCTATCTAACCCCCTAATCATCTTGTACACCTTTATCAAGTCACCCATAAACCTTATTTTCTCCAATGAAAACAGCCCCAAGTGCCTCAGCCTTTCCTCATAGGATCTTCCTACCATACCAGGCAACATCCTGGTAAACTTCCTCTTCACCCGCTCCAGTGCCTCCACGTCCTTCCTATAGTATGGCAACCAAAACTGCACACAATACTCCAGATGCGGCCGTACCAGAATCTTATACAACTGCAACATGACCTCAGGACTCCGGAACTCAGTTCCTCTACCAATAAAAGCCAGTACACCATATGCCTTCTTCACAGCACTATTTACCTGGGTGGCAACTTTCAGAGATCTGTGTACATGGACAACAAGATCCCTCTGCTCTTCCACACTACCAAGTATCCGACCATTAGCCCAGTACCCCATCTTTTTGTTACTCATACCAAAGTGAATCACCTCATACTTACCCACATTGAAATCCATTTGCCACCTTTCTGCCCAGCTCTGCAGCTGATCTATATCCCGCTGTAACCTGACACATCCTTCCTCACTGTCAACAACTCCACCGACTTTCGTATCATCCGCAAACTTGCTCACCCAAACTTCTAGCCACTCCTCCAGGTCATTTATAAAAATGACAAACAGCAATGGTCCCAAAATAAATCCTTGCGGTACACCGCTAGTAACTGCACTCCAAGGTGAACCTTTACCATCAAATACTACCCTCTGTCTTCTTCCAGCGAGCCAATTCCTAATCCAAACCTCCAACTCACCCTCAATGCCATACCTCCGTATTTTTGCAGTAGCCTACCATGGAGAACCTTATCAAACGCCTTACTTAAATCCAGATAAACCACATCTACCGCTTTACCCTCGTCCACCTCCTTAGTCACCTTCTCAAAGAATTCAATAAGTTTTGTGAGGCACGACCTGCCCTTCACAAAACCATGCTGACTATCCTTGATCACATTATTCCGATCCAGATGTTCATAAATCCTATCCCTTACAATTCTCTCTAAGACTTTGCCTCCAACAAAAGTGAGACTCACCGGCCTATAGTTACTAGGGTTATCCCTACTCCCTTTCTTGAACAAGGGAACCACATTTGCTATCCTCCAGTCTTCTGGCACTATTCCTGTAGACATCGAGGACATAAAAATCAAGGCCAATGTCTCTGCAATCTCCTCCCTTGCTTCCCAGAGAATCCTGGGATAAATGCCATCAGGCCCAGGGGACTTATCTATTTTCACCCTTGCCAGAATTTCCAACACCTGTTCTCTACATACCTCAAAGCCATCCATTCTAATTAAGTGTTGCTCAGAATTCACATCGGCAACAATGTCCTGTTCCTGAGTGAATACTGACGAAACGTATTCCTTCAGTGTCTGCCCAATCTCTTCAACCTCCACACGCAACTTCCCACTGCTATCCTTGACTGGACATATTCCTACCCTAGTCATTCTTTTATTCCTGACATACCTATAGAAAGCCTTTGGGTTTTCCCTAATCCTACCAACTAAGGACTTTTCATGTCCCCTCCTTGCTGATCTTAGCGCTCTCTTCAGATTCTTCCTGGCTAACTTATAACTCTCAATTGCCCCAATTGAGCCTTCACGCCTCATCTTTACATAGGCCGCCTTCTTCCCTTTAACAAGGGATTCCAATTCCTTATTAAACCACGGCTCCCTCACACGACTTGCCTGACAGGTACATACTTATCAAGGACACTCGATAGTTGCTCCTTGAACAAGCTCCACATATCAATTGCACCCTTACCTTGAAGCCTACTTTTCCAAGCCACGCATCCTAAGTCGTGCCTCACCGCATCATAATTTCCCTGCCCCCAGCTATAACTCTTGCCCTGCAGTACACACTTATCCCACTACATCACTAGAGTAAAAGTCACCGAATTGTGGTCACTGTCCCCAAAGTGCTCACCTACCTTCAATTCTAACATCTGGCCTGTTTCGTTACCCAGAACCAAATCCAGTATGGCCTCACTCTTGTTGACCTGTCTACATATTGTGTCAGGAAACCCTCCTGCACACATTGGACAAACACCAACCCATCTAACGAACTCTAGCTATAGCTTTTCCTGTCAATATCAGGAAAGTCAAAGCCCCCATAACCACCACCCTATTACTTTGACTCTTCTCCTGAATCATCCTTGCAATCCTTTCTTCTACGTTTCTCGGGCTATCAGGAGCCCTGTAGAAAACTCCTAACAGGGTGACCTCACCTTTCCTATTCCTAATCTCAGCCCAAACTACCTCAGATGGCGAGTCTTCATCCATCGTCCTTTCAACCGCTGTAATACTATCTTTGACAATCAATGCCACACCTCCCCCTCTTTTACCCCCACCTCTGACCCTACTAAAACATTTAAACCCTGGAACCTGCAACAGCCAATCCTGTCCCTGTTCTACCCATGTCTCTGTAATAGCCACAACATCAAAATCCCAGGTACCTACCCACGCTGCAAGTTCACCTACCTTTTTACGTATACTTCTTGCATTGAAGTATACACACTTCAAGCCACTTTCCTGTTTACAGACACCCTCCTTTGAGATTGATGCCATGTTCCGAACCTCCCTATACTCCAGGTCCTTCACCCTAAAGCTACAGTCTAGGTTCCCATGTCCCTGCAGAGTTAGTTTAACCCCCCCCCCCCCCCACCCAAGAGCATTAGCAAACCTCCCCCCAAGGATACTGGTGCCCCTCAGGTGCAGGTGTAGACCATCCTGTTTATAGAGGTCCCACCTTCCCCAGAAATAACCCGTTATCCAGATACCGGAATCCCTCCCTCCTGCACCATCCCTGTAGCCACGCATTTAACTGTTCTCTCTCCCTATTCCTCGACTGTCTATCACGTGGCACGGGTAACAAACCAGAGACAACAACTCTGTTTGTTCTAACTCTGAGCTTCCAACCTAGCTCCCTGAAAGCCTGCCTAACGTCCTCATCCCTCCTCCTACCTATGTCTTTGGTGCCAATGTGGACCACGACTTCGGGCTTGACGGAATTATATCTGTAAAATATTCACTCCCTGCACTACTGATACCCAGTAGGACGCACACCCTGCCCCCGTTTTACCCTGTTATGGTGACACAGAACTTGATGGTGCACAGTCCCAATCTAATGATATCACTCTGTCTCAACACTAACTGTGTGTTGCTCACAACAACCAATGTCACTGTGTGTTGATGACGATGGAGAGATATAGGGGAGAGAATATCTACGATGAATGACTGTGTGACTGCCAGCGTGAAACCTGCCCCGACAGCCTCGGATGTACCTGTGGCCGTTGTCATCACTGCAGACATGATCAGTCTTCCTGCAGGCCAAGTCAAGGTAAGTGACGGGCCTGGATAGTCTTCCCGGTTGAGCACTCAGATCCTGTGAGGACGAACTGGCAGAGGTGTTTACCAACATCTTCAGACTCTCCCTCCAACAAGCAGAGGTCCCAACCTGCTTCAAGAAGACCACCATCATCCTTGTAAGTGAGAATGTACATGCAACGCTCCTTATTGACTACCGCCCAGTGGCTCTGACCTCAATAAACATGAAGGGCTTTGAGTCGCTGGTTATTGCCCACAATACCTTCAGTCTCCCAGTCTGACCTGCTGCCTATAGTGTGCCGACTGATGTCATGGGTCCACAATGGATGCCATATACCGAGTCCTGCCCTCATACCTGGAATATCTGGACAGCAGACTCTGCTCATTGACTACAGCTTCATCTTCAACATCATTATCCCCTCCAGACTTATCTCAATACTCCGTGACATTGATCACGGCTCCACTCTCTGCAACTGGATCCCCCGGTTTCTGACAACAGACCACAATCTGTGAATGTAGGTATCGGAACCTTCTCCACAATAAAACTCAACACTGGAACTCCAGTGTTCTCAGCGCCCTATTGTACTCTCCGTGCACCTCAGCAGTGTCCTCAGACCCCTACTGTATTCCCTGTAAACCCATTGCTGTGCCCTCAGCCCCTTACTGTACTCCTTGTACATCCACGGCTGTGCCCTCAGCCTCTTACTGTACTCCCTTTACACCCACGGCTTTATCCTCATGCCCGTACAGTACTCCCTGTATACCCAAGGCTCTGCACTCAGGTCCCTACTGTACTCCCTGTATACTCATAGCTGTGCCCTCAGTCCCCTACTGTACTCCATGTACATCCACGTCTGTGTCCTCAGCCCCCTGCTGTACTCCTTGCACACACACGGCTGTGTCCACACACCGCTACTGTACTCCCTGTACTCCCTGCACTCCCATGGCTGTATCCTCAACTCCATACTGTACTCCCTGTACACACACGGCTGTGTCCTCAGCCCCCTACTGTAATCCCTGTACACTCACTGTTGTGTCCTCAGCCCCCTACTGTACTCCCTGTACACTCACTGTTGTGTCCTCAGCCCTCTACTGTACTCCCTTTACATCCACGGTTGTGTCCTCAGCCCCCTACTGTACTCCCTGTACTCTCACAGCTGTGCCCTCAGCCTCCTACTCCACTCCCTGTACACCCACTGTTGTGTCCTCCTCCCCATACTGTACTCCCTGTACACCCATGGCTGTGTCCTTCAGCCCCCTCCTGTACTCCCTGTACACACACTGCTGTGCTGCAAAATTCCAAACAACGCCAGCTACAAGTTCGCTCATGACATCACCAAATCAGGATGGATAGCAAACAACGATGAGTCAGAATATGGAAAGGAGATCGAGGGCTTTGTGGCATGGTGTAATGATAATAACCTCTCTCTCAAGTTCGGCAAAAGTAAGGAACTGATCACTAACTTCAGAAAGAAAGGAGGGGAACACACCCTTATCTACATCAACTGTTGAGGGAGTGCAGAGCATCAGGTTCCTCAGAGTGACGATAACTGACAACCTACCCTGGACGACTCACATCGGTGTGACAGTCAAGAAGGCTCAACAATGCCTCTCCTTCATCAGGTGGCTCAGGAAATTCAGCATGCACTACTTCTACAGATGCACTATTGTCAGCGTACTGTCCGGGTGTATCTGTAGAAGTAGTACGGCAACTGCTCCACCCAGGACCATTCGAAACTACAGAAGATTGTGTTCCCAGCTCAGACTGTGACGGACTACAATCTCCCAACCATTGACACCAATCTCCCAACTATTTACACAGCTCATTGCTGCATAAAGGTTGCCAACATCTATCCCAGACTCGTGAGGGAAGGGAGGGGAAAATAGCTGGGGCCTTAATAGATATCTTTGTAGCATCCTTGAACACAACTGATGCCCTTGTTTAGGAAGGGTAGCATGAATAATCCAGTTAATTATAGACCAGTGATCCTGTCATCAGGGGTAGGGAAGCTGCTAGAGAAGATACTGAGGGATAGGATCTATTCTCATTTGGATGAAATGGTCTTATCAGTGATAGGCAACATGGTTTTGTGCAGGGAAGGTCATGTCTTACCAACTTAATAGAACTCTTTGAGGAAGGGACATAGTTAATTAATGAGGGAGGGACTATAACTGTCATGTGCATGGACTTCAGAAAGGCGTTTGATAAGTTTTCCTATGGTCGGGTTATGGAGAAGGTGAAGTCACGTGGTGTCTAGGGTGTGCTGGCTACAAGGATAAAGAAAGGATGGGCAACAGGAGGCAGAGCGTAGTAGGGGAAGAGAGTTCCTGAAAATGGAGAATTGTGACCATTGGTGTTCCATGTAAGATGTTTCTGGAAAGATACGTGAATGGGCAGGGAGCAAAGGGGTACAGAACCTTAGAAAATAGGCAATGGTAATAGATAGAGGATTTGGATTGGCGCAGGCTTGGGCCGTGGGTGTACAAGGAGTAGAGTAGGGGGCTGAGGGCACAGCCGTGTGTGTACAGGGAATACAGTAGGAGGCTGATGACACTGGTGTGGGTGCAAGGAGAGTACAATATGGGGGTGAGAACACTGGAGTTCTAGTGTTGAGTTTTATTGTGGAGAAGGTGCAGATACCAATCTTCACAGATTTTGGTCTGTGTGTCAGAAACCGGGGGATCCAGTTGCAGAGGTTGGAGCTGTGATCATTGTCCCGGAGTATTGAGATCAGCCTGGAGGGGATAACGATGTTGAAGGTGGAGCTGTAGTCAATGAGCAGAGTCTGGTGTAGGCATCCTTGTTGTCCAGATGTTCCAGTTCCTGTACTGGAAAATTCTTCGTTCTAACATGACCAAAGACCCATCACATGCTTGTAAAGATCTCCCACAACCTCTTCCATTAGGATAAAAGATACAGAAGCTTGAAAACACGGAGCAGCAAGTTCAGGAACAGCTGCTTCCTGGCTGTTATTAGACTGATGAATGGAGTCTCTAATCTCAGATGATGCTGATCTTGTTCATGGTGATCTTGCCTAGGGCACGCCCTGTGCAGCGTAACCTATATTCTTCTTAGACATGTTTTACAGCCATCGTTCTGTACATCCTTGCTTCCTGGACATTTTGGTACGGGTCAAAATAAATCCTCACCTCCCTCTGCCCAGATCCCTCCAGTGCTCACGCTCAGGTCTCTCTGGTCCTCACCCCCAGCTCCTCCAATTCCCCAGCCCCAGCTCCCCGTGACTCCATCCCCAGCTCCCCGTGGCCTTTGTTTCACACTGTTTGTGTCATGCTGTCTGAATCCCTGTGTTTTCCTTTTCCCTGTCTGCTGTTTCTTTCCCTGAACCTATTCTCTTCCCTTCTCCCTCTCCACGTGACTGTTAGTTTCCTTGTTTTGTTTCCTTTCTCTATTTCATGACTGTCCATCTGTTTCCTTCACTGTATTCCTTCTCTCCTTCCCTCGTTGTGATGGTGAGGGCTTCTCTATTCGTTTGAAGAAGGTGATGGATCATTGGTTTGATGTTGGCAATACAATTAGTTCAATTGGTTTTTGGTATCGTGGACATAATTTAAAATTATCAGTCAAATTTCAAATGTTGTCAAAACAGCAACTAGAACGTGGGTATCCATTTAACAGCCAATGATTACATCTAACTATTTTGGAGCAGCCCGTCTCCCAGTGCTCTGTATACTGGCAAATCAAAGCATTCTATTCACGTGCAAAATGGCCTGAGATGGACCATAAGAAACTACAGACTGTTGTGTGCACAGCCCAGACCATCAAAGAAGATAGCCTTCCATCTATTTATACTTATCACTGTCGCATAAAGGCTGATAACATCAAAGACCTCTCCCAAACCGTTAATGATCTTCTGCAACCTCTTCCAACAGGGAGGAGACACAGAAGTTTGAAAACATAGACCAGCATGCTCAGGAACACTTCCTTCCCTACCATTATTAGACTGACGAATTGACATCTCTAATTTTTCAAATAATATTAATCTTGCTAATGTCGATTTTGCTTTGCCCACCTCCTGTGAAGCTGTAACCATTTATGCCTCACTCTGTGTAAGTACCCCACGATCTCTGTTTTCTTGTTTACTATCATGTGCCTGCACTCCTCGCAAAATAAACCTTTCCATTGTACATTTGACTAAAATAAATCAAATCAATTAAGATCAATCACGTGGACTGCAGTGGCTCAAGGTCTTCTCAAGGGCAACTGGGAAAATGAACTAATGTTGGCCCAGTCAGAGATACCCATATCCCGTTAACAAATATAAGAAGATGACCACACTCAGGGAAGACAGACAGGGGGAATCAAATCGCTTTAACCATGATCTTAGATATATACAGGTTCCCCTCGCTATCTGTAAGTCGAGAGTTCCTATGAAACCGTTCACAAGCTGATATGGTGTAACGTGCAGTAGCACTAATTTATATGGGAAAAAAACTTCGCCTTTCTTCGTAAAAGTGAAAATCCTCTTCGGATTCCTTTTGATTCGCGAAACAAGGTCCTAATATAATTCATTCGGAAAGGGAAGTAGCGAAAAGCAAACATTTGAAAAGTGGGGAACACCTGTAATTACATGATTTGGAGATGAATTTATGTAAAACTCCGTTATCTCACTTTTTAGATTTGAATCAATCTAAAGATTATGACATAGACCGAGAACACAGGGGGCCAAGACCTTCAACATATTGTCTAGCTATCACCATTGTAAACAGCTAACCCGAGAATGCAACTTAAAAAAAAAGGTCTTGTGATTTACACATAAAAGAAGTGAAACTATCACTGTATTCTAACAGATGAAAGGCTTAACAGACAATCAATTTGTCAATGCATAATTTCAGTTACATCACACTGTAATTTTTTGCTATAAATTCTGTGTTACGATCAATCCCTCCACTAAAAATGATGAAGGAGCGGCGCTCCGAAAGCTAGTGTGCTTCCAATTAAACCTGTTGGATTATAACCTGGTGTTGTGTGATTTTTAACTTTGTATTTACAAGGCCATGATATTCAGGAAGTTGGGAATGGAGAAAAATAAATGAGGTGAATCTCACATTTTATTTCCAGCCCAGCTGATCATCATTCTCTTTGTTTGCTCTTTTTCTTCTATATCTCTCTTTCTTTATTGATTCCTCCTTCCCTTCAAAGCAGACTTCCCTGTCAACGGTATTAAACACACTCTTTTCCAACTGCTTTCAGTTCAGGAAAGTTCCCCAGCACTTTCTGTTCGTTTCTTTGCATTTCATTGGATAATTTGAGATTTACAGCATCATCCTTTATTTGATTTCATCTTCAATTTTATTATTTCGTGGGATGTTGGCATCTCTGCCAAGGGCAGCGTTTGGTGACCATCAATAATTGCCCTGACTCTGAAGCCATTCCACAAGCCAATATAAAGTTAAACACATTGTCATGGGCCTGAAGACTCACTTAACCCAGATCGAGTAATAACATTAGTTTTCTTTACTGAAGGTGATCAGTGAAACAGGAAGGTTTTCAGACAAATGTTGCTTTTACGGTTATTTTTTTTGTGAAAATCACTTTTATTCCAAATCTTATCATTTTAATTTAAGTCCTGTCATCCGCTGTGGTGGAATTGAAACAAATCACTTGAAACAATATCTTTCATTTAATAAGCTTTGCTTCTGAATTACATCCAGCGACATTCCTACATTCATATATTGTCCTAACCATGAGATAAAGTCCGAGACAAGAACAGTTTTATGATTGAAATATTTGTAATTGGAAAGGTGGTCAGAAGAGAGCTTGAAACATTAAGTCTGAATTTTACCAACGTGTGGGCAATGGTTTGTTCAGCAACAGCACTGACACAGAGATGAAGATTGGGGATATTAGGAGATGGTAGTGGACAGGTTTGATGACATAGAGAACAGGAGACATAAATCAGTTCAGGGCAAAAAGGGATCTCGAGGTTTTGCAAATTTTTGTTCTCAGATGTATGTGAGGGAATGGTCTGCAATTCATTGATAATGAATGGAGACTGCAATTGAAACTGAAGAAAATAGAGTCTTTCTCTGACAGATATAGATAACAGAAATTTTAAACATGCTTATGGAATTAAGGAATGGACAGAGGTAGAGAACACCAACAATAGCGATAATAGGTTAGTAGCACACCCTCCACCCCGCCCAGAATAATCATCAGCACTGTGGATATCCGATATTGTAGAAATTCCCAATTGGGGGAAATCTTCAAAAGACTCAAGAAAAATTTCCTCTCCATTGTTGTAATGTTCCAGTCCGCTATTCTCAGATTCAGATCTGTCCTCTCTCTGTCTACGCAGCTGTTGATCACTGTTAGTTTGGAGCTGATGCATCTCTTAATACAGTGGGATAGCGGACTGAATAAAGCCCCTCACCAATAGGAGAGGGAAACCGTCCCGTGACACAGTTACATTGCATGGAGACTGACATCAATCAAAGTCACTGAGCAAACAATCCCAGTTTTCAATCCAGCACATTCAGTTCACAATATAACTGAACTGGACTACATGTTGGCATTGCTGGCTACTGATCAAATCTCCCATCATCAATTGCTCTAGTGAAGTCTGTTGTAGGGGAGAATGATGGATGTTATCTCTTCATAGGCCAGATGATTCTGCTCTGTTGTCCGTTTACTATGCTGTAACCATCTCGCCCCAAATCCCTCCACCCCAAAAGAAACACAACCAGGATGTTGTTTCTGAGTGGATCTCTCCTCCACGGGAACAAACGCCAGCCAACAGACTGTCACTGGACACAGTCGCCCTGAACATAGACAGGAAGTGTGGACTTCTCTGAATGTTCCTTTCACTGCTCTAATAAGGCAACTTTGGAACTTCCATAGAGAATATGCTTCAGTAAATTGTTTAAACAAATTGACAAACTTCTAAATGCAGTTTTATTTGCTGTTAACCGTATTTTCTATGAATTTTGACCTCAGCCCAAAACCAAAAGTGATAATTACAATGACCTTATTCATTTAGATTTATGAATTAGTAAGTCATGTTCGAATGAAAATGACTGGCTGGGAAATAGGGCGGAATGGTGGCAGCAGCTGCGGAGACTGTATGGGGTGTACAATGATATTCCCCAGTCATCATCACCCTTTCTGACAGACAGAAGTAAACCTAATGCACAACAAGGAAACAGCCAACATTTGGGAGGTGCAATACTGAATGACAATGTGAACTAAACAGGATAATTTTAAACGTGATAAAGTGAACTATATTTTATATACACACCATTTAATCATTGGGAATACAGATTGAGTAGGATCACCGGATCAGAAATATTAACTTTGATCTCTCTTCACAGATACTGCCAGACCTGCTGAGCTTACCCTCTAAGTTCTGTTTGTGTCTTGTTTGAGTTTTATCATATTGTTCATATCTGACAGTATACTTAAAATTAAAAGCAGACACTACTAACACAATGTGGAGGGCTATGGGGACAGTACAGGAGACAAACAGTAGAGGTATTGTCATTCCAAGCTGGAAGAGACAATGGGCTGAATTTCACACACTTTTACTGTAAATAATTCTGTGATATGTAATCAAAGCCTTTGGAGAAGGGGTAGGCAAACTCGTTCAACGAAGGACGCAGAGTGCTCCACCATCAATAATGTATTCCTGTTATCTCATGAAATGTCAGCTGCCTCTAAAATGTTTTTTCAAACAAAGCGGAGTTCCTGAGATTTACAGGATATTCAGAAAAATATACCTTTTTTTCCTTTGAATCTTAAAGAAGAAACATATTTCGGTCGTAACACAGGTTTCACAGACACACCAACGATAATAGGAACAGGAAAGGACTACATTGTCCACATATAACCAAATTCAGCATGTAGCCCTGTCAAGAACCATGAAATATAATTATACGGAAACATGAAATACAAGCAGAAAATGATGGTAGAAGCGCAACAGATAAGGAAGTATCTGCAGAGAGAAACAGAGTTAACATATCGAATATGATGTGACACTGTTCTAAAAAAGTCATATTGAAATCAAAGGTAATTCTGTGTATCTCTGCTCAGAGGGTGCCAGACCTGCTGAGTTTCCCTCTATCGATTACTTTTTCTTTCTGAACTGTGACAAATTGACTGATCTGAACAATATAAGCAAAGCTGCTGTCTCAGTTGAATATCGCGTATTTTTTAAGAGGCTGAATAGTACCGAACAATAGGGAGTGAGTAATGGAAGGCTACGTGAGGACTAGGCCTGATGTATGAGTAGGGGGCATTGAAGAGTTTAGTCCCTAAAATTATTGAACATTATTTTGAGTCTGAATGGTTGCTGGGTCCGCCCGCGGAAAATGAGGTGTTGTCCTTCCAGCTTGTGTTAAAATGTCCTGGAACACTGCAGCAAGCCTGACACAGAGATATTGGACAAGGAACAGGATGGGGTATTAAACTGGCAGGCAACTGGAAACTCAGGGTCTTTTGCATAGTTACAGCTTGGATATTCTATGAAGTGGTCACCCAGTCTACCTTTAGTATTCCCAATGTAGAGCAGACCACAAAGTGAGCAGCGAATGTAGTAGACCGGATTGTGGGAAATGTTGGTAGAATGCTGCTTTATCTGGAAGGTATGTCTGGGCCCTTGGTTTGTGAGGAGGGAGGAGGCAAATGGGTAAGTGTTACACCTCCGGCAGGGGAAGGTGAGGTGGACCTGTGGTGGGGGGGGGGGTGAGGGGAGGTGTGGGCAGTGAATAACGAGTGGACCAGGGTGTCCTGGAGGAAATGGTCACTTCAGAAGGCAGAAAAGGGACAGGAAGCAAATATGTGTCTGGTGGTGGCATCTCGCTGGAGGTGGGGGAAATGCAGACTGGTGACCTTCTGCATGTGAATGCTGGTAGGATGGTAGGTAAGCACAGGGGGACCTCTTAACGCTGTTGCAGGAGGGAGGAGAGAGGGTGAGGGTAGAAGTACAGCAGGTGGATCAGAACTAGTTGGGGGCCCTGTCGACAACAGTGCTGGGGAAGTCTCGGTTGAGGAAGAAGGTGGACAATTCAGAGGCAACATTTCTGAAGTTGACATCATCAGAAGCAATGCGGTGGAGACGGAGGAACTGGAGGAATGGAATGGAGCCTTTGTAGGAAACAGGGTGTGAGGATGTATACTCCAGGTAGCTGTGGGAGTCGGTGTGTTAATACTGGATATCAGTGACCGGTCTATCCCCAGAAATCGAAGGAGAGGTGTCGAGGAAAGGAAGGGAGGAGTCAGAGATAGACCAGGTGAAAGTGAGGGAGGGGTGCAAATTGGAAACGATAAACTTTTCAATTTCTGGACAAGAGAGAGGAGCAGCAGCCATAATATCATCTACGTATCGGAGAAAGTGATGTGGGTGGGAAGTGATAATAACTGGAACAAGGAATGGTCTACGTACCCCATGAAGGAACAGGTAAAACTTGATCCCACGTGTGTATCCACGTGCACCCCTCTGTGTGGCAGGAGCAGGCTGAAGCAATGGGTTGCCCAGGCAGTTCTGTTTGTGGATTTTCAGGAGAATATAAAAGCGAGCTCTGCTATCAGAGAACCATCAACTTCGGGACTGTTATGTGGGGGCGATTGGGTGGGAATCTCCAGATGAAATGTGGTCAGATTTAGTAAATAAAATGGCCTGATGTGCCATGGAAAGGTTATGGACCAGCAGTTGATATGTGGAAGTATCTGAGACCTGGAACTTAGCCTCTGAAATGGAGAAGTGAGTCCACCACCCTTATCGACACAGGCTGAATAACACAGTCAGGGTTGGATCGAAGCATACAGTGAACAGTCTGTTCAGAGGGTGATAGGTTGGATAATGTGAGGGGGATGCAGAGAAATTAAGACAACAAGTGGAAGTTCTCAATGAACAGATTGAGTTCATGTAAACGCCAGAGGAATGTGCCCAGGTGGACTGACAGTGTTGGAGCTGGGTGAAGGGTCTGTGGGATGGGGAATGGACTCTTGTCCAAAGAAAGGGACACCGAGGAGAAGATGGTGGAAGAGGAGTTCATCATTATGTCGTTCCTGAAATTCATTAAAGTGGGGGCACAGAGGGATAAAGCTGAGACCTTCGGTGAGTACAGAACACTCAGCATTAGAGCGTGGAAGTTTAGGAGAGATGGTGAATACACGACAGGAAGTGGGTTTGGGAGAGCGGATGGACTCAGATGAAATGTGAGAAGGAGAGATTCAGATGTGTATCATCTTGGTCCCCAAATGTGAGAAATGTGAAAAGGAGACGGGATGGACTCAGAGTGCAGGGCATGGGTGGGGTGGCAGGTTCCAGAGGCTCATAGGCATCTCTAAGTTACTCCATCTTGTGGGCCTCGTATATCTGGCATGCATGGCAAATGAGCTGGAGAATGAAGTAGAATTGGGGAATGTTGCAGCCTTGGACCAACATGATGAGATGCTGTTGGACCGAGAAAGTGTTGATCTCAGTGGCACTGACATCGTACGATCAGCCCTCAGAATGTAACTCATTGAAAATAATCGGTATCATTATCTTATTGTAATGCTCTGATTTGATTGGGGTGACACTCAACCAGCAAGGTCTTACTTTTCTGAGACATTAGACCAAACTGTGAAAACAGATGTATCTTGATGTTATTAATAAGACAAATCCATCCACGGTTTTGGAAGGCACTAGCAAAGGATGAGTTTATTTGTCATTCCCAATAGCTCTAGGGAAGCTGTCATTGTTCAATGAGGAAATTACCAGCACAGAATTTCCTCTGATTCCCATTAACCACAGTTTTCTGAGGGGTAATGATGCTACATGAGATAAATATTGCTTTGATGCAAGGGAAATTACTCTGATCTCACTTCAAATGACATTGGAAAATCAGTTAAAATGGTAAAGAGCAAAATGATCAAACACGGCTTGTTTGAGCAATGTGGTCACTGTCCTCACAACGTTTTAGGAAAAACTGATGCATGGACGTCTGATTCTGAGGAGCGGTTTGTCCTATTTGTGATGAGGCTGTTTGCTTAAGCGCTGTGACACAGAGACAGAGAAAAGGTTCCACTTTGTATGGGGAACAGAACCATTCTTTTCATGTTGTATTGGACAGTGACAGACACACACTATTGTCTGTTCCTATTGGACATTGATCATCCCAATCTCATTGTTGACTGATGACCAATAGCAGCACGAAACCAGCAGTTCCCATTTCCCTAGTTGGAAAGCAAAAAGGGCAAGGCATGGCCAGTGGAAGTGGGAGTAACTAGGGAACTAGTGTAACTTACAGTGGGAGTGGGAGAAGAAAGATGTGAAGAGATATCATCAGTGGAAGGGTATGTAGCAGCAGACGGTGTAATGCAAGGGAAGTAGGACTGTAAAAAAAAGGAGTAGGAAGGCGGAGGAAGAATGACTAATGAAGTTTTAGTGACTGGGAAAAACTTGCTTTAGCAGAAGTGAAGTTGGGTGAAAAACATCACTGTTCAGTAAAATTGGGATCTGGTCCCATTGAAAATTATGATTTGATATATTTCTTTTTCTATCACTTGATTCTTTTTCAGATTACACATTCAGTCTGTATTTCTGCATCTCCATCAAAAGCAAATGACGCTTTTATTTTCCCTCTGGGATGGTGTCTCAACATTTTTTATTTTTTTTAACATTATGTTTTTGCTTCCAATTCAAGGTAGACATGAGAATATGATTTGATCTCCTGCAGTTTGTCCATAACGTAGAAGTTAATTGAGTATTTATCCTCATCACATTTACTGATTCAAGCAATGAGTTTGTATCCATCCTGCAGATGAAAAATTCTTCAGTTCTGACTATTGTTACAAAGAACAGTGCCACACAAAAGGCGAATGTTCCACTGCAAGGTGCCAAACCATTGTTCATTCTAAATTAGGTATACACTTTATGAATAAGACATGTTGAGGGGCGGAGTTTAAAAGGTTAATTCAACTCTATGTTGAAAATGCAATTTGCAGCTCCCTCATAATAGGTATTCACTACATCACTTTGTAACTTCCCAAAAAAAAGAATAGCAAGAGACTGGAATTCTTAATTCGTCTTCTGTGAATAACATTTGGAGAATGGGAAGGAAATCAAGATTTGTTTGTGATTTTCATAAATAATGATGGTGAGAAGGTGGAAGATGGATGGCAGTTGAATGATAACTAATGGGGATGACACAAAGATTAGCTGGGTGGTTGACAGTGAGGAGGAAATGGTTAGGCTACAGGACGATATAACCAGATAATTCTATATCCAGATTAATGGCCGATGAAGTTTAACACTGATAAATGTGAGATGATGCACACCTGAATTAACAAGACAAGTGAGTACTCAGACTGTGAAGGGCGAGGACTAAATTTGCTCCTTTTTTCATTGCAGCAGGGAAGGTTGAGGAGGGAACCTGGTACAGGTGTACAATGGAGATGATGAACAGACAGCAAATGTTTCGCTTGCTCGAAGGGTCAAAAACAAAGGGATACATACTTAAAGTGAAAGGCAGGGGATTGAGAGAGGATTTGTGAGTCTGTTTTGAACTGAGAGAGTGGCACAGACATTGAATATAAAATCCCTATTGTGGGGACATAAGCTCTTTTGCCCAACCAATCCACACTGACCCTCCAAAGACTAACCCACCCAAACACCTTCCTCCTATATTTACGCCTGACTAATGCACCTAACCTACACATCCCTGAACAATATGGGCAATTAAGCATGGCCAATTCACCTAAGCTGCACATCATCGTATTGTGGGAGGGAACAGGATTACCTCGAGGAAACCACACAGACACAGTGAGAATGCGCAAAATCCATACAGGCAGTCACCCAAGGCTGGAATCAAACCTGGGTCCCCAGTGTTCTAAGGCAGGATTGCTAACCACAGATCCGCCGTTCTGCCCCTGGTGACTGGAATGCATTGCCTTGGCGGGTGATTGAGCAGGTAGTCTCACAATCTTTTAAAAAACTCTTTGGATATGCATTTGGTGGTGCAGGCTCACATTTTCATTCAATGATTCTATGTAGTAGCAGTGATGAGCACTCTGATCTATTCCGAAGCAATAGATAATGGCAGTTCCTGGTTTGTTCCATTGACTGTGCTCAGTAAGTGAGCCTCCAGTGAAGTGCTGGTGTTATCATCCACTTTCTATTCAAGTGTTTCGGTTTTCTTGGGTTGGTATTGTAATTTCCTGTGACGGTGATGTCATTTTCGGCCCTTTTTTTCCCAGAGGGTGATAGATGGAGTCAAAATTGATGTGTTTGTTGATGGAGTTCCGGTTGGAATATCATGTTTCTAGGAATTCTTGTGCTTGTCTCTGTTGGGCCTGTCGTAGGATGGATATGCAGACTTAGTCAAAGTGACGTACTTCCTCATCAGGACGGAAGAAAATGGTGTTGGGGTCATGTCTTTTGTGGCTAGTTCAGTTTCATAAATCCTGATGACGGGTGTTCTGCTTGTTTTCCGTTATAGTGTTTGTTATAGTTCTTGCAAGGCTTATTGTTCCTCGAGCAGAACAGACAAAGATATGAATTTATTGCGGTGCTCAAAAGTATGGAAAAAGTTGCAGAGTCGAAAAAGAATACTCTATTAGTTGGCATTACAGTATCAAGGAATTCTAATTTCAAGGTTGTCAGCAAAAGAGCTCGGAGTGAAATAAGGAAAAATATCTTATTTAGAGAGTTGTTTCGAATTGGAATTGACCGGCTGGGAAAGTTGTAGATGAAGATTCAAAAGAGAACAGGATATATATTTGGAAATTATGAATTTAATGGGCAATAGAGAGAGGGCTAGCAAATAGGAGGTGTTTGGGGGACATTTTTGGAGCTGATTCATACCTAATGGCCAATGGCGTTCTCCTGTACTTTAAAGGGATACCGTGTTAGGGAGCTGGAGCTGGGTGGCACGGTCGTTCAGTGGTTAGCACTGCTGCCTCACAGCACCAGGGACCAGGTTCCAAAACCAGCCTCGGTATGTGTGGAGTTTGCATATACTCCCCGTGTCTGTGTGGGTTTGCTCTGGGTGTTGCAGTTTCCTCCCACAGTCCAAAGATGTGCAGGTTAGGTGAATTGGTCATGCTAAACTGCTCATAGCGTTGAGTGTAGGGGAGTGGGTCTGGGTGGGCTGCTCATCAGTGGGTCAGTGCGGACTTGTTGGGCAGAAGGGCCGGTTTCCACACTATAGGTAATCTAATCTCGGATGCATGCAGGGTCATCTGAGATACTGAGAACTTCATAGATAAGTGCTTTAGTGTGGTGGCTACACCCAAGACACGCACCTAGTTATGTTTCTTTAATGACTGTAATATTTCAGTCTGACATTCATCGCCCTGAGTTCATTAGCCTTACCTGTCAGTCCTGTAATATTTAAATAAACACAATTTAATCCAACAGGCGATCCTTGCATCCTGTCCTATTCCAGGCAGAGAGTAAATGGGCGACAACCGGGAATGGCAATGGGAGTAGGCAGGAAATGTAGGTGTCCCCTGTGGCCATTCCTCTCGAAAACAAGTATACCATTTTGGATTGTTGGGGGCGATGACCGTTCAGGGGAAAGCAGCAGTAGACAGGTTGGTCGTACTACCACTGGCTCTGAGGCACAGCGGGAAAGAATAAAAGTAAACAGGACGTTAAAGATAGGAGGGTCGATTGTTAGAGGGACAGATCGGAGATTCTGTGGTCACAAACGGGAATCCAGGATGGTGGGTTACCTGCAAGGTCCTAGGGTCAAGGATGTCTCCAAGTGGCTGCAGAACATTCTCAAGGGGGAGGGGGAGCTGCCAGAAATCATTATGCACGTTAGCACAAATGATACCCGTACAAATAGGGACGAGGTCCTGCAGCGTGATTACAGAGAGCGAGGAGAAGCATTTTTTAAAAAAAACCTTGACAGTGGTAACCTCCTGAGAGGAAGATTACCGTCAGAGACTTGCACTCGAGGGGACACCAATATTTTGGCGGCCAGATTTGCTAGTGTTACAAGGCAGTGTTTAAAATAGTTTGGCAGGGGGTAGTATCCTCAAGAGCAGCAAGGCAAGTGCGAGGCTGGAAGGAGATACAGTAATCCGAAATCAGTAAGATTAGGCTGGAAAACGACAGAGAGAAAGTACTGCCTTTTGGATTAAATTGCATCTATTTCAAAGCAAGAAGGCCTACAGGTAAGGCCGATGAACTCAGAGCGTGAATATGTAGGTGGAACTGGTATATTATAGCCAGTATAGAAACATAGCTTAGTGATGGATAGGACTGACAGCTTAATGTACCAGGGTAAATGTGTTTTAAACAAGACAGAGATGGCAGAAGGAGGAGAGGGGAGTTGCATTTCTGATTAAGGGGAGTACAACAGCAGTAATCAGAGATAAAATAACTGATGCATCACCCAGTGAGGCTTTGTGAGTGGAGGTAAGAAATAGGAAGGGGATGGTGACGTGATTTGGGTTGTACTATAGGCCCCCAAATAGTCAATAGGAATGAGAGTAACAAATATGCAGGGAGAGAGGGGATATACCTGCAGGAGCAATAGGGTTATCATAATAGGGGATTTTGTTTTTCTAACATAGACTGGAACTGCCTGAGCGTTAAGGGATTGATGAGATAAAATCTGTAAATGCGTCAGGAAAGTTTCCTCAAGCGGTATATAGAGTGTCCAACTCGGGAAGTGGCAAAACGCAAAATTTTCTTAGGAATAGGGCAGGACAGGCAACTGAGTTAATAGTGGGGAGCACTTTGGGACAGTAACCACAGTTCGATTAATCTTCAAATAGTAATTGAGAGGCACAAAACAGGTCCACAGGTTCATGTTCAAACTTGGGGCGTGGTTCAGGTACAAGCAGCTGGGATCAAGGGAATCCCTGGAGATACATAAGAGATACAGGAGTCTGTGGAAGAAGGAAATCAGTAGGATGAAAAGGGGGCAAGAAAGAGCCTTGGCTGAGAAGATTAGAATGAATCCAAAAAGGTACTTTAAATATACTAAAAGAACAAGCAATAGCTACAGTGAAAATAGGACCCCTCGAAGATCAAAGTGGACAAGTACGTGTGAAACTATAAGAGATGGGTGAAGTCCTCAATGAATATTTCTACACTATGTTTGCCATGGAGAAATACATGAATACTTGGGAACTTGAGGAAGTTAGTAGTGATATCTCAGGGACAACCAATATCATAGTAGAGAAGATTTTGGACGCAATTTCTCTTTCATGCGCAATTCATTATAGAACTCAATTATCTGATTTGTCAAAATTCATTGGCACCCCCCAAACGTTTCAGTGATGTAGCCTCCCCTAACTGTCTAGTCCCAAACGTCACTATCCTCTGAGAGAAGGAAACATTCCCCACACATATACCTTGGCCAATTGACAAGAACAAAATATATGAACACATCGTCAGAGTGATTGGCCCTGATATCATGGCAGTAATTGACTGAGCAAGGTGTCAAGGAGACTGAACAAAATTGAACTTGATGGGAATCAGTTGTAAACTCCCCACTGGTTGGATCATTCAGAACACAATGGGGCTGGTGGACATATATCCTCTCAGTGCCTGGATATCTCTGTGGACAATCGCAGGGTAGCTTCTTCGGCACAAACATCTTCAGATGCTTCATCAATGTTTTTCCCTCTGTCATGCGATCAGAGGTGGGGATGTTCTGTGGAGATTACATAATGTTCAGAACAATGAGTCACCTCGTCGGGTATTAAAGTATCGAATCTGAACAATATTCAAGCTTGTGCTGTTAATGTATAGGTAACATTAATCAAAAGTACTGCTGGGCACTAAACATTTCCACGGTTAAAAAGAAGGAACCCCTAAAGCAACTCTAGCTGGTTTCACAGTCATATAAGAAAGCCATTCAGCCCATCACAACGATTGTATAAAAAACAGATGCAACGCATTCCCTCTCTCCTGCCTATTACACAAGAAGACAATTTTTAAAAATACAGCAGCTATTGGAATCCAAAATAGACATGCAGGAGGCTGGAAGAACAGAATAAGCAAGGCAGCGTCAAGACATCGAGAAGTCAACGCCTAGGATATAACCCTTCATCTGGACTTTGGTTAGGAGTAAGGGGTCTATAGATAAAGGGGCGGGTGAGGTAGGAGGAGGCAGAGTGGCGAGATGGGCATAAGTGAACCCACATAAAGGGTATCAGCCGGTTGGTGATGGGAGGACTGAATCCAGTTGGTAGCTGGATCAAGTGTTGTTCAGAGGAAGGCAAGGAGGGCAAGGCCTGGGAAGGGAATCGTAGGATTAGAAGGAAGGTTATTTGAAATTGGAGAATTCAATGTTGAGTCCCCAGGGTGTAGGCTGCACAGGTGACAAATCAGATCTTGTTCCTCCAGTTTATAGTTTGGTTCATTGTGGCAATGGAGGAGGCCAAGGATGGCCATGTCAGAAAGGGATTTGGGGTTGGGGGGGACGGGAGAATTGAAATATGAAGTGATTGGGAGTTCAGGTCAGCCCTTAGAAGCCTGACTGCAATACTCATCAAATCATTCACTTCATTTACATTTGGTCTTCCTGATGCAGTGAAGACCAGGTCGGGTGCACCAGATGCAGTAATCTAGGTTTGGATCCCACCAGCTGGCACATCTCCCACAAGACTGTTCCCTTCGTTATCGTGCTACACTCCCCACCAATCTCCCCCATAACCACCAGGTACATTCTCCTGCAACCACAAATGCTGGCAGACCACCTCTTCCACCTCCTTATAGGGCTTCAATCATTACTTGCTGGTCAGACAGAGGTTCACCTGCCTCTCTTCCAACTGAGTTTACTGCATCAGATGCTCCCGATGTGGTCTTTTCTACACTGGGGAGACCGAACACAAACTAAGGTCACATTTCACTGAGCATCACAGCCGGGCCTGCAGGGGCCAACCTGATCTCCCAGTCACCACCCATTTGAATTCCCCTTCCAACTCCCTTTCTGACATAACCACCCCTGGCCTCCTCTGTTGCGTTGGTGAGGCAGACCGCAAATTGGAGGAACAACAGCTCATCTGCCTGGCAAGCCTACCACCTGGAAGATGTAACATTGACTTCTCCAATTTCAAATAACCTTGCTACCCATGCCCTAACTCCATTTGCTACCCATACTCCTCCCTTCCATTCCACCTAATGACTCCGCCTTCCAGCTCCCAACTGGATTCATCCCTCCAATCAGAACCGGCCATTAGGCCCTCTATGATGCACTGACCTTTGAAGTATTCTCAGCTCGTCCCCTATACTATCTCAAAATCATCCCTGTGCTTATCTAAGGATGGTTTAAGTCCCCCTATTGTGGCTGAGTTGACTACATTAGCAGGTAGGGCATTCCAAGCCCTTACATCTCTCTGTGAAACGAACCTGTCTCTGACGTCTGTCTTAAATCTATCACCCCTCAATTTGTAGCTATGCCCCCTCGTATATGCTAACGTTAACATCCTAGCAAAAAGACTTTAACTGTCTACCCATCTCATCCTCTGATCATCTTGCAAATTCCCTCTTAGCCTTCTTCTTTCCAATGATAACAGACCCAAGTCTCTCAGCCTTTCCTCATATGACCTTACCTCCTGACCAGGCACCATCCTGGTAAATCTCCTCTCCACATTTTCCAATGCTTCCACATCCTTTTTGTAATGGGGCGACCAGAACTGTACACAATATTCCAAGTGTGGCCGCACCAGCGTTTTGTATAGTTGCAGCATGATATTGTGGCTCCGGAACTCAATCCCTCTACGAATGAACCCTAACAAACTGCATGCCACCTTAACAGCACTATCAACCTGGGTGGCAACTTTCAGGGATCTATTGACATGGACTCCAAGATCACTCTGCATATCCACACTACCAAGGATCTTTCCATTGACCCAGTACTCTGCCTTTCTGTTATTCTTCCCAAAGTGCATCACCTCACATTTAGCTGGATTGAACTCCATTTGCCACCTCTCAGCCCAATTCTGCTGTTTATCCAAGTCCCCCTGCAACCTGTAACATTCTTCCAAACTGCTCACAACTTCACCGACTTTAGTGTCGTCTGCAAATTTACTACTTCATTCACCTGTGCCTGCGTCTAAGTCATTTATAAAAATGTCAAACAGCAGTGGTCCCAAAACAGACACTTGTGGCACACCAGGCTGAAACCGGACTCCAGGCTGAATATTTTCCATCAACCACCACTCTCTGCCTTCTTTCAGAAAGCTAGTTTCAAATCCAAACTGCTAAATAACCGTCAATTCTAGGCCTCTGCATTTTCTCCAACAGCCTACCACGTCGAACCTTATCAAAGGCTTTACTGAAGTCAATGTATACCAGGTCAACTGCCCTACCCTCATTTACATGCTTGGTCACCTTCTCAAAAAAATCAATGAGATTTGTGAGACAGGATCTGCTTTTGACGAAACCATATTGACTATCTGAAATCAAATTGTTGCTTGCTAGATGATTATAAATCTTATCTCTTATAATCCTTTCCAACACATTTCCTACAACAGAAGCAAGGCTCACTGGTCTATAATTGCTTGGGTCATCTCTGCAGCCCTTCTTGAACAAGGGCATAAAATTTGCAATCCTCCAGTCCTCGGGTGCTAAACCTGTAGACAATGATGACTCAAATATCAAAGCTAAAGGCTCTGCTATCTCCTCCCTAGATTCGGAGAGAATCCTTGGATAAATCCCATTCGGTCCAGGGGATTTCTCTACTTTCACTCCTTCCAGAATTGATAACACCTGTTCATAACTAACCTCAATCCTTTCTAGTCTAATATCTCATACCTCATTCTTCTCCTGTACAATATTCACCTTTTCCTGAGGGAAAACCAATGAGAAATGTTCAATTAGCAACTCTCTGATCTCCACAAGGTCCACACTCAACTTCCCACTTCTGTCTTTGACTGGGCCTATTCCTACCCTAATCATCCTTTTATTCCTCACATACCTCTTTAGGGTTCTCCTCTATTCTATTTGCTAAAGACTGCTAGTGTCTTTTCTGTTTTCTTCTTAACTCTCTCTTTAAATCCATCCTAGATGATCTGTAATTCTCCATCACCTCATCTGAACCATCTTGCCTCATCAATACATCAGCCTCCATCTTCTTCTTAACAAAAAGTGCAATTTCTGTTCTAAACCACGGTTCCTTACCTTATCACTTCTTCCCTGTATGACAGGTACCTACCTATCAAGGACACACAATAACTGTTCCTGAAACCAGCTCCACATTTCCACTGTCTGCATCCGCTGTATTTTGCTACCTCATTCTTTGCATTCAAATTCATGCCTAATCGCATCGTTACCCCATCGATAATTCTTGACCTGTGGCAATTACCTATCCCTTTCCATCGCTCAACTAAACATCACTGAATTATGGTCACTCTCTCCAAAGTGTTCAACTACAACTAAATCAAACACTTGGCCTGGCTCACGATCAAGCACCAGATCCATTGTGGTCTCCCCTCTTGTCGGCCCTTTGACATTCTGCGTCAGGAAACCTTCCTGTACACAATAACCGATCCAGCCAATGTATGAGAGTTATAGCATTTCCAGTCAACGTTAGGAAAGTTAAGGTCCCCCATAATGACCACCTTGTTCCTTTCACTCCTACCCAGAATAATTTTGCTAATCCTCTCTTCCACCTCCCTGGAACTCTGTGGAGGCTATAAAAAATCTCCAAGCAGTGTGACCTCTCCTCTCCCGTTTCTAACTTCAGCCCACACTACATCAGTAGACGAGTCCGCAGCAAAAGTTCTCAGAGCCAGCATTTTCCTACTCTTGGCTAAAAAGACCACACCCCCTCCTCTTTTATCATCTTGCCTGTTCTTATTGAAAGACCTTGGACATCTTTCACCCAAGTTCCTATAATAGCTATGATGTCCCAATCCAATGTTCTGAAACATGCGCTGAGTAGATTAGCCTTCCCTGTAAATCCCATTGCACTGAAGTAAATGCATTTTAGTTCTTCAGAATTACTATATACTCTGATTCTCTTATCTTTCTTTTCTAACTGGCATGTTCTCATCATATTCAGAAATTTCTCCATCCATCCTACTATTTACACTGCTACTTCGAGTACCTCTACTTGCCTTGTCTGTCAATATAAGTTCTGCCTTTATGGGGTGAGCAAATCTCCCTGCTAAGCTATCGGTGGCTTTCCCATTTAGATTAGACCGATCCTTTTGGAACGGGCCTTTTCTATTTCTAAAGACATTACAACCTCCCAAAAATCTGAATCCGTTAACAGCACAGCAGCTCTTCATGCCATTGATTTTTTCTCCTTTAATTTTTCTTTGTTTCATTCCCTGCTTGAATTAGTCAGAAATTACTATTTTAAGGTTTTATTTTTAATCCTTTACATCACCTCTTTAATTCACTCCGGACTGTTTTAGTCTGTTACCTAAAAATGTCATTCATACCAATATATACAATAATTTATGGGCTCTAAGTCACACATTTAACAATATGCTTAAGACCTTCAGAGACGTTCTTAATCCTAATACTGGGAAACCAATAAACTATCTTAAATTTTCGCTCACTACCACAGAATCACCTGTTTATGCCCCTGACAGGAGAGACCCCTGTCGCAATAATTATACAAAATCTTCTCAATCTCTGCCCATCATAAGATTTGTTCCAACAGTCCAAGAACCGATGGCTCTTCAATTTTCCTCAGAGAGACTACCCCCTTCAACAGTTCCAAATACTGAACATCTGTTTGATAGAGGAATAGCCACCGGAGACTTTTGAACGATCTTCTTACCTGTCCTGACAGTCACCCATCTATCTTACTGATTTTGCTGGATAATAACTTCCAGCTATCTCTCTCTCTACCTGAAATATATGGTCTTAATATTATTACACTTATAAACAGAATTGTGCATGATATTAAAATAGAAAATATATCCGTATACATATCAACCATATTAAAAATAAATAAAATCAACCATTTGGAAAACTAACTCAACAAAAATATTCCTCTGCAATAAATTTCTCGAAGAAGAATGTCTTCTCCAGAGCTGAACACGTGTCGGACTCTCCAGAATAAAGGCACCTATTTATTAAAGACTCTCCTGTTTAAAAATAGTTTTTGAACCAAAAAAAACTAGTACATTTAAAACAAAGAAGAAGATTTTTGAAACATATGTAGACTTTTCTAGTTTGTTTTGTAGACCCTCCCCCCGACCTTGAAAAGCTCGTTACAACAATGTCCGTTTGAAAGAAATTTTTTTTTGTTTTTTTTGTTTTGAATTTTTATAAAACAAAATGGAAAAATAATCTTATGTTAATAAACTATATGAACTACATTAAATGGAAAAGAAAACTATAATTAATCTTTAATTATGCTTGCAATCCCACCAGCGGCTGTAAGATCCATACTGCTCTAAGAACACGTATTAAAACTTTATTTTACAATTTAAAGAAGAGTGGGCATATGTTTTAATAATTTGTTTCAAATGCAAGGTAGACTTGGCGATATGATTTGATCTCCGACCGTGTGTATATGTGTAGCATTTAATTAAATCTTTATCCTCATCTCTCCAGCTCTTTCAAGCAATCATATGAGCCTGTGTCCATCCTGCAGATGAAAAATTCCTTCAGCTCTAAGTATTGCAGGAAATGTTACAAAGAACATTATCCAGGTCCACGTAAAATACAAATGTTGCAGAGGAAGTAAGTATTGGACTTAGTCCAATATTAAACACATGCAAGCATTATGAATAAAACATACAGAGAAGAATAGGATAAAAGGAGAATTCAGCTACATGTACAAAACAAATCTGTGGCTCTCTCATAAAAAGACCTCAACTGCATCACGCTGTAAATTCACCAAAAATAGGAACAACAAGAGACTGGCATTCTTAATTCTTCTCGTTTGAACAACATCTGAAGAACAGAAGAAATAAGACAATTCTTATCTGTAAGCTTCATAAGTGATGATGATGAGAATGTGAGAGATGGATTTTGGGGCGAATGATAAATAATGTTAGGTGGGTGGTTCACAGTGAGGAGGAACATGCTAGTTTAAAGATGATATAAATGGTTTGTTCAGGTAGCTAGATCAATGGCTGATGAGATTTGACTGATAAATGTGAGGTGATACATTTCAGAAGTAACAAGACAAGAGAGTGTACTCAAACTATGATGAGGGGTTAGATGTTTTTGAAGCAGAGGAGGTTGAGAGGAGTTCCTGATTGAGGCATTTAAGAGCATGAGATTTATGGACAGTTTGAACAGAGAGCAGCTCTTCCCCTTACTCGAGTGCTCAATACGAAGGAGACATAATTTTGAAGTGAAAGTGATCTCACCATTAATCTGTAAAGCATAATTGCAGATTAATGTTGAATTTAGATTCCAGCATTTGCAGTGGCGGCATTTGAATCTGAGTTCCCAGAATATTATCTTGATCGCTGAATCAGAAGTTGGCGATAATACCACCAGGACATCACTTTCCTCTTATCATAATCTTCTTTGTTAAGGTATGAATGACGTTTTATCTTTTTTTATAATTCCTCTTCCACTCAGGAATAAACTTTAATTGATGTGTTTTTACTATCTTCCTAAATATTTGCCATTGTTCTTCAAACGTTCTGCCCTTCAATGTTATTTTTTCGAGTCCATTCAGGCCAATCCTTCCACATAATTATCACTGCCCGATACTGAAACCCTTGTATCTTTGAATCCGAATGTGAAACTGCAGCATGTTATGGCCACTCTTTCCACAGGATCCTCTAATATAAGATGATTTATCACTCCTTCCTCATTATTCACACCAAATCTAAAAGCCAGTTTTCTGGTTTGTTGTTTTAAGAAATAATCCCTCATACATTCTGCGCATCGTTATTTGAGGCTACCCTTGCCAAATTGATTAATTAAGCCAATATGCATACACAGATTGCTCACTCTTGTGCCCCTCTCACAAGCCATTGTTAGTCCCTGGTTTTTGAAAGTATGTTTGGAGGATGGGAGTATTGTGGCATGAAATTACTCCTAGAAGCAAGTTTGTGTCCATGTCCTTTATTTGGATCCAAACTGATTTCTCATTTTCGTCCCTCGCGCTAATGTCATTTTTAATGCAGCCTTGATATCATTCTTAATCAATGCAGCAACTCAACCTGCTGGACGTTCTTGTCTGAGTAATGAGTACCCTTGGCCATTTCAAATCCCAAAACTGACCTTCCTGTAACCACCTTTCTGTAAGCCCCACCAGACCATATCTTTTTAACTCTGTGCAGTTATTTTTTCCAAATATTCCATACATTTAGGTACAAGGTATTTACATAAGTTCTATTGGATTGGTTTATCGCCTTTAATACTTTTGGCGCACTCCACACACTCCATTCTTATTTTTTGATCTCCGATAATTCTGAACTTATCATTTCCACTCACATTTTTAAAATAGCTATGATTATTTTCCTCAGCATTGTCATTAGACTGGCCCTGCCTGTCTATTCTATTAAACTCTAATTTCAGCTCACTTGCTGCCCTGCTGCTCTGGTTTTCAGTCTCCTGCATTATTCATTTAACTCCACCCAAGATGCATCATCAAACCTCCCTGCCAGGATGTTGGTGTCCCTCCAGTTAAAATGGACCCTGTCCTTTTTTACAGGTCCCACCTGCCCTGGACAAGATCCCAACGAACCATAAATCTGAAACCCTCTTCCTGAACCAGTTTTTCAACCACATATTAAAGTTTTCTCTCTTCATCTTCCTTATCCCACTTCCACCTAGCAGAAGGATTAACCCAAGATTACAACCCTGGATGTCCTGCGTTTCCACTCAGGCCAATCTCCCTGCACTCTCCTTGCAGGATCTTGTCACATTTCCTGCCAATGTTATTGATACCAAAGTGTACCACTGGCTGTAAACCCTCCCCTTCAGTATGCCCTGAGCATTTTCAGAGACATCCCTGATCCTCGCACCAAAGACACGTTTTATGAAGAATGCATAGAATCGTCGAATCACTATACTGTGGAAATATGCCATTTGGCCCAATATGCCCACACTGACCCTCCAAAGAGTAACCCACCCAGACCCATTAGCCTATTCTCATACTTCACATTTACCCCTGACTAATACACCTAACCTACACATCCCTGAACACTATGAGCGTAGTAACCTGGCCAGAGCCAGTCTCCTACTATATATTGATTCTGCTTTCGCACCACAGATACTGCCAGTACATCTGAGCATTCCCAGCAACTTCTGGTTTTGTCACCAATGATGATCAGATACTGATCAAAACGTATCCAACTCAGATCTGAAAAAAAAACCTGAATTGATTTTCTCAATAAAAATCCAAATATTTGGTCATTCAAGAATCACAGCAAAATCCATTCAATTATTTTTGTTTGGTCCATGATTGTCATTTGTTCACTTTGCCAATCCATGAATAAAAGACATGTTTGCATGTTTTGTGCATTATCTTTTGGGAGGAGTTAGAGAGAGGTGGTGGGGGGGAACGTGCTGCGACCAGGGGGTTGCTGGGAAGGTTAATTTCCCACTAAAAACGGACTTACCTCGAGCATCAGGCCTCCATTTGCAGCAGCGGTGAGAGCGAAGAGCGGAGTGGGAGAAGACGAATTGTGCGCTGGGAGGGTAAGTGATCTAACATATTTGGGCAGCGATTGAACGAGAGGCACCACACGTGTAATGTCTCCCACCCCGAACTCCTCATCTAACCAAAGCAAAAGAACTCTGTACTGTGTTGATAAGATGCTTCTCTTTTTTTTAATCCTGTGATTGGTTAAAGAAAACCCTTTCCTTTTCTGTATATCTAATTTAAGACCAAGTTAAGCTTTAGAGTAAAAGTGACAGGAGATCTCAAAGCCCCCATGTTATGCTTCACTTGCTCAATGTGGGAGCTCAGGGACACAGCTGCTGTCCCTGTTCTCATGCAGGACGTGTGTCCTTATCCCTGCACTCTCCTTGCAGGATCTTGTCACTTTTCCTTCCAATGTCATTGGTACCAATGTGTACCACAGCCGCTGACTGTTCAGCCTCCCTTTCAATATGTCCTGAGCATGCTCGGAGACATCCCTGATCCTCGCACCAAAGACACTTCTTATGAATAACCCATAGACGGGATGATGGCTCTGGAGCGGCGGATGGATTCACCTTGGAGCACACACAATGCGGAGGAGGTTGTAGATAGCACATTCAGTGAACTAATCACATCACAGATTAGGGTTGCTGAAGGAGAAAGGGAATTGGTGACCAAAAGGCAGAGAAAGAGCAGGAAGGCACTGCAGATGTCCGCTGCGGTCACCTCCTTCCTTAGCAGGTATACTGTTTTGGATCCTGTTTGGAGAGATGGCTCACCAGGAGTAGACAGCAGCAGCCCCGTTAAAAACACCGTTCAGAAGGGCGGGAAAAATACTGGAAGGGCTAAGTCATAGGGGATTCAATTGTAAAAGGAGTAGATAAGCATTTTTCTGTTCGAAGTCAAGACTCCAGAATGGTATGTTGCCTTCCAGGTGCAAGGGACAGTAATGCCTCGGATCGACTGCAGAACATTCTCTCGGGGAAGGGTGAATATCCAGTTTTCATGGTGCATGTAGGTACCAATGATATAGGTTTAAAAATCAGGATGAGCTCTTACAAACACAATTTAGGGAGTTAGGAGTCAAGTTAAGAAGTTGGACCTCATATGTTGTAATATCAGGATTGCTACCAATGCCACGTGCTAATCAGAGTAGAAATGAAAGAATAGCATTGCTTGAGAGATGGTGCAGGAGGAAGGAGTTCTGATTTTTGGGACATTGGGACTGGTTATCTGGGAGGTGGGACTATTACAAATTGGACCGCCTACACCTGAGTTGGAATGGAAACAATGTCCTTCAGGGTACTTTTGCTAATGCTGCTTCGGAGGGTTTAAACTAATGTTGTAGAGGGATGGGAACCAAATGAGGAGGTTAGTCGATATTAAGGAAATAGCAACTGCAGCCTGTAAGGAAATAGATAATGAAGTCAGCGTGAGTTAGGGGAAGAGTCGGAAGGACTAGATGATGAACACAAAGGGACAGATTTTCCGAGGTGCATTTGTTTTAATGCAAGAAGTATAGTATGTGCAGATAAACACAGGGCTTGGATTAGTACCTGGGAGTTGATATTATTGCTATTACTGATACTTGGCTGAGGGAAGGCCATGATTGGCAAGTAAATATCCCAGGATATTAATGCTTCATGTGGGATAAACAGGGGGGTAAACGGGGTATAGGAGTGGCATTACTGATCAAAGAGGATACCACAGCTGTGCTGAAGGAGGGCACTATGGAGGACTCAAACAGTAAGGCAATAAGGGTAGAGCTCAAAAATAGGAAAGGTGCAGTAACAATGTTGGTGCCTCCCAACAGTGAGCGTGAGATGAAAGTACAAATATTTAAACAGATCATGGAAAGATGTGGGAGCAACATAGTAGTGGTGAAAGGCGATTTTATTTTCGCAACATTGCCTGGGATTCACTTAATATTAGAGGACTGGATGGAGCAGAATTTGTAAGGAGCAGCCAGGAGGGTTTTTTGAACAGTATGTAAACAGTCCAACTCAGGAAAGGGCCATTGTTGTCCTGATGCTGGGGAATGAGCCTGGTCAGGTTGTTGAAGTTTCAGTGGGGATTTCTTTGGGACTATTGATCACAATTTCATACGTTATAGAATACGCAAGGACAAAGGCAAGAGTTGTCCTAAAGGAAGAGTGCTAAATTGGGGGAATGCCAACTATACCAAAATTCAGCAGAAGTTGAGGAATATAGATTGAGAACAGTTGTTTGAAGGTAAATCCGCATTTGATACGTGGGAAGCTTTTAAAGAGAGGTTGATTAGAGTTGAGGTCAGATATGCTTCTGTGGAAATGAGGGGTAGGAATGGCAAGATTAGGGAACCATGGATGACAGGTGAAACTATGAGACTAGCTTCGTGGAAAAAGGAAGTGTACATAAGGTCTAGATGACTGAAGACAGACAAGAAAATCAGGAACGTAGGACCAATGTGAAACAAGGAATTAAGAGGGCTAAAAGGGGTCATGAGATATATTTAGCAAAAATGATTATGGAAAATCCCAAATACTTTAATTCATATATAAGGAGCAAGAGGGTAACTAGAGGAAGGGTTGGATAACTCAAAGACAAAGGAGGAAAGTTATGCGTGGAGTCAGAGAAAAATGGGTGAGATTATTAATGAGCACTTTGTATCGGTATTCACCAAGAAGAAATGTTGAGATTAGGTATGGATGCTTGATTCCTCTAGGTCAAGTTGAAATAAGGAGAGAGGATGTGTTGGTTATTCTAAAAGGCATTAAGGTGGCCAAGTTCCCAGGTCCAGATGGGATCTTGGATGAGAGAGGAAACAGGTGGGGCCATAACAGATATCTTTGCAGTATCTTTGAACACGGGTGAAATCCCGGAGTACTGGAAAATTGCTGATGGTGTTCCCTTGTTTAAGAATGGTGACCCTGACATTAGTGGCAGGGAAGCTGCTGGAGAAAATACTGAGGGATATGATGTATTCCCAATTGGAAGAAAATCTGCTTATCAGTGATAGGCAACACAGTTTTGTGCATAGAATGTCATGTCTTGCCAACTTAACAGAATTCTTTGAGGAAGTGACAAAGTTGCTCGTTGAGTGACGGTCATTAGATGTCATATACATGGTCTTTAGTAAGGCGTTTGATAATGTTCCCCATGGTACGCTGATTGAGAAAGTGAAGTCGCATAGGGTCCAGGCTGTACTAGTTAGATGGATAGAGAAGTGGCTGAGCCACAGCTCACGGATATTAGTAGTGGAAGGGAGTTTCTGAAAATGGAGACCTGTGACCAGTGCTGTTCAACAGGGATCCGTGCTGGGAACACTGTTGTTTTCGATATACAGAAGTGATCTGGACGAACGTATGGATGGCCTTATTAGCAAGTTTGCAGATGACACGAAGATTGGTGGAGTTAGAGATAGTGAAGGGGATTGTATGAGAATAATGAACAATAGAGATGGATTGCAGAGTTGGCAGAGAAATGGGAGATGAAATTCAATCCGGGCAAATGTGAGGTGATGCAAATTGGAAGATCTAATTCAAGAGCGAAATATACAGAAAATTGAAAAGTGCTGGGATAAATTGATGTTCAGTGGTTTCTGTGTGTTCAGGTCCATTGTACCATGAAGATGGAACAGTGTGGTGAAGAGGGCATATCGCATGCTTTCCGTCATTCAATGGGGTATTGAGTACAAGTTTTGACAGGTCATGTTACAGTTGTATAAGACTTTTTGTACCTCACATTTGGAATACTGCCTACACACCTAGTTGCCACCTTACAAAAACGGTATGGATGTTATGGAGAGGGTGCAGAAGAGGTTCACCAGGTATGGTGGGTGCTCGCAATGAAGAAATGTTGAGTAGATCAGCATTATTGTCATTTGATAGATGGAGCTCGAGCGTGGAACCTGATTGAGCTCTACAAAATTACGAGAGATATAGATAGGATGGAGAGCAAGACTTGTTTTCCCCAGACTGGGGGCTCAATTACTAGGGGTCACGAGTTCAAAGCAAGAGGGGAAAAGTCTAGGTTTAGATATGCGTGGAAATTTCGTTTTGCAGGGGGTGATGGGTGTCTGGAACACGTTGCCAGCAGAGATGGTAGAGGTGGTCACGATAACATCATTTAAGATGTATCTAGACAGATATATGAATGGACAGGGAGCACAGGGATACAGACTCTTAGAAGATATGTGCCAGGTTTAGGTAGAGGATCTGGATCGGTGCAGGCTTAGAGGGCCGAAGGGCCTGTTCTTGTGCTGTAATTTTGTTTGTTCTTCGGTATCAGAAAGCTTGCAGTCTTCGTACATTTCCTCAATCATATGGGAATTTCTCATTTTTTCATTTCACTCCAATTGCAAAGGATCGTACATAACACATACATACACAGGTACACACCCAAAGAGGCAGATACAGATACACATGCATACAAACAAAACCACATAGACCCATACATACATACACACACACAATGCATTACTTTGTCGAAGATTATCAATAACATTATCAATAATTAGAATCATAACTGGAATTCAGGATAAAGGAAGGATGAGAGAAATTGTCTTATTCTACTTGAAAAGACCATTATCTGAACTTACTACGGTAAACATCATACAACACCAGGTTATATTCCAACAGGTTTATTTGGAAGCACTAGCTTTCAATGTGCTGCTCCTTCACCAGGTGTTTGTGGAGTGTAAGATCGTAAGACACAAAATTTAGAGCAAAATATTAGAGTGCCATACAACTGAAATAGTATATTGAACAAACCTGGATTTTTAAGTCTTTCATCCTTTAGAATGGGTTGCAGTTTTCGGTTCATTAATATGTAAATCCCAGAACTTCATTTAAGTCATCTTTTCAGGATAACTTAAGGTTTTACAACAAAAGGTGACATCTCAGCTCAGACAATGCATTAAAGATGTGAAGTCAGAGTCTGTCTGTGTCCCAATCTTGAGTTAGACTCGTTCTATTTCCAAAGTGGAATTAACAAAATATTTAATACAATGACTGCCTGCTTTGACTGCCTGCGGTGTGTACATTTTTGAGCAAAACAGAATGTAGCTGCAAATATATGTCTGCAAATATAATGATATTAAACTGATGTGATGGTGAATATAGCTTGTACATTTTCCAATGCCTCCTGGAACTATTCTGTCCAACTAAATTCCATGTTCTTCTTTAGTAAATCTGTCCGTCGTTCCCCCATGCTGCTGAACTTTGGAATAAACTTCCTGTCGAATCTGCTCAGTCCCAAAAGTCGAAGCACCTATTTCTCCATGCTAAGGAAATTCCTCCATTGCTTTCATCCACGCGTTCCTTGGAATCATCCTTCCATGTTCGATGTTATGTCCCAAGAATGTCACAAATTATGATTTTTTTAAGTTTGTTTCCAAGCTTTGTTTTTAGGAATCATTCAAAGCATTTTGCCAACTGTCACATGTGATCTTTCCACAAATGGCTAAAGATCACCACATCATCAGGTTATTTCTTAATCTGGCCACAAGTTTGTTCATGAGTCTTTGGAATGGGGCTTGTGTGCTCTTCATTCCAAAGGGTATTATTTTGAACTGATACAGTCCATTTGAGTTAACAAATGCAGAAACTTTTTTCGCTTTCTCTATTAAAGAAACCTGTTTGTAACAATGCAGTAAATCAACTTTGTGATGTGACTGGCTTGTCCAACTTTCTCTGTGCAGTCCTCCAAACTAAGTATTGGCTATGAGAGCGATATTGTTACGTCGTTGACCTTCCAATAGTCCAAAGAAAATTGTTGAGTTCCATCAGCTATGGGAACTAACAAGATCAGCGAACTCCACTCCACTCTGCCTCGTCTCGATGATGTCTTCATTGAGTATCACATTCACTTCCTTCTGGACCTGTTGGGCTTTGAAAGGATTAAGCCATTAAAGGTATTGTTTTATTGGAACATCATTCCCTCCTTCCACCTCATGCACACTGCTATTAGTCCTCCCATTTTATTCCTGCGTATGTCCTCATAATGCTGCAACAAACCTTTCGATTGTGTTCTTTACTCCTGAGACAGATAGCTAATTCTCTCATCCCATTTTTTAAGCACTTCCTCATTATTTAACACACTTTGAGGCACATCAAACTCCATTACATCTGGATCTGATTTGTCACTCGGCAGAGCAATATATAATACCTGCTTCACCAATTCCCTGTCGTTATTATAGTAAGGTTTCAACATATTCAGATGGCATGATCAATACAGCTTCTTTTCTGCCCAGCATCTTTAACAGATAACTTTTTCTTAATTTGATAGGGACCACTAAACCTGCCTTCGAAGGTATTTCCTACGACTGGAAACAATACTAATACATCATATCCTTGGGAAAACGTCTGAATTTTAGAGTTTCTATCTGCCAACTGCTTCACTCTATGCTGTGCCCTATTCAGGTGCTGTTCAGTTAACTCACCGTCTTGATTTAATTGTTCCATCTCCACTGCTACATAATCCAAGTGTGAGATCTCTGACTTCGATCCTACCAATTTTTTAGTTTCAAAATCCATCTCACTTCCTGTCCAAATATTAACTCAAAGGTAGTAAACTAAGTAGATTCGTTTGGGGCATCTTTCATGGCAATCCATAAAGGTTTGATACCTTGATCCCAATCATTCATTGCATCCTGAATGTATATTGTCTTCTGGGTCAATGCCACCTTTCCAAGGCTCCCTGGGATTTTGGATGGTACGGAATTGGTTTAAAGTGATGTAGATAAGAGTGCTGCTGGAAAAGCACAGCAGTTCATGCAGCATTCGAGGAGCAGGAAAATCGACGTTTCGGGAAAAAGCTCTTCATCAGGATTCTTGATGAAGGGCTTTTGCCCGAAACGTCGATTTTCCTGCTCCTCGGATGCTGCCTGAACTGTTGTGCTTTTCCAACACCACTCTAATCTAGAATCTGCTTTCCAGCATCTGCAGTCCTTGTTTTATGTAGTTTAAAGTGTTGTATGCTATCCAAAACTTCCTTAAAAGTCTCAGCAGTGTAATGGGACCCTTGGCCTGATTGAATCTCTCCAGGTAGCCCATAATGGGTAAAGAAAGCTAGCAACTCCTGAACATCCTAATTGTCTTAATACTCCGTAATGGAATTGCCTCCGAAATCTAGTACATGCATGCATTATGGTTAGCAAGTGCTGATTCCCAACTTACTGTTAGGGAGGGGACCTCCACAATCAATCATAACCCGTATGAAAGATTCTTCAAATGCGGGAATTGGCAACAAAGCTACTGATTTTATTACTGCCTGTGGCATACCTACCATTCGGCATGTATAACATGTGTGTCAATATTCAACCGCATTCTTGTGCATGCCAGGCCAAAGGAAGTGCTTTTGTACATTAGCCCGAATCCTCCTTACACCTCGGTGACCTCCTTCTGTTAATTCATGTTTTACCCATAACACTTCCTGTCTGTATGCTGCAGGCAACACAATCTGGTGCACCTCTGCCCATTTCTCCTCTGCACTAACCTGCTGGGATCTCCACTTTTGTTTTAGGCTTCTATCCTTAAGATAATAACCCTCAGGAATATATTTTGATTCCTTTTCTGAGTTGGCGTCATAATATATATCTTCTCATCTTTCTGTTGCAAGTCTCTTAGCCTTTCTGGACTAAACACTTCTGTCTGACCCACTGCCTGTTAAGGGTTTTCCTCTGCCATTATATCATACAGGGTGTCAGCTAAGTGAACCTCAACTTCTTCGTCTTTCCTTCTTGCTGTAACTTATGACAGTGCCTTCTTACTACGACACAGTCTGGAAACCATCCATGGCAATCTTCTTGTAACTCCTTAGTTCCCTGATCTTCCATTGGCTTCTCCACTACAAGGGGTGTCACTCCCATCTTGGATCCTGCTAAATAATTCCCAAGAACAAATTGTATTCCTGAAACTGACATTCTGTCAGTCATTCCTACAGTTACTGCCCCATTCTCTTCCTGATCTTGCTGAGTAAACTTTTCCCACAGAGATAAAGTCTTTACAGAGATCAGCAACTAATTCAATATCCCAGCCCTGCCAAGGCTGTGCACTCTCCTGAAACTCCTTGGCTTTTCTTTGGGTCTCCTTTACTACTTTCCCTAATACTATTGCATTAGCCTCTTTTCCCACATCTTTTCCCACAATGTCATTCTTCCACGACCAGCACTGTGACTTTATGTGTCCCATCTTGCCACCGTGGAAACACTGAAGACCTTTCATTTTCTTGAAATTCTTTTCATCACCGAAGGAGAACTATTCCCAGTGTGCTCGACTCTTTGTTTTATAGTGAAGGATCTCGCCTGCTTCCAATTTCTATCCCTCACAGGGATAGAAACTAAATTTCACGTCATGTATCAATGCACATTTCTCGGTCATCTCTGCTGCTCCTTCCACTTCTTGAAGTTTCTGTTCATCATATAAGTTCTCTGGAAATGTGTTTATGAACCCCTCCAGCAAAATAAACTCTTCTGGACTTCATTTCCATCTGAACTTGATTTTCCTGACTAATTTGCAACTACTGAAGTTCACACCCTCTCCCTTTCTCTTTCTCCTTCATCTGTCTCTTTGGTCAGCTAAGAAACTTCTCGGCTTTTCTCTCTCGCTCTTTTCAGTCTTTTATTCTCTCTCTTCTCAGTCTCCTTTTCTCTCTCTCTCTTCTTCCTTCTCTCTATCTTTTTGCTCAGCTAATATCCTTCTTTCCATTTCTTTTGCTTCTTATTCCGTTTGGCTCATACACAGTTTACATTTTTCTAACTCTGCTGCACTTCTGTTTCTCTGATATACCTCAGTGTTTGACCAAGTCGATTTCAATTTCCTTATGTCCCTGGTTAAAACCAATTCTAATCTGTTTGCTAATTCTAAAAGAATATCCTTCCTCTGTCTTTCTAACCTTCCTTGGCAAAGTTGGGAAGCATCTTAAAACCTCATAAGCTCTTTAGCAAAGTTAAGAGCCATTTCCCTCTCTTTTAATTTAACCGACCACATGTAATCAAAATGAAACAAATTATTTCACCTACTTTTTATTTAAAGATTTACGACACTAATTTGGGATTTTGGTACCGTACAAAAATGAGGCAAATATTCTCTGTTCAACATAAAATAACATGTAGTTTTATTTTATTTTTGTATCATAAAGTGTTGTTATGAGTTTATATTTTAGTTCCAAACATATCGTAACAATGTAGTTTTTCTCCGAGATAATGCAAACATTGTTATGTGAAATAGTCGGAGTTCACATGTTATTGTTGTCCCCAATTTACAAAACACAGAAGATATTTTATTACTGTTCATACCGGGAAACTCATCACTTGCAATCACGACCTACATAATAAATAGATTCCGAAGGATCTGAATTCAGGCATAGTGCTACTGGAACTCACAGCTGCCTGTAATACTGAGTGACACACTGGCCTGCTCCTCAACCTGTCCAGAGACCTTACAACCTGGGTAAGGGCAGTTATTCAAACCAACTTTCACAAGAAATCATTCGCAGCCCACCCTGGGCAGGTGAAAACTAACCAATAGCCTATCGCTAGTCTTAGGGTAGACAAATATGGTGTCCAAATTAGATACCGATGATTGACCAACAAACAGGTCTTACAAATTCATCTTCAGTCTCAGCCTGCTCCAGGGAGCAGATGGAGGGCATGTCTTGCCAGAACACATCGCACAAGCGACTTTACAGCATCTGGCCTGCCTCCTAGATTCCAGATATTTGCACCCTGCACCAGACCCAAGATGAAGAAATTCACAATTTGACTGTTTTTGGAGCACACTGTGTCTCACAGTGAACATTCTAAATCCATAAGCAGTATATGTCACCTTCACACTAATCAGTGACAAAATAAAACTGAGCTTCCGTGTAGATGGCCGGAGATTAATATACAAGGGTCACCCAACTTGCTTTTGAGTGGGTTTCAATCGAGATCAGTCCTGCAGAGTGCATCTGAGGGAAACAGCAGCAAATGTCAAGCCGAGAACCACTTTAATAACTCAACTGTGTGGATTTTGTCTGATGTATGTCACCACACACACATTGTACTGACACTCAGTTGAATGTAACAATGGACACCATAAGTGCAAGTCTCAACCTAATGCCCCTTCCCAGATTCCTCACCTCACTCCCTCCCCCATTCACCAATTGATGACAATCCACTACCTGGAAGAAACAGTCTGTGCTTCTTCTCAGGTGGTACACTCCATAATGGCCTGTTATTGACTGCTTTTGATTTCAGGGCTACATATTTTGCTGACTTCCTGAGCCAGTATGGTTCCCAATATCCTGGGGATCATGGAATGGAAAACATAGGAAGGCACTAAGCATTTTCTGTGAGAAACTCCGCATGATGAGAGGCAGGTTTGAGCTACCAGAAGGAGAGTGATTATTGTTCACAAAGGGTCAGCACACAAGCCAGTATCCTGCACACTCCAGCAGCATCGCTGGGAACATATGCACTTGTGGAGAGACTTAATCAACACTGCACATTACTGAGGTCTGCCACTCTGCACACTGAGTGGGGAATTAATCACCAAAAAACGCATGGTATGTGGAGGTGATCGCTCAGTTCGGGAAAGTGGCATTTGATGCATCAATTTTTTTAAAAAATGATTCAACAAATATTGCTTCTGACAGTCTTAGATTTACAGTTTTGGTTCATAGATTGGGAAGCCTGGTAACAAACGGTGAATGGTTATAGAACTTCGAAGTACAGGCGAGGTACAGACTGTTCCTGGTGTTATATTCCAGGCTGGATGTCCTTTACTTTGGTGCTATGATTATTACATGTCAGACAGATGTGATAAGGGAATAGACTGACATGTGAAATTGTGACTTTTTTGCCATCAGAGATGTGGTTGAAGGAGGTCAGTATTGGCAACTCTAGCATAGGAACTATAGACAGGAGATGCTGTTGTTTTATTAATTAAGGAATCAATTACTGCTGTTAAGATGAACAAGATCTTGCACGGGCCTTCAACTGAGGTTTCGAGGATTGCGATTAGAATAAAAAGATGACAGATAATTACTAGGGTCATATTAAAGATCCCCCGTTAAAGGAAAATACATGAGCCAATGTGTTACCAATCGCTGTAGTGTATAAAAACAATAAGAGGGTAATTATATTTATGCTTTTCAATATGCAACATTTATTGGGGACAAATATTTTTACATTTATTGCTGAGAGCTTCTTGTATCAGCATGTGGAAGATACAACACGGGATGGTTTAATTCTGGACCGAACCTAATCTAGTCCCACTAGCCAGCACCTGACCCATATCCCTCCAAACTATTCCTAATCTTATATACATCCAGATGCCTTTTAAATAGTGGAATTCTAATTGTGGGTAAAGCTGCAGTCGAACAGCGTGGAGTGGGGAGCAGTGTTCATGCTCAAAATGGATTTGATGAGAGTATGGGCGCAATATTTTACAATCTAAGTTCCAATGAAGGAAAACGAGCCCACAGAACCTTCAACATCTGCAAATATGCAGAGCTGAAAAACAAAGAATAGAGAAGCTTAAAGCAGTTATAAAGTGAGCAGATCAATGGAATCCCTATAAGAATGTGGAAAGTGAAACACTGAACTGAAGGAAATCAATAGAAAAGCAAAAATGGGGTGTGATAAAACATCAGCGGGTGTTTGATCGCTATACCAGGGAAAAGGATAACTCTGGAAAGAATGGTGGTATTAGGGATCAAGGAGGCAGCCTGTGTGTGTATCCAGACAATATGATAAATACGTCCTTCATATCAGTCTTCAGTTTAGAGAGTGACTTTTTGGAATCGGGGAGAGTAGCAGAATAAAGAGTGGACACATCCCCAGATCTAGATGAGCTGTATCTTAACTCATATGGGAACAGAAGGAGGAAATTACAGGTTCTGACCTTCTTTTCTTACTGTGCTTTTGCCACAGAAGATATGCGATAAAACAGGGTGCAATCAAATGTAGATTCAACAAGGAGTGCTAGAGACAAACGAGAGAATTAAAACCACCAAGTCTCATATCAGTGAGAGGGAAACAATTGTAGAATTTTCTGAAAGCTATCGAGCTTGGATCATTAAGTATCTTCAAAGGTGAGAGACATATTGTTAATCAAACGATGAATGAAAGGTTATGAAGAAAGTGAAGTTGAGGATTATCAGAACAAACATCATTGAACTGAAAGGCAGTGCATACTCGGTGAGCTGCTGGGCCTACTGTTTTTGCTATGCCTTATGGTATTCGGTCTGCTACTATCCCTGTTTTCGCAGGAACAACAACCTCTCTCTGAGACACAGTTCAGAATGCAACTGACTAATTCAAGGAATTTATAAATGCTACACGGATAAGCAGAAATATGTTTGAAGCAGGAATCCAATCTTTATTTTAAAACTTGCAATGAAATGTAGTCTCATTCTTTGAAATACTAGGCAACACAGATCTAGTTTGTCATGGTCCTCTTTGATAGAATATTCCTTGGAAGAAGTCAATTGAACCTTGCTTGCCATCTCTCCGTGGCAGTAATATATTTCCTGAGATAAAGAATCAACATTGCAAATAGTCCTTCATGTACAATCTGGCCAAGCTCCTACTCAACTGAAGGAAGACGTCACTCCCCTTGTGCTGAAATCCTCGGACAATAAAGGTTCCCATTCCACTGACATTCCAACTAGTTTGCTGCACCTGTCTGTTAGATGTCGGCAGGTTATAGACAAGGACACTTAGGTTTTATTTATAACTGTACTTTACAACATTTTAAGAATTAAGAATTATACTGCACATCAATTTCGCCAAAAAAGTTGATAATTTTCTGTTTCCACATGATGATATTTGCACTGATCTTGTCCATGTGGACGCCGATTCAATCTTCATAAATTTTTCCATCTTCCTTGCTGCACGCATCCCCACACATGAATTACGTTTAAGTCCTACATTCTGTTTCCAGTCTTTTCAATAATAATTAGTCCATCGAGTGGATTTCAAATGCTAGAATTTTTAGGGAGCAGGAGGCCCAGTGTGCATTCACAGGCTCTTCAAATGCACATCATTACCTCCAAACATTATCCAGCCTTTCCTCTGTATCCTCCCTGACTCATCCTGAACACAATCTACTTATTTTATTTCGTTCTGTGAAAAGCAATCTAACTGTCTTTGTTGAAGAATAATCTCCTCTGAGTAAATATTCTCAACCAAAGAAAAGGCAATGAATGCGTTACATCACCTCAGCATTCAAATTGACCCTCAGCAGCCTTCTATAGTCAAGATTGAGTTGACACATTTCAGGTTATCCACCCGATATCCATCTTGTTCCCTGTTTTGTTTGGTATTGCTTAGTTATTTGTTTACACCTTAATACCTGAGAAAGAAACCTTTTTGCAAAGGAAAGGTTGTGACAGATTTGGGCCAAAGGCAGGTAAATGGAGTTATGTAACAAATGTCCTTAAATTGTGGAACAGGCGCAAAAGGTTCAACAAGCTCATCCTATTCCTATCGTCTTGTGTTCCATGTTGCAATGGCATGGTGACCATGCAGCCAATTACAAATTCATTTCAAAAGATAAATGTTTAATTAAATTATATGGAGTCACTGATTGTAACATAATGAATTTGTATTGCTGAATAAATCTAGGAACATACCTGGATAAGTTATGCTGTCCATGTATAAGGAAGGGTGCATTTGCTGTCCACCTTGTTTGCCACCAAATCCACAACATTTACTGCCTCCACCATCAACTTTCAATGGAGGCAGTGTATCCAACTAGATACATCGTAGATATTTACCACAGTTCATTCGACAGCACTTTCCAATCCATGACCATCTGCAATATCAAGGGCAACAAATCCATGGAAGCACCACCCCCTGCAAGTTACACATAAAGTCAATGACTGTCCTGACATGGAAATACATCTCCATTCCATGGGTTTCACTTGATGAATACCCTGGCTTTCTTTCCCTCACATTATTGTGGGTGCCCGTGCACCAAACTGACTGCAAATGCTCAAGTAGGCAGCGCACCACCACCTTGTGTAGAACAACTGTCTATGTGTTATAAATGATACCCCAGCCAGCAATGGCTGATACCTGTCACTGAATAATACACTAATGTTTCACAGCTTGCATTCTGGGTTTCACTTTCGGAATAAATTTGGTCTATATTCTTGAGTTTCAGGAAATTGATCCGTGATTTGATTGAAATGTAAAAGATTTTGAATTGCAAAGGCTTGATTGTGCAGATGCTGAAAATTTATTTCTGTGGGTCAGGGAGTCCAAAACACGATAACAGGGTCTCGGGATAACAGGCAATTTATTTGGGTCTGAGAGGACGTGAAATCATTTCAATCAAAGGGTATGAGAGTGTTTAGTGTTCGCCATCTGAAGAATTGTGGATGCATTGCGAATGAAAACTGTGAAAAGTTCACAGAAATATGGAGGAGCTCAGGGTTAGAGGAGGTTACAGAAATAGGGAGGTAAAGGTGCAGGAGAATGTTACAGATATAGGGAAGCTGTAACAGGATACAAATATTGCCTGGAGAGTGATGGGTTTATGGGATGGATGTTAGAGAAGGCTGTAGGTGCTGGAAGAGTGTACAACAATAGGGAGGACTGGAGGAGCTTGAGGTGTTTATAATGATATGGAGGTATATAATTTCGAGAGTGGGTTCCAGTCCTGTGGAGCAACGGACGTGCTGGAGGAATCGTCAGTTACAGGAAGAGGTGAAGATGCTGGAGATCAGTTGGGGTAGAGGGGTAGAAATGTTACAGAGATGGCACATGGGCGGCACGGTGGCACAGTGGTTAGCACTGTTGCCTCACAGCACCAGAGACCCGGGTTCAATCGTCCCTCAGTTGAATGACTGTGTGGAGTTTGCACATTCTCCCCGTGTCTGCGTTGGTCTCCTCTGGGTGCTCCGGTTTCCTCCCACAGTCCAAAAATGTGCAGGTTAGGTGAATTGGCTATGCTAAATTGCCCGGAGCTGTAGGTGAAGGGTTGAAATGTATGGAAATGGGTCTGGGTGAGTTGCGAATAGGTGTGGGCTTGTTGGGCCAAAGGGCCTGTTTCCACACTGTAAGTAATCTAATCTCAAAGATAGGGAGGTGTGTAGTGACTGGAAGAGATTACAGATACAGGAAGCGTTGTTGTAGATGGATGAGATTAAAGCGATAGGGAGAGATGTAGGGGGCTGGAGGATTATACAGAGATTTGGAAATGTGTCGGGTCTTGACTAGGATACAGAAATTGGAAGATGCGTAGGGTCTGTAGGAGCGTACAGAGATAGGCAGGTGTGTTTTGGATGGAGTAACATTTTTGCCATCCGAGGTATGGTTGAAGGAGATCAGGATTGGCAATTTAATATTCTGTAGTACAGGAACTATAGTCTGGAAATGATTTGGTTTAATTAATTAATTTAATTAATTAATTAAATTTTACCAATTAATGAATTAATTAAATTTATTAATTAAGGATGATATTATTTAATATCATCCCTCTTTACTGAAGTAAAGAGGTATGATATTGCGGAAGGGCCTTCAATTGAGGCATCTTGGATAGAGACTGGAATACAAAGATGACAGATACATTGCTAGGGTCATATTAAGACTCCCAGTTAGAAGAAAGTACAGGAGCTATTGTGTAACCAATCACTGTCGTGTATACAACAATAAAAGGGTAATTCTATTTATGCTTTTCAATATCCAACATTTATTGGGGTAGTCATGTGCTTTTAAGAGGGGACAAATATGTTGAAATTTATTGCTGAGAGCTTCTCATATCGACATGTAGAAGATACAACAAGGGATAGTGCATTGCTGGGCCTTATTGTGGAGAATGAAGCCAGTCATATGTTCGAGGCAGGATTGGGAGAGAAGTTTAGGACCAATGGCAATAATATCATATTAGATTAGATTAGATTACAGTGTGGACACAGGCCCTTCGGCCCAACAAGTCCACACCGCCCCGCCGAAGCACAACCCACCCATACCCCTTCATCTACCCCTTACCTAACACTATGGGCAATCTAGCACGGCCAATTAACCTGACCTGCACATCTTTGGACTGTGGGAGGAAACCGGAGCACCCAGAGGAAACCCACGCAGACACAGGGAGAACGTGCAAACTCCACACAGTCAGTCGCCTGAGGTGGGAATTGGGCGTCAGGTGCTGTGAGGCAGCAGTGCTAACCACTGTGCCACCGTGCCGCCCACCAAATATTTTAAGTTCCTTAAGGAAAAGGCAAAAAACGTTTTCAAAGTATAACGTTTTTGGATTGGGGAGACAGAGTTTGTTAGAAAATAGGATCTGGCCAAAGTAGTGTGGGGACATTTACTTCTGGGTAACGCTGTTGTCGAATAACGTGGATTAGGGAGGAGTGTCCATGCTCAAAATGAAATTGGTGAGAGTATGAGCCCAATATTTTACAATCTAAGATAAACTTTATGAAAACAAGCCCAGAGACACCCCGACGACTCCAAATATTCAGAGCTGAATATCAAAGTAAAGAGTAGCTTAAAGCAGCTATAAAGTGAGCAGATCAATGGAATCCCTCTAAGAATGTAGAAAGTGCAGCACTGAAGTTAAGGAAGTCAGTAGAAGAGAATAAAGGAGGTGTGATAAAACATTAGTCGGTAAGATTAGTAAGTAGCCCAAGATATTCTATCCACACATTGGGGGAAGAGGATAACAAGGGAAAGAACGGGGAATATGGGGGATCAAGGAGGCAGCCTGTGCACACAGCCAGAAAATACATGAAATAAGTATTTCAGACCCGTCTTCACTTGGGCGAAGGAGATCCTGGATTCAGGGAGAGTGACTGTGTGACCCTTTAACAGATTGATAGTGACCGGAAGGAAGAACTGGAAATTTTGGCAGAGTAAAATCTGGACAAATCCCCAGATCTGTGAGCTGTATCTTAAATTAATATGAAAGGAAAGGGAGAAACTAACAGGCTCTGAGCTTTATTTATTTATTGTGCATTTGAACAGAGTGGAGGAGCGATGGAGAGGTCGGCAACTAGTTTCGTTTAAACAAACTGCGCTAGAAATAAACAACGGAAGTAAAGACGATGAAGTCTCACGTCAGTGAGGGAAACAATTACAGAAGATTTTTAAAATATCTTCAAGGCTGAGAGATATATTTTTATTTAGTCAGTGAATCATAGGTGACGGGTAAAGTGCAGGAAAGTGGAGTTGAGTACTATCAGAACAAACATCATTGAACTGAAAGGCAGAACAGCTGGAGAGGTGCTGGAAATATTACTGTCCCTATGCCTTATGGTATCCAGTCTGCTACTAATCCTGTGTTTGTGAGAACAACAACTTGTCTCCCGTTGGAGTGAGACACAGTTCGGAATACAACTGAATTTATAAATGGCACACAAATGGCCAGAAATTATTTAGAAGCAGGAATGTAATCAGTATTCTGTAACATCCAAGGAAAATAATGTTCATTCCTTGAAACACTAGGGAACACAGGCCAAGTTTCTCATGGACATCTTTGATAGCATTGTCCTTGGTTGAAGTCTATTGAACCTTCCTTTTCCTCTCTCTATGGCAATGAAATATTTACTGAGAGAAAGAACTAAAACTGCACAGAGTCCTCTGGGTGCAGTCTGACTAAGCTCCAATTCAACTGAAGCAAGATATTTCTACCCTTGTGCTTACACCCTCTGACAATAAAAATTCTCATTCCACTGTCTTTCCAAATAGCCTGCTGCACCTGTAAGTTAGACGTCAGCAGTGTATAGACAAGGACACCTTGGGTTTTATTTATATCTGTACTTTTCAGTGTTTCACAATTTATGAAATATAATGTCTATTAATTTCTCCAATAAAGTGGATAACTTCACGTTTCTGCATCATATGTCATTTGCAATGATCTTGCCCATGTGGCGGCCCATTCAATTTTCTAAATATTTACATCTTCCTCACAGCACACATTTCCACACAAAAATTAACTGTAAATTCTTCACTCTGTTTCCTGTCTTTTCATGAATACTTAATCCATCCGAGTACATACATAATTATAGTTTTATACGAGTGAAGGAGTCCCATAGTGTTCTCACTGGCCCTTCAAATGAGCATTATTATCTCCACCCAATTTCCCACTTTTACTCTGCAACCTGCTTGACACATGCCAAACACAATCTATTTCTTACTTTGAAAACTGTCTTTGTTGAAGAAACTATTCGCAACAGAAGTAAAGGCAATGAGTGAGGACATTACCCATCATTCAAATTGTCCCTCTACAGCCCTCTGTCGTCAACACTGAGTTGACACGTTTCAGGTTATCCATTCAACATCCATCTTGTTCCCTGTTTTGTTTGGTATTGTTTCGTTCTTTGTGTACACCTGAATACCTGAGATAGAAACCCTTTTGGGAAGGAAGGGTCGTGACCGATTTGGGCTAAAAACAGGTAAAAGGAGTTATGTAACAAATTAGTTATAATCTCCTTAAATTATGGAACAGGCGCAAAGTGCTCAACAACCACATCCTGTCCTGATCCTATTGTGTTCCACGTGGCAATGGCACGGCGACCATGCAGCCAATTACAAACCCATTTCAGCAGATAATTGTTCAATTAAATTACATGGAGTCACTGATTGTAACAAATTGAAGTCGTATTGCCAAAAAGTAGCTAAGACCATATCTAGAACAGCTATGCTGCCCCTGTATAAGAAAGGGTACATGTGTAGTCCAGCTCGATTGCCACAACATCCACAACATTCACCATTTCCACGATCAACCCTCAATGGAGGCAGTGTGTTCCAGATACATGGTACATTGCAGACATTTATCAAAGTCCATTCGACAGCACCTTTCAAGCCTTGATCATCTGAAGTAGCAAGGGCAACAGATCAGCGGAAACACTAACCCTGCAAGTTGCACATAAAGTCAATGACCATCTTGACTGGGAAATATATCTCAGTCTAGCGGGTGTCACTTGATGAATATCCTGCTTTTCATTCCCTAACATTATTGTGGGTGACCCTGCTGCATGGGCAGCACACAACCACCTTGTCCAGAACAACAGTGTATGGGCAATAAATGATGGCCCACCCAGCAATGTCTGATACCAATCAATGAATAATACACAAATGTTTCACTGTTTTGCATCTGAGTGTCCCTTGCTGCATTTGTGAATAGATTTAATCAATATCTTTGAGTCTCAGGAAATGGAGAGGTGATTTGTTTGAGGAGCAAAAGCTTCTGAGTGAAAAGAGCTTCATAGGGCCGATGCTGAGAAATTATTTCTGTGGTTCTGGGAATCCAAAACATGATGACAGGATCTCAGGATAAGGGGCAACTTATCTTGGACTAAAAAGATATGAAATTATATCCCTCCTTCTTCTTCTTAACAATAGATGTAATTTCTATAGTAAACCACGGTTCCCTTACATTATCACTTCCTCCCTGCCTGATAGGGGCATGCTATTTAAGGACACGTGATGTCTGTTCTTTAAACCAGCTTCACACTTCAATTATCCCCATCCCCTGCATTTTGCTACCCTGTTCTATGCATCATAGGTTCTGCTTAATCACGTTACAATTGCCCTTCCCTCATTGAGAACTCTTGCCCTGTGGCATGTACCTATACCTTTCCCTCAGCAAACGATGATGGAGGAGGTTAGAGAGATAGGGAGGAATGTAGGGTTTGGAGGTGCTTAGTGAGATAGTGAGGGGTGTAGGATTTGGACGACGTTACAGAGATAGGGAGGGGTATAGAGTTTGGAGGAGTTTAAAGAGATAGTGAGGAGGAAGGTTCTGCAGATATTTACAGTGATAGATTTGTTGATGAATGGGCAGACAAGGGGCAGAGAGTATTTGAAGGACTGAGACCTTAGAATGTCCAATCACGAGAGCCAAGGAGTCAGTGTCATCCACACAGGAGAGGCCCTTCTGCTGACTGTAATAAAAATAAAAGGCCCTGTAGGCCGTGCAAACTCCTCTTTCCTAATGCCTTGGAGCTTATGCCAGAATTGAGAGAGATGTCCTCCAGTCTACCAAGCAACAATGTGACATGACAAAACCTCATGGGGTCATATCAAAGCCTGACACGGAAACCTTCTGCTGACCACCCCCCGCCCCCTCAGCCTCACGGGGTCAGATCAAACACTGACAAGGAAACCACCTGCTGACTCCCCTCCTCAGCTGGTGGATCAGTGTCCCCCTACATTGAACAACACTTGGTGGAAGCACTGAGAGAGTGACAGAGCTGGAGAGTGTATACTGGATGGGCCATTTCAAAACCAACACCAAGAGGGGCTCAGCAGCAGCATCACTGATCGATGTGGTGGGATCCAAAAGGGCACAACAGGTTCAATGCGTCTGCACCAGGTCGGGGGGAACGACTGATAGGGAGAAACATCCTTAACCTCATCCTCACCAACCTAGCAGCTGGAGACACATTGTTCGATGACCGTATTGGGAACGGCCAATTACCGCACACAGTATTTCTGGAGACAAAGTTCCACTTTTACATCGTGAAGACCCCCTGTGCATTTGTGATACCATTACTGTGCTAAACAGGGCAGATTTCCAACAGATTTTGGAACTTCCCACTGGCCTGTGTGAGGTGGTTCGGGTCATTACCAACAGCAGCAGAATTGACCTCCAGCATAAGTTTCACTATCACTGTCTGGTGTATGCTCCACTTTATCCTGACCATCAAGCCAGTGATACAGCCTTGTTAAATGGAGAATACAGGAGGGCCTGCCTATAGTAGCACCAAATACACCTCAGAATGAGATGTAGTTACTAAATTGGGCCACTTACTCACCGCATGGTATAAATAGCAAATGATACACAGATCTATCCAATGAATCAGGACTCATCTCTGCAATCCTCTCATATACAGACTGGGTGAGTGGTGGTGGACAATCACACAACTCACCGGAGGAGGAGGATCCACAAATGCCACCTTCCTCAAAGATTAAAGAGCCCAGCACAATAATAGAAAAGCTAAGGCTGAAAATTTAACAACATTATTTCTGTCTGAACATCGATGGGAGTATCAACTTTAGTCTCCTCCAGATGGCAGTCTTCAGCTAAACGATTTACAACAAGAAAACACACAGCTGAATTCGAGAGGTGAGGTGACAGTGACTTCACTTTTAGCATGATCATAACTGCATTTGACCAAATGTCGTATCCAGGATTAACGGCAAACCTGGAGCAAATAGGAATCGTCTGCATTGGCAGAAGTTACACCTGGTACAAAGGAAGGTGGCTGGGGTTGGTGCAGGGCAACCATCTCAGCTCTGCCGCAGTTCCCCAAGGGAGGGATTTCTGGGTAAGCCTGTAGATCAGAAATGGAAAGGTAGGGCACCATACCCCGACAGGATGATTGGGCTGCTCTCTCGTTAGACAGAGACGACTGGTGGTAGATTAACTGGACAGTCATCATGCCTCAAGTAAGGGAGAGCTTGAGTAGGACAGCCCTTATCATACACCTCAGTCAGTGCAGGAATTGAACCCACACTTTTAGTATTAATCTGCATTACAAACCAGCTATCCAACTAACCAAGTCATCAGTCAGCTCCCTGTGGTAGGTATTGTAATATTATTCCATTCAGATATGTTGCTAAACACCTTTGGAGCAGGTGGAACTCAAAGCCAGCTTCCAAGCTCAGAGAGAGGGACAGCATCAGTGAGCTGTAAAAGCGCTCTCTCTGTCCTAGGTCCAATAATTTTCAGCTGCTTCATAAATGACCATCCCGACTCAAGTGAAGTCACAACTGGGATTGTTTGCCAATGATTGGACAATATTCACCACGATTCGTGATTTAATCTGATACTGAACCAATCCTGATCCAAATGCAACAAGGCCCTGGAAATATGAAGGTGTGTGTTTAACAATGACAAGTCCCATTCCCATTGCACACATGTCAGACAACAACTACCTCTAATAATTGAAAATGGAATCATATCCTCTAACGTTCAATGTCACCACCATCACTGAACTCCAAACGATCAATATCCCGCGGGTTACCGTTAACCAGAACTGGACTGACCATATACTTTCATTATCCATTCCTGTAAAGGCTTTATGCTAAAACGTCGACTCTCCTGTACCTCAGATGCTGCCTGACCTGTTGTGCTATTTCAGCGTATAAATTAATTGGCTCCAAGAATATCTCAAGGGCTAGGAATCCTGCAGAAATAACATACCTCATGATTTCCAAAAGCCTGTACACCATCTATAAGACACCCATTGAATGTGTGTGCGATGAAATACCCGCCCCCTCCCCATTTTCCCTGTGAATGCAGCTTCACCCCTCAACCACTGACACTCAGGAGCATCAATACCTGCCATCTACACGGTGCTCTGCAGAAATGTAACAAGGCTCCTTACAGCGTACCTCTGAAACCATGACCGTCAAGAAGGACAAGGGAAACAGACACATGGAATAATCATCATATTCATTTTCCATTCCCAACCAACCACCATCCTGTTTGGGAAGTATATTACCATTCCTTCAGTGTCACTATTTCAAGGTCCCCCCTAATGGTATTAGAACATAGAACAGTACAGCACAGAACAAGCTCTTCAACCCACAACGCTGTGCCGACCATTGACCCTCATGTATGCACCCTCAAATTTCTGTGACTGTATGCATGTCCAGCAGTCTCTTAAATGTCCCCAATGACCCTGCCTCCACAACTGCTGCTGGCAACGCATTCCATGCTCTCACAACTCTCTGTTTAAAGAACCCGCCTCTGACATCCCCTCTATACTTTCCTCCAACCAGCTTAAAACTATGACCCCTCGTATTAGCCATTTCTGCCCTTTGAAATAGTCTCTGACTATCGACTCTATCTATGCCTCTCATTATCTTGTATACCTCAATTAGGTCCCCTCTCCTCCTGCTTTTCTCCAATAAAAGGAGTCCGAGCTCAGTCAACCTCTCTTCATAAGATAAGCCCTCCAGTCCAGGCAGCATCCTGGTAAACCTCATCTGAACCCTCTGCAAAGCATCCACATCTTTCCTATAATAGGACGACCAGAACTGGATGCAATATTCCAAGTGCGGTCTAACCAAAGTTTTATAGAGCTGCAACAAGATCTCACGACTCTAAAAATCAATCCCCCGTTAATAAAAGCCAAAACACCATGTGCTTTCTGAACAACCTGTCCACTTGGGTGGCCATGTTAAGGGATCTATGTACCTGCACAGCAAGATCCCTCTGTTCCTCAACTCTGCCAAGAATCCTATCCTTAATCCTGTACAGCTTTCAAATTCGAACTTCCAAAATGCATCGCCTCGCATTTATCCAGGTTGAAATCCATCTGCCACCTCTCAGCCCATCTCTGCATCCTGTCAATGTCCCGCTGCAGCCTATACTGTTAACGACACCTGCAACCTTTGCGTCAACTGCAATCTTGCTGACCCATTCTTCAATCCCCTCACCCAAGTCTTTAATAAAAATTACAAACAGTAGAGGCCCAAGGACAGAGCCCTGTGGAACACCCACTCACTTCCAGGCAGAATATTTTCCTTCTACTACCAATCACTGTCTTCTGTTGGCTAACTAATTCTGTATCCAGACAGGTAAGTTGCCCATATCCCATTCCTCTTGATCTTCTGAATGAGCCTACCATGGGGAACCTTATCAATGCCTTGCTGAAATCCATATACACCACATCCACAGCTCGACCCTCATCAACGTTATTAGTCAGATCCTCAAAGTATTGTAAGTCTAATTACAGCACATCGTCTGCAGTGGTTCAATGTGGCAACTCACCCTCAACTTCTCAAGGGCAACAAGGGATGGACAATAAATACTGGCCCAATCATATTCCATGAATAAATGAAATGAAAATATTGTCCATACCTGCCCAATGTTGGACACTGTGCTTTGGGTTTTGTGAGCTCAGGTTGTTAGTGTCTAGGCAGTAACCTGTTTGCTGTAAATAGCTGAAGTGATGTGCTGTTTTAAACAATCTGTCAGTCTCTCAGAGGCATGGCCTACATACCGAGCATCACACAGACACTGCCTTTCACATCCCATATTACTGAGCTCTGAGATAGACAGAAGCAATTCAAAATGTCCCCAGATCTGACTGTAACATGTTTAAACACGCAGTGATATTGTTGCCATGAAAATGATTATGAGTGAATATTAGCAGGGAGAAAGTGGGGACTGAAGATGCTGGAGATCAGAGTCAAAAAGTGTGGTTCTGAAAAAATAGCACAGCCATTCATGTAGCCACTGAGGAGCAGGAGAGTCGACTCTGAGTTCACAATGTTAATAAAAGGGATAATAAATGTATATTTTCTAATTCCTTGTACTTAATCATAATTTGGTCTTGGGTGTGGTAATCAGACTCATCATTTCAATGCTCCTTACTGTGAGTTGGGCACTGTTTTCATCATATTGTTGTTATGAAAATGAACTGAATACATGGGTGGATTTTGTGCTTGTTGGACAATCTAAAAGTTGGTATTATGAAAGGATGTCAGACCTTCAGTAAAGAGACTTTGCTGTTAACAGTTAGAAAAACGCTGCAAACATTTACACAGAGATTTCCAGCTCAAGTCACACACAAGAACGTTGGTCTGGGATGATGCCGGCCTTCAATGGAGCTGTACAATTCTGTTTGGATACTGACATTGTGGGGCTAACATACACTGGATATGGTTTATGAGGGATTCAATGTAAGATGCCATGTGCTGCAGGAGTCCATCACCTTTATAACACCTTCATTCAGGATCAGGTCCAAGGTGCAGAATTACAGAGTTTACGTGCCATACCAGAAGCGATATACTTGCAAGACATAGTTGTTTACAGATCATTGATACAAATGTTGAACTGCGCCATGTGCTAGTCCATTGACCCGTCTGCCCCACACACCTCTCCCCGTTGTTCAGGTATGTCCCTAACCAGTCTATTGCGTGAGTAACTTCCCAGCTCCGGTTTGGAAGCACTCTGGACAGATTTTGGAGATGGTCAGTATTTTGCAGATCATGGTGAGGGCCAGTAACATTGTGTCTGTATTCAGGCTTTTCCTCAAAGTCATTTCCAACAGCTTTGCTGCCTGCAAGATGGTGTGTTCACTGATCTGAACATGAATCGGCTGTTTACTACAGTCACTGAATTGTGTAATAGTCAAGTGTGCGGCTCTGGTATTTCAATTATTGTTCACTTCAATTGTTTTCAATTGAAAAATATTGAAGTTTGGGTTATTTTAAAATATGTAAGAAACAGTGATATTAACACTTCATTATACAAAATGTAAAAGTCACCTGTTGTATATTTCCCACGAACTAATCAAAAAACAGTCAGATATTGCCTGTAAAGCAGGATTCTATGAACAGGACTATGTCACTGGCAACTACACCATCCCCTCTGGTAGGTTCTGTCCCACTGACAGGACATAGCCAGGCTGAGGGGGCAGTTCTTGGCATATAGGCAATACAGTGCTCAGCATTGATGCTGGATCCTGTAGCTGCTAGACTGCTCTGCGGCAGGATATGGGGGAATGAGTAAAAGGGAAACAAAGATAGGTGGAGTTGTGGACAGTGAGGAGGGCTGTTGTCGGCTGCAGAGGGACTTAGATAGGATGCAGAGCTGGGCTGAGGAGTGGCAGATGGAGTTCAACCCTGCCAAGTGTGAGGTTGTCCATTTTGGAAGAACAAATAAGAATGCGGAATACAGGGTTAATGGTAGGGTTCTTGGTCAGGTGGAGGAACAGAGGGATCTTGGGGTCTATGTACATAGATCTTTGAAGGTTGCCACTCAGGTGGATAGAGTTTGTAAGAAGGCCTATGGAGTATTATCGTTCATTAGCAGAGGGATTGAATTCAAGAGTTGTGAGGTGATGTTGCAGCTGTACAGGACTTTGGTTAGGCCACATTTGGAGTACTGTGTGCAGTTCTGGTCGCCTCACTTTAGGAAAGATGTGGAAGCTTTGGAGAGGGTGCAGAGAAGATTTACCAGGATGTTGCCTGGAATGGAGAGTAGGTCGTACGAGGATAGGTTGAGAGTTCTCGGCCTTTTCTCGTTGGAACGGCGAAGGATGAGGGGTGACTTGATAGAGGTTTATAAGATGATCAGCGGAATAGATAGAGTAGACAGTCAGAAACTTTTTCCCCGGGTACAACAGAGTGTTACAAGGGGACATAAATTTAAAGTGAAGGGTGGAAGGTATAGGGGAGATGTCAGGGGTGGGTTCTTTACCCAGAGAGTGGTGGGGGCATGGAATGCGCTGCCCGAGGGAGTGGTAGAGTCAGATTCATTGGCGACCTTTAAGCGGCATTTGGATAGGTACATGGATGGGTGCTTAATCTAGGATAGAAGTTCGGCACAACATCGTGAGCCGAAGGGCCTGTTCTGTGCTGTATTGTTCTATGTTCTATGTTCTATATCATTGACCACATCATCACCGATCTGCCTGATGCAGATACACTTCTACATTACATAAACCGGTAAGAATGGTCACTGCACAGTCCTTATGGGGAGCAAGGGCTACCTTTACATTTTGCAGACCCAGCTCACCATGATATGGGTTTCTACTGGGACAGGCGTTAAACAGGTTGAGCAACAAATTATGATGCATCTATGTGGTGCAATGGGCCATCACCAGCAGCAGTACAACTCAGTCTGCAACCTCACACCCGACATACCTCCCACTCTACAGTAACCATCACACGCCGACATACCCCCCACTGTACAGTAACCATCATGGCCCTACATACCTCCCACTGTACAGTAACCATCACGGCCCGACATACCTCCCACTGTACAGTAACCATCACGGCCCAACATACCTCCCACTCTACAGGAACCATCACGGCCAGACATACCTCCCACTGTACAGGAACCATCACGGCCCGACATACCTCCGACTGTAAAGTAACCATCACGGCCCAACATACCTCCGACTGTACAGTAACCATCACACCCCGACATACCTCCCACTGTACAGTAACCATCACACCCCGACATACCTCCCACTGTACAGTAACCATCACAGTCCGACATACCCCCCACTGTACAGTAACCATCACACCCCGACATACCTCCCACTGTACCTTAACCATCACACCCCGACATACCTCCCACTCTACAGTAACCATCACATCCCGACATACCTCCCACTGTACAGTAACCATCACGGCCCGACATACCTCCCACTGTACAGTAACCATCACACCCTGACATACCTCCCACTGTACAGTAACCATCACGGCCTGACATACCTCCCACTGTACAGTAACCATCACACCCCGACATACCTCCCACTGTACAGTAACCATCACGGCCTGACATACCTCCCACTGTACAGTAACCATCACACCCCGACATACCTCCCACTGTACAGTAACCATCACACCCCGACATACCTCCCACTCTACAGTAACCATCACGCCCCGACATACCTCCCACTCTACAGTAAAAATCACATCCCGACATACCTCCCACTGTACAGTAACCATCACGGCCCGACATACCTCCCACTGTACAGTAACCATCACACCCTGACATACCTCCCACTGCACAGTAAGAATCACACCCCGACATACCTCCCACTGTACAGTAACCATCACACCCCGACATACCTCCCACTGTACAGTAACCATCACACCCCGACATACCTCCCACTGTACAGTAACCATCACACCCTGACATACCTCCCACTGTACAGTAACCATCATGGCCTTACATACCTCCCACTGTACAGTAACCATCACGGCCCGACATACCTCCCACTGGACAGGAACCATCACACCCTGACATACCTCCCACTGTACAGTAACCATCATGGCCCTACATACCTCCCACTGTACAGTAACCATCACAGCCCGACATACCTCCCACTGCACAGTAACCATCACACCCCGACACACCTCCCACTGTAGAGTAACCATCACACCCCGACATACCTCCCACTGGACAGGAACCATCACGGCCTGACATACTCCCCACTGTACAGTAACCACCACGGCCTGACATACCTCCCACTGTACAGCAATCATCACGGCCTGACATACCTCCCTCTGTACAGTAACCATCACACCCCGACATACCTCCCATTGTACAGTAACCATCACACCCCGACATACCTCCCACTGTACAGTAACCATCACACCCTGACATACCTCCCACTGCACAGTAACCATCACGGCCCGACATACCTCCCACTGTACAGTAACCATCACACCCCGACATACCTCCCACTGTACAGTAACCATCACACCCCGACATACCTCCCACTGTACAGTAACCATCACACCCTGACATACCTCCCACTGTACAGTAACCATCATGGCCTTACATACCTCCCACTGTACAGTAACCATCACGGCCCGACATACCTCCCACTGGACAGGAACCATCACACCCTGACATACCTCCCACTGTTCAGTAACCATCATGGCCCTACATAGCTCCCACTGTACAGTAACCATCACAGCCCGACATACCTCCCACTGCACAGTAACCATCACACCCCGACACACCTCCCACTGTACAGTAACCATCACACCCCGACATACCTCCCACTGGACAGGAACCATCACGGCCTGACATACTCCCCACTGTACAGTAACCACCACGGCCTGACATACCTCCCACTGTACAGCAATCATCACGGCCTGACATACCTCCCTCTGTACAGTAACCATCACACGCCGACATACCTCCCACTGTACAGTAACCATCACACCCCGACGTACCTCCCACTGTACAGTAACCATCACACCCCGACATACCTCTCACTGTACAGGAACCATCACGGCCCGACATACCTCCGACTGTACAGTAACCATCACAGCCCGACATACCTCCCACTGTACAGTAACCATCATGGCCCTACATACCTCCCACTGTACAGTAACCATCACACCCCGACATACCTCCCACTGTACAGTAACCATCACGGCCTGACATACTCCCCACTGTACAGTAACCACCACGGCCTGACATACCTCCCACTGTACAGCAATCATCACGGCCTGACATACCTCCCTCTGTACAGTAACCATCACACCCCGACATACCTCCCACTGTACAGTAACCATCACACCCCGACGTACCTCCCACTGTACAGTAACCATCACACCCCGACATACCTCTCTGTACAGGAACCATCACGGCCCGACATACCTCTCACTGTACAGGAACCATCACGGCCCAACATACCTCCCACTGTACAGGAACCATCACGGCCCAACATACCTCCCACTGTACAGGAACCATCACGGCCCGACATACCTCCCACTGTACAGGAACCATCACGGCCCAACATACCTCCCACTGTACAGGAACCATCACGGCCCAACATACCTCCCACTGTACAGTAACTATCAAGAGCTCAGTGCTTAACACTGCTGCCTCACAACACCAAAGTCCTAGGTTCAATTCCGGCCCTGGTGACTGTCTATGTGGAGTTTGCACATTCCTCCAGTGCCTGCATGGGTTTCCTCCGGGTGCTTCGGTTTGCTCTCACAGTCCAAAGATGTGCAGTTAAGGTGAGTTGGCCATGTTAAATTGCCCATAGTGTTAGGTGCATTAGTCAGGGTAAATATAGGGCAGGGGAATGTGTTTGGGTGGGTTACTTTTCGGAGGGTTGGTGTGGACTGGTTGGGCTGAAGGGCCTGTTTTCACACTGTAGGGAATCTAGTCTAACCTCCAAGGTTCAAGTCAGGAATATGATGGAATAATCACTTGTCTGAATGAGTGCAGCTCCAACAGTACGCTAATATTTACTTACTAGCAACAGGCAACACAGTTGTGTGGGGAATATCCTGTCTCACAAACTTGACTGATTATTTTGAGGAAGTGACAAAATTGATTGATGAGGGCGTGGGGCTGGATGTTGGCCGATTGGACCTTAGCAAGGCCTTGGATATGGTTGCTTATGGCAGGCTCATGCAGAAGGTGAAGTGAAATGGGATCAGCGTTCAGTTAGTAATTTGGATAGTAAGATAGATAACTGCTTGGTCATAGAAGACAGAGTCGTGGTGGAACAGTGTTTTTGTGACTGGAGATCTGTAATAGATTGGTGGAGTTGCAGATTGTGATGATGATTGCCAGAGAATACAGCAGGATATAGGTCAGCTGCAGACTTGGACAGTGAAAACACAGATGTAACTTTATTTGGACAGTTGCGACGTGATGTGTTTTAGAAGGTCTAATGCAGGAGAGAAGTTTAAAGTGGATGGAAAAACTACTGGCCACATCAACATCCGAAAGGATTTTGGTGTACTGCTCCACAGTTCCCTGAAAGTGGTAACACGGGTGGAGAGGGTGATCAAGAAGACTGACAGCAAACTTGCAGACAGGCATCGGAGCATGCAGTATGAAAATTAGCAGGTCATATTGCAGCTGTAGAGAAACTTAGTTCGGGTACATTTAGAATATTGTGTACAGTACTGGTTGCCACACCAGCAGAAGGATGTGGAAGTGTTGGAGTGGGTGTAGCCAGAAGGAGAAATTGAACAAACGTGGTTTGTGTGCACCTGCGAATCATTGGCTATGGGGCTACCTGATAGATATTTCCAAAATTATCAGAGGCATAGATAGAAGGACAGTTAGAGGCTTCCCCCCACCACCCTCCACCCAGAGTAGAAATATCAATTACTCAGGACCGTAGGTTTTAGGTAAAAGGGAGAAAGTTCAGGAGATATGATAAGCAAGTTTATTTTTGCTGTTCCAGACAGAATGTGAAAGTGCCTGGAATACACCGATAGATGAGAAGAAGCTAATTTAGCAAGGTTTAAGAGGGATCTTGGAACAAATATGAGTAAGTAGGGAACAGAATGATATAGAGGGTATTGGAGCAAAAACTTTCTTTTTAACTTTAGAACAGCATCATGTGTCACTGCGGGCTTGCTGGGATGAAGGGCCTATTCCTGTGCTGGACTGTTCTTTAAAACAAGATTTGAGCGCAGGAGAGGCAAGATGTTGACTGAATGATAACTGGTGATCAACAGCCACATGACTGTTAATCTCTCCAATCAACTTGCAGCTTCATATCCTCCCTCCCACTGTGGGCAATCTCAAGATAGAGAAGTGGATGTGTAAGTCCGAGCTGGTAACTGGTGTCTCCATCTGTCCCTTCGCTCCTACAGCCTTCTATCTTGGACACTAACATAGAACATAGAACATAGAAGAATACACCGCAGTACAGGCCCTTCGGCCCTCGATGTTGCGCCGATCAAAGCCCACCTAACCTACACTAACCCACTATCCTCCATGTACCTATCCAATGCCCGCTTAAATACCCATAAAGAGGGAGAGTCCACCACTGCTACTGGCAGGGCATTCCATGAACTTACTACTCGCTGAGTGAAGAACCTACCCCTAACATCAGTCCTATATCTACCCCCCCCCCTTAATTTAAAGCTATGCCCCCTTGTAATAGCTGACTCCATACGTGGAAAAAGGTTCTCACTGTCAACCCTATCTAACCCCCTAATCATCTTGTACACCTCTATCAAGTCACCCCTAAACCTTCTTTTCTCCAATGAAACCAACGCCAAGTGCCTCAGCCTTTCCTCATAGGATCTTCCTACCATACCAGGCAACATCCTGGCAAACTTCCTCTGCACCCGTTCCAGTGCCTCCACATCCTTCCTATAGTATGGCGACCAAAACTGCACACAATATTCCAGATGCGGCCGCACCAGAGTCTTATACAACTGCAGCATGACCTCAGGACTCCGGAACTCAATTCCTCTACCAATAAAAGCCAGTACGCCATATGCCTTCTTCACTGCACTATTTACCTGGGTGGCAACTTTCAGAGATCTGTGTACATGGACACCAAGATCCCTCTGCTCTTCCACACTACCAAGTAGTCTACCATTAGCCCAGTAATCTATCTTTTTATTACTCTTACCAAAGTGAATCACCTCACACTTAGCTACATTGAACTCCATTTGCCACCTTTCTGCCCAGCTCTGCAGCTTCTCTATATCCCGCTGTAACCTGCCACATCCTTCCTCACTGTCTACAACTCCTCCGACTTTCGTATCATCCGCAAACTTGCTCACCCAACCATCTAACCCTTCCTCCAGGTCATTTATAAAAATGACAAACAGCAATGGTCCCAAACGAGATCCTTGCGGAACACCGCTAGTGACGGCACTCCAAGATGAACCTTTGCCATCAACTACTACCCTCTGTCTTCTTCCAGCCAGCCAATTCCTAATCCAAACCTCCAACTCACCCTCAATGCCATATCTCTTTATTTTCTGCAGTAGCCTACCATGGGGGACCTTATCAAACGCCTTACTAAAATCCATATATACCACATCTACCGCTTTCCCCTCATCTACCTCCTTAGTCACCTTCTCAAAGAATTCAATAAGGTTTGTGAGGCACGACCTGACCTTCACAAAACCATGCTGACTATCCTTGATCACGTCATTCTTATCCAGATGTGCATAAATCCTATTCCTTACAATTCTCTCTAAGACTTTGCCCACAACAGAAGTGAGACTCACTGGCCTCTAGTTACTACGATTATCCCTACTCCCCTTCTTGAACAAGGGAACCACGTTTGCTAGCCTCCAGTCCTCTGGCACTACTCCTGTAGACAAAGAGGACACAAAAATCAAGGCCAATGGCTCTGCAATCTCCTCCCTTGCTTCCCAGAGAATCCTAGGATAAATGCCATCAGGCCCAGGAGACTTATCTATTTTCACCCTTGCCAGAATTTCCAACACCTCTTCTCTACATATCTCAAAGCCATCCATTCTACTTATTCGTGCCTCAGTATTCATATCGACAACAATGTCCTGTTCCTGAGTGAATACTGACGAAAAGTATTCATTCAGTGCCTCCCCAATCTCTTCAGCCTCCACACGCAACTTCCCATTACTATCCTTGATTGGACCTATTCCTATCCTAGTCATTCTTTTATTCCTAACATACCTATAGAAAGCCTTAGGGTTTTCCCTAATCCTACCAACTAAGGACCTTTCATGTCCCCTCCTTGCTGCTCTTAGCTCTCTCTTCAGGTCCTTCCGGGCTACCTTATAACTCTCAATCGCCCCTATTGAACCTTCACGCCTCATCTTTACAAAGGTCGCCCTCTTCCATTTAACAAGGGATTCCAACTCCTTATTAAACCACGGCTCCCTCACACGACCCTTTTCTCCCTGCCTGATAGGTACGTACTTATCAAGGACACTCAATAGTAGCTCCTTGAACAAGTTCCACATATCAATTACGCTCTTGCCTTGGAATCTACTTTTCCAATCCACACATCCTAAGTCATGCCTCACCGCATCATAATTTCCCTGCCCCCAGGTATAACTCTTGCCCTGTAGTACACACTTATCCCTCTCCATCACTAGAGTAAAAATCACCGAATTGTGGTCACTGTCCCCAAAGTACTCACCTACCTCTAGTTCTAATACCTGGCCTAGTTCGTTACCCAGAACCAAATCCAGTATGGCCTCACCTCTTGTTGGCTTATCTACATATTGTGTCAGGAAGCTCTCCTGCACACATTGCACAAACACTGACCCATCTAACGAACTTGAGCTATAGCTTTCCCAATCAATATCAGGAAAGTTAAAGTCTCCCATAACAATCACCCTATTACTGTCACTCTTCTCCTGAATCATCTTCGCAATCCTTTCTCCAACGATTCTAGGACTATTAGGAGGCCTGTAAAAGACTCCAAACAGGGTTACCTCACCTCTCCTATTCCTAACCTGAACCCAAACTACCTCAGATGGCAAACCTTCGTCCATCTTCCTTTCCACCGCTGTAATACTATCTTTGACAAGCAAAGCCACACCCCCCCTCTTTTTCCCCCACCTCTGACCCTACTAAAACATTTAAACCCTGGAACCTGCAACAGCCAATCCTGTCCCTGATCTAGCCACGTCTCCGTAATAGCCACAACATCGAAGTCCCAGGTACCAACCCACGCTGCGAGTTCACCTACCTATTTCGTATACTTCTGGCATTAAAGTATACACACTTCAAGCCACTCTTCTGTTTACAGGCACCCTCCTTTAAGATTGATGCCATATTCCTCAACTCCCTACACTCCAGATCCTGCACACTAAAGTTACAGTCTGGGTTCCCATGCCCCTGCAGAGTTAGTTTAAACCCCCCCCAAGAGCACTAGCAAACCTCCCCCCAAGGATACTGGTGCCCCTCAGGTTCAGGTGCAGACCATCCTGTTTATAGAGGTCCCACTTTCCCCAGAAAGAACCCCAGTTATCCAAGTACTGAAATCCCTCCCTCCTGCACCATCCCTGTAGCCACGCATTTAACTGTTCTCTCTCCCTATTCCTCGACTCTCTATCACGTGGCACGGGTAACAAACCAGAGACAACAACTCTGTTCGTTCTAACTCTGAGCTTCCAACCTAGCTCCCTAAAAGCCTGTCTAACATCCTCAGCACTCCCCCTACCTATTTCATTGGTGCCAATATGGACCACGACTTCAGGCTTCTCCCCCTCCCCCTTAAGGACCCGGAAAACACGATCAGAGACATCACGTACCCTTGCACCTGGGAGGCAACATACCAAACGTGAGTCTCTCTCGTTCCCACAAAACCGCCTATCTGTGCCCCGAACTATCGAGTCCCCAATTATTATTGCTCTGCTCTTCTCCACCCTTCCCTTCTGAGTAGCGGGGACAGGCTCCGTGCCAGAGGCCTGAACCCCGTTACTTACTCCTGGTAAGTCGTCCCCCCCACAAGTATCCAAAACGGTATACTTGTTCTTGAGGGGAACGACCACAGGGGGTCCCTGCACTGGCTGCTTCCTCCCAGTCCCCCTCACTGTCACCCATCTATCTGCCATCCTTGGAGTTACTACTTCCCTAAAGCTCCGATCTATGACCCCCTCTGCCTCCCGAATGATCCGAAGTTCATCCAACTCCAGCTCCAGTTCCCTAACACGGTCTTGGAAGAGCTGGAGATGGGTGCACTTCCTGCAAGTGTAATCAGCAGGGACGTCCTGTGTTATATCGTGTTAAATTAAAAGGGGTGATGATCTTGACAGTGAAAACGTAATTATGGCCAGATATATATAATGTCACATAGTCAACATTCTCCCTCCTGTCCTCCCTTGTGTGATTGTGTCTTATTTATCTTGTACTCAGTAGAGAGAATCCCTTTCCCCAGCCACGTCTTAATTTCAACCCGTTCGTTATCATCTTCTTGCTCACCACTGTTTAAAGTCTGCTTATCTTTGCCACACCCTCTTTTCCATGTCACCCATCCCCCACCTCTGGCAAGCGATTAAAAATCCCAGTTTCCAATCCTTTTCAGTTCTGAAGAAGTGTCACACTGGGCTTGAAACGCTAACTCTGTTTCTGTCTCTGCAGATGCAGACAGACCTGCTAAGTTTCTCCAGAAATGAATAGTTACAGAATAAATTTTCAATTAAACAAATAACTATGGATACTGCAAATAAAAGTACAAAAACTGCTGGAGAAACTGAGAGCTTTGTAGAGGGTCACTGGACCTAAACGTTTCACTCTGCATTCACTCCAGAAGATGCTGCAACATCGTCTGCAGTTTCTTCAGCTATTTCTGTTTTTGAACAATTTCCAAAGAAGTATGTCGAAGATGCTCAAACATCCCATCCAAACTGGAGCGCTGTACCATGGGGACTGAACGATAATGCATGGTCACAAGTTCCTTGATTCTGAAACTGCATAAGGCTGGCATCATTGACACTACGGACATCTTAATCATGGTCAGGGAGAAAAACAGAGGGAATCATATTCACTTCGAACACAGAAGATGGCATTGCGGATGAAACGTTGTTGAGTGGATGAAACCCCTCAACCTCATCATGATACCACACAATCACAGATGCCAGTTTTCTATCAATTTGATTCGCAGCACGTGACATGAAGAAACAGCTGAACACAGTAGATACGACAAAGGCAATGGGCCCCGACACCATTCCTGCAATAGGACTGAAGACTTGTGCTGCACAACAAGCCGTATCCCTGGGGAAGCTGTATCATTCCAGCTCCAACTCTGATATCTCCCTGGCAATCTGGAACATTAATCAACTATGTCCAATCTCCTAAGAGGGGAATAACTACAATCTGACCATTTACCACCCCTTTAGTCCCATCACGAAAGTCAAATTAGTGGGAATTCTTTTTGACAGAGCTTTCAAGCACCACAAAACTAACCAGGCCAGTGTGGTTTCAGATAGTCCCCATGTGCAGATGGTGCTGTTGTGGAAATGTAAATAGATTACTAATCAAGACCAGGCTAATGGTCTGGCAGCTGGTGGAAGTTAAAAGTAATTAATAAAATTAATTAAAATCTGGTGTCAGTAATAATAGTGATCTTGTGTCCAATGTTGATTGTAAACATTGATCTTCTTCACCAATATACTTTCAGGAAGTGAATCTCCCTTGCTTTCCTGGTGTGGCCTAAAACTGACTCCAGCCACACAGACATGTGATCACTTTTTCAATTGTCTCTAAATCAGCTAAGCAAGACACATTATTGTATCAAACTGCTCCAAGGTCTGAAAGGATATAACTGGACAGAACACCCGGCCCCAGCCTCAGTATCGGAAAAAGGAATGGGAAAAACAGTCCTGTGGACCCTGCAGAGGCCTCCTTCCTAACATCTGAGAGCTTGTGACAACATTTACAGAGCTTTCCCACAGACTGCACAGAAACATTGGGAAAGGAGGAGGTCATTCAACATATTGAGCTTTCCCCATGCTAATGCATGAATAAAGGTCTCCTCAATGCAGTTTTCCCCAAACACTGTTCATTTCACTGAATATGTTTAAACATTGTGAAATATAAAATTGGAACTGCTGTAATCCCTTCGGTCCATCAATTTTGTGGCACCATTCAATATACAGGCAGTTCTCCGATAACACGCATTTATTAAATATGATATGGCTGTGGCCCCTTGCTTTAGGCATGCTAGCCCGGAGAACTGTCATCCCTGTTTCCAATCTGTCTCGCCCTGTCAGAGTTTTATATATCTCACTGAGATCTCCACTCATTTTCCTAAAACCCATGGAATACAGGCACAGTTGCCCCAAACTCTGCTCCTACAACAAACCCGTCATCCCAGAGATCAGTCTGGTCGTGCTTCACTGCACTCCCTCAATGTCAGTTTTGTCCTTTTTAGGTAAGGAGACCAAAACTGCACACAATATTGCACAATGTTCGAGCTGAGGTCTTACCAAGGCCCTGTACAGCTGCAGTAAATGACCCTTACTCCTGCATCCAAATCTCCCTGAAATTAATGTCAATACACTATTTATATTCCTAACTGCTTACTGCTCCTGCAACATTGCTTTCATTGACTGGTCTACAGGGAGATCAAGATTATTTTCAATGTTACAGCTCCCCACTTGCTGGGTCTATATGCACTGGTCACCGTGCCAAAGCCATTTTCCGTATTGACTTCCGTGTTCAGAACTCACTGTCCTACATGGACTCAGAGGGCTGCACAGAAATAAATAACAATTCAGCTTAATTTCCTTTTTTGAGCAACATTTGTTCAACCAATCTCTTTTCAAATGATAGGCTGCCATTCTATTGTTCCCATCAATGTACATAACATCACACCTCTCCCAATGATCTCCATTTGTCAGGTATTTGCCCAGTCGCTCCACTGTCACAATCACCTTGGAGCTTTTTTTAAATCCTCCTCACCCACTCACAAGCTGACATTGTTTAGTGCTGTCAGTGGACTTCGGAATATTGCATTTGAGCCCTCAACCAAAGATATGATGTGTACTGGGAATAGCTAGATTCCAAATCCTGATCCTTGTTATATCATCCAAGCCTTCCATTCAAAAATCATGGTTTTATTCCTTATCAGTGTTTCTTGCCAGCTCTCCCATTCTAAAAGCATGACCACATATTCGGCCCAGTCCCACAGGATTCGAATTTGCATGAAAGGCTTGGGGTTTATCAAAAATCTTTCTGAGATTTCAATCGTATTGTATTGATACCTTCTCCATAATTTTGCAAAAAGCCACTTTCTCAAATATGATGCTCATTTCATAAATCTCTGTTCACTTTGTCTATACCCATTACGTTCAATCCAATACTTTCTCTAAAACTGTTCGTTGCTAATTTCATTCTATTCCCTTTTTCTCACCAGACTAAAGTTCCGTAGTATTGCTAGGAAGTTTCTTTTTGATTTGCTTTCTTCTGTGAAGTCATAACTGATGTATTTTTTCCATTGTTCTGCTATCTCCCTGTCCTCAATTATGCGGTAACAGACTGTAAGAAAGCTGCACCTTTTTCTTTTCATTTTGCCAGCGATATATTTTCAGAAGATATTAGAAGTTCACTCATAAACGTTTTGTTATGATGTTATTCAGAAATCCATCAATTCCTATTTTAAACTACGCAATGATTGACCTTCCACAACCTACAATCACAGAAGCACAGACTCTGTACCATCAGAAATACAGCACGGTCTACATTAGCCCAACTTTCCGACACAAGGCGTTTAGCCGTGAATCTTATGGCATTTCAAGTGCACAACCGTGTATTTTCTAATGGTTGTGAGGTTATCATAACAACTCCCGTCTCAAGAAGCGCATTCCAGACCCCAACAACTCTGTCTGAAAAACAGTCCGCAAATCCGCACAAAACCTCAAACCTTTCACTTTAAAATTGTGGGCCTTTGACTAAAAGGAACAGCTGCTGTTTATCCACCCTGTCCATGCCCCTCGTAATCTTATCCTTCTGAAGCACGGCCACCTCAGCCTTCTTTCCTCCAAACTAAACAACCCGAGCTTATCCAGCCTCTCTCCATGGCTGATATGCCCCATCTCAAGGAACATACTGTTGAGTCCCCTCTGTACCCCCTCGAGTGCAATCACACCCATCCTGTAATGTGGTTCCCTGAACTACACACAGTATTCCATCTTGGTCAAAAATAATTTCCGCATAGCTCTGATAATCTATGCTTTGATGAATAAACGCTGTTACCTGTCCCCTATGCTTTCCCAAATTGTGTATTAACCTGTCCAGTCACATTCAGGGATGTGTGGAGAAGCACCCTCTGACCTTCCTCGTGTGCTGCCATTCATTGAGTCCTCCCCCGTCTGGTTCCTTCTTCCAAAGTATATCACCTCACATTTATCAGGGTTACATTCTATCTGCCATTGATCCACCCATCTGACCATTCCATCTGTATCTTCCTGAAACATAAGACTTTCGTTCTCACTGCCAACCACCCGGACAATCATTGGATGAAACACAAACTTACTTATCACCCCGCCCCACCCCTCATCCATATTCACAGCTGCATCATTTATGATTACCACAAGTAATAAGGTTAAAAATCGCACAACATTGGCTCATAGTCTAACATGTTTATTCAGAGGCACGAGCATTCAAAGAGATGTTTCTTCATCAGATGTTTGTGTATTTTGATGAAGAAGCAGCGCTTCGAATGCTCGTGCATCTGAATAAACATGTTAGACTGTAAGCTGGTGTTATGCGATGTTTGGCATTGTCTACTCCATACCAACACCAACACCTCCGAATCACAAATATTAAGGGACACAGCACGGATCCCCGGGGTACACCATTGGACTTCAGTCAAACAAACAGCCTTCTACCTCTGCCTCCTGTCTCCTCCCACTAATGTTGATTTGGCTGTAACTTGGCAAGTCTTAACGAGTCCTAACTGTTCCCTCAATATTCTGTTTCGCTTGTCACACTTGAAGATTATCTGGGGATACTCCCTAATCTTACCCTGCCAGCAGCAGGTTTCCATGCCCCTGTGTTTGTTAGTCCCCTCCAAGTGAAGAACTTCCTCCTTATTGCAGTCGTAACTGATCTGCCCCAGCTGATTACATTACTTGCCTTGAATGTGGATTAGAGAGCCAGGGAAGTATCCTGTTAATTTCCAACTTGTCATATGTTTTGTGAATGTTCTACATTTCACGTGACCCACCTCTCATTCTTTGAAGCGCTGGCGAAAATAGGCCGAGTTTCCTCATCAGGTAATCTCGCTATCTGAGGGATTAATCTGGAAAATGCACATTGCACATCCTCTGTTGTCAGTATTTTTTTTCTGAGATTCGTTCAGTAAAACTGTGCACAATACTCTAGGTACAGTCCCATCAACACCCTGTGAAACTTCTTCAACATGCCTTTACATTTATGTTCTGACTCTCTTAAATGAAGGCGAACCAAACTCTAACTTTCCACTTACATATATTCCTCCAAATACCCTTCACATGCATTGCATTTACGAACTCATTATTTGAATTCTTCTAGAAATCCTTCCGAAAATCCAACATATGCTACTTCTAGTGGTTCCCCATTATCTATGCTATAAGAAAATTTCAAACAATTCCGAAGTTTATCAAATATGATATCTCTATCAGAAATGCATGCTGATTCTCTCCATTGTTGCTGTTAATTTCTAAATATCAAAAATCCCATCCTGTGTAATAGATTTCAAAAATTTCCCTACAGATGTCAAGTTAATTGGTCTGCAGTTCTCCACACTATGTCTTTTTCCGGTTGAAGCTGTTTGGATCCCTTCCATTCATCGATAGTGCTTGGATCACGTTTAATAACTTCCATTTATCTACAATAGTTTCTGCCCTCTGCAGAATATACAGGAAAATAAAACACAGTCATCGACTGTGCAATTAATACTTCTATTGCTGATTTATTTCTGACATTTTGATAGGAAGTACATCTGACTTAGAAATGCTCTTTCCAGCTGCACTACCTTGTTCCTGATTTGAATTGACTTTATGTCTTTAGCTCCAGGAGTCCGATATGATCACTTGGTATTACTGGGGGATTTTCGGGATATTCTTCCATGTAGACAGATGCAATGTAACTAGTTGATTTTTTGGCCATTTCCCTGTTCCCCACAATGAACTCTCCTCTCCCGATTCCAAATTTCCACATGTGACCTTGCTTTTATTTTGTTTCCATTGAAATATAGATCGCAGATTGATGCATTATTTGTGTTCCTGTTTGTTAGCATGTATATTCTCTTTTTGATTTCCTTGTCAGTTTCATGGCCTTCCTTTTTAGGATCGTTAATTTCTGAGAATTCTCAGGTTTCCACAATAGCTGGAATTCTTCTGAAGTCACTTCCTATGATTAACATATTTTCTAATTTGTTATGTTAACCATCATTGAGTCACTTTCTCACTCTTTGGTTTTTGTACCTGAAATAAATAGATGTATGTTTCAGACTTTGCGTTTTTTCTAAAAACTCCTGGTCCTGACCAGTTATATTCAGGAACACCGCAGGAGGATAGGAGAATAGAGAAGAAATTGCGGGAGCACTGGTTGGGTCTTTTCTATCATCGCTGATGGAAGAGTGAGGGCCTGGACGACAGGAGGGTAGCAAATGCTGAGCTGTATTCAAGAAAGGCTACAAAGATAAACCTGGGAACTAAAGATCAGTGAACCGAAAATCTAGTGGGTAGGTTACTTGAGAAGATTCAGAGAGATTGGATATATATGCATTTGGAAAGACAGGGTGTGGTTCGGAGTAAGATTAGAATGGTGCTGGAAAAGCAGAGCAGGTCAGGCAGTATACGAGGAGCATGAAAATTGATGTTTCGGGCAAAAGCCCTTCATCAAATTCAGCACGGGAGTTTGTGCTCGGGATATCATGATTCACAATTTTGTTGGAGTTCTTTAATGAAGTGACCAGCAACGTTGAGGAGGTCCGGGTGGTATACGTAATCTAGGTGGATTCCAGTAAAGCCTTCAATAAGGTGCCACATGGTACGCTGCTCTGGAAGGTTAGATCGCATGGAATTGAAGGGGACCTGGCAAATTAGGTACAAAATTGCCTTGATGGTAGGTAGCAGAGGGTAATACGAGAAAAATGCTGGTCAGTCTGGAGGCCTGTGACTAGTGCAATGCCTCAGAGGTTGGTGCTGGGATCATTACATATTGCATATATCTGTGATTTAGATGAGAATGTACAGGCATGATTTGTAAGTTTGAAGATGGCACTAAAACAGGCGGCATCATGGAGAGTGAGGAAGGTGATCAGAAATTTCAGAAATTACAGTTGTATCTTGATCATCTGGAGAAGTGGGCTGAGAAATGGCAAATGGATTTTAATATAGATCAGTGTAAGTTCTTGCATTTTAGAAAGTCAAATAAAGTTTGGAGTTTCATGGTGAATGGTTGGGTCCTAAGGAGTGTAGTGGAACAGAGGGACCTTGGAATTCAGGTGCATGGTTCTCCGAAAGTTGATTCACAGGTCGACAGCACAATGACGAAAGCTTTTGACACACTGGCCTTCTGCAGTGCATATCAGAAATCAGGGAATTGCGTTGCAGTTAATAGGATGCTGGTGAGGCCGTACTGGTAGCGTAATGTTCAGTTTTTTTTTTCAATTTGCTATAGGAAGTGTGTTATTAAACTGGAAAGACTGCTGAAGACATTTACAAGGATGTTACTGTCTCAATGGTCTGAATTATAGGGAGAGTTTGGACAAGCTGGGATATTTTACTTTAGCCTGTATGAGGTTGAGGGGGATCTGACAGAAGTGCATAAGATCATGACAGGCATGGACCGAATGAATGTACTCAGTCTTTTTTCCCAGGGTTGGGCAATCACAGACTAGAGTGCATCAGTTTAAGGACAGAGGGGAAAGAGGGGAAAGACTATAAGAGAGCCTGAGGAACAACTGTTTTACACACAGGCTGGTACACATATGGAATGAGCTGCCAGCGGAAGTGGTTGAGGCGGGTACATTAACAACATTTGAAAGGCATTTGGACAAAACACGGATAGGGAAGGATTAGAAGGATATGGAGCAATGGCAGGGAAATGGGGTTAGCGTGGATGGACTTTTTGGTCAGAATAGACGAGATTGAGCCGAAGAGCCTGTCTCCGTGCTGGAGGACTCTATGACTCTAACAATCATTGCTTGTCTCCCACTGAATGTTATGTTGCATTTTCCCAATTCACTGAAGCTAACTTGACCCTCTAGCCTCCAGTCTTCCATGATGTTTAACCAGAATGTATGTTGTATACAGGCACCGTGTAAAGTGCACCTTATTAATGCCACTATCCCTTAAAAGCTGCTTCAGAGCAAGGTTATAAATTAGCCCGCCTGACCACATGACACCAAATCCAAAATAACCTGCTCTCTAGTTTGCTTCACAACATACTCTTCAACCCACCTCATATACACTTATTTTTCACAACATGAGCAGTCACTTAGTTAATGCGTTTAGATGCAACTTTAAGTCATCCAATAAGACTGCAGTATCCACAATACTTGCATATCTAATTTCCAGAGCATATGATACTCAGATTTTTCACAACTGTTTTGGTTTAGATATATGACACATCAATATTTGCTTCTCCTTGCTATTTGTAAGCTCCATTAGAACTGATTCTGTGGAATCTGAGGAACAGTGTCAGTGGCGTTATCAGTGATAGACTTAAACAAGACATTCGGGAGGCTCACCTCGACTCTGAGATGATCTGAAGAAACGTCTATCACTTCAAGACAAGCAACAATATGCTCCCCGCTCTGTCTGGATAAACGTAACTGCATTCTATTTGCTCCCTCACACTCACTCTCCATCTGTTATAGAACCTACCCCCGAACAAGGTTCACACCCTATCTCCAAGTAGGGCCCAGGCACGACCACTCTCACTGTTGAATTCAGCAACTTTCTTCCTCTCTTTCTCTGTCGCCTACTCTATAGCCCCACACTAATAATACTATATTGGTTCAAACTGTCGACTGACTCCTTCCAGATACCTCACAACTCCCCCCACCTACACGGGCACTAAGAGCAGGGTCACCCACTGCCACTGTACCTCCCCCCTCCCTCCCTTTCTCCCAATGCAGGAGAAGCAGCCTGGAATAGGACAGCAAAGCTATTACAGTAACATACTGCTGCCCCTAGCCCATTTGTTGCTCCCTCAATCCACCTCTCGAGGCTGATACAGAGATATACTCCTCCCCCACCCCATGTTTTGTTCTCTCAATCCACCCATCGAGGTTGTTACAGTGATATACTACTCCCCTACCCCATGTGTTGTTCTCTCAATCCAACCCTCGATGCTGTTACAGGGTAGGGAACCACCCCATTCTGTCAAACAGAACCGTTAGTAGTGAAACAGAAGGAGACCATTCTGCCCTTTGAAGGATCTACACAGGAATATAGAATGAAGTAATTCAGCTCGTTGAGTACATTACACAGCCTAGGACGAGGCCAATCAACCTGCTCGAACTGCTACACAGGAACAGGGAAGCTGTTGTTAACAGGAAATAGAGAATAGAACTAAAAGTTTATTTTCAGGTTGCAAAGCTGTTACTGGTTAGTGAGCTAACCTGCAGCACCAAGAACATTGGGTGAATTGTCTATTTTGACATGAAGGATAAAACAATGGTAAACAATTTAAATGGAGAGTGATTGCAGAACTCTGTGATTCAGGGAGTTTCCATGTTCCTGGGACATGAATCACATGAAGTCAGTCTGCAGGTGCTGCAAGTGATTTGGAAGTAAGTGCAATGATACAGTTATCAACAAAGGGTATCAGGTTTAATATCAGGAATGCTTTACTGCATCTGTACAGGGCATTGCTGAGACCACATCTGATACACTGCGTGCGTTTTTGATCCCAGAAACTAAAAACAGGGTATAATTCCTTTCGAAGATTTTCACAGAGGTTTCCCTTTACTCATTCCTGGAATAAGGGACTTTTATTTTGGGGAAGTTATCAGTTTCGAACTTACCTGGGAAATATTATTGAACCATCCATGACTTTCTGAAAAGTGCATCAGCTTGACGCATACTTTCTCTTGTCAGGGAGACTAAAGGTACAGAATACATTTTAAGAAAATGGTGTATATATGAACATATGTACTATGAAGACACCTACCATTATTTACAAATTACACAGATACATGAAAGCACGTCAATAATTCATAAAGTGGGAACATTTGTTTGCGATCAGAAGGCGCTGGAGACAACAAAAGCAATGATGCACCTGCATATAGTCCATAATAAGGTTTTCAAGAAAATGTTTCAGGAGATCGCACATGGTCCAGTTTGGTGATCAGTTGATGTTATTGTATGTTCCAACACAGAGATGGAGAAAAATGTTCCCTGCCTGACAAGCAGCAGCCGATTGATCCCTCTCTCTTACTTTGTTCCGCCCAATAGCAAAGCGTGAGACCATAAAATCCCTGAGTTATCTTTGCCAGTTGTGAAGGATTCTAGTTGAGGATTCATGAGAATCTCTCCACTGCCTGAAACAAACGGAATTCAGCCAAATCCAACTATTGCAGAAAGAAATCCCATTACCAGCATCTTGTGTGAGCAAAATAACTTCAAAGGCAGAATAACGTTTGGGACACTCTGCCAATTTACCATTTGCTATGAGTTCAAAGTTCTGTGTCTCACATTTTTTTCTAGAAAATGAGCTACTCTGATGTCTATATCATTGGCCACCAAACTAAACTGGTTGCATTTAAAATTTGTTGTAACCAGTGGGGGAGTGGGACTGGATAAGGAAACAATGAGCCTCCAACATTGGTTGGAGCACAAATGAGAAATTCTCAAAGGATTGTTCAAATGGAAATTCCCTTCCCCAGAAGTTTGTGGTGCCTGGATGATTACATTTATTCAAAGTTGTGTTGTATTCAAACATTTGACAAATACGTGAATGTAGGAAAATGGTGTACAGGCAGAAAAGTGGTGCTGAGACCACAATCACATCACTTTTTGAGTGGTGGAGCGGTGACAAAGTGTCTAATAGCCCACTCCTGCTGCTCATTCCTATGTTCCTATGTTCCATTCAGCTCCTCACAGCTCCTTAAAGTACCAGATGGAGGCCACCTGCTCCAAATGCCAGTTCCGCAGTAAGACAGGATATCATTCAATCACTCAAACTGTCACACACGGTTTTATCTGGGTTGGAAAATGTTCTTTGGAAAACCAGGTTGGTTTCGAAAGACACTTCTGGTCTCTTTACAGAGTGTTTCCTCTCTGCAACTTGTGCTTCATTTGTTGGGCACGTTGGAGACCCAGATTCACTGTGAATACAGCCCCCATACCTCACCCAGAGATGACTCACAAAATACTTTACTCTCTCTGACTGCAACATTCAATAACAGAATGTTCAGGAAAATTACAATCATTAACTTTGTAATTACAGTACATGGGAACATAAGCGCAGGATTAGGTAACTCGGACGATCAAGCTATTGTGTACCATCATGGCTGATCTACTGTTGGCATTAACTCGTCTTTAATATCCAATTCTTCACACGCCTTAGCTCTCTGACAGGTCAAAAATTCATGTACCACCTCTTTGAATACTTTCCATGATGTAACTCACCTCACTATATAGCCCAGATAATTCCTGGCATTGATTACCCTCTATGAGAGGAAAATACTCCCTACACATACACTATCGTCTATTGATATGAACAAGAGGTGAACACAGGGGTTCAGGAAAGAGTGAATGGCCTTGATAACAAGGCAGTATTTGAATGAGGATGGCATCAGGACCACCTACTTATTTGAGCTTAATGGGAATCAGGTGTACCCACCCCACTGGTTTGAGGTCTTTCAGAGTACAAAGGAAGATGTTTGTGGTCGGTGACTGACAATCCTCTCCGTCCGGGGACGTCTCGGCAGGAGATCCTCAGGGAAGCGACCTTAAAACAAACATCTTCAGCTGCTTCATCACTGTCTTTCCTTATCATAAGATCTGAAATGGGGATGGTCACTGAAGATCACCCAATGTTCAGAACAATGTGTCACACCTCAGCTCCTGAACCAGTCAGTGCCTATGTGCAGTAAGACCCGAACAGCATTCAGGCTTGTGCCGTTAAAGTGTCGGTAACATTCATGTAACAGCAAGGCCAGACACTCTACATTTCCACAGTTAAATGAAAAGCTCATTCAGCATCTCAAGCACGTTAAAACGGATATGTGGAAGTCATTCAGCCCATATAAGCTACTGAACAAAGAGAGGGATAACCCATTCAATCATCCTGCCTGTTCCACAGGAAGAAGGGGAGTCTGGTTACCACATAAATCTGTTAAACAGGAACAGGCAGGTCAAGTCAGACCCATGAACCTGTTCCGTGGGACCTGGAGGAGGCCATTCAGCACCTCGAGACACAGGAGGGTGTCATTGATGCTCCAATATGACAAATCAATAAAACAGAGAATGCACTCAGAGACGGCTCCATGATGTTCCTCGTGGCTCCATTACAAGTGGGACACATGATACTTTAACGTGGTTTAACGCTGGCAGTGAGGAAGGAAGCCAGATATTTTGTGTCAAGTCTCAGAGAGGCATCCTCCATCTCTGAGAAGGCAGGCCCATGTTCTCCATGGATGTCAGACGCTGGTGGGAATAGTTATCTGTTTTAGAATGAAGGTATTGTGGCTATTGTCGGGATTGTGGATAACATGACGTTCAGTGACAGGATCACACGCTAAATGCACTGTATTAATGTGGGGAGAGTTTATTCAATGACTGACCCTCTGTCTCTCTCAATCAATATGTGGAGTGGGTTGGGATGAGGGGGACGTCCTCAGAGGCTCTTTACCCATTGAGAACCAAAAGAACAAAGCCATGGAAGTTATCACCGTATCAGTGCCTGGTAAGAACATCATGAGTGACTGTCCATCCCCCTTAAGGTTCAATGCAATCACTTCTTATTGTCTCACTGAGCTTCACTCTCTGCTCATGGTGCCATCATCCCAAGGATTCGTCTGTTGAAACTTGAGAGGAAGTCTATCCACTGTACCCCAAATACTGCCTCAACAACACTCTCAGGGATGATCGCAATAAAACTTTTCTCTCACTTAGACATCGCAGTTTCTTCCCTGTGCCACAAAAAGCCATTCCTTCTCTTTGCACTACGACTGATATGGAATTTATAACTCCCTTACATCTGTACGTTAGCATCAATAAATCCAACACCAGATTTGCGTATGGAGACGTGCATCACTCTCGGGGAGAATTTCAATGAGATTGAATTCACCTAAAATAGGGAATGATCACCGAACTGAATAGAACTGAGCTGTAGGAATACGGGAAACAGACATAGGAAGGGAGCTATCTTTACTTCTGTTCTTCTCTCACAGGATGTATGCAGACCTAGTCAGGGCAGCATGTTATACTGACCTTGAATTGAATGTTTGGTTCAGCTGTTCCACAGCACAGCAAAGAGTAAAAACATTCCTGTAGGGTTGTAGCATTACAACATAGGATAAATTATCCTGCTTAATTTAAAACCAGCTACAGGGAAAAGTTTTATCCACTGCATATTCTGTGACAATTCTAGACTCCAAAAATATTTAAAGTAAAAATTAACAACTTTATTTCTTAAAGTATAACAGGGAATAATAGACGAACGTCTGTTTACAACTTCTTCCTCTAACCTATCTTTTACCTCCCCCACCCCCACGATACTCGTCCGGTTCTACTTCTAATTAAGACCTACAAAACAAAACTTCTAATCTCAAAACCAAGAAACTTTCAGTTCTTCTCTATATTCCTGTCTTCTTTTCTTCTTTGGGATTCAGCTTTACCAGTTACTACTCAATAAATGTACCGAGAGGAGAGCTATTTTTCAGGCAATCGTTGCATGCTGGTAACTTGGCAGCTCTCCTCTTAACTGTTCAATTTCCAAAAGTCTTGTACCCCTAAACCATTGGATCGTGTCATTGGCTTTTAAGATTCTCGATATAATAAATACAAACTTGATTGGAGGTGGGTATTTTGATGTGTAATTCAAACTGTTTGGCTGAATTTATTTTTGTCTTGAGACAATGAGCTAATCAAGCTGTTCAACCAAATGTTACACTACATCTATTTTTCAAAACACTTGGTGCTGTCAGGTAGTTATTGTTGGCTTTTAATTCTTTTAAAGGTGAAGTACACCCACATGTTCATCACAGAAGTCACACTGAAACCTGACGAGGGAAGAATGACACATTGATTTCCCTAAAGGACTTGGGGCAAGCAGATGGGCTTTTTGAGCAAATGAAAATAGTTACTTTTAAATTCCACCAATCTCCCTCATGGCATATCAACAGAGTATTATTCTGTGGCTCTAGAATATGAGTCAATGGCTTGAACACCATAAACTGTTGTCCCGTTTGTGCAGAGAAAAAGTTAAACATCCTGAAGAGCAATTATTTAGTTTCGAACATATGGTTAGAAGGAACTTGAAACTGTTGCATCCGGATTAAACAAAGGCACAAATCATGGTTTATTCAGAAGTTGCACTGAAACTGAGAACAAGACTGGGATATCATGACGGTGGTATTGGATAGGGTTGGTGAGTGGGGAGGAGCTGGAGATGGCAATCTGTGAATGACAAAATGGATTATGGAGTTTGAGAACATTCTGGTTCCTTCTCGCATATCAGTGAGTAATTTATAAATAGTAGTTTGATACTTATAATTTAGAAGGAAAGGAGTTTTTGTTTAGAACTGCAGACGTTATCTTGTACTTTCCAAAATTTATATATCATGAGCAGAAATTCAGTCCAACCCGGTTTAGTAGACAAATATAATGACTTACCAGGAACACCAACTATAGCGAGGATGGGATAGTAACCACCTTGAATAATCCAAAGGATATCCTGGATCCGTGATGCTAATGATATCCAAAGCAGCGAAAGATAGAAAAGACCCGAGGATAAACTCCTGTCTGTTATGGCAATGTTCCAGTCTAATGATCTCAGATTCTGATACATTGTTGAACCATTCCAGTCTAAAGTTCTCAGATTCTGATACATTCTTGTAACATTCCAGTCTAAAGTTCTCAGATTCTGATACACTGTTGTACCATTCCAGTTTACTGACCTTAGATTCTGATCCATTGTTGGAACATTCTAATCCAAGGTCCTCCCATTCTGAAACATTATTGTAACGTTCCAGTGTAATGTTGTCAGATTCTGATCACTTCCCCCCCCCCCCACCCCCACCCCTTTTCTCTCGAACAGTTGATCCCTGTTAGTGCTGTCAGCGATGCTCCTACTCATACTATGGGATAACACATTGACAGAGCCCATTTATCATTCAATGATAGAAACTCTCCACTGGGATAATTAGGATCCACGGAGATTGACATTAATCACAGTCACTGAACAATTATCTCCTGTTAACCTCTTTCAATTCAATATTGGTTTTATTAAAATTATAAAGAATGTTTACAATTTACATATTTGGCATGGAATATGTGGGGGTGACTGAGGGAAGGAATATTGGAGACGGTAGATTGAATGCATGTAATCATTCAATCTGCCTTGTATATGGGAGTAATGACAATGGATTGTCAGAACATAAACAAGTTTCTCCATTTATAAATGGAAACATACAGTCTGTAACTACTGATCAGTGATTATAGTGTCAGTAAAATATGGAGAGAACTTTTCTTGTACATAATCTGACAGGAAAATGTACCTACGACAGCATGAGTGATAACACACACAGGGCATGGATATGTTAACAGAAAATATGAGGGCAGGTGAGGGTCTTGCTGTTAATGTTATCGATGTCAATCAACTGTGATTACGTACCATTCACTGGATTTCAATTGCAGTGTGATTATGATATTGGGGGCATGGCTCCTGAGACTGGAGGGAGGGAACATGACAATTCCCAATCATCAGTACTGAAATGTTACTCTTTATAAATCATTTGAAGATCAAATTCCAGGATACAACTCCAATGAGTAATGAGGAGAGCCAATATTAACCATACAACCAGAAGACATTGGAGCAGAAATTTGGCTATGAGGCCCATTGAGCATGCTCCACCATTCAATGATGGCTGTTAAGCTTCTCAACCCCATTCTCCCGCTTTCTATCTGTAACCCTTGATCCCCTTTACAGTCAACAATCTAACTGTCTCACTCTTAAATATACTCAATGATCTGGACTCGACTGACATCTGTGGCAGTGAATTCCATGGATTCACCGCTCTCTGGCTGAAGAAGTTTCTCCTTATCTCTGTTCGAAAAGGTCTTCACTTTACTCTGTCCCCTCGGGTACTAGTCTCTCCTACCATTGCATATATCTTCCCAACATCCATCTGTCCCAGGTCATTTAGTATTCTGTAAGTTTCAATTAGGCCTCCTAACATTCTTCTGAACTCTGTCAAATAGACACCTCAAATATTCTTCATATACATGCCAGCTTTGCATGTTTGCAACATTCTCGTGGATCTCGTCTGAAAACACTCCAGGACCTGTACATCCTTCCTGAAATATGGGACCCAAAACCGCGCGCAATAATCCAAATGTGACATGAATAAAGCCTTGTAGAGCCTTAGAAGTACATTCCTGCTTTTATATTTCAGCCGTTTTGAAATAAATGCCATAATTTCTTTGCCTTCCTAACTACTGACAACCTGCGAGTTTACCCTTTAAAGAGTCCTGGACGAGAACTCCGCAGTCTTTTTGCACTTCAGAGTTCTGAAATTGCTCGCTTTTAGAAAAAAGTCCATGCCTCTATTCATCCTGGCAAAATGCTTTCCCACACTTTTCCACATTGTACTCCATCTGCCACTTCTTTGCTCACTCTGCAAACCTGTGAAAATCCTTCAGCAGGTGAAAGTGAGGACCGCAGATGCCGGAGATCAGAGTCAAAAATTGTGGCCAGAGAAAAGCACAGCCTGTCAGGCAGCATCCGAGGAGCAGGACATTCGACGTTTCAGGCATAAAGCCTTCATCAGGAATGTGGGGTGGGCAGAGAGGGGCAGAGAGATAAATGGGAGGGGCTGGGGCTGGGAGGAAGTTAGCTTGGAAGGCGATTGCTCGATGAAGATTGGTGGTGATAGTGATAGGTCAGAGTGGAAGGTGGAGTGGATAGATGGGAAGGAAGATGGACAGGTAGGACGGTTCAAGATGGCGGTTCTGAGTTGGAGGGTTTGATCTGGGATAAGGCGGAGGGAGTGGAGATGAGGAAACTGGTGAAATTGTCCTTGATATCGTGTGTTGGGAGTGGCCCAAGGCAGAAGATGATGCGTTCTCCCTTCAGACGTCAAGTGGCTAGAATCTGGCAGTAGAGGAGGCCAAAAACCTGCAAGACCTTGGCGGAGTGGGAGGGGATGTTGAAGTATTCAGCCACAGGGCAGTGGGGCTGTTGGGTTTGTGTGTCCGTGAGTGTTCCCTGAACCGTTCTGCAAGTTGACGTCCTGTCTCTCCAATGTAGAGGAGACAAGGTGCAATGGACAGACGAGATGAGATATTTGGATGCACAGGATTTTCTCTGCCTGATATGGAAGGATGCTTTGGGGCCTTGGGTGGACGTAAGAAGGGAGGTGTTGACACAGGTTTCATACCTGTTGTCGTGGCAAGGGAAGGTGTCGGGGGAGGGAAGGTGGCTTGGTCGGGTTGTGTGGACCTAACGAGGGAGTTTGTGAGGGAATGGTCTCAGCAGTATGATGATAGGGGTGGGGAGGGAAGTATATCTCTGTTGGTGAGGTCTGGCTGTTGGTGGCAGAAATGGCAGAGCGTGATGCGTTGTAGCCTGAAGTTGGTGGGATGGAAGGAAAGCATCAGAGAGGTTCTAACTTGTTGTAGTTGGAAGGGTGGAGTACAAGGGCGGAACTGTGGGAAGTTAAGGAGATGCGCTCGAGCACCCTCCTGCAGCCGAACCACCTCTTCAATGCTACCTGTCCCTCTATCTATCCTTGCACTGTTTGAAAGCTTAGCCAGAATGCCCCCAGTTCCATCATTTTGATAATGAATGCACAAAGTGAAAAGTTGTGGTCCCAACCCTGAGTCTTGTGGAACACCACTTGTCACTGGCTGCCATCCTGAGAAGGACACTTTAATCCACATTCTCTTTCTGTCAGACAGCCAAACTGCTATCCATGCAAGCTCCTTGCCTCTAACACCATGGGCCCACACCTTTCTCAATAACATCATGCATAGCACCTTTTCAAAGGATTCTTGAGGTGCAGATGGATAACATGTATTGGTACTCCTTGATCTAATCTGCTCATTACTCTCTCAAAGTCTTCTAGCCGGTTTGTCTGGCATGTCCTCCCCTTGATGAAACCATGCTGATTCTGTTCTATTTTACCAAAGTCTTCCAAATATCCAGAAATCCCATCCTTCACGATGGAATTCATGATGTTACCCACAACCAACCAGTCTGCTAATCAGTCTGCAGTTTTCCATCTTGTGCCTAACTCCGTTAATAAACGGGGTGTAATACTCGCAATTATACAGCCACTTGGCCCTTTCCTGATTTCAGTAATTCCTGCAAGATTACCACTTTCACTTGGTATAGTGGTAAACTTGAAACCAGCTTTGGTCAGACTACATTTGGAGTATTGCGCGCACTGTTGAGCGCCATATCTCAGGAAGGATGTACCATCCCTGGAGCTTGTTCAGAAGATTTTCACAGGAATCGTCATAGGAGTGAAAAGTTTATTGTATGAGGAATGTTTGAGTCTTTGGGTCTATACTTGATAACGTTTAGAAGGAAGAGGGGAAATGTAATTGAAACATACAGAATACTGAATGACCTGAACAGAGTGGATTTTCATAAGATGTTTCCATTGGTGGAGAGACAAGGAACCAAGGACACAGCCTTAGCTTAAAGCGAACACCTTTTGGAACGTTGATAAGGAGACTTCTTTAACCAGGGAATGGTGAATCTTTGCAATTTATTGCCAGAGAAGGCTGTGGGGCCAGGTCATTGAGTACATTTGAGACGATGATTTTTTTTTGATTATCCAGTGGTTCAAGGGTTAAGGGGAGAACGTCGGAGAATGGGCTTGAGAAACATATTAGTGATGATTGAATGGCGGCGTAGACTAGATCGACAAACTGGCCTAATTTCTGCTCCTGTATCTTATAGTCTTCTGGTCTAAACCTTAAGGAGGCACCTTGCATCTCTGAGAATATGGATTCATGTTCTTCATGAATGTCAGTACCTTGTGGGAATAATTAACTCTTTTAGAATGAAGGTATTGTGGCTGCTGTCGGGTTGGTGGATAATATGACATTCAGTGCAGGATCACACACCAAATACACTGTATTAATGTGGGGAGAGTTTATTCAAAACCTGGACCTCTCTGTCTCTCTCAATCACTGTGGGGAGTGGGGTTTGGGGTGGGTAGGCGTAACGTCCTCACAGGCACTTAAATTATCCAGATTCATGCATCCTGAGTGAAACAAAAGTGACGGAATTTATTACCTTCCCATTGTCTGTTTAGAATAGAAGGAGTGATTGTCCATCCCTCCCAAGGTTCAATGCAACCACCTCTTATTATCTCACAGCGCGACAGATCAACCTTCACTCACTCCTCATGGTGCCATCATCCCAGGGATTAATCCGGTGGAACTCCTGTTTATTCTTTCTGTGATAAGGAGATCGCTCCTTATAAAGGAGATAAAATCTGTCCACAAACCCCAAACACTGCCTCAACAATGGTCTCACAGTTGATCACAATAATTCCTTTCCCTCACTTAGCTGGCTCCATTTTCTTCATGTGACACAGGAAACCATTCGTTTACGATGAACTGTCACTGATTTGGAATTTAAACCATCCTTACATCTGTAGGTCAACATCAATAAAGGTAGCACCAGAGGTGCCTATCGAGGTGAACATCACTCTCGGAGAGAGACTCAATCACGAAGAATACGTCTAAAACAGTGCATGGCTCCCGACCTGAATGGAAATCAGCTGCAGGAGTATGGGATACAGGCAGAAGAAGGGAGTTATCTTTCGTTTCGACCTTCCCCTATGGGATGTATGCAGACCTGGTCAGGCCAGCATGTTATGCCAGTCATGAACTGAGTGACTGGTTTAGTTTTTCCACAGGACTGAAAAGAGTAAAACACAGTGCTGTGGGTTTGCAGTCACGCAGACACCTGACCAGGGAAGGATGTCCCATTTCTTTCTCTAATGAGCATGAGGCAAGCCTATATCAACAGATTATTATTCTGTGGCTCTAGATTATGAACCAATGATGTGATCACCATACACTGTCTTCCCATCTTTCAGATTCTGTGCAGAGAACAAGTTAAACATCTCAAGTGCAATTACTTTGCAATGGACTCATGTTAAGAAGGGACTTGAAATAGCTCTATCCGGAATTAACAAAGGCAGAAATGTTGGTTTATTTAGGAGTTGCACTGAGGCTGAGGAGGAGACATGATGTCACAATGGTTGTACTGGAAAGCATTGGTGAATGGGAAGATATGGAGATATGAACTGTGCAGGAGGAAATGAATCAAAGAGGTTGAGAACCGTCTGTTTCATCCTCGCATATTGGTGAGCAACTTGTCCCGAGTAAGTTGCTAGTTATAATTTCGAAGGAATGGATGCTTTGACTGGAAATGAAAACATTGACTTGCACCTTCCCAAAATTTACATCACATGATCATCAATTCAGTTCAGACCGTTTCACTAGACATCTCGAGTGACTTACCAGTAACACCAACTATAGCAAGGATAGGATAGTAACCAGCTTGCATAACCAGCAGTACATCTTCAATCCGGATGCCAATGATATCCAAGGCTGGGAAAGCCAATAAAGACCCCAGAATAAACTCCCGCCCATTGTTGGAACATTCCAGTCTAATGCTATCAGTTTCTGATCTCTCCTCACCCTCACTTCCAGGTGTCCGTCACATTCAGAGTCCTTCAGAGTTCCCTACGCGCTCTCAAGGATGCCCTCACAAGAACGGGGTACGATGCTCAACTCATCGACCGCCAGTTCCGAGGTGCCACATCAAGGAGCCGTAATGAGCTCCTCAGGAGACTGACACTTGCTGCAACTCACAGGTTACCCTTCGTTGTTCAGTACTTCCCAGGGCCTGAAAAGTTACACCATGTTCTTCGTGACCTGCAACACATTATCAATGAGGATGAGCAGGGCACCAAGGTCTTCTCCACACCTCCACTACTTGCCTTTAAACAACCGCCAAACCTCAAACAGATCATTGTTCGTAGCAAACTGCCCGGCTCTCAGGACAACTCCGTACAACCCTGTCACGGTGAATGCTGCAAGACGTGTCAGATTGTGGACATAGGTACCACTATTACGCGTTGGAACACTTCCGACCTTGTACATGGCAGGTACTCATGTGACTCAGCCAATGTTGTCTATCTTATACGTTGCAGGCAAGGATGCCCGGAGGCATGGTACATTGGGGAAACCGAGCAAAGGCTACGACAACGGATGAATGGGCACTGCACAGCAAACAACAGACAGGAGTGTTCCCTCCCAGTTGGTGAACACTTCAGTGGCCCAGGACATTCAACCTCGGACCTTCAGGTGACCATCCTCCAAGGTGGACTTCGGGACAGGCAGCAGAGAAAAGTGGCCGAGCAGAGGCTGATAGCTAAGTTTGGTACCCATAGGGACGGCCTCAGCCGGGACCTTGGGTTCATGTCACATTACAGGTGAACACCATTGCACTACACACGCATACACAGATATTCCTACACACACACACTCTCACATGCACACGGACATATGTACACACAGACGCGCACACAGAGACCCACAAACACCCTTATAGACACACACACTCCCACACTCACACATGCACCCCGTCACAGACATGAGACAATCTGCACTCACTACACACACACACACACACACACACACACACTTTCTCACACTCACAACCCCCAGCCCAGACAGACACACACACGCAGACAGACATAGGCCAACATGCACATATATATTTTGTGGGGTGAATTAGTACTTGCAGAGGTACATTGTACTTAGCTCAAAAACTGCATGAATTTATGTAAACTCTTATCTCACTTTTTAGATTAGAATCAGTCTAAACATCAGGTCATAGACAGAGAACACAAGGGGCTAACATCTTCAACATAATGTCCAGCTATCACCATTGTTAACAGCTAACCCGAGAATGCAACTTTTAAAAAAAGGTTTTGTGATTTACACATGAAAGAAGTGAAACTATCACTGTATTCTAACAGATGACAGGCTTAACAGACAATCAATTTTTCAATATATAATTTCAGTTACATCACACTGTAAATTTTTGCTATAAATTCTGTGTTACGATCGAGCCCTCCACTATCAACTGATGAAGGAGTGTTGCTCCAAAAGCTACTGTCCTTCCAATTAAACCTGTTGGACTATAACTTGGCGTTGTGTGATTTTTAACTTTGCACGCCCCAGTCCAACACCAGCATCTCCAAATCATGACAATTCAGATTGTTATTCCAGAGTCAGAGAGGACAGGTGTGGGTCATGATATTGATGTTATCGATGCTAAGGAACTGCTGTGAAGTATCTTTAACTGGACTTCATTTACATTGTGATTATGACATTGGGGAAAAGAGAAAAGATGGAGAGGATTCGGGGACATGACTGTTCAGTCTGGGTGGAGAGATAGTGATGTTCCCCACTCACTAGCGTTGGAACGTTACTCTTTATAACTCATACGAAGAACAGATTAAAGTGTATATCTACAATGAGGAATTAGCAGAGCCAATATTAATGAAATGCATTTATGCAATACAAAATACAGCGAAATAAATGATTTTCTGTACAAACCAAAATATGCAAACTACAAAGAGATAAGGTTGTTAAAATGCACTCCTGATATGGAACTATATAAATTGAAATGTGGATTACAAAACTATGGAAGTGGTGTGTGATATTTATCAATCATTATTTGATCCACAGCTGAGATCCTGATTTCCCCTCTGTCAGTGTAATGGAAAATTAACAAAATTAACATTTTCTGTGAAACCTGAAAAAGAATGCTATGCTAATTCTAAAACCTTTCTGAACGTTGCAAACACTTTGCTGAATTCTGCAGTCGAGGAGACAGCTTGTCTTTGCTGAACTTTGTAAACATTCAACCTGGCCTGGCGAGCAGGCGAATTCAGCAGAAAAGCTAAGGAAAACAGAAAGAGAGTTATGTCCACGGCAAGGGAGTGAGAAAATAAGAACTCGAATGTTTCCCAGCCCTTGTCCTTGAGCGTGTGATAAGAAGAGTACAAAAGGAATACGTTAATTATATTCAGCGCCCTTACACAAGGCGTGTTTGCCAAGTGCAATGGTTCCCTGCAGTGGTTAAAAATAAAGCTTTTTCTTTGCTCTTGCTAGCATCTGAGTCCAGTCAGAGTAATTTCCACGAGAGACAGCGATCCACCTGACAGAGATTCTCTGGACCAGTCTCTCACACAGTGGGGGTTATCATTTCCTGCTGGTCTTGGCATAGTCTATTTTTAAAAAAATCCACCTTCTCCATGTACGAATCTATTGGCCGAATGGATTTTGTTTAGCTGTCAGTAACCTAGCTCTGTGACATTATTGGAAATGATTGATCTGGGATGACAGCCAGTATCAGCACACTGCTTACTGTGTATGACACCCAGACAAAGGGTTTGCAATCAAGAGGAATTTCTAAATGAAACTTCTGAATTCTGTCTGTCCATATTTATCCACCTTCATGCTGTCTTCTGATCTATTTAACCTCACCCTTATCTAACGCCTCTTCATCCCTCTCTCAGTTATTCGCTCCCCTTTCTATTCTCTCTTACTTTTTCTCTCTTCACTTTCTTTCTTTCTGTTTATTTCTCTCATACAATCTATCTCCACAAATTCTCTCTATCTCCAGTTGTGCAGTTTGAGAGCTTGTGACCCCACGATGGGCTGACTGACCTCCATTTGTGCTATAATAATTCTGCGGTTCTCTGACCCATAATAAACACTTTCGGTGCCTGGACAGACACGCTGGTCCGGTGACAGGTACAGTGCACAATCACCCATTATCTCATCCTGTTCTCTGATGTGCAGCTGCCTTGAAATGTCTGTTCAAACAAAACAGACTGAATGAAATTCAAGCAGTGGGGAGGACGATCTTCACCGTGTATTTCAATCAGGATTTACTGAAGGATGAGGTTCCACAATAACATAACAATGATAGAAAAACAGGACAACACAATGAATAGCAGTCGAGTACAACATGTGATTCCAATTTAGCTTCAACGTATTACCACGAGATTATCAATCCAGAAAATCAGCTTCTGTTCTGTGGACTGAGGTTCGAATCCCGCCACTGCAGATGGTGGCAATTCAATTCTATAATTTTAAAATATCCCTGCAATTAAGATTCTGCCTATGAGAATGAAATCTTTGCCGATTGTCATAAAAATCCATCTGGTTCACTGATATTCTTCAATGATGGAATCTTCCATTTCTCATCTGGTTGGCCCGACCGTTGACTCCAAACCCAAAGCAATGTGATTGACTCTCAATCGCCCTCTGAAATAGTTCAGCGAGTAAGTCAGATGTGCTACGAAATCTCAAAGGAATGAAACCGGATGTATTGACCTGGATACCGATAAAGTGAACGTTAGAAACATCATTGTCGAACCTGCAAAGTCCACCTTACTTACAATGAGTGCTCATTCCAAAATTTGGACAATTGTTTTACAGACCAGTCAAGCAACAGCTTGACATAGGCATACTCACGGAATTGTACCTTACAGATATAACCCAGACAGCACCATCACCATCCCTGAATATGTCCTGTCCCAAAGGCAGGACCGATCCGGCACAGGAGGCAGCTCAGTACGATAGAGTCGGGCGGTCGATGCTCTGGGAGTCCCTGTGACCTATAACCTCATATCCCCCATTCAACAATTGCCATCAAGCAAGAGGATCAACCCTGGTTCAAAAGAGAGTGCAGGAGGGCAAGCCAGGAGCAGACCCAGGCATACATAAAGATAAAATATTAATATGCTGAAGCTTCCAAACAGAACTATTTGCATGCCCAACAGCATTAAATGCAAGGGACAGGCAGAGCTAAGCGATTCCAGAACTAATACATCAGATCGAAGGTCTGCAGTCCTGAGAAACTGATCGTGGATGGTGCTGGACGACGAAACAACTCACCGGAGTAGGAGGCTCCACAAATATCCCCAACCTCAATGATGGAGGAGCTCAGTATATCAGTGTAAAAGATAAGGCTGAAGACTTCACAGAATTCTTCACTCAGAAGTTTCGAGTGGATGATCCACTTCGGTCTCCTCCCGTGGTCCCCATCATTACAGATAGCAGTCTTCAGCAAATTCGATTGACTGGTATCAAGTAACGTTTGAAGGCACTCGATACTGGAAGGGCATCACCTTCATCACCACACAAGACAACACCTTCAGTGACTCTCCGGATAAATCCTAGATCCAAGCATCTTCCGCTGCTTTATCAATGACCTTCCCTCCATCATAATGTCAGACCTGGGAATATTCGACAATGACTGCACAATGTTCAGCACCATTCACAAATACTCAGATATGGAAGCAGTCCATGCCAAAATGCAACAAGATCTGTCCCTCTCCATCTTGGGCTGACAAGTGGCAAGTAACATGTGCACTACACAGATGCCAGACAATAATCATCAACAAATGAAATAATATAACAACTTAGTATTTGCAGCATTATCATCACTCAGTTCCCCACTATCAATGTCCTGGGGGTTATAATTGATTAGAAACTCAACTCGACTCACCACATAAATGTAAGAGCAGATCAGAGGCTCGGAATATTGCGCGAGTAACTCACCTCCTGCCTTCGTAAAGCCTGTCAATCATCTAAAAGGCACAAGTCAGGAATGAGATGGAATTCTTCCACTTGCCTGAATGAGTGCAGACCCAACAAGACAAAAGAAGCTTTACACCATCCAGAACAAAATAGTCCATTTGATTGGCATCACATTCACAAGCATTCACTCCCTCCACCACCATCGCTCAGGAGCAGAAGTGTGTATTATCTACATGACACAATGCAGAAATTCTCCAAAGATCCTCAGACAGCATTTTCCAATCCCACGAACAGTTACATCCAGAATGACAAGGCCAGCATACTTATGGGAATGGCACCACCTATAAATTCCCTTCCAAACCAATCAACATCCTGATGTGGAAATATATCACCGTTCCTTCATTGTTACTGGTAAAAACCCTGGAATTCCCTCCTTAATAGCATTGTGGGTCAACACACAGCAAGTGGACTGCAGTGGTTCAAGAAGGCAGCTCAGCGCCACTTTCTCAGGGAGGCAACGAGGGACGGACAAGAAATGCTGGGCCCACGCAGCGATGCCCACATCCAAAAAAAGATTTTAAAAAAATAGTTCCCAGTTGAGCTTCTCGATGGGACAGGTTATCTGATTTGAACATGAACAGGAAAGCAATATTTCTGATACAGAACGTTGTAGACGTTTCTGTTATTAGAAGGGTGTTCAGTGTTCGATAACTTATTGTTGCTGTGTGCTGTGATAAATTGCATCTGTTCTGTTAAATTCAACAATACTGATGTAACAGGATCAATCCTTCGAAAATACCAAACTGAAAATGGCAATCAATTGAGAGACAGTGTACTCCCGCCACATGAGACTCACATATAGCTGTTTATATTCAACGTTTAATGGAATACTGGCCGACACTGAATCCTCCCATTGTTCATATCACAGAGGTTGCCATTGAACAGGACGTGAAGTCAAATCAACATACAAATACAAGGGTTACAAGAGCTGCTCAGAGACAAACAATTCTGCACTGAAAATATAGACCACATGACCATAACAGCATGAGATATTGCTATAGATTGAGCCCATTCAGCCCATTCCTTCGCTGTGAAACTATGTCATTTTATTGTAGTCTCTATGAGTAGTGGACTTATCTTCTACACACTGACTGATTACTGCAAAGATTGATACAATCAGTTTCTATCAGATGCCTCGCCTCCCATTCTTCTAAATTCCATCGAGTACACACACTGCTGCTTATGACAAGCCACCATCCCCAGGATGGGTCACCTCCAACACCAGTTGATCTTTTCCCAGAGATATTGCCCAAAATAGCTCCCAACATTCCAAATGCCGTCTGAACATTGCCCATTACATTCTCAGCGGTATGACTCCTCTCTTTAATTCTGGATCCCTTGAAATGAATGCGAACATTGCATTTGCTTTCCTAACTGTCAACTGAACCTGCAAAGTAACCGTAACAGAGGACGAGTGTTTCAAAATCCTTTTGTGCTTCATGTTTAATGGATCCTATTAGAACATAGTGTCTGTCTCTAGTCCGCCGACCAAAGTGCATACTCTCACACGTGCCCATATTATATTCCATCAGCAACGTGTTTGCCCACAGTCCTAAACTGTCCAAGATTTTCTGCAGTCTCCCTACTTCATTAATATTGCCTGCCCATCCAACCATCACTGTAACATCTCGAGACTGAGCAAAAATGCCCTCAGGTCTTTTGTTCAGGTGGTTCATGTAAATGGCACTTCCTGACTCCCTAAGGACTGTGAGAAAGTGAGGACGGCAGATGCTGGAGATCAGAGCTGCAAAATGTGTTGCTGGAAAAGCGCAGCAGGTCAGGCAGTATCCGAGAAGCAGGAGAATCGATGTTTCGGGCTTGATCCCTTCTTCAGTAATGAGAAAAGTGTACCCAGAAGGCTAAGATAAAAGGTAGGGAGGAGGGACTTGGGGGAGGGGTGTTGGAAATGTCATAGGTGGAGGGAGGTTAATGTGAGGGTGAGGTCGGAGAGGGGGTGGGGGTGGAGAGGTCAGGAAGAAGATTGCAGGTTAGGAAGGTGGTGCTGAGTTCGAGGTTTGGGACTGAGACTAGGTGGGGGGGAGGGGAAATCAGGAAGCTGGAGAAATCTGAATTCATCCCTTGTGGTTGAAGGATTCCAAAGCGGAAGATGAGGCGCTCTTCCTCCAGCCATCGTGTTGCCACGGTCTGGCGATGGAGGAGGCCAAGGACCTGCATGTCCTTGGCGGAGTGGGTGGGGGAGTTGAACTGTTGAGCCGCGGGGTGGTTGGGTTGGTTGGTCTGGGTGTCCCAGAGGTGTGCTATGAAACGTTCCACATGTAGGTGGCCTGTCTCCCCAATAGAGAGGAGGCCACATTGAGTGCAGCAGATGCAGTAAATAATGTGTGTGGAGGTGCAGGTGAATTTGTGGCAAATATGGAAGGATCCCTTGGGGCCTTGGAGGGAAGTAAGGGGGGAGATGTGGGTGCAAGTTTTGCATTTCTTGCAGTTGCAGGGGAAGGTGCCGGGAGTGGAGGTTGGGTTGATGGGAGGTGTGGACCTGACGAGGGAGTCACGGAGGGAGTGGTCTTTTCAAAACACTGACGGGGAGGAGAGGGGAATATATCCTTGGTCGTGGGGTCTGTTTGGAGGTGGCCGAAATGACAACGGATGATACGATGTATCTGGAGGTTGGTGGGGTGTTCGGTGAGGACCAATGGGGTTCTGTTGTTTTGGCAATTGTAGGAGTGGGCTTCAAGGGTGGAGATGTGGTGAAGAGCATCGTCTACCATGTCTGAGGGGAAATTGCGGTCTTTGCAGAAGGAGGCCATCTGGATTGTTCACTATCGGAACCGGTCCTCCTGGGATCAGATACGGTGGAGGCGAAGGAATTGGGAATATGGGATGACGTTTTTACAGGGGGCAGGGTGAGAGGAGGTGTAGTCTATGTAGCTGTGGGAGTCGGTCGGTTTATATTAAATGTCCGTGTTGATTCGGTCACCCGAGATAGAAATTAAGAGCTCTAGGAAGGAGAGGGAGGAGTCTGAGAATTTACCTGGACTGCCTCAGACTTCTCCCTCCCCTTCCACCTATCGTATTTCCAACGCCCCTCCCCCAAGTCCCTCCTCCCTACCTTTTATCTTAGCCTGCTTAGCACACTTTCCTCATTCCTGAAGAAGGGCTCATGCCTGAAACATCGATTCTCCTGCTCTTTGGATGCTGCCTGACCTGCTGCACTTTTCCAGCAACACATTTTTCAGCTCTGTGTTAGCTCACGTACAAGGATGATAGTGTTTTTCTTGAAGCAGGCTGGGATTTCGGCTTCAGGACGGAGAGGTTGAAGTTGTTTGTAAATACCTCTGTCAGTTGGTTCTCACAGGATCTGAGTCCTCAGCCGGGAACACTCTCCAGGTCTGTCACTTTCCTTGACTTGACTTGCAGGAAGACTGATCATGTCTGCCATGGTGACATCGGGCACAGGTACATCCGAGGCTCATGTCCGAAACGTCAATTCTGCTGCTCCTTGGATGCTGCCTGACCTGCTGCGCTTTTCCAGCAACACATTTTTCAGCTCTGATCTCCAGCATCTGCAGTCCTCATTTTCTCCTAGTGAGAAAATACGTGCAACATTCCTTAATGACTCCCCCCCAGTGGCTCTGACCTCAATAAACATGAAGTGCTTTGAGACGCTGGTTATGGCCCACATCATCTAGAGTCTCCCAGCTTGACCTGGTGTCCTATAATGTGCCGACTGATGTAACGGGTCCACAACGGATGCCATATACCTGTCCTGCCCTCATCCGTGGAACATCTGGACAACAAGGATGCATACAGCAGACACCTGGTCATTGACTACCGCTCCACCTTCAACATCATTATCCCCTCCAGACTTATCTCAAAACTCCGTGACCTTGATCATGGCTCAACCCTCTGCAACTGGATACCCTGGTTTCTGACACACAGACCACAATCCGTGAAGATAGGTATATGTACATTCTCCACAATAAAACTCAACACTGGAACTACTGGAGGATGTGTTCTCAGCCCCCTATTGTACTCTCCGTGCACCCACAGCAGTGTCCTCATCCCCTACTGTACTCCCTGTATATCCACAGCTGTGTCCTCCGCCCCCTACTGTACTCCTTGTACACACATGGCTGTGCCCTCAGCCTCCTACTGTACTCCCTGTACTCCCATGATTGTGTCCTCCGCCCCCTACTGTACTCCCTGCACCCCCATGGCTGTGTCCTCATCCCCATACCCTACTCCCTCTACTCCAATATCTCTGTCTTCACCCCCTACTGTACTCCCTGTACACACGCGGCTGTGTTGTCAAATTCCAAACTACGCCAGCTACAAGTTCGCTGATGACATCACCAAATCAGGAGGGATATCAAACAACGCTGAGTCAGAATACAGAAAGGCGATTGAGGGCTGAGTGGCATGGTGTAATGATAATAGCCTCTCTCTCAAATTCGGCAATAGTAAGGAACTGATCATTGAGTTCAGAAAGAAAGGAGAGGAACCCACCGTCATCTACATCAATGGTTGAGGCAGTGCAGAGTATCAACTCCCTCAGAGTGACGATAACTGATAACCTTCCCTCGTCTTCTTGCATAGGTATGACAGTCAAGAAGGTTCAATAACGCCGCTTCTTCCTCAGGAGGCTCAGGAAATTCAGCATGTACTACTTCGACAGATACACCATTGAGAGCATACTGTCTGGTGCATCACGGCCTTATACAGCAATGCTCTGCCCAGGACCGCAAGAAACTACAGAAGGTTGGGTGCACAGCCAATCTCCCAACCATCGCCTCTACTTACACGGCTCGTTGCAGCAGAAAGGCTGCCCACATCTAGAACAAAGAACAATTAACATAGAACAGTACAGCACAGAACAGGCCCTTCAACCCACGACGTTGTGCCGACCATTGATCCTCATGTATGGACCCTCAAATTTCTGTGACCATATGCATGTCCAGCTGTCTCTTAAATGTCCACAATGACCTTATTTCCACAACTGCTGCTGGCACCGCATTCCATGCTCTCACAACTCTCTGTGTAAAGAACCCGCCTCTGACATCCCCTCTATAGTTTCCTCCTACCAGCTTAAAACTATGACCCCTCGTGTTAGCCATCTCTGCCCTGGGATATAGTCTCTGGCTATCGACTCTATCTATGCCTCTCATTATCTTGTATAATCAGTCAGGTCCCATCTCCTCCTCCTTTTCTCCAATGAAAAAAGTCCGGGCTCAGTCAACCTTTCTTCATAAGATAAGCCCTCCATTCCAGGCAGCATCCTGGTAAACCTCCTCTGAACCCTCTCCAAAACACCAACATCTTTCCTATAATAGTGCGACCAGAACTGGACGCAGTATTCCAAGTGCGGTCGAACCAAAGTTTTATAGAGCTGCAACAAGACCTCAGGTCTCTTAAACTCAATCCCCTTGTTAATGAAAGCCAAAACACCATATGCTTTCTAAACAACCCTGTCCACTTGGGTGGCCATTTTAAGGGATCTATGTACCTGCACACCAACATCCCTCTGTTCCTCCACACGGCCAAGATCCAATCCTTAATCCTGTACGCAGTTTTCAAATTCGACCTTCCAAAATGCATCATCTCGCATTTATCCAGGTTGAATTCCATTTGTCACCTCTCAGCCCATCTCTGCATCCTGTCAATGTCCCGCTGCAGCGTACAACAGCCCTCGATACTGTCAACGACACCTCCGACCTTTGTGTCATCTGCAAACTTGCTTACCCATTCTTCAATCCCCTCATCCAAGTCATTAATAAAAATTACAAACAGTAGAGGTCCAAGGAGAAAGCCCTGTGGAACACCAATCACCACTGACTTCCAGGCAGAATATTTTCCTTCTACTACGACTCACTGTCTTCTGTTCGCTAGCTAATTCTGTATCCAGACAGCTAAGTTCCCCTGTATCCCATTCCTCCGGATCTTCTGAATGAGCCTACCATGGGGAACCTTATCAAATGCCTTGCTGAAGTCCATTTACACCTTATCCACAGCTCTACCCTCATCAACGTTTCTAGTCTCACCCTCAATGAACTCGATACGTTTTTCTGAGGCATGACCTGCCCCTCACAAAACTGTGTTGACTGCATTTAATCAAGCCATGCTCTTCCAGATAGTCATAAATCCTATCCCTCAGAATTCTTTCTAACACCTTACAGACGACAGACATGCGACTTACTGGTCTGTAATTGCCGGGGATTTCCGTATTTCCTATCTTGAAGAGAGGAATTACATTTGCCTCTCTCCAGTCCTCAGGTATGATTCCAGTGGAGAGCGAGGGTGCAAAGATCTTCACAAGTGGTAAAGCAATTGCATTTCTCATTTCCCAAAGCAGCCGAGGACAAATCTGGTCCAGGCCTGACGACTTTTCAATCTTAATGTTTGACAAAATTTTCAGCACATCAGCTTCTTCTATCTCTATCCATTCCAGCATGCACACCTGCTCTTCAAAGGTTTCATTCACTACAAAGTTCGTTTCTTTCGTGAAGACAGAAGCAAAAAAACACATTTAGGGCTTCCCCTACCTCCTCAGACTCCACACAGAAGTTCCCTGTGCTATCCCTGATCGGGGCTACTCTTTCTTTGACCATTCTCTTATTCCTCACATAAGTGTAAAATGCCTTTGTGATCTCCCTAATCCATTCTGCCCAGCCTTTCTCATGCCCCCTCTTGTCTCTCCTCAGACCATCTTTAAGCTCCTTCCTCGCCTGCCTGTAATCCTCTAGAGCTCAGCTTGACCTTAGCTTCCTCCATCTTATGTAAACTAACTTCTTCCTTTTCACGAGAAGCTCCACCGCTATTGCAGATTACTGAGGGAAGGGAGACAGGAAATAGCTCGGGCATTCACAGATATCGTTGTACCATTTTTGAACACAACTGAGGTCCCGGAGGACTGAAAAGTTGTTGTTTAAGAAGGGAAGCATGAATAATCAAGTTACTTATCGACCAGTGAGCCTGTCATCAGGGGGGAGGGGGTTAGCTGCTAGAGAAGATACTGAGGGATAGGGTCTTTTCTTATTTGGATGAAAATCGTCTTATCAGTGATAGACAAGATGGTTACGTGCAGGGAAGGTCATGTCTTACCAACTTAATGGAATTCTTTGAGGAAGTGACAAAGTTGATTGATGAGGGAGATACTGTAGATGTCATGTACATGGACTTCAGGAAGGCGTTTGGTAAGTTTTTCCATGGTCGGGTTATGGACAAAGTGAAGTCACATGGTGCCCAGGGTGTGCTAGCTACATGGATAAAGAACTGGCTGGACAACAGGGTACAGAGCGTAGTAGAGGAAGGCAGTTTCTCAAAATGGAGAACTGTGACCAGTGGTGCTCCATTTAAGATGTTTCCAGAAAGATACATGAATGGGCAGGGAGCAAAGGGATACAGACCCTTAGAAAACTGGCAACTGATTTAGGTAGAGGATCTGGATCAGTGCAGGATTTGACCGAAAAATGGCCTGTTGTACTGGAATGTTCTTTGTTCTAACATTACCAAAGACCCATCACATGCCTGTAAAGATCTCCCACAACCTCTTCCATCAGGCTAAAAGACACAGAAGCTTGAAAATACAGATCAACTGGTTCAGTAACAGCTTCTTCCTGACTGTTGTTAAACTGATGAATAGACTCTCTAATCTTCGATAATGTTGATCTTGTTTATGTTGATCTCGCCTTGTGCATGCGCTGTGCAGCGTAACCTATATGCCTCTCAGACATGTTTTACACCCATCGTTCTGTACATCCTTGTTTACTATGATCTGCCTGGACATCTTGGTACAGGTCAAAATAAATCCTCACCTCCCTCCTCCCAGCTCCCCCCAGTGCTCACTCCCAGCTCCCTCCGGTACTCACCCCCAGCTTCTCCTATATCCCCCAGCTCGCTGTGACCCTATCCCCAGCTCCCCGTGTCCTTTGTCTCTCCCTGTGTATCTCTCCCTATCTGTTTCCCTCTGTTTTCCTTTTCCCTGTCTTCTGTTTCTTTCCCTAAACCTATTACCTCCCCTTCTCCCTGTACATGTGACTGTTTGTTTCCTTGTTTTGTTTCTTTTCTCTCTTTGACTGATTGTCCATCTGTTTCCTTCGCTGTGTTCTCTCTCTCCTTCCCTTCCTATCTGTCGCTTTCTCCCTCGTTGTGATGGTGATGGCTTCTCTATTCGTTTGAAGCCGGTATGGCTCATTGGTTCGATGCTGGCAATATAATTAACTCAACTGGGTTTTGGTATCGAAGACATAATTTAAATTTATTGGTTAAATTTCAATTGTTGTCAAAACAGCAACCAGAACATGGGTATCCATTTCACAGCCAATTGTTGAATCTAACTATTTTAAAACAACCCGTCTCCCAATGTTCTGTGCACAGGCAACTGAAAACATTCTTGTCACGTGCATAATGGTCTGACATGGTAACTGCTCTGCCTAGGACCATAAGAAACTACAGACGTTGTGTGCACCACCCAGACGATCACGGAAGACAATCTTCCGTCCATTTGTACTTGTCATTGTCACAGAAAGGCTGGCAATATCAAAGATTTCTCCCAAACCTGTAATGATCTCCTACAACGTCTTCCAACAGGGAGGAGACACAGAGGCTTGAAAACATGGACCAACATGCTCACGAACACTTCCTTCCCTACTATAATTAGACTGACGAATTGACATCTCTAACTTTTCAAATAATATTAATCTTGCTAATGTCGATTTTGCTTTGCTCACCTCTTGTGAAGCTTAAACCATGTATGCCTCACTGTGTGTAAGTACCCCACGCTCTCTCTTTTCTTGTTTACTATCATGTGCCTGCACTACTCGCAAAATAAACCTTTCCATTGAACATTTGACTGAAATAAATCAAATCAAATCAGATCAATCACGTGAACTGCATTGGCTCAAGGTCTTCTCAAGGGCAACTGTGAAAATGAACCAATGCTGGCCCAGTGAGAGATACCAATATCCCGTGAACAAATGTAAGTAGATGACCACACTCAGGGAACACTGACGGGGAATCAAATCGCTTAAAATATGGTCTTAGACAAATACAGGTTTCCCTCGCTATCTGAATGAAACCGTCCGCTAGCTGATATGGTGTAAAGTGCAGTAGCACTAATTTATATGGGAAAAAAATCGCCTTTCTTCGAAAAAGTGAAAATCCTCTTCGGATTTCGTTTGGTTAGCGAAACAAGGCCCTAATGTAGGTCATTCAGGAAAGGAAGTGGTGAAAAGTGAACTTTTGAAAAGCGGGGAATACCTGTATGTACATGGGCATGATACCCAGGAAGATGGGAATGGCGAAAAATAAATGAGGTGAATCTCACATTTGATTTCCAGCCCAGCTAATCATCATTCTCTTTGTTTCCTCTTTTTCTTGTATATCCCTCTTTCTCTATTGATTCCTTCTTCCCTTCAAAGCAAACTTTCCTGTCAATCGTATTAATCACACTCTTTTCCAGCTGCTTTCAGTTCAGGAAAGTTTCCCAGCACTTTCTGTTCGTTTCTTTGCATTGCCTTGTATAATTTCAGATTTCCAGCATCTTCCTTTATTTGATTTCACCTTCAATTTTGTTATTTCATGGGAGGTTGGCATCTCTGCCAAGGGCAGCATTTGGTGACCATCACTAATTGCCCTGACTCTGAGGCCATTCCACAAGCCAATATAAAGTAAAGCACATTGTCACGGGGCTGAAGTCACACTTAACCCAGACCGGGTAATAACATTAGTTTTCTTTACCGAAGGTGATCAGCGAAACAGGAAGGCTTTCAGACAAAATGTTGCTTTTATGGTTGTCTTTGTGAAATTCTCTTTTATTCCAATTCTTATCAGTTTTGTTGAAGTTCTGTCATCATCTGTGGTGGAATTTAAACAAATTACTTGAAACAATATCTTTCGTTTAATAAGCTTTGCTTCTGAATTACATCCAGCGACATTCCTACATTCATATATTGTCCTAATCATGAAGCCTTGAGCCAATGTGATGAGATGCTGGTGGACAGAGAAAATGTTGATCTCAGTGACAGTGACTTCGCACGATCAGTCCTCATAAAGTAACTGATTGAAAATAATCAGAATCGTTATTTTATTGTAATGCTCTGATTTCATTGGGGTGACACTCAACCAGCAAGATGTTAGTTTTCTGAGACTTTAGACCAAACTGTGAAAACAAATGATGTTATTAATAAGACAAATCCATCCACAGTTTTGGAAGGCAGTAGCAAAGGCAGAGTTTATTTGTCATTCCCAATAGGTCGAGGGAAGGTGTCATTGTTCATTGAGGAAATTACCAGCACAGAATTTCCTCTGATTCCCGTTTACCACAGATTTCTGAGGGTTAATGATGCTGCATGAGTCAAATATTACTTTGATGCAAGGGAAGTTACTCTGATCTCACCTCTAATGACATTGGAAAATCAGTTAAAATGGTAAAGAGCAAAACGATAGAACATGGCTTATTTGAACAATGTGGTCACCGTTCTCACAACGTTTAAGGAGAAACTGATGCATGGTCGTCTGATTCTGAGGAGAATTTGTCCTATTTGTGATGAGGCTGTTTGGTTAAGCGTTGTGACAAAGAGTCAGAAATAAAGTTTCACTCTCTATGGGGAACAGAACCACCATGTTCATGGTGCATTGGACAGTGACAGACACACGTCAGCTCCAATTGGACATCGATCACCTCAATCTCATCATCCAATAACGACCAATAGCAGCACAGAAGGCAGCAGTTCCCATCACCCCGTTGGAAAGCAAAAACAGAAAGTAATGGCCAGTGGAAGTGGGAGTAGCTAGGGAACTGGTGTAACTTACAGTGGGAGTGGGAGAAGAAAGATGTGAAGAGATATCATCAATGGAAGAGTATGTAGCAGCAGAAGGGTATTGTAAGGGAAGTAGGAGTGCACAAAAAGAGTAAGGAGAGGGAGGAAGAATGGCTAATGAAGTTTTAGTGACTGGGAAAAACTTGCTTTAGCAAATGTGATGTTGGGTGAAATATATCCCTGTTCAGGAAAATTGGGATCTGGTTCCATTGAAAATTATGATTTGATGTATTTCTTTTTCTATCACTTGATTCTTGTTCAGATTGCACATTCACTCTGTATTTCTGTATCTCCATCAAATGCAGATGACATTTTTCATTCCCGGTATGGTGTCTCAACATTTTTGATTTTCTTTAAAGAGTATGTATTTGCTTCCAATTCAAGGTAGACATGAGCATATGATATGATCTCCTGCAGTTTGTCCATAACGTAGAATTTAATTCAATTTTTATCCTCATTACATTCACTGATTCAAGCAATGAGTCAGTGTCCATCCTGCAGATGAAAAATTTCAGCTCCTACTATTGATAAAACGAAGAGCGCCACACAAATGACTAATGTTCCAGTGCAAGGTGCCAAACCCTAGTTCATCTTAAATTAGGTACAAAATTTATGAATAAGACATGATGAGGGGTAGAGTGTAAAAGATTATTTCAACTCTGTGTCGAAAATGCTATTAGCAGCTTCCTCACAATAGATGTTAACTACATCACTTTGTAAATTCCCCAAAATAAGAACAGCAAGAGACTGGAATTCTTAATTCCTCTTCTGTGAATAACATCTGGAGAACAGGAAGGAAATCAAGGTTTGTTTGTGATATTCATAAATGATGATGGTGAGAATGTGGAAGCTGGACGGCAGTGGAATGGTAACTAATGTTGGGGATGACACAAAGATTAGGTGAGTGGTTCACAGTGAGAAGGAAAGGGTTAGGCTACAGGACGATATAAACAGATGATTTCGAAATCCAGATTAATGGCCGATGAAGTTTAACACTGATAAATGTGAGATAATGCACATCGGAATTAACAAGACAAGTGTGTGCTCAAACTGTGAATTGTGAGGGCTAAATTTGCTCCTTTTTTCATTGCAGCAGGGAAGGTTGAGGAGGGAACCTGGTACAGGCGTACAAGAGCATAAGGGAAATGGAGAGGATGAAGAGACAGCAGCTGTTTACCTTACTCGAAGGGTCAAAAACAAAGGGATACATGGTTAAAGTGAAAGGCAGGCGATTGAGAGAGGATTTGTGAGTCTGTTTGGAACTGAGAGGGTGGCACAGACATAGAATATAAAATTCCTACAGTGTGGAAATAGGCTCTTCGGCCCAACAAATCCACACTGACCCTCGAAAGAATAGCCCACACAAACACGTTCCTCCTATATCTACCCCTGACCTACACATCCCTGAACACAATGGGAAATTAAGCATGGCCAATTCACCTAACCTACACATTTTTGGATTGTGGGGGGAAACCGAAGTACCTGGTGGAAACCACGCAGACACGGGAAGAATGTGCAAAATCCATACAGGCTGTCACCCGAAGCTGGAATAACTCCTGGGTCCCCGCGTTCGAAGGCAGGAGTTCTACCAATGAGCCACCGTTCTGCCCCTGGAGACATGTGTCAGGAGTGCATTCCCTCGGCGGGTGATTGAGCAGATAATCTCACAAACTTTCAAAAAAGCCTTTGGATATACACTTGGTGGTTCAGGCTCGTATTTTCCTTCAATGATTCTATGTGGCGGCAGCCATGAACACTGATATATTCTGAAGCAATAGCTAATGGCAGTTCCTGGTTTGTTCCATTGACTGTCTCAGTAAGTGAGACTCCAGTGAAGTGCTGGCGTTATCTCCCACTTTCTATTTAAGTGTTTCGGTTTCCTTACGTTGATCATGTAAATTCCTCTGTCGATGATGTCATTTCCGGACCTTTTCGTCAGAGGGTGGGAGATGGCAGCGAAATTGATTTGTTTGTTGATGGAGTTCCGGTTGGAATGCCATGTTTCTAGGAATACTTGGGCTTGTCTCTGTTTGGCCCGTCCTAGGATGGATATGCAGATTAGTCAGAGTGGCGTACTTCCTTATCAGTACGCAAGAAATTAGTGTTGGGGTCATGTATTTTGTGGCTAGTCGATGTTCATATATCCTGGTGACTACTTTTCTGCTTGTTTTTCCGTTGTAGTGTTTGTTACAGTTCGTGCAAGTCTTATTGTTCTTGGAGCAGAACAGACAAAGATATGAATTTATTGCGGTGCTCAAAAGTGTGAATAAACTGTCAGAGTGAAAACTATTACTCTATTAGTTGGCATTATAGCATCAACGAATTATAATTTCAAGGTTGTAAGCAGAAGAGCGAGGAGTAAAATAAGGAAAAGTGTCTTTATTTAGGGAGTTGTTACGAATTGGAATTGAGTGACTGGGAAAGTTGTGAATGAAGATTCAAAACAGAACTGGATTTACATTTGGAAATTATTAATTTAACGGGCAACAGAGAGAGGGCTGGCGTATTAGATGTGTTTGGAGACATTTTTGGAACTGATTCATACATAATGCCAATGACTTCCTCCTGTACCTTAAAGTTTTGTACTCTATTATATGTCAGCTGGAAGTAAAAGTCAGTATCCAATTATTTCACATTGTAAATGCTCACAAATATCTGATTATTTGGTGCAGCATAAGCATTTAAAATGCAAGTATTGCAAGGTCAGCTTCATTATGAAATCTAATGATTACTCAGAACATTAATATTTTACATGTGCTGTTCTAATTCCTAAAACAAATATATCATTGCTTTGGTACAAACCCCTTTGGAAGCTTTGACATTTCTCTGACACGATATTATCTTCGTTGTCTTTTTCACTCTCTACATTTCATATTAAATATCATTCATTCTAAAAATTGGAAGTTTTCAAATGATTGTTCACTGAAATTTGATAACACAAATAATTTATTTAGTTTAATATTTACAGTCCATGTTGAATTATTGCCATTTTAAAATTGTGGCAAATAGCTGAAGATCGTAATTTTCAGTGAGAAATTAAACTGATCGATATATATATATATATATAAATGTATAAGAACGCTTATTCTATTTGTAGGTTCAATCTTCTGCTCACTCTGAATATGCAATCACTCAGAAGCCAACCACTTTAAAAATATTGGAGTGGCAAAACATTGCTTTGAATCTTGACATTGAATATCTAATTCTAATCACCACAAGAGTTATGTTCTTTCTTCGATAAAATAAAATGTACATGCTTTATTTCTGAGTTAGGAAATTTTGACAGGAGTTTATACTTTAGTTCCATAAATATAGAATTAACAGAATTGATTTAAGATATTATAGATCAGTTGAATGATTATCGTTCTCATCTTATTGTTGTCCAATTCATGAAATATAGCAAACATCCGATTAATGTTCGGGTCTGTAAACTCAACACCTTGCAATATGCTACGCTGAAAATTGCTTCCAATTTATCTGAAATCATTTACAGTGTTATTAGTCCTCACAGCTGCCTGTGATGCAGAGAGACTTGGCGGCCTGTTCCAAAATCTGTGCATGGAGCTTCTAACATGGTTCAGGGCAGTCAGTGAAACATTACTTCAAAACAAATAAGTTGGAATCCTCCTTGGGCAGAGGGGTAACCCTCCAACAGACGATCACTGGTCTCAGTGTAGGTACAAATATTGTCCAGGTTAAATACTAATGGCTGACCAGCAACCAGGTTTTGAAATTCATCTTAGTCAGAGCCTGGCCCAGAGAGCAGACGTGTTGACATGGAGAGACAGAATCTCACCATACAAGTTACCTACAGTGATGAAATCTGACCTGTCTCCCAGACTCCATATATCTGCAGCCTGGACCAGACATGGGTAAAGACGTTAACAGTTTGACAATCTATTCCAGTGCCTTGTGTCTCACAAAGAAACCTCTAAAGCCATATCCAATAAATGTCACCTTCACATTTTCCTGTATAAAAATAAAATTGTACATCTCTATGAATGGTCAGAGATTACTACATGGATCACACAGTAGAATGTATGTGAAGTAACCAGCAGCAAATGGCAATCCACAAATCACATTAATAACTGAACTTGGTGGATTCTGTGTGGTCTAAGTAAACAAACATATTATACACGCCTTCAGGTGACTGTAACAATGCATACCATCACTGGAGGTTTTGGCCTTACACCCCTCCAAAGCTTCCTGATCTAACACACATCACTCCCTCACACATTCAACAATTTAAGGGGAATCCACAAGCTGGGTGAAACTGGGAAGATAGAACAGTGCAGCATGTACAGGCCTTTTGGCCCTTGACGTTCTGTTGACTTTTTATCCTACTCTAAGATCAAACTAACCTACATATCTTTCATTATACGATCATTCATGTGCCTATCCAATTAAATATACCTAATATAGCTGATTTTACTACAACTGTTGGATGTTCATTGCACACACACACCACTCTCTGTGTAAAGAACTTACCTCTGACATCTCCCCTAAACTTTCCTCCAATTTCTTTAAAATCATACCCCCTCGAGATCGCCATTTCTACCCTGGGTGAAAGTCTCTGGCTATCCACTCTATCTATGCCTCTCATCGCTGTCAGGTCACGTTCCATTCTTCTTCGTTACAATGAGGAAAATACCCGAGCTCCCTCAAAGTTTCTTTGCAGGACATGCCCTCCAGTCCAGGCAACATCTTGATAAATTTCCTCAGCAACCTCACCAAAGCTTCCTCATCTTTCCTAAAACGAGGCAACCAGAACTGATCACAATATTCTAAGTGTGGTCTCACCAGGGCTCGATCGAGTAGCAACATAACCTCGCAGCTTTTAATCTCAATCCATCGGCAAATGAACATATCAAACACCTTTTTAACAACCTTATAAACCCGTGTAGAAACATTGTGGGAGTTATTCCATGGCCCATATGATCCCCGTTCCTCCACAATGTAAGAATCTTGCTTCTAACCCTCAATTCTGCATTCCACTTCGACCTTCCAAAATGAATCGCATCCCACTTTTCCATATTGAACACCATATGCCACTAAGCAGCAGAGTCCTGCATCTTGTCATTATCTTGTTGCAAACTATTACAGCCCTTCACACTATCCATAATTCCACCAACCGGTGTTACATCATCAAACTTACGAACCTACCCTTCCACTTCGTCATCTAAGTTATTTATCAAAATCACAAATAGCAGAGGTCCCAGAACTGATCCTTACTGAACACCATTGCTCACCTAGTTCCACACTGAATACTTCCCATTTACCACCACCCTCTGTCTTCTATGGGCTATCCTATTCTCTATTCAGACAGACAGGACTCCCTGTATGCCATGCCTCCTTACTTTCTGAATGAAACTACCTCGGGGAAGCTTATCAAACGCCTTGTTAAAATCCATGCACTCCGCATTCACTGCTCTACCTTCTTCAGTGTGTTTAATCCCCATCCTCAAAGAATCCAATAAATGTTTTGAGGTATGACCTGCACCTCACAAAGCCATGCTTACTATTTCTAATCAAACTAGGATTTTTTCAGAATCCTCTCCAATACTTTGGCCAATACAGCTGTAAGACTGACTGGTCTGTCGTTCTCAGGACAATCCCTGTTCCCTTGCCTGAACAAGGGAGTAACATTTGCCACCCTCCAATCAACCGATGCTACTCAAATAGAGAGTGAAGACGCAAAGACCATCGCCAAAAGCACAAAAATCTCTTTCCTCTCTTCTTGTAGTAACCTAGGGTGTTTCCCATCTGGCTGAGGGATTTATATATCCTTATGTTTGTACTTCAATCAGTCTGTATTTGACCTCAACTTGTTTACTACCTGTCCAACCAACTGATTGACTGCTTTCCATTTCAGGGCTCTGTACAGTGCTGCCTTCCTGAGCAAGTATGGTTCCCAATATCCTGTGTATTATGGAATGGAAAACATGGGAAGGCACGAATGGCTTTCTCAAGAAGGGCAGATGCCAAAACTTTGACACTGCTGTTCCTCAGATGGTGACTGAATAGTTGTGCTTTGCCAGCAGCACACTTTTCGACTCCGATCACCAGGATCTCCAGTCCTGACGTTGCCCATTACTGAGGGCTGTCCCCTCTGCACACTGAGCAGGCGATTAATCAGCAGAAACCAGTTGTAGTTGTAGCTGACTGTTCAGTTCTGGAAAGCTGCATTTGATGAACACTTTTACTAAAAACGAAATTGCAATTCAATAAATATTCATTCAGTCCCAGAGTTGCAGTTTTGGATTGTGAATTGGACAGCTTTATAACGAGCAGTGAATGACTGAAGAGCTCCGAGATACAGAGTATTCCAGGTGAAATATTCCAGGTTGGATGTGCTTTACCTTAATGCTGGGAATATTATCAGACAGAGAGATATGACAAGGAAACGATATGATATGTGGAAGTGTGTCATTTTTACCATTACAGAGATGTGTTTGAGGGAGGTCATGGCTGACAACTCAGTATTCTGTGGTACCAGAACTATAGTAAGGACAGGCGATAGGGTAAAAAATGAGGTAGTGTTGTCTTATAAATTATGGAGTCAGTTACTGGCTTAAGAAGGGACGATATCTTGAAATGATCTTCGAATGAGGCTTGGTGGTTAAAACTGAGTCTCATAACCATGACAGAAACACTGCTTGGAATATATTGTAGAATCCCAGATAAAGGAAAGTACGGGAGTAGGTATATAACCAAGTTATTGATATGTGTAAAATCAATAATAGGAACATTATATTCAGGCATTTCTATTCCAAAAGTTCATCATGGCAGTGATAACTTCTTAAGACGGGCAGGTGCTTTGAAATTTATTCCCAAGAGCTTCTTCTATCAACAGAGAGCAGATACAACAAAGGGCAGTGTATCTGGGACTCACTGTGGGGAACGAAGCCAGTCAGGTAATCCAGGAAGAAGTGGGAGAGCATTATAGGACCGTGATATCACACATTTTGACTTTGCTAAGGAAAAGGCCCCAAAATGTTTGAATCATAAAAGCTTTTTGGATTGGGTAGACAGATTTTATGAAAAAATGACAGAATTTGGCCAAAGTGCAGTTGCTTCTGGGTGAAACTGTAGCAAAACAAGGTGGGGCGGGGGTTGGGGAATCATTTGATTAAAATTGAATTGATGGCAGTGTCGGCCAGGCATGTTACACCGAAGATAAGATTTAGGAAAACAAGCCCTGAGAACTTCAGGTGTCGACACAAATCCCGAACAGGATGAGAAAGGAAAGAGAAGCTTAAAGCAGGTACCAAGTGAGCGGGCCAATGAAGATCCTAAAAGAATATAGAAAGTGGTGGGCTAAACTTAAAAAGTGAGCGGAAGAGCAGAAGGAGCGTTGACAAATCATTAGCGGGTTAGATTAGCAAGAATCCAAAGTCATATTTTTGGTGTATGTTAAGGGGAAGACGATAATGCGGGAAAGAACTGAAGTGTTAGGGACTAAGGGATAGCCTGTTTACGCAGCCAGAGAATATGTTAAATACATGCTACGAATCGGTCTTTAGTTTGGAGAAGCTGTTTCTGGATTCAGGGAGAGTGACCGTTTGACCCTTGAGCAAATTTACACAGCAGCTGAGGAAGAATTGGAAGTTTATGCAAGATAGAGTGGGCAAATCACAAGATTAAAGAGCACCAAGTTTCACATCAGTGAGGGGGAAACAATTGTAGAAAATTCGGATGGCTGTTTGAGGCAGGATCATTAACTATCTTCAAGGCTAAGGCAGACAGATTTTTATACAAGTGTTATGGGAAATTGCAGAAAAGTGGAATGGGGGATTAACAAAATAAAAAATAACCTAATCGAAGGAAAAGCAGACCCAGTTAGAGGATAGACATATTGTTGTCCCTTTGTCTAATAGTGTTCTTTTCCAATAGCCTTGTATTCACAAGAACATCACCTCTCTCGAGGAATTTAAGGAATTCATAAACGCGATACCAATAGACAGAAAGCACGAGAGGGCTGCGACAACACAGATTGCCTGTTCGGGTGAGGATTTGCATGGACAAGTCACCACGACCAGAAGAAAGACCTCAGCAAGACACCCTTCAAGGCCAAGCAGAGATCTGCACTGGGTAGCAGGTAGTCAGTGGCCAGGTGTCAAGGAGTGCTGAAGACCTAAACACTGCATCACTGTCGTGTCTCCTTCCTTCGCTGACCAAAGCTCTATGTGGAGAGGTAGAGAGACATGCCGTTGTAGCAGCGTAAGCAGTAAGGCTTTGACACGAGAGGCTTCGGACAGCTGCAGCTCAGCAAAATGTACAGGGAAACTGAAATAAAGTCCTTTTAACTTTATTGTTATAGCCGTCGAGATGGCAGTTAGGGCAGTCTCACGCTCCTCTTGTGGGATGTGGGAGCTCACGGAGATTTTCACCGTCCCTGATGACTACACGTGTGGACTGTGCACCCAGCTTCAGCTCATGGGAGACCGTGTTAGGGAGCTAGAGATGGGTGGCACGGTGGCGCAGTGGTTAGCACTGCTGCCTCATCGCACAAGGGGCCAGGGGTCAAATCCTGGCTCGGGCAACTGCTTGTGTGGAGTTTGTGCATTCTGCCCGTGCCTGCATGAGATTCCTCTGGGTCATGCGTTTCCTCCCACAGTTCAAAAATGTGCAGGTTAGGTGATTTGGTCGTGCTAATTTGCCTGTAGTGTAGGGGAGTGGGTTTTAGTGGGCTGCTCTTTGGAGGATCGGTGCGGAACTTGTTGGGCTGAAGATAATTTAGGATGCAAACAGGGTCATCTGAGATACTGAGGACTTCATAGATAAGCGCTTTAGTGTGGTGGACACAACCCTAGTTATGTTTCTTTAATGACTGTAATATTCCAGTCCAACGTTCATCGGCCTGAGTTTACCTGTCAGTCCTGTTGTATTTAAAGAAACACAACAGGCGTTCCTTGCTTCCTGTCATGTTCCAGGCAGAGAGTAGCTGGGCGATCACCAGGAATGGCAAAGGGAGTAGACAGAGAGTGCAGAAATAGTCCCTGGCCATTCCTCTCCATAACATGTAGACCATTTTGGATTGTTGGGGGCGATGTACGTTCAGGGGAAAGCAGCAGTAGCCAGGTTGGTGGTATTACCACTGGCTCTGGGGCACAGCGGGAAAGGGTAAAGGTAAACAGGACGTTAAAGATAGGAGGGTCGATTGTTCGAGGGACAGATCGGAGATTCTGTGGCCACAAACGGGAATCCAGGATGGTGGGTTACCTCCCTGCTGCTCGGGTCCAGGATGTCTCCAAGTGGCTGCAGAACATTCTCAAGGGGTTGGGTGAGCATCCAGAAATCATTATGCACGTTGGCACAAATGATACCCGTTAAATAGGGCCGAGGTTCTGGAGCAAGATGACAGAGAACTCGGAGAAACATTTTAAAAAAACCTCCTTAGAGGGAGATTACCGTCCGAGACATGCACTGGAATGGACACCAATATCTTGGGGTCCAGTAATGCTAGTGGTGGGTTTAAACTAGATTGGCAGGGGATGGTATCCTTAAGAGCAGGGAGGCAAGTGCGAGGCTGGAAGGAGATAGAGTAATCAGAAATAGTAATTTTAGGTTGGAAAATGACACAGAGAAATGCTTTTTGGATTAAATTGCATCAATTTCAATGCAAGAAGGCCTACAGGTAAGGCCGATGAACTCAGGACGTGGATAAGTAGGTGGGACTGGTATATTATAGTCATTACACAAACATGGCTAAGTGATGGATGGGAATGACAGCTTAATGTGCCAGGGTACAGGTGCTTTAGGTGAGACAGAGATGTTGGAAGGAGGGGAGTGGAGTTGCATTTCTGATTAAGGGGAGTACCACAGCAGTAATCAGAGACAAAATAACTGATGAATCACCCAGTGAGGTTTGTGGATGGAGTTAAGAAATAGGAAGGTGTTTGTGACGTGATTGTGGATGTGCTATAGGCCCCCAAATAGTCAACAGGAATGAGATAATAAATGTGCTGGGAGAGAGCAGAAACCTGCAAGAGCAATAGGGTTATCATAATGGGGGCTTTTATTTTTTCTAATACAGATTGGAACGGCCAGAGCGTTAAGGGATTTGATGAGATAGAATCCGATAAAAGCTTCAGGAAAGTTTCCTCAAGCAGTGTACGGAGAGTTCTACTCGGGAAGGGGAAAAACACGAAATTTTCTTAGGAAATAGGGCAGGACAGGTGACCGAGTTAACAGTGGGGGAGCACTTTGTGACCAGTAACCGTAGTACTATTAATATTCAAATAGTTATGGAGAGGGACAAAACTGGTCCACAGGTTCATGTTTGAACTTGGGGCCTGGCTCAGGTCCAGGCCGCTGGGATCAAGGGAATTCCTGGAGGTATATTAGAGATACAGGAGTTCTGAAAAAGGAAAGCAGTAGGGTGAAAGGGGGGCAAGAAAGATTCTTGGCTGAGAAAATTAGGATGAATCCAAAAAGTTACTTTAAATATATTAAAAGAAGAATCAAAAACTGGATAGAAAATAGGACCCCTCAAAGACCAATGTGGACAAGTAAGTGTGGAACTCTATGTGATTGGTGAAGTCGTCAACGAATATTTCTATTCTATGTTTACCGTGGAGAAAGACATGTTGACTTGAGAACTTGAGGAAGTTAGTGGTGATATCTTAAAGCCAATCTATATAATAGTTGAGGAGATTTTGGACATACTAGAATGTTTGAAAATGGATACATCTCACGGTCCTTACCTGATATATCCAAGAACACCTCAAGGGGCTCCAGAAGAATTTGCGGGGACCCTGGCTTTTAATGTTTATCATCAGTAACCACAGGTAATGTCCCGAAGACTGGAGGATAGCAAATGTTGTGCCCTTATTCAAGAAGAACTGACCAAAAAAAGCCTTGGAACGACAGATCAGTAGGTTGAACATCCGTGGTAGGTAAGTTACTTGAGAAGGTTCTGAGGGATAAGATGTGCATGGATTTAGAAAGACAGGCTTTGATTAGGAATAGTAAGTATGGCTTTTTTTTGCTAGGAAGATTGTGCCTGACAATTCTCTTAAAGTAAGTGGATGATGTGACCAGGAAGATTGATTTGTGTGGGGCAGTATATTTCAAAACATGTGGTGTTCGATAAGCACAGCAGGTCAGGCATATTCGAGGGGCAGGAAAATCCATGTTTCGGACATAAGCCCTTAATCAGGAACATCCAAAACATCGATTCTCCAGTTCCTCTGATGCTGCCTGACCTGCCGTGATTTCCAGTACCACACTTTTCGACACTGAGCTCCAGCATCTGCCGTGCTCAATTTCTCCACTGGAAGTAGATTTAGTCGATATGGATTTCAGTTACAGCAGAACAGAATGAGGTTATTTCGCCCCTGGAGCCTAATATACAATTACAGGAGGAGGCCAATAAACCCCTCGGGCCTATAAAACTGTAACCAGATCATGCAGCACCAGTATCCAGTTGCACATCAACAGGATCAATCTATTCAGCTACTTGAAGTCAGTAACACAGGAAATGGAAGAGGCCACAAAGTGACTGGACTATGGGGTATACTGGAATAAAACCAGGCTACATAGCCTCTCAGACCTTCACTTCGATTTAGTAAGTCATGGCTGATTTGCACTCGGCCGCAATTTCTCTTACATGCCCAATTCTTTGCAGCCCTCCACTCTCTGACGGGTCAAAACCCATTGACACCCACTCGCAACCCCCAATCATTTCAGTGATGTAGCCTCCCCTAACTGTCTGGCCCCAACCATCACTATTCCCTGAGAGAAGGAACCACTCCCCACACATATACCTTGGCCTATTGACATGGATAGAAGATATGAACACAGTGTAAAGTTACTGGACATGATATCACGGTAGTATTTGAGCAAGATGTCAAGGAGACAGAACAAAATTGAACTTGATGGGAATCAGTTGTGAACTACCCACTGGTTGGGTCATTCAGAACACAATGGGGCTAGTGGACATCAATCCTGCCAGTCCCTGGATATCTTTGTGGGCAATCCTCAGGGTAGCTTCTTCGGCATAAACATCTTCAGCTGCTTCATCAATGTCTTTCCCTCTTTCATGCAATCAGAGGTGGGGATATTCTTTGAAGATTATACAATGTTCAGAACAATGGGTCACCTCCTAAGGTACTAAAGTATCAAATCTGGGCAAAATTCAAGCTTGTGCTGTTAATGTATAGGTAACATGAATCAAAAGCACTGCTGGAGAATAAACATTTCCACAGTTAAAAGAAAGAGGGACCCCTTCAGCAAGTCTAGCTAGTTTCACAGTAATATAAGAAAGCCATTCAGCCCATCAGATCTATTGGATAACAATAGGTGCAATGCCTTAACTCACTCCTGCCTATTAAACAGGAAGACAATTTAAAATAAAAGCAGGTGTTGGAATCCAAAATACACACGCAGGAAGCTGGAAGAACAGAATAAGCAAGGCAGCATCAAGACTTTGAGAAGTGTATGCCTTGGATATAACCCTTTGTCAGGACTGTGGGTGGGAGTAAGGGGGTCTATAGATAAAGTGGCAGGTGAGGCAGGAGGAGGCAGAGTGCCGAGGTGGGCATTAGTGAACACAGATAAAGGGTATCAGCGATTTGTTGATGGAAGGGCTGAATCCAGTTCGTAGCTGGACAAAAGGTGGCTCAGATGAATGGACGGGAGGGGAGGGCTTGGGAAGGGAATCGGGGGGGATTGGAAGGGAGGTTATTTGAAATTGGAGAATTCAATGTTGAGCCCACGGGGTGCAGGCTGCAGAGGTGACAGATGAGATCTTATTCCTCCAAATTTTGGTTTGGTTCATTGTGACAATGGAGGAGGCCAAGGATGGCCATGTTGGAAAGGGTTTGGGAAAGAGCATTGAAATAGGAAGTGACTGGGATATTTTCCATTTCACCTAACGACCCTACCTTTCAGTTCCCAACCGGATTCATCCCTCCCATCGCCCAACCAGGTTGCACCTAGCACTTGTGTCCACATAGCCGTAACTGACCATCCCCCTAATCTCCCCACCCCAACCACTCCCTTCCCTCTTTATCTGCAGCTCCCCCTACCCCCTAACCCAGTTCTGAAGAACGGTTATAACTGAAATGTTGACTTTCCCAGCTCATGGTGCTGCCTGGCTTGCTGTGTTCTTCCAGCCTTCTGTTTGTCTCCAAAAACCCAGGAGGATAGAGTCTAGTCTGCACAGCGTCCTGGGAGGCATGAACTCAGGGTTGCCCACTGAAGTCCTTGAACCTCTGCCCTCGGGCCAGGAGGAAGACATTCAGTTCCTCCAGACACTGACATATGAACAGAAGAGGCCATTAAGCCCATCCAAACTGTTAGACTGAAATTGGAGGATGTCATTGTTGTTGCAACACGACAAACCAATGAGCCATAGACTGCAAAGACAGACTGCTCCATGTTGTTCCTCCTGGCTCCATTGCTAATGGTACACACGTGCTATTGTTAACGTGGTTTGCTGACCATGAGGAGGGAAATTGAATGGTTTGTGCCAAGTCCCAAGGAGGCATCTTCCATCTCCGAGATGTTATGAAATAGGTTAGACTACTCCAAACACTTTTAAGCAGGCAGCCGAGCGGATACCTTTGCAATTTGTTTCGGTAAGTGTACAATGAAAATTACCGGAGGTAATTTAGCTAGGTTGACTACTAGATTTTGAAACAGACAAAAACTTTAATCATCAAATTACACAATGAAACACAAAGAACAGAATAAAAAATCACGACAGAATTCAACCTATTCAGCGAGACTTAATTATTCTATTCCGAACACACACAACTGTCCCAATAAGAAAACTCGCAATAATAATAAAAAAAGTATAAATGGAACACAAACTTCCAGGTTGAAGTTGAAGGTCAGAAAAGAGATAGAGTTTCCACACAGCTCCCAGTTGAACTTCCCAGTTCAAGACTCAACTGAAAACTGCTCAGCTCAGCTAGTTCAGTATACTGGTCACTTATAAAGCATGGCCACTTTGGCCTGAAGACTCATCTGTTTCCATATAAATAAAAGACCTCTGAAAGTACTTTTCATCTCTGTACCAAACCAGAATGATCGGAGCTTGGAGAAAGTGAGGAAGGGATTATGCTCGAAACGTCGATTCTCCTGCTCCTTGGATGCTGCCTGACCTGCTGCGCTTTTCCAGCAACACAATTGTCAGCTCTGATTGGAACTTGGCCCCGTTTTATTGTTCCTCTGAAAAAAAACCAAGGACAGAGTCTACTTGAGCCAAGGAACAGCTTTTAGACAAAAAGGGACTTGCTTTGTGACACATCTTTCCCCCCTTAACAAAAACATCAATGATAAAAGGTGGCTGCATTTTTAACCCTTCAAACCCAGTTAGTAGTCTTAAAACTGACAGATATACTGTACTAATTGTAAACATTCAAACATGCACAAACCCATACAAAACCAGGCTGCTGTATGCCCACCACCGAACACCTCCGTATCTCATTCTAGTCTCAGCAACTCATCAGCTTTCACGTTTTCGCGACCTGCCACATACACAATTGTCATTGAATGGCTGCAACAACAAGCTCCATGTAAACAGTCTGGCATTTTTGTCTTTAATTATTTCCACAAATGTCAATGTATTGTGATCAGTGTTTGCGATTGTTTCAGATGCATTGCTGGTAATATAAACACAGTTATGGTGTAATGCCAACACCAAGTTTAAAGTCTTTTTCTCCACTGTTGAACATTTCTGTTGATGTACGTTCGACTTGACAGAAAAACACCCGATCGGTCTTTCTATTCCCTCATCATCCTCCTGCAGGAACACTGAACCAATGCCCACATCACTGGCATCGATAGCCACCTTGAAGGACTTCGTGTAATCTCGTGTAGCTAATATTGGGGCAGTGTCTAATACAGGTTTTCGGCTGGAAAGTGCCTTTTGACAGTCTTCTGTCCACTGAGAGTTCTTGCCCTTGACAATTCGGTGAGTGGAGCAGCCACACTGCTTAAAGTTTGGCACAAACTTTCAGTAAAATCCAGTCAATCCCAGGAACCGTAGTATTACATATTTATTTTTGTCGACGGTGTGGAACATTCCCCAACTACGTTCGTTTTTGTATCTCATGGGGCCATTGGTCCATGTGCAATAACATGACACAGGAACGTGACTTGGCTTTCTCAAATTCACTTTTAGCTAGGTTTACCAGCAAGCCTGCCTTCTGAAGTCAATCAAACAAGTCCGATAAATGCTGTAAATGTTCCTTTCAAGAGTAACTAAAAACTACCAGGTGATCAATATACACCACATAGTTGGGGAATCCGACAATGACCTCATTATCAGTCTCTGAAAGGTGGCTGGATCGTTTTACATATCAAATGCTACAACTTTGAACTGAATCCATTTAGTGTTATGAAAGCCGAAATTGCCTTTGCTCTCTCTGACAGAGGTCCTTGCCAGTAGCCTCTGAGCATGTACAACTTAGAAATGTAAGTAGCTTCTCCCACTTTTTCGACAAAGTTCTCCAAACATGCAATAGGATATGCATCAGTTTTTGTAACGAAGTTGAGTTTGTGATAGTCCACACATGTCCACTGGGTAACATCTGGCTTTGGTGCCATGACTATGCATGAGCTCCAAGCACAGTAACTCATTTCGATTATGCCATCTTGGAGCGTGTGGTCTATTTCCTTCTGAACCTGTGTCAACTTTAGAGGATAATGCCGTTAAGGATGTTATTTAATCAGAACAGCATCTCCTTTGTCGACACCATGCACAATTATGTTCGTAGTTCCCAGTTTATTTCCGCATAGCTCTCCAAGATATCGTAATAAATCTTTCAGGTTAGTATGCTTTTCTCGTGGAAGGTAACTCAGTAATTTATCACAATTTTTACAACTTTCTCATTGTTCAATTTGATATTAGGAATGTCCAATTCAGAATCCTCTGAACGTGGGTCTTCCTTCTGTGTTGTAATCATTAATACCTTCTCCTCTTGCTTTCCTTCCCTCTCTAAATACCTGTTGAGCATATTCACATGACACACTCTGTGACATTTCTTCCTGTCTGGAGTCCGTACCAAGTAGTTCACCTCATTCAATTTCTTCCCAATTTGATAAGGTACATTAAAACCTGCTTCTAAAGGCTCAGCTGTGACTGAAAGTAACACCAATACCTTATTTCCAATTGCAAAATTGCGAATTTGTGATTTCTGATCCACTTCCTGTTTCATTGTATGCTGCGATACTTTTAAATGCTGTCCAGCCAACTCTATATAATCGTTCCCTAAAATTTGACACATTGTCCAAATGAGTGGTCTCGGAATTCTGCCTTATTAATTTCTCTTTAACCAATGTTAACAGTCCTTTTACTGTATGCTCAAAAATTAATTCAAATAGTCTGAATTTGGTCGATTCATTCTGTGCGTCTCTGATCACAAATAGTTCAAAAGTAATTTCCTTATCGCAATCATCTGCATTATCCTGACCATAAACCCTCAACATGGTCTTCACTGTTTGATGCCATCTCGCTCATGTTCACTGTGATTCCGAATACTATGTAGCAGATTTGAATTGCTTTATTCCCAAGTTATCGATCACCTGCTTGAATAGTTCGGATGTGAGGTTTGATCTATCTGGATCTCTTGGTAGTCCGTACCTACGTAAAAATTAAGTATTTTTTTTCGACAATTCTTTTAGCTGTGATGCTGCATAATGGGTCTGCCTGTGGAAATCTAGTTGACACATCCATTATTGTTAAGAAGTACTTATTCCCAATTAGTCTTTGCGATAGGGGACCTACACAATCTATCATGACTCTTGTGAAAGGTTCCTCAAATGCTAGAATAGGTATTAACGTTGCAGGTTTTATTACTGCATATGTGACATGTTTAAGACATTTGGCAATATTCACTACATCTTTGTGAAGTCCAGGCCAGTGAAAATATCTTTGTATTTCAGCCTGTAATGTCCTCACCCCGAAATGATCTCCAAGTTGTAGCTCACGTGCCACTCGCAGCACTCCCTTTCTATACCCAACAGACAAAACAATTTGATGAATTTCTGAAATGCTTCTATGTGTGCTGATCTCCATATCTGCATTAAAACATCATTTGTTAAGTAATAACACACAGGAATGCATTCATTCTCTTTCTTGCTAAACATCTTTTGATATAACTTCTGTAACTCCACATCTTTCTGCAGTAATTCAATCAGCTTAGCAGAGCTAAAAATACGTTCATATTTTCCCACTCGCTCCGTCTGTTTTCCACTTATCTGGTCAAAAAGAAACTTTTGGATAACTCTACGTCAGCTTCGTTATCTGTGCCTTTATCCTGCTTAAACCTGTGCTTCTGTGATCTTCTGGTGATGCAATCAGGGGAAATTCCTGGAGACATATTCTCCAGGTCTTCAGTTGCCTGCATCTCCACTGGAATTTCAAATAGAGTAGGCACCACGCCTACCAGTGAAGCAGCTATATTATTTGCAAGGAAAAATTTTATTCCTAGAGCTGAAAGTTAGGGGTCTAGTACAACTACCGCACATGCTCCAATCTTCTCTGGACACTCTAGCCTCACTTTACATAACTGAGCACTTTTTTCCTCACTATGAATTCCTGTTACCAGCACATTTTCTGGAAATAGTCTCTCAAGAGTGCATAAAGCCTCACCCCTCAGCATTACAGACTGAACATATCCGGTGTCAATTAATATTGAAACCTTCTTACCAATTAATCCTGGCCTATGTGAATAAACTTTACCCTTTCATGTAAGTTTTGTTTGCCGATTTGGCACGACTACTGATCATCTTGTACACTCTGAGGTTGTTGCCTACCTTCCCTTACGCTTTTTGTTACGAGTCCAACAAAACTTCCAGGCTTGTTTGGTTATCCAACATCTGGTTTTCTCCCAGCCCATCAACACTGTGATTTTGTGTGGCCCTCTTTTTTACAATGAAAACACGACAGGTTGTTAACTTCTTTGTCCCCCTCAAGGTTTTCTTTATTACTGTGGTAAATGTTCCGTATGATCTACACTGTGATCTACCTTTCCGTTTGCATGTGAGGATAACTGTTTGCTCCAATTTTGTCCCTCAGAGACCAGAACTGGTTCTGGAAGCCAAACCAAGTTTATGGACCAGTTCATAATCATCAGCCATTTCAGTAGCAAACCTTGCTGCTTACACTCTCTGCTCTTCCAATTGAGTTTGCACTACGTCAGGCAGTAAATTTTGGAATTCCTCCAAGTGTTAACCTCTTTAAGGGCATCATAGCTTTGCTTGAATTTAAAGCTCTTATCCAACGATCGAAATTAGTCTGTTTGATCCTTACAAACTCAGTGTATGTTTCACTAGGATCCCTCATTAAATTCCTGAAAGGTTGCCTATGCAGACAAATTTTTTTTAACCTCCTTATACTCCCCAGATACCTCCTCTGATAGGGATGTGAATACCTCACCAGTCCTACCTACAAGTTTCGTTTGGATCAACAAAATCCACATAGCCTCTGGCCACTGCATTTGTTTAGCCAACCTTTCAAATGAGATGAAAAGGGTATCACAATCTTCTCATCAAATTGAGGCAACGCTTGAACATACTCAAACAAATTCTCACTAGGCTTCTGACTACCAGGGGCTTGGTCATGCCACTCTCTTCCTTACTAAGCACACCCTCAGCCGTTATCTCCAGCCTTTTACACTGACTTTCCTTTTTTAATTGTCATTTTTTGTTAAACAAAAGTTCTCTCTTTCTCTCTCCCCTATTGCTCTCTCTTTTGCCATTCTTTCTTTTTACTCTCTGTTATGCTGCTTTCTTTTTTCCCTCTTCTGCATTTTATCGAAAGTCAAATGTTTCATTTTGGATATTAGTTTGATTGGGTTGAGAAAACTTTGAATAGTAATGGCTATTTCAGTCGCCAAACGTTTTCTGGGTGTGCATGCAGTGACTTTGGAAATTTTACGAAAAATGAATAAGACAAGTTGCAAGAAATAGCAGAAAAGCTGGAATTGGAACTGACTGCTTCTGTGAGGAAAGGAGAGATAATTACAGCGGTATCTCGTCAATTAAACTTGCTGGAGAAACCAACAGAATCAGAGATGGCAAGAATTCAGTTGCAAATTAAACATCTTGAGCTAACGGCGAGAGGTCAGGAAAGAGCAGCCAAATTCCTTCACACTCTCCTCATAATACCATCACCGCAGGGATTAGTCTGGTGAAACTCCATTACACCGTCTCTCTGTAACAAGGAGACTATTGATTATCAATGAAAGAAAATACTGTCTCAAGTATACTCCACAACTGCAGGACGGTGTCTTCACTCTTATTCTTTAATCATTTTGTAATGAACGATACTACTCAGTTGTTGTGCTGATTACTTGCTGAGTCATAGAGTTATAGAGATGCACAGCATGGAAACAGATCCTTCGGTCGGACCTGTCCGTGCCGACCAGATATCTCAACCCAATCTAGTCCCACCTGCCAGTACCCGACTGCTCTGCATGAATTCTGTTAGTGCCTCGTGATCAAGGACATCCAGCTCCTTTTCACCAAGAGCACTTCCCATCATCTCGCCTTCTCATAAATACAAACTGAGTAGGATGGCATTTTTTGCCAATCATATATTTGCCTTATGAAGCAAAGTCACACCAATAACAACATCACTGTTGCCATTCGAGTTGATTGGAGATACTGAGGAGGCGATGATCTAGCTGCATTATCTCCGAATATTAATCCAGGGAATCAGGTAATGACCCAGACACCGGATCCGAATCCCACAACGCAAATGTTGGAAATTAAATTCAATAAAATATCAGGAATTAAGAATCAAATGAAACAATGAAGCCAATGTCGATTGTCCTACCTTGCACCCTCATGCCCTTCAGGAAAGGAAACTACCATCTTCAGCTGGTCGGGCTTACATGTAACTCCACAGCAATATGGTTAACTCTCAGTTGCAGTTTGAAATAGCCAAGCCAGTCACCCAGTTATATCAGTAACGTCAAAGCCTCTAAGAAATGAATCCGCATGGACCTCAGCACTGACTACTTACAGGCCACAGACTGCTGTGGGTCAGGAAGGCAGCTCACTAACACCTTCTCAAGGACAATGGGGAAAGGGAATTAAATACTAGCCCAGCATCCCATTACTGAATAAAAGACGATGATCACACTCAGGGAAGAGAGAACAACAGACATAAATAACTTTAAGGAGGGATTTTGACATATACCTTACATGGTCAAGATTATCAATAATATGGGAACAATAAAAACATAAGTAATGTTTAATTTCAGTTTTTATTTCCATCACAGCTGAACATCAACAAACCCTTTGTTTGTTTCTTTCTCTCTATCTCTCTCTTTTTCCATCTATTCAACTCAATCCTTCTCCTCTTCATAACCGATATCGGTGTCACCAACATCAATCACACTATTTCCCAACTGTGTTCCTTTCGGATGTATGGACGAATTGCCAATTCTATTTTTCTCTCGACCCGAGGGGGCTACCAAATCTGCTCAGTTTGTCGGGCACTTTCTCGTTCTTTATTGTTTCTGATCTGTTGCATCATTCTTTGTTTTATATAACCTTAAATTTTGTTATTATTTGGAATGTCTGCATCGCTGACAGGGGCAGCATTTGTTGACCTAACCAAATGTCATTTATTGCGAGGTCATTCTTTCAGGCAGAACAGAACCAAGCTCATTACTGTGGGTCTCACATCAATCTTAAACCAGACCAGAGAGTAACGCAAGATCTATTTACCAAAGGACATCACTGAAATAGATAAACGTAAATGCTGGAGATGTAATGGTTGCTTTTAGTAAAACTTGCTTTTTTCCAAATTCCTTGTCTTGTGTATTTACTTTCTGGCATCGTCTGTGGTAGGGTGTGGGACAGTGTCTTTCTGTGTAATAACCTGTGCATGTGAATTACATTTCTTCCGAAATTACTGCTCTGAGAGAGTGTTCCTGTCATTAAGTTATTTTCGAGACAAGAACAAAGATGTGATCGAAATATTTGCAACTGAAAGAGTGCTTAGAAGAGAGGTGGAACCATAACGTCTGAATTTTACCGAATCATAGATAATGGATAATTAAGCGTCAGCATTGAAGCCAAGATGGTGACTGGGCATATAATCGAGCTGATAGTGGGTTGGTTTGGTGATGGACAGAATACCGAGACATAAATGAATTCAGGGAAGAAAGATACTTCGGTATTGTGAACAGTCTTGTTCTCAGATGTTTGTGAGGGCGGTTCTGAAATTTGCATTTCAGAATGGAATTTGCATTTGAAACTGAAGACAATAGTTTCTGTCTTTGTCAAATATAGATAATAGAAATAGCAAAGAAGTTCGCCATGGTTGAAGAGATTAATAAATGGATAGAGATGAAGAAACTTACCAGGAACACCAACAATAGCGAGGATAGGATAGTAACCCGCCTGGATAATCAGCAGTGCAGCACATATCCGACCTGGTAATGTTGACCAAGACCAGGAAAAAAAGAAAAGACCATCGGATAAACTCCTGTCCATTGTTGCAGCTTTCCAGTCTAATGTTCTCAGATTCTGATCCATTAATGGATCATTCCAGACTATTCTCAGATGTTTAAATCTCCTTTTTGTGTCTCTGCAGCTGTGTCCCTTTGAGCGTTGGAGTTGATGCATCTGCTGCTACAATGGCATAAACCATTGCAAGAGGCCCCTTATTAATAGGAGACGGAAAACATCCAGTGACACAACTAGGATCCATGGAGACTGGCATCATTCACAGTCACTGAACAAACAGCTCAATTTAAACCCTTTCAGCATGGTTCCTACAGTTCACAAAAACTACTGGACTGGATTGAATATTGGCACCGCGACCTATTGATCATATCTCCCATCAGCCATTGCTCTCATGAAGTTAGTAGTGAGGGAGAATGATGCATGTTTTCTTATCGCAGGCTCGATGATTCTGTTGCGTTGTCCGTTTGCAATACTGTAACTGGCTGAACCGCCGACCACTACCACCCTCAAAAACCACAATCTACATGCTGTTACCATGCAGATTTCTCCTCGACTAGAACAGGCACCATCCAATATAGTTACAGTAGATATATTTGCACTCCAATACATAGGAAATGTGAATTTGCCTGGGTATTCCTTTAATTGATCTAATAAGGCAATTTTGTATCTTCAACACTCAATGTGCTTCAGCATTTTTTAAATATAAACTCACAAACACCTTAACATACTTTATTAAGCACAAATTTCTTCTCTTTCTCCTCATGGTAGCATCATGTCAGGGTTTAGTCTGGTGAAACCCCTTTGGACTGAATCGCTGACAAGAACATTATTTATAAAGCTGATTCAACCTGTACACAATAACCCTAACAGTCTCTCAACAAAACACTATCATTTGGAAAGATACATTTACTCTGGTACTTTAATCATTTTGCATGAAGAGCCACATATCATTTACATCCTGCTGCGTAGAAATTCTGTTTGTGACTTATGACCAAGCACATCCAGGTCTGTTTCAACAACAGAACTTCCCAACCTCTTACTATTTAATGATCATAAATGTGAATGATGATATTTGTTGTTCATATCTGAAATATTTTATATCTTGTGAAGAGCTACTGCACAAACACTGCTCCTTCACTCTAGATAATTGTACTACTCTCTTCATTCTCTCGATTATCCAACTTTTAATACATTCGGTGTATTCCACCCCTACCTACCCATGGACTCTAACATTCCCCACTCATCTGTATTCAACCATGTCAAACGTCTGCTGAAAATTCAAAAATACTTCATTCCCACTGGTTCTCAATTGTCGTTATCACAACAGACAATCTCCACAATATCCAGCAGGTTTATCAAAGATCAAGATCATTTCCCCTTCCTGAATCTAGATTGATTCTACCGAATCATGTCATTATTTTCCAAGTGTCTCGTTGTCACATTCCTCACAAAAGGTTCCAATGTTTTTCTCACAGCTTACATCAAGCTAACCACTGCTTAGTCTGCTGTTTGCTCTCTCCGTCCTGTTTTAAATATTTAGGTTTACAAAGCTGCTTTCCAGTCTGGAGGATTCTTTCCAGAAACTAACCAGCTTTGAAGAATAATCAGTCATTCTTTCACGAGCTCTACTGCCACCTCCTCAATACTCTGGGATGTAGATCATCGGATGCAGCAATATACCAACCTTAAATTCAATGAGATTTTGAAAGACATAACTTTATTAATTCTAATTTCCTGCTGTTCCTCATTTTAACCAGTCACTCTGTTCCCTTGTATTTCTGGAAGATTCTTTCAGTATCTTCCTCAGGGAGATGGACACAATATATTGCTCGCAGCAGACAAATGGGTTCTGTCAGAAAGTGAATATATCGGAGGACTGCACTCTGGTGATGATGGATATGTTACTCACCCCTGCCTGCAAAGTTCCAGAATTAATCCAGTTTAATTTATCGTGAGCATCAGTGCAGTCCTCTCACTGGTGTGAGGTTACACAGTATACTGAAGGAGGGGACACAGCTCAGTGACCACCTCAATTTTGAAACAAACTGCTTTCGTACTGACACCTGGTCCAGCTGAGACAAATGTCCCGGGAAATCCCAGTGAAGATAATGTACTGTCCTATACCTACTTATTTATCGAGCTTTCCTTCTGTGGCACCTTATCTCCATTTGTTTACCATGGACCCAGACATTCTGTAAATGCAGTGTATAGAGTGGGGTCACCAGACCCAGCAGCTGATGATACAAACCCGAGATAAGCATCCACAGGATCTTCACTTATTTTCCAATGACAGGATCAAGTCAATTCCTCACACGGAAGGTGCACGCGCTCAGTGTTGAAAACTATTTCCACTCCTGAGTTCCTCTTCCTGGCTGAGAAAGCCATTGCATCTCTGCACATCCCATAGAAAGAGTTTCCCTCTCCAAAGAAGCAGTTGACAATGTCGTATTACCTTCCTCGATATCTCAGCAGCAATAAGGGCACCACCAGTATTGCCAATGGATTTGATCATCACACTCAATAGAAGAGAGATAGAGGGAACCTAACTCACTTTAAATAGGGACATATCTAAATGGACGCGATATTCAGGAATATGGGAAATGGGGAAATGTGAGAATAACTTGCCATTTTGTTTTCCTTTCAGTTTATCATCAGCAATCCCTTTGCTCACTTTTCATTTCTTTTCCTCTCTTTTTAGGCCATTTCTCCATCCATTCAATTTAAACCTAGCCCCCACCTCTCCCTCCAACCCACCCATCCATGATACCAGGATAAATAATATTATTTCCCTGTTTGCTTTCTGTTGTGAAGCAGGGTAACTGGACTCAAACCGTTATCTGCATTTCTCCTGACAGAGGCTGCCATACCTGCTGAGATTCTCCAACACTTTCCAACGCTGGAGAGTTTTATTTTCGATCTCTAGCACCCACGTTCCTTGGTTTATTTCACCTTTAATGCTGTTGATTCACGGGATGCCAGCATCACGGGCAAAGGCAGCATTTGTTGTCCATCACTAATTGTCCTTGACTACGTGGCCATTTATCAAGACAAAATGGAGCCAACAATGTTGCTGTGCCTCTGAAGTCATACTGAGTTCGGAATGGATAATAATGTGAAGTTTCTTTACCAAAGACTATCAGCAAAATAATAAAAATATATCTTAACGGTTTCTGGCTTCCATGAGTGAAATAAGGTTTTATTCCAATTTTCGTCATTCGAATTAAGCTCTGTCATCGGCTGTGGTAGGCTGTTAAATACTGCCTTGGATTCACAGCCCGTGCCTCTGAATTACCCGTAAAGTTACATGATCACTGTTGTGGTTCTGTTCGCCGAGCTGGGAATTTGTGTTGCAGATGTTTCATCCCCTGTCTAGGTTACATCCTCAGTGCTTGGGAGCCTTCTGTGATCTTTCTTCCGGCATTTATAGTGGTTTGAATCTGCCGCTTCCAATTGTCAGTTCCAGCTGTCCGCTGCAGTGGTCGGTATATTGGGTCCAGGTCGATATGCTTTTGTATTGAATCTGTGGATGAGTGCCATGCCTCTAGGAATTCCCTCGCTGTTCTCTGTTAGGTTTGTCCTGGAATAGTAGTGTTGTCCCAGTCAAACTCATGTTGCTTGTCATCTGCGTGTGTGACTACTAAGGATAGCTTGTCGTGTCGTTTCGTGGCTAGTTGGTGTTCATGGATGCGAATCGTTAGCTCTCTTCCTGTTTGTCCTATGTAGTGTTTTGTGCAGTCCTTGCATGGGATTTTGTACACTACATTGCTTTTGCTCATGATGGGTATTGGGTCCTTCGTTCTGGTGAGTTGTTGTCTGAGAGTGGCTGTTGGCTTGTGTGCTGTTATGAGTCCTAGTGGTCGCAGTAGTCTGGCTGTCAGTTCGGATATGTTCTTGATGCATGGAAGTGTGGCTAGTCCTTTGGGTCGTGGCATGTCTTCATTCCATTTTCTTTCCCTGAGGCATCTGTGGATGAAATTGCGCGCGTCTCCGTTTTTGGCGAAGACTTTGTATAGGTGTTCTTCTTCCTCTTTTTGTAGTTCTGGTATACTGCAGTGTGTTGTGTCCCTTTTTAACAGTGTCTTGATGTAACTTCTTTTGTGTGTGATGGGGTGGTTGCTTTCCTAGTTCAGGACTTGATCTGTGTGTGTGGCTTTCCTGTATACCTTTGTGGTGAATTCTCCGTTTGGTGTTCTCTGTACCATCACGTCTAGGAATGGGAGTTGGTTGTTCTTTTCTTCCTCTCTAGTGAATCGGATTCCTGTGAGAGTGGCGTTGATGATCCGGTGTGTGTTCTCTATTTCTGTGTATTTAATGATTACAAAGGTGTATCCACATATCTGACCCAGAGTTTGGGTTGAATTTGCGGTAAGACTGTATGTTCTAATCTTTGCATTACCGCTTCTGCTATGAGTCCAGAGATGGGTGAGCCCATGGGTGTGCCGTTGATTTGTTCATATATTTGTTTGTTGAATGTGAAGTGTGTTGTGAGGCACAGGTCCAGTAGCTTGAGTAATCCGTCTTTGTTGATAGGTTCACCGTCTTGTTGTCTGTTCTGTATGTCCAGCAGGTTGGCTATTGTGTCTCTGGCTAGGGTTTTGTTGATGGAGGTGAACAGTGCTGTTACATCGAATGAGACCATGGTTCTTCCTTGTCTATGTGTATATTTCTGTTGATGTCCAAGAATTCCTGTGTTGACTGTATAGAGTGTCTGGATCCGCTGATCAGGTGTTTCCGTTTCTGCTGTAGTTCTTTAACCAGTTTGAATGATGGTAGTGATAGTATTGGTCTGAGTGAGATGTCTAGTTTGTGCACTTTAGGTTGTCCATAGAATCTGGGGGTGTTGTTGCTTTCAGGTTTCATTCTTTGTAGGTCGAACCTGGTAATCTGCATGTTTTTTTTTTGTAGGTTCCTCAGTGTGTTGTTTATCCTATTGGTGAGCTGTGGGATGGGGTCAAAGTCCCTCTTTTGGTAGGTGTTGGTATCTGCAAGTAGGTGTTACGCTTTTTGGATGTACTCTGCTTTGTCCAGGATGACCGTCATTCTGCCTTTGTCTGTTGGTAGTATGATTGTGTTCTTATCGTTTCTTAGAGTTTTTAGTGCTTCCCTCTCCTCGGTGTTGAGGTTATGTGTTATAGGACAAGCCAAACAGAGAACAGCTACGGAATTCCTCGAGGCATGGCACTCATCCACAGAATCAATCAATAAGCACATCTACCTGGACCCAATATTTCGACCACTGCAACGGACAGCTGGAACTGACAAACGGAAATGGCAGATTCAAACCACTACAAATTCCGGAGGAAAGATCACAGAAGCGCTTCACAGGAGGCTCCCAAGCACTGTGAATTTTACCTAGACAGGGGACGAAACGTCTGCAACACAAATTTATTGCCCATTGCGGGTTACCCTTGAGAAATTGGGGATGAGTTGCCATCTTGAACAGCTGCAGTGTCACTGTTGTGGGTTGACCCATGATGCCGTTTGGATAAGGATTCAAGATTTTGACCCAGTGAAAGAACGGCGAAATATTTCCAAGTCAGGATGGTTTGTACCTCGGTTTGGAACTTGAAGTTAGTTGTCTTTCTAGAAAGTTGCTGCCTAATCCTTCCGGATGGAAGTGGCTATGTGTTTGGAAGGTGCTGGTTGGTGAATTCCTGCAATTCATCTTGTAGATAGTACACACTGCTGCTACGGAGCATCAGTAGTGGTGAGGTGTGGATGCTTGTGGATGCATTTCCAAGCAAGCGGGCTGTTTTATTCCAGATGGTATCAAATTTCTTGAGTGTTATTAGGGCTGCACTCACCAAGGCAAGTGGGGAGTATTGCATCACACTCCTGACTTATGTCTGGTAGCTGTTGGACAGGATTTCAGAAGCCAAACGTTGAATTGCTCTTGTAGCCACTTTGTTTATGTGGTGAGACCAATTCAGTTCCTGATCAATGATAATCCACAGGATAATGTTGATAGTGGGTTTTCAGTCAGGTAACACCATCGAATGTCAAGGGATGGTGGTTAGTTTATTTCTTATACATGATAGCCTGCATTTGTGTGGCATGTATGTTACTTGCCTCCTGTAAGCCCAAGCCTGGATATTTTCCAGATATTGTTGTACTTGGACTTGGACTGCTTCAGTACCTGAGGAGTTAATTATTTATTAACATTAAATAATCATGAAATTATGCAAATTCCTTCTTCTATCAAATGTCATAGACTGTATCTTGTGGTCACTCTGACATTCACTTTCATTATCTTTTTATTTTCTTCCTAATTCAGACACAAATGTTTGAACATTGATCAGAATAAAATTACATAAATTAAAAACACATGTTTCTACAAGTAAACTAATTGAATGAAATACATTATTTCTGAATTGTCTGCATTTTGAGAAAAAATAATTTCTTTTCAATAACTATTGAATGGCTCATTTATTGTCCTCAATCCATCCATCTAGGTATTATATTTCAGTCTTCAGTTTACCGATCTTAATGTACGTCTAATCAACATCAGAGCAAAGTGCTTTTAAAATATTGAATCAATTTATTTGTTCAGAATACAGCATTTATTACAAATTCATTATCCTTATAATAATTGCAGAATAATTTGTTTGTCTTTCTAATGTGTATATTCAAATCCATATATTAATTTAATCCATATTTTAATTTAATCCATTGCAACAATGCTATTGTTTTCAGGTCAACTATCCCACAGTGGAAGCAATGAGTTTGCATCCAGCACGCTTTGCAAACTTACTTTTGCTCATTTGAATAATCACAGTGATCTCAGCCTTATAAATTCAGAGAACTGTAATTACTTTTCACTGCAATAATTTCTGTTCATGTCTGCAATTGCACAGTCATGTAGCAAAATTAACTTTCTCCTTCTTCTAAGTGTACTGATCTAATATATGTTTTCGCAAATCTAAGTGTTGCTAATTCTAATTATTGTTCAGTTCAGTAGGGGGTATAAATGTGTAATAATGGCTCAATACATGAAGTAATGTGAAGACATTGCAATGTACAAACTCACAATCATTGTGAATATCAATTTTTATTTTAACCATGGAAACACAGTTGAATTGATTTAATTATATTTCACTTCAATGCTCACATTCATTGTATTTCTAACCACAATAAGAGAGAACTATTTCATGTGACAAAACTATTTAAAATTCATGTCACTTTTTATGGAACCAAAATAGAATTAACACACGTTTGTTCTTTCCTTTACGAATCACAGTGAAGTTTGAATTGTAGAATGCTAGATCGATACAGCACGGAAACAGGCCATTCAGTCTAACTTGGCATTCCGGCCAGGTTTCCTAAACTAAACTAGTCCCATTTCTCTGTGTTTGTCCCAGATCCCTCTGGACGTTTTCTATCCAATAAACTGTCCAAAAGTCTTTTAGATGTTGGAATTGTACCAGCCGCTGCCCTTCCTCTCACAGCTCATCCCAAACACACAGTGTGGAAAAGTTGCCCCTCAGATCCCTTTTAAATCTTTCCCCCTCACCTTAAATATTATTTACACCGTAGAATCTTTAAGACTGTAAATTTATTAAAAGTTGAGAGGTATTTAGAAGCAGCGTAATAACATTGATACTTTAATCAATGATGTGAAGCAAATAAATTCAAGATGTGATCATTATAATGAACAACAGTTACAAGTTGAGACAATGTTGGTTGAAAAGCACTTCAATATACACTTAGATATTTTCTAATCAACTCTGAGGTGTTTTGACACATCTCTGTTGAAGGTGGGAATTGAACTCATGCCCCCTGGTCTACTAATACAGACATTACCAGAGCCCTCCATAATATTCTCCTGCTATAATCACATACTTACTGTGTTCATTCACAGGGAAACCTACTCAGATATTTATTGTTATAATTGGACTAGGATTGTATTAGACAGTTCCAGTGTGTAGTGGAGCGATAAAAACAATTAGTAATTTCTAATAATGAAGGAACAAAGCAACAACGATCTTAAATAAACATAGATCTCATGATAATCAAAGATGTCAATATGTTTGTAGCAGTTGTTCATCTGTATAAATAAAAAATAACCTGCTTTGTAATGCACATGACCTGGAAATAAAGCATTAGTCATTCAATGTGACTACTCAGCAAAATACAACTTCCCTCATTTTCAAAAAATTGTGATTGCTAAGAATTCAAGATTTATTGTAAAAGCATAGAACAAACATTTGTTAATTCTGGTTTATTTCCACAAGAAACATTTAAAATTTAAATAATGTTTAACATCAAAAATACTTAGCTCTTATTGTAATAATCAGAAATATAAAAATGTTAGAATTGAAGTGAAATACAATCAATACAACAATGTAAAAAAAAGGTGGATGCTGGAAATCACAAACAAAATCAGTAATTGCTGGAAAATAACTCAGCAGGTCTGGCAGCATCTTTGGGGAGAAATCAGTGTAAATACTTTTGGGCCAGTGACCTTTCTTCAGACTGCATTTTTGCTCACAAACAATTCAATCCAGCTAAGCTTCCACATTTAAAATTATTTTTGTTAAGATTAAGAGATTGTAGAGTGCAATATAGTTTGCGTCAGTTGATGTAATGAGCCATAGTTCCACAACTACAGCTGGAGATATTGGATTTCAACAATGATTGCTGGTTAGATATTTGCAATAATTAGTTTTAAAATGGCTGATAACAAATTTAAGAATGATGAGAAAACCATTATTGCAATGTAATTGTGCAATATGTTGGAAAAAAATGAAATATTTATGTGAAAAATGGTTAGCCATCTCTTAATTGAAAAGTCTGATTAATATTCCTTCCATTAATATGATAATTCAAATGAAAGAGAATGAGATAGTTAGAATGATTGTTGGGTGAGAAAACTTTGGTTGATTGCAGGTGTGTTGACCTGAAAAGAATGTTAATATTTCATTATGATACTGGCTGTAATAAATGATGGATTGAACTAAAATGTAAATCTTATGATGGTGTGATAATTGAAATAACAATTAAATAATAATTAATGTTAGAACTCAACACTTAAAATGATTCAATATTATCAAAGCAGTTTGTACTGGATATTCATTAAGATCAGTAAACTGAAATTAAAATATTGGGTGAAGTTAAAAACAAAAATTACACCTTAGAAGATTATTCATCACAATTGTTCTGTCATTGAAAAAAACCTAATTTCTTCAAGAATTTTGCATTTCTTTCATTTTCTGTCATTTTTCCAGAGGTATCTGTACTGGAACCCTTCTGCTTGCGATACAAATAAATAGAAGTCACATGGATTAAAATCTAATTGGGTTAGTTAATAAGTTTGCAGATGATATAGCATTCAGTGCAGTTGCGGACAATGTGGAGGGTTGTCAAATAATGCAGCACGAAAAAGAGAAACTAGATATGGGCAGAGACATAAAAGGTGAAGTTTAATCCATACAAGTGCGATGTGTTTTACTTTGGAATCTCAAATGTTAAGAAAACGTAGATAGTCAATGGCATAAGCCAAATAAAGCTTCTTCAAAGGGATCTTGGCATTCAAGACCATGGCTCCCTGAAAGTGACCATGCAAGTAATTAGGTGGTTAGGAAGACAAATGGCATGCTTGCCTTTATTGGTCAGGGAACTGGTTACAAGTGTCAGGAAGTCATGTTGTAACTTTATAAGACTTTAGTTAAGGCATACTTAAAGTACTGTTTTCACTTCTGTTCGCCACATTACAGGAAGGGTATGGAGGTTTTGGAGAGGGTACCGAGGGCGTTTACCAGGATGCTGCCTGCATTTGGAGAGGTGATAAAAACTCAGATTGCTTTCTTGTGGGGTGGCGGACACTGGGGGAAGACTTGATGGAAGTCTGTGCAATCATGAGATACGCAGATAGGGTTGACGGTCAGAAAGATTTTTCCCAGATTTGAAGCGTCAAAAACTATCTGATATGTGTTTAAGGTTGGGGGAAAGTTCAAGGGGCATGTAAGGGGCAATTTGTTTTTACACAGGGAGTGGTAGGTATCTGGAATGAACTTCCAGGGTTGGTGGTGGAGGCAGATACATTAAGGCTCTTTAATATTCATTTCGATAATTTGGAAGGATATGGACCAAGAGTAGGCAGAAGGGATGAGTTTCTTTTGCATTATGTTCAGCACAACGTTATGGGCCAAATGGCCAATTCCTGTGCTGCACAGATCTTTGAGAGAAAACTAACGTTTAACTCATATGACATTTAATCTAATTAATATTTAGCCACTGGTGTCAGAAATAGGAAGGAAATAAGTAGAGAACGAACTTGACTACAATCTAAAAATATAGTCAATTAAATTTACAGAGTTTTTTTTTAATATTTGTTCTGAATTATCAGATGAATAACTTTGATGGCGATGTTTCGAAAATGTTTGCAGTTACTGATGTGCTGACCCAAAATTCCCCTTGTTGAACTGAAGATTGGACCAGAAACCTGTTAGAAAACTTGAAAATATTCAGTAAGGTGAGATGCACATCATAATTTAATCCATTATTTCTTACTGCCTATACTACAATAACAAAATCTTTCAGGTCTACACCAAAAAGCGTTGATTTCCATCCAATGCTCATTATAAATGTCTGAATACTACTCGTTTCAACAATCAAACTAATCACAGCCTCATTGATTAAGAGACAGCGAAAACATTTCACTAATAATTACTGTTTGTTTCGACGAATTGCTCATTCAAACAGCAATGTGAGATTGCTCATTAATATTCAGTTCACTGACAGCATATTAATAATTTAGTTATAGCTAATATTTAATAATTGATCATTCCAGGAAGGGATATAACAGTGGAATTGTGGCTCAGTACATTAACTGATCGAAAGATATTGTTGTGTTCACTCTGCCAATTATTGTGAATATCGATGTGTATTTTGTTTTGATTTGATTTGATTATATTTTTCTTCAACGTGAAGATTTATTGTTTTTCTGATCACAGTAATAGTTAAATATTTTAAAGCTAAAAGAAATTTCAAATTTGTTACTTTTTTGCCAACAAGAAACAAGAATTAACATACGTATGTTCTTTTCTTTATCAGTGTAAGTTTTGAATTGTTGTAAGTTATACATGTGTGTAAGAAGGGGAGCTGCCTGCAGCTGAATAGTCACATTGAATGATTTTTTTTGCGATTACATTCTGCTGCTAAGCATTCTAGCTATCTTTTCATTATAAGAAAAACTGCTTTAAACACATTCCACAGTCGTATTTTTCACGAATTTACAATAAGCGCATGATATGTGTATTTATCTTTCTTTCAATTGTCATGATTTTAATTTTTAAGTAAGAGCATATGTGCTTAGTACCGTCATTATTGTGAATTACTATTTCATTCTCAGTCCATTACACACAGAAACAGTCTAATTAATTCCCAGCCCAATTATCAGAATGAACACTGATTAGTTTTCATTTGAGTAATCACAATTGATTATAATCCCACCCTTCCTTGTGAGGAACATAATGAAAGACACTTGGGGAGCTCGAGTCGTGTCTCTCCTATGAGACAAGGAGGTGTGGGTTCAGTTCCCATCTCCAACAGGGATACGCCAGAGCAGTTTAAAATGGTGGTTAGAAAATATCTAAGCAGAGTTTGAATTGATTTTCAATCCAGTTTTCGATCTGCTTATGCCTGTTGTTCATTCCAATAATCTCTCAATCTGCAATTTATTATGTTCAGGTCATTAATAACATTATGTATCATATGACATTATATCTAAACTTTAGATTTGAGGACACGGCAGTTTAAAAAATTTTAAAGTGTTTAAGTAATGAAATTCATTTTATTTAATCAAAATACATTCAAGTATTATTCATATGTTGGGCAACAGGAGTTTACTTCCAGTCAGCTCATGAATGCTCACATTTTGCTTATTCTGTGAACTTAATGCTGCAGAAGAGTTTCAATAAACATTTAACACATCATTATTGTGCATTGCAACACCTCACGTACACCAATCTTTATTCTCTAGTCCGAGCAGATGAAGAGATGAAGATCGCCTGATGAAGGGGCAGTACCTTGAACGCTAGTGCTTCCCAATAAACCTGTTGGACTATAACCTGGTGTCATGTGATTTTTAACTTTGCTCACCCCAGTCCAACTCCGGCATTTCTAAATCATTGTTCCACAACGGAATTCTCATAAATTTTAAAAAGAAAATATGACTATACTTAAGAAATTTAACGCGATAAATAATCACTTCCTGTATAAGCAAAATATCTCAATGTCAATGAAATCAATGCTTACACAATAGGGCACTTACAGCCACACAAATGTCTTCCTGGTCATCTAATTACTGCTCAGGAGAAAAACCGGAGTAAGTATTTTATCGTTCCTGAGAAGAAGAGCCACAATAAACATTTGATGACCAGGTCCATCCAATAAATGAATTCGATTTCTTACATTTTGGTTCAGTAATTGCACACAAAATATTTCGCTAAAACCAATAACCATGCTTTATTACAAATGACCGAGGATGCTAACATCAACATATGTAGCAGTTTGTCAATCAAGGTTCCAATTGAAGTATTGCAAAATAAAATAATTTAATTTCGGCTTAGTCAAATTGTAGGTGAAAACATGTTGATTTTGCGCATTAAAAACCTTTATCTGCTTAGTCAGAAAAAATGCTGAAAGGTGGCACTGTAAATTTAATTTATTTTGAGTTTCTTTCACGAAAACATTCATGTGAATTGCTTCTCATTTTCTTCCTAGTTCTGATACTCATGTCAAAATATTTACGATATTAACTCTTTATGAATAATGAAAGAGTTTTCTCTGCAAGAACGACATGAAGATGTTCAAGGTCCTATAATTACTGTTGAGCAGAATACTCTTCATAAGGGTCTTATTGTCTTAACCCGATGCTTTTCATGACCTTGATTTTATTTCTATTTTGGTGACTGATGTGTTTTCAAACCATGTGCAACGCATAAGGATTTCTTTCAATTTGTTATAAGAAAAAAAACCTGCTTTCCATGTTGATTTCCAATTATTTTTTACTCCCAAGTTATTTGTCGATGTACAATAATCACAAAATTATGGAAGATCCCTGTATCTTATGTTCAGTGCAATATGCACTTTCACTATCTACTTCTTTACTTCCTATGTCAGACATGAACGTCTAAACATTGGTCATGAAGAAAAAGTTGTGAATTAAAGCTACATCTCAATAAGCAAACCAATGGATGGAAACATGTAATTCTTGTAATCCTGCATTTTTGAACCAATTACAATTCTGCTGAAAATCACTGAATGGCTCATTTTTGTGAATCCATAAAACTAGCTACCATATTATATTTCTCAGTTTACTGATCTTAATGAATATCCAATCATTATCACAGCAAAGTGCTTTTAAAATATTGAATCAATTTTTTTTTAGATTACAACGTAATTTTCCAGTCACTGCCATGACAATAACTGCACAATTATTAGAGTTAATCTTTCTAACAAATATAGTGTGATTCGCATTTTATTTGCATCAATTGTTTCTTAGTACGAACACTACAATATTTAAATCAATTTACTGTTCTGGTGAACGATCCCATGATGGAACCAATGACTTCCCATTCGATGCCTCATTGTAAATATCTGATTGTGCATATTTGAATAATCGCGGTAATCTCAGTCTGAAACATTCAGAGAACTGCAATTATTTTCATCAGATCAATTCCTGGTCGTTTCTCCACATTGTTCAGTTAAGTAATCAACTGAGATTTCTTAGTTTTCTTAAATTAAACAATATAATTTTGACAATCCAATTGTTGCTTTTATCGTTGCTCAATATAGTTCAGGGTATGACTACAAAATTATGGCTTAAAAATTAAATAGAGTAAAGATTTTGCAGTGGGCATTGTTAAAATCAATTTTTATTGTAACCGTGGGAAACAGTTGAATTGATTTAATTATGTTTAACTTCAATGTTAACATTTACTGTATTTATAAACACAATACAAGCTCATCACTTTTCACGGAACAATATCATTGAAAATTCTTGTGACTGTTTGAAGTACAACAAAAGGAACTAACATCTCTTTATTGTTTCATGAAATAGTCAGAGTACATTTTGAACTTTAGGAAGTTGAACATTTCTGGAAAGAGGGGAAGTTGTGTTCAGATGAATAGCCGCATTGAGTGACTAATTCATTTCTTTTTCCTTATTATCTATGTTGCAAATGCATATTAATTTTCTTTTCATTCTGTGACAAACTGCATTGAACATATGGAACAATTTTATTGATTGAGTTTCGTTCATCAGTGTACACTGATCAAATGATTAGTATTTTTCTTATCATGTATAATCACGAGATTCATATTTAATTAAAGTGATTATTGCTTTGCTACATCATTACTGTAAATCACTAATTCGTTTTGTCAGTTTATTACACACAGGAAATACGTAATTAATTCCCATTCAAATAATTACAAGAATCATCTGATTAATTTTCATTTGAGTTGCCGCCATAAGCATGTGACTGTACACCTGCTCTTCCCGGATGGTAACATTATGACGGGTCCTTGTGGCGCTCTGACAGTATCTCTACGACAAGATCAGGAGGAATGATTTCAATTCCCATCTTCAGCAGAGATGTGTCAGAGCAGCTCGGAAATTTCATTAGAAAATATCTGAGTATAGATTGAACTGCTTTTCAAAACGACATTAGATAATCTTCAATTGTTCTGCATTTCAATCATTACCATATCTCCTATTTATTTTCTTCAGTTCACTAATAAAATGATGCATCTAATTCTGCTGGTTATACATTCCTTGGAAAAGTAGTTGACGAGGTTGCAACCTTAAAGTTGGAAGAGTCTAATAAATGATAGTCATGATTTGTTTTACTGTTTAAAGGAACCTAGTTCAAACTTTTCAAGCACATAAACCCTTATTCTCCGGTATTATCAAGAGGAAAATATTAACAGTTGAAATTCCTCTTCAGCAAAGTAACCAAATGCAACTTCATGTTATTCATTGGTCAGCTGATCATCTACATTTGTAACTAAATATTGCAATTTATCTAAATACTGGTATGTGCTTAAATCAAATTAAATTTCTAATTATTAGTCATTGATAAACTATCAGGAATTTGTTTTTATTTTCCATTCACCTATTCATATTGAATGTAAGATTGATATGCTGTGAAACTATTGGCATGTTTTCATTTGAACACTTAATTTGTCTCTCTCTCTCACTTATCTCACTTCATGCATGATGACTTCAATGCACTTTGCTAAACTTAAAGATTTTGTTGAATTTAAGTAGTACCTTTAGCACTCACTTATCAATCTATTCCAAAATCATAGAATCATAGAGTCACAGAATCCCTCCAGTGTTGAAACAAGCCATTTGGCCCAACAGTCCACACTGACCCTCCAAAGAGTAACACACCCAGACATTCTCTTGCTCTATAACTCGAAATTACCTCTGACTAATGCACCTTACCTCGGTAAAAACAATGACTGCAGATACTGGAAACCAGAGTATAGATTAGAGTGGTGTTGGAAAAGCACAGCAGTTCAGGCAGCATCCGAGGAGCAGTAAAATCGACGTTTCGGGCAAAAGCCCTTCATCAAGGATACAGGTTGTATTCCTAATGAAAGGCTTTTGCCCAAAACGTGGATTCTACTGCTCCTCAGATGCTGCCTGAACTGCTGTGCTTTTCTAGCACCACTCTAACAAAAACTAATGCACTTAACCTAAACATCCATGAACATTATTGGCAATTTAGCATGGCCAACTCACCTCAGCTGCACACTTGCATACAATCACATTGTTATTAAAATCAATGCTCACACAATGCACGATACATAAAGCCACACAATGGTCTTCATGACCATTTAATTCCTGTTCAGGAAATAATCTGAGTAATTGTCTTATTGTTCCTGCGATTAATCACCACAGTAAGCATCCGGTCATCATTCCCGCCAATAAATACAATGGGTGTCCTCTGAAATTTCTGTTCAGTAATTATCCATGATACTTGTTGCTCAAAGCAGTGTTTATTCTTCATTACGAGTGGCCAATGATTCTAACAGCCATTGGTCTTGATCATATTGTTACTGAGTGCAATAACCACAGTAACCATCTGGTTATCATTCTTGCCAATAAATACAAGAGCGATCCTCTTACTTTTCATTTCAGTAATTACACATGATACTTGTTGCTGAAAGTGTTGTTTATTCTTTTTGACAATTAGCCGAGGACACTGACAGCAAGACATGTTGATCGCCCTGATTTGTTCATGTTTTCAAATAGGTTTTCAGGCCATGTCTTTCAAAAAAATGTAATTTGACTTAGTTCAAATTTAAATGTAAACATTTTCAAATATTTTCCATTCAAAGTGTTTATTTGCTTATTCAAATCAAACTTGAATCTTGCCTCTGTAAATTGAATTTATTCTGCTTTCCATTCATGGAAGTACTCATTAGTTGGTCCTCATTTTCATTTTAAATCTGATGGAAATTTGAAATAGTGATTACAGTGAAAATTGTATGAATTATTCATGAATGGTCTCTAAACAAAAATCACGGAAGGCTCGATAGAATTCTTGAACAGCCTGTATATTTGAATAAAAAAATTCTTTCCAAAAAAAACAAAGTTAAAAATCAACTAACACAAGGCTATAGTCCAACATGTATATTTGGAAGCACGAGCTTTTGGAGCATTGCTCCTTTAACCACCTGATGAAGGAGCAGCGCTCTGAAAGCTAGTTCTTCAAAATAAACATGTTGGTTAGTAACCTGATGATTTTTAACTTTTACAGCCCAGTCCAAGACTGGCGCCTCCAAATCATTCAAAAAAAACCCTCTTCAGTCTGTGGTTTAACAATTCAACAATCCTGCAACTAGATTATAATTATCAGTTTATCTATCTTAGTAAATATCTAATTAATGTCAGTGTAAATTTCGGGAAAATATCAAGTCTTTTTTTTATTAAAACATAAACTCTAATTGAAAATTCATTGTTATCACAATATATGAATAATATTTTAACTCTCCAGTGATGTGAAGTGACCCTTGGACAGAAATTGGATGTTCTAAATTCACCTACAGGCAGAGAAATCGACACAAATACAAAATCAATCAAACAGCAGCTAGACTCAATCAGCTCCAGGATGAACCAGATTTTATTACACATTGACTTCCAGCCAGTGCCTGAGCATTATAAACCTCTCTTGGAAATGTCAATAATGAATTGTTTTCACACCAACACATTGGATTCTTTAAATCCAGCTCATGACCACATGTGGATGTTTGTCACAAAATTATTAATCATTTTACAAGTCATGGAAAATATCTCAAAGATCTTGAAATAAATTAATCGCTGCACATAAAGCCACACGATGGTATTCAAGGCCACCTAATTACTTTTCAGTGCAAAACTTTTTGCCAGTACTGTATTGTTCTCAAGATGAATAACCACAGCAAACATCACGCTTTCACACCGTCCCAAATATATGCAAGAGATACCTTCTTATAATTTACACACATCTTTCCCACACTATTATTCAGACTTCATTATTTATGACTAAGGATGTTGGCCGTAACATGTTTTTAAATATAGGTGAGTTTTCTGATAGGTTCCCCCCAGTCATCATGATAAAAATAATTGCGGCTCAGTACATTGTAACAGATTCCCATTAATCTTTTTCATGTATTCACTCAGAGACAATGTTTAAAAATTTCCTCTATAAAAGCTGTTGACTGTTTTTTGCTATGATACCCATGTTCCTTGTCGGTTTATGTTCTTTGTAATGCTGACAGAAATGTCTGAATATTGACGGATTATATATTGTATTTCGACAGAAGAAAAGCTGAGACAGCAAGTACAGATTGCAGAACATTCTGACAATGTTGAATGATCAATAGTGACTGCATATCGAATGTATTTTCCAAAATATCATGCCAGCATTCTAATTCTCAGTTCACTGATACTAATTATTATGTAATCAAAATCACAGCAAACCCGTTTGGAAATATTGAATCACTTAATATGTCAGTGTTCTAAAATAGATTACCAATTCATTGTTAGTCCAACAATCACAGAGTAATTCAGTTTAGGTTTTGTAACAAATATCGAGAGATTCACATTTCAATTTAAGTCATTATTTCGTGGTGCCAATTTTACAAAGAAAAATGGAGCTTCTATTCCAAGTCAACACCACCACAAACCAAGCAATGATTCCTCATCCAACACTGACAGGAAATATCTGATATCTTCTAATTCGAATGTTCACAGAAATCATTGGATTAATATTCGGCCTTACAAATGAAGATACGTCTGATTGTTTTAGACTCCAATAATTAATGATCAATTCTACATGTTACGGTTAGCAATATGACATTTCTAATCATTTTATGTTTACAGTGACCAGTTTTAACACTAATTGTTACTTATATCTAATATGTAATGATTGATCAAATCCAGTATAATCGGCTTTAAGTGTTGAATTTACTCTCAGTGACGTAAGCATATTGCATGGTACTGTTTCCTAATGGTAGCAAACGTTGATTTATATTTTAATGCTGAAATCCTTGTTGATTTGCTGCTGTAGGGATGCCCTGAGCAGCCTGCCTTAGAATTAAAACACAAATAGTGGAGTCTAAGAATAACAGTCTGTTTCAGTCTTAAGTAAAAAAACAACATTTTGTACAATCCTACTCCAAGTCCATAAGTATGCCATTCCAGACAGTTATATTCCAGATAGTGATAAGAGAATGCCAGCATACAGAAAAATGACCAACCCTGACCTTCATTAATGAAAGAATGATTGTCCCAGTGAATGAATAAACACCAGCTGTAGGATAGAGCCCAGCTAACTTCCACAGCTGCTATCAGGGAAGCAGACAGGGTTTGATTGTCAGAAATAGTTACTATTTTAAAGTTGCTGAGAACATTTAAAAAGTTTCTAATTACATACTCTTGAGAATCGTGAATAAGGCAGAGTGAGAGGCCCAAAGGACTGCAGCAATTAATTTTGTAATCTGCGGAAATAAAATGCACAGAGAGATCCCAAGACCTGGAGATTATAGCACCTGTGAACACAATGAAACAATAGGAAGCTGGAGCTATCCATAGCGATGTCCATCTGAGATTAGGTGTTCTACAGGATCAGGTGTCTGTATAAGGAGGGAAGGACTCTAACCACGTTGCATGTGGCCATTGTAATACAGAAAGTGTGCAAAAATATTGTTTTTTACTGTACACGTTACAGTGTGTCCGAGCTTGGCCAGGAAGGATGATCCCTGCATTAACTGATTTCAGCATGAGTAAACATCTTCCACTTGCCTGAGTTATGCCTATCTCCTAAGTCTTCATTCCCTGTCAGGGGAAATCACTCCTACAGCTATGGTGACATTTAAAATCAATGCAAACACTTATTATCTGTGAAATTATTACTTGCAGAGCGATATCATTTTCATGTTAAAATTATTTTAGTTTTTTCGTGTGCAAAAAAACAATGTAGGTACATCCGTTTGTCATTTAGTTCAACTAATACAAAATGTTAAATTATTGAAAAGATTACACTGGGGTGGTGGGGGGGGGGGAGTTGGGGAGGTTGGGGGAGAACGATTTTTCGGCCCAAATATCACATTAAATGACAGTTTCCGTTTTTCAAATCATGTGACCTCCAAAATGATATTTATTCTAATTTCATTTTGAGATAGTTTCATTTTCTTCCAACATTAGTTGTCAATGAACAATAATCACACAATTATTAGTCATTTGCTGCAAAATGACTTCCTGTACCAAATGTCATTAAATCGATGTTTTGTCCATAATAATACTCACTTTCCCGGCCAAATTATTTTCTTCCTAGTTCTGACATTTGTCTAAACATATATCATGATAAAAGTAACATTAATAAAATAGACATGAACCGACCAAAAAAAAATGTTGAACTGTGTTCAATCGTTGCTGAGTTTTTTTTAAATTATGAAAACCACGTTTTATATTTTAATTTTCAGTTTATTAATCTTAATGAATATACAATCGACATCAGAGCAAAGTGTATTCAAAATATTAAGTCAATATATCGATCAGGATTTTAGAAACAATGATCAATTACAATAATTACACAGTACATTAACTCAGGCTTTATAACAAGCGCAATGTGGCTTTAATATCTTCCATATTTCTGAGTGTGAGTGCTACAATATTAAAACCTGTTTGATCAGGTCAATATACCCACAAAGGATCAATAATTGCCATTGCAACATCATTTATAAATATCTGACTTTTGCTCATTTGAAAGATCACAGTCTTCTCAGCCATTGGAATTCAGAGAACACCAGTTACTTTACACTGCAATATTTCTCTTCGTTTCTGAACATTATTCAGTGGAATAGGAAGAGGAGATACCTCATTCTTTTTAAATTCATTAATAAAATTTTTCAATTCGATTTGTTGCCAATACCTAATAATTGTTCAATTCGGTAAGGGGTGTAATTGTGGAAATATGTTTCCATATAATAACTAATGCAAGGACATTGCAATGTACAATCTCTCAATCATTCTGAATATTGCTTTTCATTTTAAACTTGGAAACACGTTTGAATTTTTTTGAAGTACACAAGAAAGGGTTGATTTTTCTCTTATTTCTTGAAACAATCACAGGAAGTGTTGACTTCTTAGAAATCGTACATTTTCGGAAAGAAGGAAAATTGTCTTCAGCTGAATAGGCAGATTGACTGACCAATTCATCAGTTTGTTCCCATTCACGTGTAGAACAAAAACATTTTAATTTGAATTTCGGACAATGAGAAACTTCTAACCATATAGAATAATTGTATTCATTTTTTATTTATAATGCACAGTAATCACACAATCCTGTCAAGCTGTCGTTCCACAAGTGATCATAAGAATCATGTTAAATTAAGACATTTGTTAACTCCCATCATAATTGTAAATTACTACTGAATTTTCAGAAGATTACACACAGTATCCAACCATTTAATTCCTATCCATTTATCACAATAAACATCCGATTAGTTTTCAGCCCTGTCCAGCCTGGTTGGGAATGTTATGAAGGAATCTTGTGCAACTCTCGTTGGGTCTCTGCTACTAGACCAGAGGGTACAATTTCAATTCCCAACTTGTACAGAGCCATGCCAGAGCATCTCTGAATGTTGATTAGAAAATATCTAAGAATCCAATGAATGGCATTTCAATTCAACATTAGATGTGCTTCCATTTGTTGTTCATTCCAAGAATTACATTATCTGCTCTGGATTTTCTTCAGTTCGCTAAAGCAGAATGCATCTAATTCGACTCAATCATTATTCTTTGGACGATATTTGAGAATGTTGCACTCACGAAGATGAAATATGCAAAGTAAAAATATTCCTGGATTTTCTTTTGTTCTGAAGAGCTGAGTTCAGACTGCACAGAGAACTTGATGCTTCAAAGCTATAAATATGAGAAAGAAATCAAGTTCTTCTTCAGTAAAATAAACAAATGCCACCTCCTACTATATATCATTTTTTTATTATTGATCTGTTTCTGAATTGTCTGAAATTTGTTTTTAGTTTTCCACTCACCTATTTATATTGAATGTAAGATTGAAAATCTGTGAAAATATCCGAAAGCATTCATTTGAAAATTGAATTTGCATATTTCTCTCTAATCTCATTTACTGCATGATGTCTTAAGTGTGTTGTGTTCAGCAAATCTATTGAATACCAAAAATTGTCTAATCTTAAATAAAATCTTTCACACCCAGTTAGCATTCTGTTCCTAATTCATGTAAATATCTAAATTTATTGAAATCAATGTTCGCACAAAACAGTGCACAAAATCGACAGAAAGATGTTCAACATCAGCTGATTACTATTCAGTGGAATAACCTGAGTAAGTATCTTATTGTTCCAGGGACAAATGACAACAGTTAGCATTTATTTACTATTCTATGCAGTTAATGCAATTGATGTGTTATGTTTCAGTTCAGTTGTTAATGTTGATTTATATTGTTTAAACTAATATTTCTACTTTATCACGGATATTGGCTGAACTACAATAACATTAGGAACCAAATTTTTGTCATTCTAACAATTTTTAAGCTTATTTTTTGTTGTGTGTGTACAAGAGACAATTCAAATTATAACCATTTTTATTACAGCTTGAACAAACACTGCATTTTAAATTTGTGAAATTCCAACATTTTTGCAAAAAGGTTAGTCTTCACTGTATATGTCACATTAAAAAACTGTTATTCAAATCATGCGTGGTACAAAATGATTATTGTTTTCATTTAATTGTAAGAAAAGAACTGCTTTGACCATGTTGATTATTTTTGTCATTTCTATTCCAACATTATTCATCATTGTACAATAATGACAATATTTTTTAAATCGCTTACATACCACATGTCATTGACAATATTGTTTGTTCAGTTTCAAGCTCACTTTCATGATCTACTAATTCTCTTCCTAATTCTGTCACCAATCTTTAAACATTGACCATAATATTAGTCTTATAAATCGATATAACATATCTCTACAAGGAATCCAGTGGATTGAAATTCACAATTCTTGTATTACGAACATTTTTGACTTAAAAAAGGAAGAATTTTGCTCAATGATCACTGAATGGCTCATTTTTCTTCAATCCATAAAGCTAGGTGCTATGTTTTATTCCTCAGTTTACTATTCTTAATAAATATCCAATCAAAATCACAGCAAAGTGGTTTTGAAATATTGAGTCATTTTAATTCTTCATATGACAGCATTAACTATCAAGTCATTGCCAGTACAATAATGGCACAATCATTTAAGAAAGTCTTTTGAACAAGTATAGTGAGATTCACATTTAGATTTAATTCATTATTTCTTAGTACTAATAGCACAGTATGAAAATGCGTTTATTTTTCAGGTCACCTACCCCAGAAAGGATCTAATGACTTCCCATCCAACGTCATTGCAAATATCTGATGTTTGCTCATTTGAATGATCCAGGAAATCTCGCCTTAAAATTCAGGAAAATGTAATCACTTTTCACTGAATTAATTCCAGTTCATTTCCAAACATTGCTCAATCACATGCAAAAAGAGAATTTTCATTATTCCTTAATGCATTGACAGACTTTGATAATTCAATGGTTGCTGATTTATAATAATATGTAATAATTATTCAATCCAGTAGGTTGTGCAAATGTGGAATTACGGCAATTTGATGAACTACTGTAAAGATATTGCAGTGCACAATCTCTAAATCATTGTAAATATCAATTTTTATTTTACCTGTTAAAACATAGTTGAATTCAATTAATTATATTTGACTTCAATGCTCACATTTATTGTGTTTGTAATCACAATACGACTTATGGATGTTTCATGCAACAAAATCAAATGAAAAAGATTTCTTTTTCTTTCTATTTATTCTTTCATTCAACAATGGCAATAAATTTTGATTTTTTAAATTTTGAACATTTTTGGAAAGAAGGGATGTTGTCTTCAGTTGAATGCCTGCATTGACTCACTAATTCACAGTATCCGATACTTATTCTCTTTAGGTTCCTATGAAAAGAAATTAACTGTTTCTGCTGTTTGTAAATTCCTAGAACATATTCGAGAATGTTGTGGTCTTAAAACTGAAAAGGCTAAGTGATCGTAAGTCATCAGTTATTGAATGTAAGATTGACATGCTTTGACAATATCGGAGAGTGTTCATTTGAAACTTGTCTTTTCATATCTTTCAGTGATTTTACTTATTGCATAAGATTACACGGTATCTCAGTGGTTAGCAATGCTGCCTCATAGCGCCAGGGACCTTGGTTTGATTCCCTCCTCGGGTGACTGTGTGGACTTTGCACCTTCTCCCCAAGTCTATGTGACTTTGCTGTGGTGTCCTCCCACAATCCAAAGATATTCAGGTTAGGTGAGCTGGCCATGCTAAATTGCACATTGTGTTCAGGGATGTGTGTATTAGTCAGCAGGAAATGTGAAGAAATATGATCGGGAAAAGTGTTTGGGTGGGTTACTCTTAAGAGGATCATTTTTTTCAAACAAATGGCCTGTTACCACACTGAGGTAATAGGGATTCTACAACCGTTTAATTGCGTTTCTCTAACAATTGTCACATTTTTAAATGTTGACTTTAATTAATATCTTTAACATTCGATTATCAATGTGTTCCTAAATCTTATAAAATATGTTATGGATATTAATACTCGCATAAAACACGACACATGAGGCCACACAAAGATCGTCATGACCATGTAATTACTGTTCAGTGGAATAATCAGAGTAACTATCTGTTTGTTCCTGAGATCAATCGCTACTGCCACAATAAGGATCAGGTTATTATTCCCTCCAATAAATGCAATAGTTTTCCTCTGGTATTTCAGGTCAGTAATTACACACAATTCTGGTTGGTCAAAGCAGTGCTTACTCTTTGTTATGAATCGCCAAGGATTCTAACGGAAGAGATGTTCATATGTCCTGCTGCATTTCATGGTCACAAACAGGTTTTTCCGTCCAAATATTGCAAAAAAAGTGTTACTTTGGTTTCGTTCAACTGCCGATGTTAACATGCTCAGTTCATGCCCATTACAAATATTTGTAGAAAGTAAGGAAAGCAGATGCTGGAGATCAGAGTCAGGAGTGTGGCATTGGAATAGTACAGCAGGTCAGGCATCATCTGGGAATCTTTCCTGGTGAAGGGCTTATTCCCAAAATGCCGACTCTCTGGCTCCATAGATACTGCTTGACCTGTTGTGCTTTACCACCACTACAGTCTCGACATTAAAAATATTTGTCTGCTTATTTGGAGCAAATACTTAAAGATTCTTCTGTAATTGAAATTTACTTTGATTTCTATTCACTCAAGTTTTAATATTAGTTGCTCCTCGTTTTCTTCTTAACTCTGATACAAATCTCAAAATTCTGGTCACCATAAAAGTGACATGAATTATGAATTAGCATCTGGATAATAGAACCAATGAACAGATACATAGACATCTTGAACAGCCTATATATGTGAATGAAAAAGCAATTCCATCCAAAAAAATCTCTGAATGCTTGTATCTTTTTTTAAATTATATAATCCTAAAAATAGCTAATAATTGTCATTTGATCTCTCTGACTGAGTATCCCATCAATGTCACTGTAAACTGTTTAAAATCATAGAATGGTTTTATTTGTAAAATGCAAAGATTAATGATCAATTCCTTGTTACAACATTAAGTAAACCATATTTTATCTATCCACTGAGGTCAAGTGACCAGTGGCCCATAATTGAACATCAGCGTGTCACGGTGGCTAGCCCTGCAGCCTCACAGCAACATGGTCCCAAGTTCGATCCCAGCCTCGGGTGACTGTCTATGTGGAGTTTGTGCATTCTCCCTGTGTCTGCGTGGGATTTCTCCGGGTGCTCAGGTTTCCACCCACAGCCCAAAAATGTGCAGGTCAGGGTGAATTGGCCATACTAAATTGTCCATTGTGTTAGGTGCATTAGTCAGAGGGGAAATGGGACTGGGTGGGTTACTCTTTGGAGGATTGGTGTGGACTTGTTGGGCCTGTTTCCACGCTGAAGGGTATCTAATCTATATTCATACACCTGAAGACATCGGAGCTTTAAACAAATAGGTCAAACTAAAGGAAACAGTAGGCGGAGACAATAAGCTCCAGAAAACAGTGGAAAACCAGGTCAACGAGGTCACAAAGGTTCTGGAGATCCGTTACAACCACCTCAAGAGTAGAAGCTGACTTCCTGGTACCTTGACGTCCAGCTCAGTGACTGAGCATTACACACCTTTCTTGGGAATGACAACAGAAGTGCGTTTGCACGAAAGCTACTGGGGCTTAGAATCCAGAACTTCGGTAAAATGTTGTGAAACATTTCCCAGATCATGGAAATCAGCTCATCATTATTGAAATCAAAGTACCCATAATGGTCTTCAAGGCCACCTAATTACTGTTCAGTGAAAAACTCTTTGTGTGTACCTTATTGTTCTTAGGATGAATAACAACAGCAAACATCACGCTCTGACCAGATCGAAAGAAATGTTAGTGGCACCAATTTACACACTACAGCTTTCCCACATCAATGATGACACTATTATTTATGGCTGAGGATTCTACTCGTAACATGTATCGAGATGAAGTAAGTCTTGAACAGAGGCAAATTTTCTGACAGGTTTCCAATCCAAAACTTATGATTAAAAATATAATTGTGGCTCATTACATTATGAACATGTCCCCAATAAACGTATTCATCTGTTCATTCAGAGACAATATTCAAACAAAAACCTTGATAAATGCTGTTGACTGTATTTTTCTGTGAAAAGAAATGTTCATTATTACCTTATTTTCTGTGTAATGCTGACACAAATGTCTAAATATTTATGATATGAAAACATTGAATGAAGTAAATATAATGCATAATTTGTTCTTATTATATAATATGTTTCTCCAGAAGAAAAGCAGAGACACCAAGCATAGTATTCTTTAAGTTCTGAGAATTATGAATGACAAACCATTTCTGATCAATGTTCACTGAATGTCTAATGTTATTTCCAAACCATCGTGCCAGCATTTTAATTCTCAGTTGACTGATGTTAAGAAATATCTAATCAACATCACAGCAAACCCGTTTGGAAATATTGATCATTTGCCAAAGTTCTAAAATTAATTATCAATTCATTGTCATTCAAATAATCACACAGTAATCAGTTTAGGTTTTGTAAAAAAAAATCATGAAATTCACATTTTATTTAATCTATTGTTTCTTAGTGCCAATATTCCAAAGAATAATAGATCTTTTAATCCAAGTCAACAACCACAAATCAACCAATGATTCCCCATCCAACACTCACAGATAATATCTGTTCCTTTCTCATTTGAATGTTCACATTGGATTAACAATCAGCCTTACAAATTAAGACACATCTGATTGTTCTACACTCCAATAATTACTGTTCATTTCTTCACATCACGTACAGCTATATGAAATTTCTAATCATTTTTACATTTGCTAAAAAATGTTTTTTAAGATTAAATGTTGCTTATATCTAATATTTCATAATTGATCAAATGCAGTATACCCAGCTTTTAGTGTGGAATTATGGCTCAGTGACGGAAACGTATTGTACTGTGCAGATACTAATGGCAGCGAATGCTGATTTTAATTGGAATACTGGGATCCTAGTTGATGTGCTGTTGTAGGGGTGGCCTGCCCCCATCTGGAACAGAATGGTCCATGTTGGATCATGCACAATGCCCGACAAACAAAACGAAGCACCTGTCAGAGGGGAGATAATCAAGAATAGCCGTCTGTTCCAGCCTTTAATTAAAAAAAAACACTTTCAGTAGACCTACTCCAACGCCATAAGTACTGCATTCCAGAAAATTCCAGCAGGCATACAGACAAACGACAATCCCCGTTCATCATTAATGAAAGGATAAATGTCCCAGTAAATGAATACACAGCAGCTGCAGAATGTGGCCCAATTAACTCACTCAGCAGCTGTCAGGACGACAGACAGATTTCGTTTGTCAGGAATAGCTATTATTTTTAAAATTACTCAGAACACTAAACAATGATTCTAATTACAGATTCTTGCTTATCATAAGGGTAAAATTGCAATATAACTTGCAATATAAATTTGCAACATGTAACAAATGTCTATTAAAAAGCATTATAGAAAAGCATTTAGACTTAGATGTGAAGTTAGCTAGTTTTAGGAATTAATTTCAAGATATGATGTTCACTGCCCATTAATTATGAAGTCCTGACAATAAGAGTGTCTGTATACCTTTACACTGTATAACTAACTTTATAACACAAGTCATATTACTAATTGCATCGCTAGTAAGTTAAAACTAACTCAATGTGTATTTCTTTGCCCAGATATAATTAGGGACAATGTGAGGAGTAATTGACTTTGATAAAATAAAATACAATGAATAGCAGAATTCAAAATGTCCCGACAGGTAAGGCATCCTGAAAGGCTCGAAGGACTGTAGCAATTAACTTTGGAATCCGAATGAACAAGATGCATGGAAAGATGCCAAGGCCTGAAGATTATTGTAACTGTGAAACAACATGAGATGATCAGAACCTGGTGCTGTCCATTAGAATGCCCACCAGAAATTATGTGTTTGTATTGGGTGCCTGAATGAAGAGGGAAGGGCTGTAACCATGTTGTATGTGACCATTGTAATACAGCAAGTGTAGAAAGATGCTGCTTTTTCCTGTACACTTTACACTGTGTCATGGATCCCCCTTCCCAGATTGGCCTCGGGGAACAAAGCATGCATTAACTGGTTGCAGCATGAGTAAACATCTTCCACTTGCCTGACGTCTGCCTGCCTCCTGAGTCTTCATTCCTGTCAGGGGAAAACTACGACAGCTGTGATGATATGTCAGTTAAACACAAACATTTCTGGTGTGTGAAATGATTACATTCAGAGCAATGTCATGGTCATAATAAGATTGCTTTACATTTTCCTTTTTTGGTGTACGAGAAAACAATGGGGGTATATAAATTTGTTCTTTAGTTCAGCTAACACTAAATATTAAAAGGGGGAAACGGGAAATACTCTTCAACTCAAATGTCACATCAAATGATTGTTTCTTTTTTCCAATTATATGCCCTCCAAAATGATGCTTATTTTCATTTCATAAAATAAACTTGGAAATGGTGACAATTTTCCATTTCCTTCCAATTCTAGTTGTCAATGAACAATGCTCACACAATTATGAGAATTCCTTTCTGTACCAAATGTCATTGACTCTATCTTTTGTTCACAATAATAGTCACTTTCATGGCATAAGTGTTTTCCTCATAATTCTGAAATAAATGTCGAAACATTTATTATGATAAAAATTACATTAATAACATTGACACGACTTTTCAAGAAAACTACAGGAAGAAAGCATATACCTCTTGCATTGCATGCATTTTTTGAACAAAAACGAAAACAAAGTGCTTCCAAAATATTAAGTCAATTTATCCATCCAGATTCTGAAACAATGGTCAATTTCAATAATTACACAGCGCTTGAATTTAGACTTTTTAACAAATGCAATGTCATTTTTATTTCATTCATTATTTCTTATTTTTAATGCTATAATATTAAAGCCTGTTTGTTCAGGCCAATGCAAAGACAAAACGACCAATAAAATCCCTAATAAAATTCTTGTTCATTTGAAAGATCACGGGAATCTCAGTCTTTAAAGATCAGAGAACTTCAATTTCTTTTCACTGCAATGTTACTCTTCATTTCTGCACATTACTCAGTCTGATATCAAGGTGAGATATCTCTCTCCCAAGGTTACCTCACAAATATGGTGCACCACATAACAGAACAGTTTTGTCGGACGTGATAGCACTTTATAAAATATATTGAAACTGAATTATTAGCAGTAATAGCCGTGGGATTCTTATGGATGCCCGTCAGGCCCCGGGAGGAGGAGACTGAAAGGATAAGAATATGCGTACTGTAGCGGGTTCTCACAGGGATGGGTCTCACTATGGGAGTGACGAGTAACACTGAATAAAGCAGTAGGACATTATCTAATTTATGTAACTTGAATGTAATTTAAGCTATATTTATTCAATATGTTTGTAATTTAGTTTCAGTTAAGTAAATAGGATTTATTTTCAATAAAATATTTATTTAAAAAATTAGGTATCTCATTATTCTCAAATTCACAAATATAATTTTTAAACCCCCTATATTGCTAATACCTTATATCTAATAATTTTTTCAATCCAGTACGGGGTACAAATGTGGAATTATGCTTCCATACAATTAATAACGCAAGGACGTTGCAATGTACAATCTCTCAATCAATGTGAATATTGTATTTACTTTAAGCTTGGAAATATTTTTAAATTGATTTGATTATAATTTACTTTGATGCTAACATTTACTGTGTATCCAATCACAATATCACTAGATTATTTGAGGTATCATAGTATCTGCTATATACTTTCTTCCAGTCACTAATAGCAAGATGTATCTAACTCCACTCAATCAATATTCCGTAGAAAGTAATTGAGAATGTTGCAGTCATAACGCTGAAATATACGAAGTAGCGATAGTCATTAATTTTCTCTTGTTGAAAAGAGCTTAGTTCAAACAACATACAGAATTTTAGGATCCAGTGCTATAAATATGAGAAAACATCAATTTCTTCATCTGTAAATTAAACAAATGCCACTTGCTAGTATTTATCAATTTTTAATTTTTGATCCATTTATGAATTGTGTGAGGTTTGTTTTCCAATCACATATTTATCTTGAATGTTGCATTGAAATGGTGTGACAATATCAGGGTGTGTTCATTCATAAAGTGACTTTGCATATCTCTCAATTATCCCCATTTATCGCATGCTGGTTTAAGGACGTTTCACTCAGCAGTCCTCGTAAATATCAAAAATTGTCTGATTTTAAATCAGATCGTTCACACCCAATTATTAGTCTGTTCCTCATTCATGTAAATATCTCAATTTTATAGAAATCAATGTTCACACGCAACAGTGCACATAAAGCAACACAAAGGTCTTCAACGCCACCAGATTAATGTTCAGGAGAATAACCTGAGTAAGTACGTTATTGCTCCTGAAACCAGTGACAACAGTAAGCGTTTGTTTACCGTGCAACAAATGCAATCGATATCTCTTATTTCCGATCAGTAGATAAAGATGATTTATGTTGTTTAAAACAATAATTCTACTTTATCATGGATATTGGCAGTAATACAATCACACAAACAACTAACACATCGTCATTCTAAAAATCGTTAAGTTTAATTATTTTAAATTTATGTGCAAGAGAAATTTGAAATTACAATCATTTTGTTTAATATTCAAAAACTTAAGTTTCGAATTTGTGGAAGTCCTCCATTTTTGCAAAAATAAATATAGTCTTCAGTTTATCAAACACATTAAATTAGCTTTTTCAAACATGCGCACTGCAAAATGATTATTGGTTTCATTTCATTGTCTGAAAATGACGGCTTTGAACATTTTTTTTGTCGCTTCTGGTCCAGCATTATGCATCATTGTACAATGATGACACAATTATGAAAATGGCATTCTATACCAAATGTCATTTGTTCACTTTCATGCTCACTTTCATTATCTATTAGTTTTCTTCCAAATTCTGACACGGATGTCTGAACACTGATCATAATATTTATCATATGAATTAAAATACCATGTCTCTATGAAAAAACCATACAGATGGAAATTCATAATTCTTGCATTACCTATATCGTTGAGGAAAATGGAAGCATTTTGTTTTATAATCACTGATTTCTTTTTTCTTCAATCCATAAAGCAAACTACTATATTTTATGCCTCAGTTTACCAATCTTAATAAATATCCAATCAACATCACAGCAAAGTGTTTTTGAAATATTGAATCATTTTAATTGCTGATATTACAACATTAATTATCAAGTCATTGTCATGACAATAATTGCACAATTATGAAGAAAGTCTTTTGAACAAGTATAGTGAGATCCACATTTTAATGTAATCAGTTGTTTATGAGTACCAAAACTGCAGAATGAAACTGCATTTTTTTCTCAGGTCAAGTATCCCACAATGGATCCAATGACTTCCATCCAACATTCACTGTAAATATTTGATGTTTGCTAATTTGAATGATGCTGAAAATGTGCTGCTGGAAAAGCGCAACAGGTCAGGCAGCATCCAAGGAACAGGAGAATCGACGTTTCGGTCATAAGCCCTTCTTCAGGAATCACCGGATTCCTAATTTGAATGATCACCGGAATCACAGGTTTTAAATTCACGGAGCTGCAATTACTTTTCACTGCAATAATTCCTGTTTGTTTCCACATAATCCTCAGTCACATAGCAAAATGAGATTTTTCATTATTTCTAAATTCACTGATCGAATTTTACAATTCAGTTGTTGTTCATGCCTAATAATTATTCAATTCAGTATGTACTGTAATTATAGAATTATGGCTCTTCTCATGAATAACTATAAATATATTGTCGTGTACAATCCCTCAATCATTGTTAATATCAATTCTTATTTTGCCCATGGAAACATCATTGAATTCATTTCAATATATTTGACTTCATTATGAATATTTACTGTGTTTGTAATCGCAATAAGATTTGAGTATTTTCATACAACAAAATGATGTAAAATTCATGCATTTTGTTAAGTCAAATGAAAAAGAATTAATATCTCTGTATCATTTCATTAAACAATGACAATAAATTTTGAATTTTTAGAAGTTGAACATTTTTGCAATGAAGGGTCGTTGTCTTCAGCTGAATGACGAATTCACAGAATCTGCTGTTTATTCTCTTCGGGTTCCCAAGGAAAGAAATTAACTAGTTCTGCTGTTTCTGAATTCCTGCAAAAAATTTGAGAATGTTGCAGTCTTAAAGATGAAGCAATCTAAATGACCGTATTGATTTTTTCTTTTTATTGGACAGAGCTTCATCAATTTTTTCAGGCACATGAATCATTATTCTGCAGTATTACAAGGTTTAACAACAATTTATTCGTCAGTAAAATAAACAAATGTCACTTCCTGCTATTCGCTAGTCAGTTAATTCCCAAATTTGTCATTAAACAATACAAGTTACCTAAATATTGTTGTGTTCTTTGATCAAATTAATTGTCTAATTGTTGCTCATTCGTGATTTGTCAGGAATTTTGTTTTGTTTTCCATTCACCTATTCATATTGAATATAACATTGATATGCTTTTACAATATCGGAGAGTTTTCAGTTGAAATTTGACTTTGCACGTCTCTCACTTATCTCACTTCCTGCATGGGCCTGGGCGTCGAGAACAGTGGTTCGCACCACTGCCTCACAGTTCTATGGACTGGGGTTCGATTCCATCGTCGGCCACCTGCTTGTGTGGAGTTTGCATGTCTCTATGTGATTTTGCTCTGGTTTCCTCCCACAATCCAAAGATGTGCAAGTTAGGTAAATCGGACATGCTAAATTGCAAGTTCTGTTCAGGGATGTGTAGATTAAGGTGCATAATTCAGGGGTAAGTGTCGAGTAATCTGGTAGCAGAATGGGTCTGATTGGCGTATTGTTTGGAAGCTCAGTGTGGACTTGTTGGGCCAAATAGCCAGTTTCCACACTGTAGGCATTCCATAATCTTACAACTGTGTTTTGCTAAACAAAACCAACAAGTATTTTTTTGAAAGTGTTGTCTTTTTTAAAAATCGTTAACTCTCATTTGTCACACTTCTAAAATATCGAAATGTTACTGAAATCAATGCTGAAACAAAACACTGCACATAAAGCCTCACAAAGACCTTCATGACCAACTAATCATTGTTCAATGCAAAAATCACAGTACTTTCCTGTTTGTTCCTGAGATCAATCACCACTATCACAGTAGGATCTGGTTATCATTCACTTCAATAAATACAATCGTTGTCCTCTGGTATTTCAGTAATTATACATGATACTAGTTAGTCAAAACAATGGTTATTCTTTATTATAAATGGCCAAGGATTCTACTGGCAAGAGATGTTGATAGCTCTGACTTGTTGCATATTGGCAAACAGGTTTTCCCTCTAAATATTGCAAAGAAGTGTTAATATAGTCTTGTTCAAAAGCCGATGCTAACATTTTCAGTTTATGATCATTAAAAATATTTGGAGTAAGTGAGGAAAGCAGATGCTGGAGATCAGAGTCAAGAGTGTGTCACTGGAAAAGCACAATAGGCCAGGCACATCCAAACTGCTGGAGAATTGAACTTTTGGGCATGAGGCCATCACCAGAAAAGATTCCTAATGAAGGACTTATGTCCAATATGTTGATTCTGCTTCTCCCCAGATGCTGCCTGATGCGTTTACAGCTCTTGTCATCAGAAATATTTGTCAGCTTATTCACAGCAAATACTGAAAATTGCCTCTGTAAATTTATTTTTTTCTGTGCTTTCTCTTTACTGATGTTCTCATGTTAATTGCTCCTCTTTTTCTTCTCAAATCTGACACAAATCTCGAAATACAGAACACAATAAAATGTCATTGAATTATAAATTAGCATTCTTGGCAAGAACAAAAATGGAAGGGGATATAAAATTCTTGAACAGCCTACGTAATTGAATGAAGAAGCAATTCCATGTGAAAAAACATCTGCATGTCTACATCTTTTATTTCCAATTCAATAATCCTGTAACTAGATTATAATGTTACTTGATCTGCTTAATGATTAACTCATCAATGTCACTGTAAACTGTTGAAAATATTGAATCGTTTTATTTGTTAAAATGCGAACATTAACTATCAATTAGTTGTTATAGGAAAAGGTAAACCATATTTTATCTGTCCACTGAGGTCAAGTGACCTTCTACCCTTAACTGAACATTCGAAATATTCCTAAAGGTGGAGAAATCGGAGCTAAACTAAAATGTCAAACAAAAGCAAACAGTAACCAGAGTCAATCAGCTGTAGAAAACAGAGGAAAGTCAGGTCAAAAGGGTCAGAAAGATTCTGGAGATCCATTACAACCAGCCCGAAAGCTGTGTTTTGGAGAGATTGAAGCAGACTTCCTGGTACCTTGACTTGCAGCTAGTGCCTGAGCATTATACACCTCTTGTGCGAATGACAAGAAATGAGGGGTGTTTGCACAAAACCCATTGGATGCTTAGAATCCATTATTTGGTCAAAACGTTGACAAATGTTTTCCAAATCACGGCAGAAAAGCTCAATGCTATTGAAATCAAAGTACTTTCAAGCCACCTAATCATTGTTCAGTGAAAGACTCTTCGTATATACCTTATTGTTGTCTGGATGAATAACCACAGCAAACATCTGGCTGTCTGCCCTCCAAGATATGCAAGAGATACTTTCTTATACTTTACACGCAAAATCTTTCCCAGACCAATAATCACACTTTATTAATTATGACTGAGGATGCAAATAGCAACATGCATCAAAAATGAAGAAAGACCTGAATATAGGCAGTTTTTTGAACAGGTTTCCAGTCCAATAGTCATGACAAATGTATAATTGTAGCTGTGAGAAACAAAGCTCACACACTTCAATAATTGCACTGCGAGACAAAATCTGAATCAGTTGTGTCCTTTATTTTACTCTTGCAAGAGGGTGTGATGTCCAGTGTCTATAAGGCAAGGGACATACACACCCCAAATTCAATTAATACACAACATTTATATAATTTGGTTTCTTTTGTTTTACATTGCTCCTCCCCTGTTTACATCTTCCACTGTGGGAAACAGATGTTTATACCTAACTTTCTCCCCTCACAGCATCTTATCTATTCGCCTGTAATATCTAACAATATTTTGCAGTCGCGTTTCATTCTGGCATACAATTTTAGCTAATACAAAAACACTTATGTATTTCCTCCACATAGTTTCCATTCTCGTTAAGTCAGCTCTTGGGTAAAACAATTACATACTGGTGTAAGCTCATTTACTTTGTATAAGCAAATGGAATTGCAGAAGTAACACTATTTTTCCCATATCCCACAATTTACCCTTTTTTCTTTAATTACCATTTGTTATCTACTGCAATTTTTCTTTTAAGCATCGCCCCCGAAATTCACAAGCATCATTCCGGAGATTTCATCCATCCTGTTCTCACTCATCCCCTCATTATTTAGTCAATAAAGTTCCTCTGCCTGATTCCCTTTTAGGGGCATCTGTTTCATCAAGACTGTTTCAATCAGTGTTTGGGTGAGCCCTCGTATACAGGGTATGATACAACAGCTAATGGCCACCAATACCCCGACTACTATTATCAGGGAAGTAAAATAGAAACCACCACCCCCTTCCATTTTCGAAACCATGATTCAAGCCATCTCGTGAGAGCTGCGTCTACTCCTGAATTCTCAGCCAGTTCCTCTGCTAAGGTAGTCAATCCGGCCTGAGTAATCGAACCACCAGGTGCAGTGTTATTAGGAATAAAGGTACAACAGCTTCCTCCTAACATCACACACACAGACACACACACCCTTTTTCTGCTAAAATCATATCAAGGGCCATTCTCTTCTCCCATGCCATCCTACTTGTCGAATCAAGCTGTTCTGATATTCCTTTAACCACATCTCTTGTATAATTTATAAATCGCTGTTGATTATACAAAATGTAAATTGTCCAATCTACATTTTTATTAATTGTTACCCGCCAAGAGAGAGCTGACTCAAAGCCTGCTGCAATCTGGTTACGAGCCTTGAATTCATCAGGTACTCCACTCGGGATTCCTTCCGAATCGAGATAAATCCTGTCATCGAAAGAAGTGTCTAACAGTGATCCCTTACTCCTTCCCTGTTTCCCTACAATCTTTTCCTTCTCAACTGCCAGGGTAAATGGAATTGCCAATTGTACAACTGCACATATCCTTCTCAATCCGGAGGTAGCGTGGGTCTCAATATTTTGCCTCCACAGTACCACCACAGATCCGCTCAGGGAACCTTTAGTGCTGAGTAGTTCCCTCCCTTGTCCGTTTCGGTGACATTCTTAATCTCTGTACATAATTTCAGCTCCCCCAAATCTCTCGACTGACTTGTACCTCGTCTACGCACACACGACATGTAATTTCCAACTGCAGCGGAAAATGGAGGGGGGGGGAGGTGGGGACTTTTCCATCTTTCTTCTCTAAGGGAGTGAACATCAGAGCTGGGAGGTACAATTCCTATCATTCCATGCAGTCTCATCCTGATACCGGGCTATCATACATTTCATGCCCTTCCTGTCTCACTTCCACCCGAGTGGAAAGGGAACCACCTGGGCCACTGGGTCTACCGGAGGCACATGCATAGCAATTGCTCTTGTTCAGACTTTTTACCGTATACTTTACCCATTCAACCCAGGCATTTGCATCCCCGTACCCAGTTTCTATTTCGATGGTCAGTTTCAAGTCCTTTACCTTTATAATTTTTACTACTTTAGGATCATCGGGAGAGGTGAAAGATTGTATGTTATTATCCAGTAGTTCTACCCGTTTTCCCTGTCCTCCGCTAATTCGAAAGCAACAGCCGAAGAAATCCTTACCATTTGCTTTCATTTCTATCCCAAATGTTTCATTTAACTGTATCTCATTGGTGCCCGACCCCCACCCCCCCCCGAATTGCTTCGTGCCATATGGTTTTCTTTATTGTTAGGTATATTTTGTTACACTTTTTATCGGGACATTCGCGAGCTGGTCTGAAGTGGGCTTCGTGTAATGTGACGAGACCATTATACCAAGTACCAGCCCCAAGACCATTCCCATAGGACTTAAGATGTATCTCAGAGCTGTGGTACTCTCCCTGATTATCTGCACCCCCACAATTTACTAAGCTGCATGCATCAGCGTCTATTACTTGTGGATTATCAGACTCAGGAACCGTTAAGAATACATATGAAAATGATATTTGACAAAATCCCAATACTAAGAGGGCTAGCATCATATCTCTAAGCATTCCCAGTATTCTAAACATCTTGCTGAAGCACAAATAGACTTATTATACAATCTTATAGAAATAATCCCGCGCTCGCATCGCCAATGTATAATCAGTTACTCAAAGTGTCTTTAGCCTGAGTTTCAGCGGGTCTTGCATTGATTCGTCTGTCCAGACTTCTTCCTCAACTGCAGCTTCCACTGGCCCTTTGATCCGAGTGTAGTGAGTCCAGCCTTTCTCTTCCGTCCTTTCGTTTCGGTAGTCAAAAGAGCCTGGTACGGCCCTTCCCAGTCCCGCTGCAATTTAGTCTCTATCCATGATTTTACTAAGATCCAATCGCCCGGCCGGATGGGATGAACAGTGAATTCAAGAGGTGAAGTCTGTGCCAATAAACCCTGTTTCCTTAGGAAAGACAAGCCCAGTGTATACTTCTTTAAAAACAAATCTTTAGTTTCGGGAATTGGCAATTCTCCATTCGTTCCCAGGTAAGATAATCCAAATAAGATTTCATAGGGGGTAGTCCCAAATCTTTCCTTGGGGCTATTCGTACTCGCAAGAGAGCTTTGGTAAACATTTGGTCCAAGGGTGTTTAGCTTTTATTATCAATTTAGAGAGCTGTCGTTTGAGTGTTTGGTTCATTCTCTCAACCCTTCCCGATGATGGCGGGTGCCACGGAGTATGGAACTCCCAGGAAATTCCCAACCCTTTCATTACCCCCTGTAGCACTTTAGAGGTAAAACGAGTTCCTTGGTCGGAATCTATACGGTTCACGAGCCCATATCGGGGAATTATGTGCTCCAATATTGTTTTAGACACCCCACTCGCAGTGGCAGTAGCTAGGGGGTATGCCTCAACCCAACCGGACAGATGATCTACTATGACCAGCATATATTTTAGTCTTCCTACTCTGGTTAGTTCAGTATAATCTACTTGTATGCTCTGGAAGGGTCTCAATCCCGGGTGTCTTCCACCCGGGGTCTGTTTTCTCAAGACTTTCTTATTTACCTTTCTGCATATTATACATCCCTCACATATGTGTTTAGCAATCGTATATATTCCTTTACATCCATATTCCCTAAGAACTAAATCACACATTGCTTGTACTCCCCAATGGCTGCCTTGGTGTAGGATGGCCATAATCTCTCTCATCATCATTTTGTTTAACATTACCCTTCCGTTAGGTAAGATCCAATGCCAATCTGCTGTTTTTACAGCCACTAAATCTCTCGTTTCTTTTTCTTCACTTTCAGTAAATATAGGAGCTTCCCGAGGACCTGGGACAGTAGGTATTAGGGAATGAATCAGCACTCCTTGTGGGTTCAGGGCTGCTTCCCGAGCCACTTCATCAGCTAATCGATTCCCCCTAACTTCTAGTTCATTTCCTTTCTGATGACCATTTACATGCACTACCGCTATTTCTCAGGGGAGTGATAGGGATTCCAAGACCCGTGTAATCAACTCCTCATGTGCTAATTCCTTCCCCCGGCTATTGGGCAGTCCTCTTTCCTGCCTTGTCTTTCTGAAAGTGTGCACAACAACAAATGCATATTTAGAGTCAGTGTATACTGTTCCCTTTTTATTTTCTAATGCCCTAAGGGCTCTTTCCAATGCATTGAGTTGGCAGGTATGAGATGACCACCCATTTGGCAACATTCCTGCCTCCACCAAACTACATTTCGTCCCGTCTACGACTGCATACCCATTATGTATTTTCCCTTCAGCCACCCGGGATGATCTGTCTATAAAGAGTCTAGCCCCTGCATGAAGTGGAACATCTCTCAGGTCCATGCAGATATTAGTTTGTTATTCTATAATGTCAAGGCAGTCGTGCCCTGGATTCTGAGGAGAGTCTACTTCCCCTTTCCAAAGAAAGGCAGCTGGATTTAAACAATTATCCGTGACCAACACTAGATCATTCTTTTCTATTAATATTACCTCATATTTCAGAATACACAAGTTTGTCAACCATCGCCCAGCTTTTTGGTTTAGGATCGTTCTCACTTGGTGGGGGGTTCTTACTATTAGGGCTCCCCCAAATGTAACTTTTCTGCTTTCCTCCACCAACAGTGCAGTGGCAGCCACGGCCTGCACACACTCAGGCCACCCCCGGGTGACTGTATCCAATAGCTTCGAAAGATATGCTACTGGCGTCTCATTCCTCCCCACCTCTGGGTTAATACTCCCAAAGCCGCTCCCTTATCTACGGTAGCAAAGAGGTGGAAAGGTTTATCTCGAGAAGGTAAGGCTAACATGGGGGCATGGATCAGATCGCTTTTGAATTCTTAAATAGTTCTTTTTTCCTCTTCTTCCCAACTCAGACACTTTGGTTCCTCCTCTAATGGTTTGAGATATAATTTATTCGTCTTTTGAGCATAAGAATCAATCCACAATCTGCAATATTCCGTTAAACCCCCAAAATTATGTAATTCCCGTTTGGTCCTGGGCAGTGGAATCCCCAATAGACAATAGACAATAGACAATAGACAATAGATGCAGGAGTAGGCCATTCTGCCCTTCGAGCCTGCACCGCCATTCAATATGATCATGGCTGATCATTCCTAATTAGTATCCTGTTCCAGCCTTATCTCCATACCCCTTGACTCCACTATCTTTAAGAGCTCTATCCAATTCTTTCTTAAAAGAATCCAGAGACTGGGCCTCCACTGCCCTCTGGGGCAGAGCATTCCACACAGCCACCACTCTCTGGGTGAAGTAGTTTCTCCTCATCTCTCTCCTAAATGGTCTACCGTGTATTTTTAATTTGTGTCCTCTGGTTCGGCACTCCCCCATCAACGGAAATATGTTCCCTCCTGCCAGAGTGTCCAGTCCTTTCATAAGCCTATACGGTTCAATCAGATCCCCTCTCAGTCTTCTAAACTCAAGGGTATACAAGCCCAGTCGCTTCAGTCTTTCCGTGTAAGGCAATCCTGCCATTCCAGGAATTGACCTCGTGAACCTACGCTGCACTCCCTCAATAGCCAGAATGTCTTTCCTCAAATTTGGAGACCAGAACTGCACACAGTACTCCAGGTGTGGTCTCACCAGGGCCCTGTACAGCTGCAGAAGCACCTCTTTGCTTCTATACTCAATCCCTCTTGTTATGAAGGCCAGCATGCTATTAGCCTTCTTCACGACCTGCTGTACCTGCATGCTTGCCTTCATTGACTGGTGGACAAGAACACCCAGATCTCTCTGAACAGCCCCTTTACCTAATTTGATACCATTGAGTTAGTAATCTGCCTTCCTGTTCTTGCCACCAAAGTGGATAACCATACATTTATCCACATTAAACTGCATCTGCCATGCATCTGCCCACTCACCTAACTTGTCCAGGTCACCCTGTAATCCCCTAACATCCTCATCACATTTCACCCTACCACCTAACTTTGTGTCATCAGCAAATTTGCTAATGTTATTGCTGATACCATCTTCTATATCATTTACATATATTGTAAAAATCTGCGGTCCCAGCACGGATCCCTGCGGTACCCCACTGGTCACTGCCTGCCATTTCGAAATGGAGCCGTTAATCACTACCCCTTGTTTCCTATTAGCCAACCAATTCTCTATCCAATCTAGTACTTTGCCCCCAATCCCGTGCGCCCTAATTTTACTCACTAACCTCTTGTGTGGAACTTTATCAAAAGCTTTCTGAAAGTCCAGGTACAGTACATCCACTGGATCTCCCTCGTCCATCTTCCGAGTTACATCCTCAAAAAATTCAAGAAGATTAGTCAAGCATGATTTCCCCTTCATAAATCCATGCTGACTCTGTCCTATCCTGTTACTATTATCCAGATGTGCCGTAATTTCATCCTTTATAATAGACTCCAGCATCTTTCCCACCACTGAGGTCAGACTAACTGGTCTATAATTTCCTGCTTTCTCCCGCCCACCCTTCTTAAAAAGTGGCACAACATTAGACGCCCTCCAATCCTCAGGAACCGACCCCGATTCTATTGAACTCTGGAAAATAATCACCAGCGCATCCACGATTTCCCGAGCCACCTCCTTCAGTACCCTGGGATGCAGGCCATCAGGTCCCGGAGACTTATCAACCTTCAGACCTAACAGTCTCTCCAACACCAAATCCTGGCAAATAGAAATTCCCTTAAGTTCAGGTCCTTCAGCCACTGTTACCTCAGGGAGATTGCTTGTGTCTTCCCCAGTGAACACAGATCTGAAGTACCCATTTAATTCCTCTGCCATTTCTTCGTTCCCAGTAATATATTCCCCTGCTTCTGTCTTCAAGGGCCCAATTTTTGTCCTAACCATTTTTTTGCCTTGGACATACCTAAAAAAGCTTTTACTATCCTCCTTTATATTCTTGGCCAGTTTACCTTCGTACCTCATTTTTTCTCTGCGTATTTCCTTCTTACTAATCCTCTGTTGTTCTTTAAAAGCTTCCCAGTCCTCCGTTTTCCCGCTTATCTTCGCTAAGTTATACTTTTTCTCTTTTAACTTTATATGTTTCTTTACTTCCCTTGTCAGCCACGGCCGCCCATGTCTCCTCCTGGGATCTTTCTTCCTTTTAGGAATGAACTGATCCTGCATCTTCTGCATTATACACAGAAATATCTGCCATTGTTCCTCCACGGTCTTCCCTGTTAAGGTATTAAACCATTGAACTTTGGCCAGTTGCTCCCTCATAGCTCCATATTTCCCTTTATTCAACTGAAATATTGTCACTTCAGATTGTACCCACTCCCTCTCAAATTGCAGATTGAAGCTTATTGTATTATGGTCACTACTTCCCAATGGCTCCTTCACTTCGAGGTCACTGACCAATTCTGGTTCGTTACACAATACCAGATCCAGAATCGCCTTATCCCTGGTCGGCTCCAGCACCAGCTGCTCTAAAAATCCATCTCTGAGGCACTCCACAAAGTCTCTTTCTTGAGGCCCGATACCATCCTGATTCTCCCAGTCTACCTGCATGTTAAAATCCCCCATAACAACTGTAGTAACATCTTTGCGACAAGCCAATTTCAGCTCCTGGTTCAACTTACCTCCAACATCCCCAGTATTCCCTCTAACCGTTCCGGGCTTATCTTTCGCTTTCTCTCACTAACTAAATGCCCCAATATTTCACTTCTCGCTCCACATATTGTATTTTGTGTTTAGATACTCGCAGTCCCTGCTCACCCAGGAAATTCAATATGTTTTTAGTGGCTTCTACTACTCTTTCTCTTCTCTTTCCTGTTTCTAAGAGGTCGTCTACATACTGCAACAGGGTAGTTCCCTTGGGGCTGCTAAATTTCTCCAATATTTCTCCTAACATCTGTCCAAATAAATTCGAGGATGCCGTAAACCCCTGGGGGGGGGGGGGGGGGCACAGTCCACCGGTATTGCTGTTTCCGTCCTGTGTTAGGATCTTCACATTCAAAGGCAAACAAATTCCTACTTTCCTCCACCAAGGGACAAGCCCAAAAGGCATCATTTAAATCTATCACACCAAGCCATTTGTGGTCTTGAGGGATCTTACTTAATAACGTATTTGGCACCACTGTGTGCCTGACCTGTCTATTCGATTCAATGTTCTCAAATCCTGCACTAATCAATAAGTTCCATCGGATTTTCGCACTGGTAGAATTAGGGTATTATAAGGAGACATACATGGGTCCAACAGTCCATCTCTAGCCCCTCAATTACTGGCTGCAGTCCTCGTTTACCTTCTATGGGATATTGTCGCTCACAGACAACGTCCCCTTTCCTTTTTAAACTTATTTCTGGTGGACGCATCTGTATTTTTCCACGATTCCCTTCTCTAGCCCATATAATAGGATCTATCTCTCTTTCCACATCTTCTGTCAACATTGCCATTTGTCCAACTAATTCTTTTTCCTGAATTCAAATCTCAATCCTAAGAGGATAATTAAATCTGTCCCTAGTTAGTTACTTCCTACATCAGGGATATACAACAGTTCCCCTGTGACTGTTTACTTAGGACCTTCTGTCATCATTGGTTCAAATACTGGAAAAGTAAATCATTCCCCTTTTACCCCGGAAACAGTAATTGACCGTGTTGACATTCCTGCTTCTTTAGTTTAAAATTTAGCGACGACTGTGCTACCCCCCGTATCTACTAGGAAGACTACCTCTTCCCCACAGGGTCCCACCTTCAAGTTTATCAAGAGTTTCTGGTGGCTCCCCGGGGGCAGGAACCCCTGACACCCCTATTCTTCATCAAAATTCATAAGTGGAATTGCCCTTTTTTCCCTTTGTAGATCAGGACACTCCCGCTTAAAATGCCCGAGTTTATGCAATAACAATAGGGTTCGGGCTTCCATCTCTGCCCCTGTCGCCCGAAGCCTCTATTAAATGTTCCCCCTTTTCCTCTCCCTCTCCATCTCTGTCCTACATGCTGCCACCCACCGCTCTGGTTGCGAACTATTGGTTCCGTTCTTTTCTTAACTACATCATCAATCGTAGCTACCATCATTTTTGCCTTCTGTTTTTGTCTCTCATCCTCTCTCTTTGCAAACACTTTCTGTGCCTCTCTTAACAATTCATCTAATGGTGTTTCAATCTACCCTTCTATCTTCAGTATCTTTCTCTGTGTCTAGCCATGCCTTTGTCACAAAATATACTTTCAAAAGTCCCTGTGCCACTGGGTTCTCAGGGTTCCTTCCAGAGTATTTCCGCATTGAGCCTCTTGATTTTTGCAAGAAAGCTGAGGGCGTCTCATCTTTCTCCTCTTTAACTTCAAAGGCTTTAGTCAAATTCTGCGACTTCGGAACTGCCTCTCTTATTCCTTTTAGAATCAGGTCTTTCAATTCCATCATTTCTTCCCTATGCTCCAGGTTTTGATTTTCCCACTGGGTGTCTCTGAGGGGAAATTCCGTCTCCCCCTGTCCAGTATCCCCATCCACAATGGGAAGTTCCCTGTCCCATATTTTAATGGCTGCTCCTGGTATAAGTCCCCTTTCTTCCTCAGTAAACAGTACATTCAAAATAGACATTAACTCAGCCCAGGTATACAGACTGGGCCCCAAGAATTGATCAATTTGTTCAGACAACCCTACCGGATCCTCAACCAGGAACTTCATCTCCTTTTTCAATGTTCTGACCTCCCCACTGGTGAGGGGGGCACTTACAAACCCATTCTCTTTGTCCCCTATTGGTACCTCCAGAAGGGGATAAGTCTTTATGTCTTCCCCTTTTTTGTTTTTGTTTTCCCCCTTAGGCTTTCGTTTAGATACTCCAGAGGCCTCCCCTACATCTACTTTATCTTCCCTTCCCTTTGTTGCGGATTGATGGTCGGGAACAACAACATCCCCGTCCACCCCCCATTCGTCCTCCTCTTGTGGGTCATCCATTACCTGTTCCTGTCTGTCTGTCTCTCCTCCTCCCCCATTTTCACCTAATCTGATTTTATGGTACGGGGGGTGGGAGTGCAAACAGTCAAAAGGATCCCAGGGACTGGGTGGGGCGGAGGGGGAATCCTTTGTCTTTACTACCATCATTCCCAAACTGCCCTTCCAACAGGATGCATAGTCCGCCTCTTCTTGACGAAAAGGCTGTTTTTTTAATTCACATACAAATCTAAATACTGACAGACCCAATCCTCGGCCGAACCATACTTTGTCCAGAAGACAGCCGGACGAAGGATTAGGTCTTTGCTCCATAATAAACAACAATATTTAATCATTTTCTTTTTTATCTTTTTCCCTTGTACAAGTGTTACTTGTCCATTCCCTCAACATCCTCTCCAACGGACTTTTAGGAGGAATGTTACCATGGACTTTTTCTTCCTTTACTCCGTGACAGTTCGACTTACTCTGCCTACCCCCTATTTCTCGAGGCCCTCACCAGTCGCTCAGCGATTAAATACCCCTTTTCCCGGCCATCAAGTTAATATTTAAAAGTCAGTTTTCTGCCGTTGGTCTGTGCACAGTGTTGCCTGGCCCCTTTTTTCCATGTTTTTTTATTGACCTCCTTTCACTGTCTGATTCAGATGTCTCTCTTGTGGGATTCGTACCAGTCGCCCAAGGGAGCGGACAAAACCGGGACAAGAAACCGCTCCTCAATTGTGAATGGGAGGCATCTTCCCAGTGTCCAGGACCAGCCACTCCACCCGGCGATGGAAGAATATCCCAGACGTTCCCCAATTGTGAGAAACTAAGCCCACTCACATCAATAATTTCAGTGCGAGACAAGATCTGAAGCAATCAGTATGTTTATTATACTCTTGCAAGCGTGGTGCCTGAAATAGACTCGCAGAGTTTAGCAAGTACATAGGATTCACTACTCGAAACCCGGTGCCCGTCACTATTGTTTCTCTCTTGCCTTATCCGGCCTTGTGCATAACAAATGCAGGTTTTACTTGGCCTTTTCACCACATCCTGGCTGTGGTCAACTGCTAGGTATATCCTCCTTCACAGCGATCTATTTCCCCCACTTGTGACATTTCCTCCCTGTCCATAACCATATTGAACCTTTCTCGCTATTAATCGGGTTTTTTTTTTGTTTTTGCAGAAATGGAAAACAAATGTTTATAACCACTGCATAGAACATAGAACATAGAAGAATACAGCGCAGTACAGGCCCTTCGGCCCTCGATGTTGCGCCGATCAAAGCCCACCTAACCTACACTAACCCACTATCCTCCATATACCTATCCAATGCCCGCTTAAATACCCATAAAGAGGGAGAGTCCACCACTGCTACTGGCAGGGCATTCCATGAACTTACGACTCGCTGAGTGAAGAACCTACTCCTAACATCAGTCCTATATCTACCCCCCCTTAATTTAAAGCTATGCATGTACAAGCATATCTGGCTTAACCTACATCCTCACAGCACCTTATCTATTTGTCTGTACCATATACCTTTGTTTGCAGATACCTTTCAATCTTGTATGCACATTTTAGCTAATATGAAAACAATTATATATTTCCTTCATATAGTTTTCATTCTTGTTGACTCAGCGCGTGGTTGAAACAGTTGTACACTTGTGTGAGTTCATTTACCTTGCATGAGTAATTATGATTGCAGAAGTAGCACTACTTCACCTGTAACCCACAGTTGGTAGTGTAGTGAACAAAGAAGAACAAAGAATACAGAAAATGTGCAGCCCAGGAACAGGCCCTCTGGACAGCCGAGCCTGAGTCGGTCCAAATCAACTATCTAAACATATCACCCAATTTCTAAGCATCCGTATCCCTCTGCTTCTCACTTACACATGCATCTGTCCAGGCGCACCTGAAATGAATCTACCATGCCTGCCTCTACTACCTCTGCTGGCAACGCATTCCAGCATCTACCACCCTCTGTGTAAAATACTTTCCATGACTATCTCCCTTAAACGTTTCACCTCTCTCATTGAACGCGTGACCTCTCATTATTGAATCCCTCATCTTGGGAAAAAGCTTATCTCTATCCACCTTGACTGCAGTCTTCATGATATTGTAGACCTCAATCAGGTCCCCTCTATCTCGTTTTTTCTAATGAAAGCAGAAGTAACCTACTCAACCTCTCTTCAGAGCTTGCATTTTCCATACCAGGCAACATCTGCGTAAACCTTCTGCGCATTCTCTCCTAAACGTCCACATAATTTTGTTAATTTGTCGACCATGACTGTACAGAGTATTCTAAACGCGGCCAAAACAAACTCTTGTACAATTTTAGCAGGACTTGCCTACACAATGCACTATCCTGTGAAGGCAAACATGCCATATGCCTTCTTGACCACTCTATCCACCTGTGCAGTCACCTTCAGGGTACAAAGGACTTGAACTCCCAGATGTCTCTTCTCATCAAGTTTACCCAAGGCTCTTCCGTTTACTGTATACCTGGCTCTGGAATTAGACTTTCCCAAATCATCACCTCACATTTGCTTCAATGGAACACCATTTGCCACTTCTCCGCTCAACTCTTCTGTCTATGTATATTCTCCTTCATTCTTTGACAGTCCCCTGTGTTTTCTAGCTACTCCAACAATCTTTGTGTCATCTGCAAATGTAGTGGCGAGATACTGGGCTAGCAACCCTTGGAGATTGGAACATGGCAGTTGTTCATCCCATGCAACAAGGAATCATGTTTGGACGCTTGTTCCCAGTGAAGTACCACTGCTTCCTGATGTCGATCAATAATTCACACTTTTTTTATTAGGAGTCAAGATGTAGAAGTTTACTGGCGATACATAGTCGTGAAGTTGACTATGATGAATAATGGTAGGGATGTATCCATCAGGTGGAAAGGAAAAATGGCGAATGGAATTGAATCCAGACCAATGAGTGGTAGTGAATTTGGGGAGTTGTAACAATAACAGTGAGTATTCTGAGAGGTGTACAGGAACAAAGAGATCTTGGAGTGGACTTTCATAGATCCCTGAAGATTGTTAGACAGGGAGATCAGTCGTTCGAGAGGTTTTTGGATATTTTCTATTGTTGACCACAGACTGTGGATGATATTCGATCTTTACTAACCGTCAGTTTAGGAAACAACTAAAGGAACGATCACAAGTCTGTTCTATGCAATAATCTACATTTTTAAAAATTGAAAGATGTAAGATAGAGGGCTGAAGTATAACTCTTTGCCAATCAAACTACTTCACCACTCAATGAATTTTCCACTGATTCCTCTCCAGGTCATGCTGGTATGTGCCTTAGAGGGTAATTTGCAAATGGTGAAGGTTCAGTGCATCTTCAACCTTGTCCTTATAGTCGGTACAGTTTTTGAGCTTTGAAGGTTCTGCAAACAAAGCCTGGATCACTTACTCCAGTGAATCTACTATGTGGTGCACTCTGCTGCAATTGTGCCTTAGCAGTTAATGGAATAAATATTCAAGTGTTGAACAATATGCAGTTAAATGACAGCATTGTCGTGGAGGGTGTCCAGTTCCTTCAGTGGCATTGAAGCTGTACCTACCGAGGCAAATGGAGATAGTTGTGTTTAATACCTAATTTGTGCGTTGCGGACGATGTAGGCTTCACGAAGACAAGAGTTGAGTTAATATTCAAACAAAGTCGACCCACGGACAGATTTTTGTCATCAACTTCTTTATAGGGGTGGTCAGTTTCCATTTTTCCTAAATACTAGCTCCCAGAACGATTACACGGAGGAATTCAGTTACATTGAAGCCATTAAATGTCAATCGAATATGATTAGATTCTCATTTGTCAGAGTTATCTTCACTGTATTTGGTCCTTCTGTCGGTCAGTCCGATTCTAATCACTTTCTGATTTCAAGTTTCAATTATCGTTTGCGCCTGAAATTTCAACCTGTTTCCTCGTCGAAATTTCTCCACCTGTCTAAATAATATGTAACGGACAGCACAGACTTACTAACATGTTGTTAACTCTGAATACAGTAGAACTTCGTGAAATGATTGGTTAGGCTGGGATTATTCTCCTTCAAACAAAGGAGGAGGAGGGGAACTTTATAATCACATAATAACAATTATAAATGTTCAATATTCGTGGGATCTTGACAGGGTAGATACGGGCAGGTGGCTTGCCCTGTGCTCTGAGGAGAGAACCAGAGGACATAATCTCAGAATTAGATATTGCCCATTTAATTCAGAAATGAGGAGTAATTTCTTTGCTCAGTGGTTAAAGAATCTGTGGCATTTTCCAATAACCGCTGTTGAGACTGTGTGGTTCGGTACTTTCAAACTGTGCCAGATAGTTAATCAGAAAGATGATGACACTTTGTCGAGCTAAGTGAGCAGAAAGGACTTCAAGATTATCAGATCAACTATGTTAAAAATCACACAACACTAGGTTATATCCACCAGGTTTAATTGAAAGCACATTAGCTTTCGGAGCGATGCTCCTTCATCAGGTGATAGTCAGGTGACTATCACCTGATGAAGAAGCATCGCTCAGAAAGCTAGTGCTTCCAAGTAAACCTGTTGGACTATAACCTGGTGTTGTGTGATATTTAACTGAGTCCAACACCGGCATCTCCAAATCAGATCAACCATGAATGGTTGAGCAGACTCCTTGGGCTGAATAGCATATTTCCACTTGGTTTAACATTTCGTCTAACGCCTTATTTTATTCATAAGTTCAGAATTGTGAGGGGATGGGATGAAGTGACAGGAAAGGTTTATTAAACAAATCAGACAGATCAGGAACAAAGCTCATAAACTCAGGAAGAAGAAATGTGCTGTGACCCGGGGGCAACGAATGACACTGGGCCCCAGCACAGGTGGCTGCGTACAGAAGCTGTGATTGCTAAAGGAAGTTGCTCGATCTTATACAGTTGGCAAGTCAGTGATCACGCTGGGCGATGGATCGTTGTATGATTCACACACAGCAGAAATTGGTGAAAGAATGAAATGTTTGTTTCTATGGAGAAATTTTCTGTGTTTCTAATTCCGAGTGACTGTTTGTAATACTGATCAGATCTTTGTGTGAAGTGTTAGGTTAAAATAATCATGAACAACCCCACTGGATAAACTTGTGCGCCCGATCTCTTGTCAATCTTTCTCTTTCTTTCGATGGAAATTCATCGAAAGACAAAATGGAATGTAGGGCAGAAAGAAAAAATGCGTTCCTTCTCATTACACCAATTTCATCTACAATTGAATAGAATGACTGCTCTCACTCTTCATTTCGACTTTAATGTGGTGTCGATTATTTGTTAATCTCCCGTGCAGTGAAGGGCAAGAACAAGATTCTTGATCCAATGTATACCAGAGTGTGAAGTGCAAAGGAAAACTGCTAGAGTGGTGCGTAAAGTTAGCAACCAGAGTGTGACTCGAACCCGTGAATGTGGAGCACAGCGGTATAATAACCCACCACCATAATCTCTCGTTCTCCTCTGCACATTTTGTCGTGGGGTGACATGTGACCTCATCAGGTTACATGTGGTGAAAGTCATGGATGAGAAAGTTCCAGAGCGGAATCGAATCCACACCATTGTGTTACTGCTTTCACTAGACTTATAATAACAGCAAATTCCAATACATAGCCATGCTGGTCAGAATGAATAGCTGTCATTAATACATTCTGAGTCAGAACTAAGTCAGAATGAAACAGGACAAGAATTTTCCGTCATATTTACACCTACATTTAGCACATAATTTCTTCAGTCACTTTCTCTTTCACGTGAAGAAGCAACCATTGTGAGTGAAATAAAGGCGATGTTGTTGCTCAATGGCCTTTCTCATATGGCTGAACCTGAATTGGATTCAATCGCAAGAAATGCTGATTTGTTCGTTTCATTTTAATTTTGCTGAAACCTCACGATGTTCATTGTAATAATCAGAAGTGAATTAGATATATCTCATTGGAACGATTACTGTTGTATTCAAATTTGCTCAGCAAATTTATTTCAGCTTAAGGAAAATACTGCTTAGAAAAACAGAGGGTTAAAATGCAAAAGAAAACCCACCAGTTTTGTTGCTCGTTGCTTTGGCAGATTTCACCGAGTATAAAATGGACCAAACATCATGGTGTTTGTTCTTCCATCCTTAATGCATGTGATAAAAGCAGGAAATCGATCTCCATGCAACTGGTGACTTCCTATTCAGTATGCAATATCTTCCATTCACAATAAATAAAAATCCACTCACTTCCATTTACAATGCTTTAGGTGGAACATTATGCCAAATCTTTCAAAATGCAGAGTTTTGGAACCGAATCTTATTCAGCTGCACACATTAAAGAAATTTCTTTACATTTAAAGTCAAACAACTTAGACATTGTTTCCCCGCAACTTCCGACCGACTACACCACACCTCTGCATCTTTACCAAGCTACACGCTGTCTCTCTCCTTGTGAAATTTATTCCTTGTTTGTCATCAAATGTGACTTTCCAAATATTTTGAAAAACAGATTCTCGGAGTGACAGCAATTCTGTTCTCATCATTTCTTTTTCCTTCAAAGATTTTATCAAAGGTAATGAATGCCTCACATCTAGATGTTTACTTACTTAAAAGTGGGAATTTTCCACCTTCTTACTCTGTCCAAACATTTCATAACCTGAAAAAAAACCCATGAAGTCTTCCTTGGTTCAGGGAAAACTGTTCTCAATTTTCCAAGAAGACAAGTGAATAAAATCTCATTCTCAGTACACCCCCATCAGCATCTTACCTAATAGCTTTACAACCCAGTAAACACCGTCATTATCAATTCATAGAATCACAGAATCCTGCAGTGCAGAAAGAGCATTTCAGTCAATCGAGCCGGTATCGACACTTTGAAGAGCATCTCACCCAAACCTAACTCCCTTCCCTATTTCCTTATACTTCACTTGAAGAAGGGAAATCCCTGCCCCTTATGATTTCAAATAAACCTGTTGGAGTATAACATGACGTCCTCTGACTTCTGACCTTATCCCCGCGTTACCCATGGCTAATTCACCGAACTAACTTAATTCACTCCCTGGACACAAGAGGGCAATTTAACTTTGCCAATCAATCTAACCCTTCCTCTGAACAGCAGTGCGAATTACTGAGACAATGTTCATCATATTGAGTAAATGCTGTATCATTTTTTAATGGTTTTATACCCTGATAAAACTGATCAAAACAAAGGAACACAAATTCAATGTATCAAAACGCTACTCTGTCCTTTACAATTTCATTTGTGCTGCGGGAAATGTTCTGCACTCATATTTGAATGCGTTTATGTTGTTTCTTCCTCAGCTTCCTGCTTCTAGTAAATACTTCAATCCAGAACAAGTCTGCCAAATGCTTTTCATTCCAACACAGTCACAAGGTAATGTTTGCAGAAGTCACATGTTTGGCCGTTCACTGACACTCTGCCTCCCTGAGTGTTGCAGCCCTTTCCCATACTGATTCAGGCAGCACTTCCTTCGTGTGATATGCTCCATCGAGAATGGAAGGACAGGTATCAATACCCGCACTTGGGAACGGAGCGACAGTTTTAAAACGTTTACACTGTCCCCAGCGGAAAATTGAGCCCTGTGACAGGCGGGGAAACTAACCATTATACGACCGAGGACAAGAGTGTCAAAGGTAGCCCTTCAACCAAATGTGGCCACACTTGTCAAAAACAACTGCCTAATGAACTGAATCCAATTTCAGAATGCTTATCCCACAGCCTTATATGTCTTGGCATCAAAAGTTCACATCTGAATATTTATTCAGGTTATAAGGGTTTCTGAGGCTCTGAAAAATGCAGACAGTGTATTCCAAATTCCAAACAAACACTGGCGGATAGAGCTTTTTTGTACATCTTCTCAAACCTTTCTGTCTTTCTCCTTAAGTCTCTGGCCCCTGTTGATTTATCCCTCCATCAATGGGAAACTCGTTCAGTCAACTCTGTCCGTACCCTAACTCAATCATGTCTTGTCTACATCTCCTTTACACTGCGACAAACACTCCACTCTGTCCTGTCTTTCTTCACAACTGAAACTCTTCAGCCCAAACAGTATCCCGGTAAATATCTCCTGCAATTTTCTCAGTGTGATCATATCCCTGCTATAATGTGACTTGCAAAACTGCACACAACACACTTGCTTGAGCCTAATGAGCATTTGTTTTAAAATTTCTGGATTAGTATGAGGGAGATTATGGCTAAGCAGAATTTATTGCCCATTCCGAATTTCCCTGAGGGCAGTTGAGACTCAACCATATTGCTATGAGTCTGAAGTCACATGCAGCCCAGACCAAGTAAGGATAGCAAATTCCATCCCGAAATGACATCAGTGAAATAGATTTTTTTTTCAACAATTGTCAATGGATATATAGTAGTCATTAGAGTCTTCATTGCAGATATTTTTTGAATCCAAATTTGACAATCATGGCATCGTGGGATTCAAGCCCGAGTACCCAGACTATTACCTGGGTCTCTGGATTATCAGTCCTATGAAATTTCTACAAGACGAACACAGAAAGCCACAAAAGCTGATCTTTTCCAATAAAATCTCTTTCCCCCAAAACTGCCCTGGGTATTTTCCATGAGCCTGACGCTCCAATTGTCTCTGGCCGATGTCAGTAAAAGCTGCTACATGGGGATTGATTTCACAACCGCGGTATCCAAATGGATCGACTTGTTTGAAGGCCCCGATGGTGGGATTGGGGCACGTTCACCCAACAACAGTGACCGCAGCAGCAGCACAGACAGAACAGTATGAATGTGAAAGAGAGTGATAGATTGTGCATTGCCACAGAGAAATGGGGGGAGGGACGGAAAGGAGGTTTAATGATCGTGGGAAGGAGAGAAATCTCCGACAACGGGTGTGTTTGAATCCTGATATATGAAACGCAAAGATGTAAGAGAGCGGAATTTGAAGGTAAAACAATGAATTTCTGAGCATGTGTCACAAAAAGGACAACGGAGAGAACACTTAGTGCCGTGATTTGGTTTCAACTCGAGGTTGCTGTGGTCACAATTCAAAATACCGTCAACCACGATCACAGCAACCACAGAACAGGATGCTTGCAAGCAGCAATAAGTATAAGAGCAGAGGAAATGTTCGGAAGAACAGCAAATGTACAATATCACTACTCAGCGAACAGTGACCGACATGTGGGAACATACAATGAACTGAATCTTTCAGTTCGATGTCCTCAGAGGCTGTGGAGATCCCTTGAATGAGAATGTTGAAAGATGAGATTGATCGATTTCGACAAAACATCAAAGACACGGGGGACAGTACAGGATATTGTTGAAATGTATGCTTCAATAGCATTTTAGCTTAACATCGGCACAGCCGCCCAGATCCAACCGGAAATGGGGATGGGAATGTGTGCGCAGAGTTACTCTCTGGCTCCAGTGATGCAATAGGTGAGCGTCCTGTCCCTCTGTGATGGTACAGAGGCGCAAGAAATTCCTTGGTTGAGTGTGCTCCTGCTCAAGGGAATGGTTGTCCCCGTTTATACAATCATAGCGATTTCCGGTGCATCTTTCTAAGACAGCTGAGTGGCACAAGTGGAGCGTGTTGAGCCCTTAACTTTGCAATGGTTGATTTAAAAGATGATTTTGCTGTTTGGATCTGTGTTTCCAACACTGGCGTTGGCAGCTATATTTGCTCGCATCAGCTCAGTATCAGTTTCTTCCACACAGTCAAGACTTCAACCTGGAGAAGGTGGTGTTGGGGTGATATTTTAAACTAGTCATCCTTGGGGGTTGGGACACGGAAACGGTGATGTTTACGTTCGACAAATAAAACATGAAATACAAGCCTGACCTCAGGAACAGAGATCATGACTTTAATTTCCTGAAATCCAATTCATTCATGTCCCTTATGCAGGGGATTCAACCATCTTCAGCCAGTCTTGCCTCGAGAGACTCCAGGACCAGAAAAACATGAGCTGACCCTTAATTCAAGAATCTCCACCGCGTGGGGAAGAAGTCTAATCGGCCCTTCCAGTCCACATAGTACATCTGAAGCGCATCCCACCAGTCCCCAGGATAATCCCTGTCCCATAAGCCTGCATTTCCTAATGTTGATCCCTGTAAATGGCACATCTTTGGTCAGAGGGAGACATAAAAACGCAAACACACAGAGAATGTGTAGACTGCCCACAGACAGACACCCGAGGCTGGGATCGCACCCGGGTTTGTGGTGTAGCCAGACAGCAAAGAACGAGGGGCGAAGAATAAATGTTGTCCTGACCAGTCATACTCACACCCCGTGGGTGAATGAAGAAGAATGAAAACACATTAACAACATGGAAAACAGGATTTGTATCTGTGTGGACACAATTTAAAAGGATCGTTCACCCTGTGTAGAAAAAAGGACACAGATACCACAGAGAAAGTAGGGCAATTTGGGAACTGCTGGAAGCGATTCAATTTACCACAGAAATGGAATCTCATTTAATCAGTAAGACAGGAGAGAGACCGTTCACCAGTCCAATGTGTGGGAAGGGATCACTCAGCAAAACAACCTCCGGAGACTCCAGCAGGATTACATATCCCATCAGGAGATCGATTATGCTGTCAATGCGCCTTTACTGCCAACCAGCTGCCTGCTCCATAGCGTCAGTCAGAGTCATACAGCATGAAAACAGGCCTGTCAGTCCAACCAATCCATGCTGAACATACAGCCAAACTAACCCATTCCCGTCTGCCTCCTCCTGTACCCGCTGAGTGGTGATAATGCCCTTGTAGTTTTATTAGTGTGTTGTTACTCCAAAACCCAGGTAATATTTTGGGGACAAAGAGTTCAGGTCCTGGCATAACAGATAGTGGACTTTGAATTCAATAAGCACCTGGAATTGAAGAGTCTCGTGATGACCTGAATCAGTTGTATGGAAAATCCCATCTGATTCACTCATGCCAGTTCAGGAAGCAAACTGCCATATTCATCTGCTCTGTCCCACATGAAACTCCAGATGGATAATACCGTGGTTGACTCTTAAATGCCCTCTGAGAAATAACTGACGTACTCGGCATGAATAAATTTATTTTAAAAATCCCACTTTCCCATTCATGTTTGGAATTAATTGTCCATTAAATGTTGCAAACTTACCCTCATCCATCACTTCCTCAGCAAGTTAATTACACACGTAAAACACCGTCCCTAAAAAAAAGCTGCACATGTCTTTTTTTTTTAAAAATCTCTCTTAAACATATGCCCTCTCGTCTTGAAGTTCCCCTCCTGGGAAAAGGCCGCGATCGTTAACTCTAAACTTGCCTCTCAATAATTCATAAACTTCTGTCAGGTCGCCACTTAAACCCCTCACCTCGAGTGAAAACACTCTCAACTAGGAGAAAGTGAGAACTGCAGATGAGAGATCAGAGTTGAGAGTGTTGTGCTGGGAAAGCACAGCAGATCAGGCAGCATTTGAGGAGCAGGAGAATCGACGTTTCGGAGAAGAGCCAGATGAACGACACTTGCGCGAAAAAAAAATATTCTCCTGCTCCTGGGATGCTGCCTTTCCTGTTGTGGTTTTCCAGCACCCCAATCTCGAATCTGAAAATAGTCTCAGCCTATCCAGCCTTTCATTATAACTCAAACCTTCCACTGGCAACAAGCGTGTATACCTTTTGTGAACCTATTTCAGCTGAATAATATCATTCCCACAAAGGGGCGACCAGAACTGGACATAATATTCCAGAAGTGGCCTCATCAATGTCCTGCAAAGCTTCACCATAACGTCCCAAATCCTATACACAAAGGACTGAGCCATGAAGGGAAGTAGGTTAAATGCCTTTGAACCATCTTGTCTGTAGGTAATGCAAATTGCAAGGAATTATGTACCTTCATCCCTAGCTTCCGTGTTCTCCAACACTACGCAAAGCCCTACTCTTGTTGTTGTACCAAAATGCAATACCTTCCATTTATCCAGATTGAACTCCATGTTACATTTTTCAGTCCTACGACTCATTGGATTAAGATCCTTTTGAAACTTAGATAATCTTCCTCACTGTCTACAATGCTGGTGTCGCCTGCAAACCTACGAAGCATGCCTGCAGTGAGTTCCACTGTTTTCTCATATAGATCAATAATTCATATTTACTTGTAGTGGCCGTAATTTAGCAGTGTGCAGCATACAACAGTTAGTCATGCAATTAACCATGAGGAAGAAAGCCACAGACTGCAGGGAGATATCAAACTATTGGAAATAAAAATGGTGAAAGCAATTCATTCCAGGGAACTGGGTGATAATGAAGCAAAATTAAAACTCAAACCAGCTGCCCCCGCTCCAGTTGTGGCACTCAACTGTCTCAGCAAGATACAATGTAGATTGCTGTTATTATAAACGGGAATATTTTTTCCCCTCTGCCCCGCCTTTGACGAGAAGCACTCCCAACCTCGGAATTGCTTGCGGCTCTAAACCATCATAGAAACACCGTGCATTCTCTGGTTGAGTCACTTGAGCCATCGAGTATCTCTGCAACCTCATTCCCATCTCGATTTCAAGTTGGTTATTCGCGACTGCACCACTCAGTTCCTCTGATTCTGGGGCTGGGAACTGGGACTATGTGGCAGCAGTGGTTACTGCCTTGTGTGGGGAAACTCGTGAAGTAACCGATGTTAAACTGCATTGCTATTGAAGTATACATTTCAACAAAAGCTTGGTAAAAACAATGACTGCACATGCTGGAAACCAGATTCTAGATTAGTGCAGCTGGAAGAGCACAGCAGTTCAGGCAGCATCCGAGGAGCAGTAAAATCGACCTTTCGGGCAAAAGCTCGTCATCAAGAATACAGGCAGAGAGCCTGAAGGGTGGCGAGATAAGTGAGAGGAGGGTGGGGGTGGCGAAAACATAGCATAGTTAAGTGGGGGAGGGGATAAAGGTGATCGTTCGGGGGGAGGGTGGAATGTATATGTGGAATAGATGATAGGCAGGTAGGACAAGTCAGGACAAGTCATGGGGACAGTGCTGAGCTGGAAGTTTGGAAATGGGGTGAGGTGGGGAAGGGGAAATGAGGAAACTGTTGAAGTCCACATTGATGCCCTGGGTTTGAAGTGTTCAGAGGTGGAAGATGAGGCGTTCTTCCTCCAGGCGTCTGGTGGTGAGGGAGTGGTGGTGAAGGAGGCCCAGGACCTCCATGTCCTCGGCAGAGTGGGAGGGAGAGTTGAAATGTTGGGCCACAGGGCGGTGTGGTTGATTAGTGCAGTTGTCCCAGAGATGTTCCCCAAAGTGCTCCGCGAGAAGGCGTCCAGTCTCCCCAATGTACAGGAGACTGCACCGGGAGCAACGGATACAATAAATGATATTGGTGGATGTGCAGGTAACAAAAGCTGCACTGTCTCCAGAGTCTTTGATGTTTTGGAGAAATCTATTTATCTCAGCCTTCAGCATATTAATGATGAAATCACCACAGCCACTGTGGGCACCGACGTAAAACGGTCAGCCCATTCTGAGTTCCCACAAATCTGCCACTGTTCGCTAAGCACTGATATTGTGCATTTAGTGCTCTGCCTAACATTTCTTATGACACTGTATTTATTGCATACGCTAAATGCGTTCGTCTGTGGGGTGCAGTGATCGTATAGTGGTTAGTACTCTGCGTCGTGGCCGCAGCAACCTCGGTTCGAATCCGAGTCACGACAGTAATAGTGCTGTTTTTAGTCTTTAGTGAAACACAAAGGAATCAGTTGTTTTAACGTTTTGATTTTCTCCAAGGTGATTTTTATTTCCTTCAAGCTCTGCTCGCTCACATCTCTGTGGTTTCATATCTCAGAATTCACATCCACCGGTTCTCAGAGATTTCTTCCCTCCTATGATCACTAACCGAACTTTCCATCCCATAACCCCATTTCATTAATTTGGAGATGCCGGTGTTGGACTATGGAGTACAAAGTTAAACATCAACCAACACCAGGTTATGCTCTTACAGGTTTAATTGAAGCACTAGCTTTCGGAGCGCTGCTCTTTCATCATGTGTTTGCGGCGTCATTTCCTATTTCACTAAGGTATTGCAGAATCTAATACAGACTCTCCCATTGATACCGATCAGTCTGTGTGGCTGCAGTCACTGTTGCTGGGTGAACGCGCCCCAACCCCACCATCGGGACCTACAGACCATTTGATCCATTTGGTTACCACTGTTGTGAGATCAATACTCATGTAGCAGCTTTTACCGACATGGACCAGATATTATTGAGGGGGTCAAGCTCATGAAAATGGCACAGAACAGTATCGGGGAAAAGGGACATCATTGGATAAGATCAGTTTCACTGCGTTTCTGCAATGGCCGAGCGGTATTACCACTGAACACTGAACTGTTAATTGAGACACCAGGGATCTGGGTTTGACTCCGACCATGCTAGGTGGTAGCATTGGGATTCAATAAATATCTAGAATTACGAATCGAAAAACCCCTATATATCCATGTTCAATTGTTGAAAAAACAAAACCCTCTGACGTCATTTAAGGAATGAAACAGCCATTCTTACCTGCTCGGGCATCCATGTGACTCCAGACTCACTACAATACGGTTGAGTCAAACAACCGGCAGTGCAATTAGGGATCACAATAAATATTGCCGAGCCAACGACGCCCTCATACTGTAACGGAATAGAAAAAAAAAGTTCATTCAGCTCTAGCTAGAGTATTTTGCACAGTTCTGCAATTCAGAGTACGACATGGATGTAATCGCACTGGGAACGTTGCAGTCGAGATTCACTGGGATATTGTCTGGGCTGAAGAGATTCAGTTGTGAGGTGAGATTGGACACACTGGGGTTGTTTGTCGCCGAGCAGAGCAGATTGAAGAAGACATGATTGAAATGTACAAAATAATGAGGGATATGGATAGGATAGACTGGAAGAAGCGTTTCTTATTGATGGAGAGATCGTATAATTGGGCCAAGAGATTTCAGAAAAAGGCAGAAAGTTTTGAGTAGATTTGCAGAAAGGGTCAGAGAGGCGGAAATCGTTCTAACATTAAAATAAAATTGAGATTTGAATTTGTGATGCCAAAATATATAAGACTATGGGCTAAACGGTGGAAATCCTGATTCAGGTTGTTAAGCAGTTGTGTTGGACAACTGCGGCCACAACAGGATGAAGGGCCTCCTTCGATGTTGTTGTCCTCCATAGTATCGTGGTTAGTGTCCCCGCCTGTCACAGGGCTCAATTCCCCGCTGGGGGCATCGTAAAGATTTTAAACCTGTCGCTCTGTTCCTCACTGAAGGTTATTAATGCTTGGCCTGCCATTCTCGATTGGATATGTCACAGAAAGGGCAATGCTGTCTGAATCAGCGTGGAGACGGACTGCAGCTCCTGGGGAGAGAGGGTGTCAGTGACAGTGCAAATACGCAACTTCTGCAAACTGCACATTGTGTTTGTGTTGTAATGAAAACAATTATCTCGAGTTGTTCCTGACTGATGTGTTTATTTAAAGCAGGAATCTGAGGAAGAAAACAGAGTAAACCCATTCAGATCTGAGTGCAGAAACATTTCCAGCAGCACTAACGAGTTGTCAAGCGTAGAACCGCGTTTAGATGCATTGAATTCGGGTTGGTGGGCGCAGCTTGCTTTCACTGGGCGGAGTTGCCAGTGTGTAAAACCATTACACATGATACAGATAGTGTTCAATGTGATGGTACATTACAGTGGTTCGCACTGCTCTTAAGTCTGTAGGTTAGGTGGATTGGCCATGTTAAATTGCGTTGATGTGTCCAGGGAGTGAATTCGTAAGTTAAGTGAATTAGCCATGGGTACCGCAGTGATAAGGTCAGCAGTCACACGATGCCAGGTTTTATTCCAGCAGGTTTATTTGTAATCACAAGCCAGAGGACTGCGGGGATAGAGACGGGAGCTACTTCTGGTTGAGATGCTGTTCAGAGTCTCCCTACAGACTCTATTGGCTGAATTGCACTTTCAGCATTGTCAGGAATCTGTGATTCTATCAGAGAGGACGCTGCCAGCGTTTATTGGGCTGCTAAGACATTAGAGACGATGCTGACGGCGCTTAGTGGGGATGGAATTTTATTTATTTGTGATTTGGAAAATTTGAAAGTAAACCAAGGAAAACCGAATGGAAGTTTTCCAGAGTATTTGAGGTTTGGAGAGAGTAAATATGTGGTAAATTCACTCTTTCAAGTTCATAAATTTCTGAAAGTCAAGATTTCAAAACCATCGACGTAGGACAAAGAAATAATGGGAGCAGAATTTCTGTCACTCAGAGAATCCGTTTCCAAAATATTTGGAAAGGCACATTTAGAGACACACAAGCAGTGAGTTTCACCAGGAGCGAGACAGCCTGTGGGCAGGTAAAAGTGTAAAAGTGGGGTGTAGGTGGTAGAAGGTGCGAGGAAACAATGTCTAATTTGGACGACTTCAGATGAAAAGAAATATTGGAAACGTATGCAGCTGAGTAAGATTCAGCAAAAATACTCAGAGTTTTGAAAGGTTTATATTAATATTCCACATGGAGCATTATAAATGGAACTGAGCAGATTTTGTATATTGGATTAGTGGTGCTGGAAGAGCACAGCAGTTCAGGCAGCATCCAACGAGCAGCGAAATCGACGTTTCGGGCAAAAGCCCTTCATCAGGAATCAGGAAATCTATTCCATAATGATTAGGAAATCACCCTTCTCTTGGAGATCGATTTCCTGCTTTCATCCCATGCCTTAACGATGAGAGGATGATCACAATGATGTTGGGTTCATTTGATACCCACTGAAATTTGCCAAAGTAACTGAGCATCAAAACTGACGTCTAGTTTTGTAGTTTAAACTTCTGTTTTTCTCATCAGCATTTTCTTTAAGCTGAAATAAATTCGGAGCAAAATTGAATTCAACATTAAGCGTTCCAATCATATAAATCCAATTCATATTTGGAATGAACAGAGTGAAGTTGCAGCAAAGTTAATAAAATGAAACGAACAAAACTGCATTTCCAGGAATTTTACCCAGTTCAAGTTCAGCCATATGAGAAAGCCCACCGAGCTAAAACATCACCTTCACTTCTCTCTCCTTATATACTTCTTCACGTGAGAGAGAAACTGTCTGAAGAAATTATGCGTCAGGACTAAATGTGCGTGTGAAGATGACGGGGATTTCATGTTTGCTGGTTCATTCTGTTCCGACAGTTCAGACTCGGAATAAATCAAGGCCAAGGTATTCCTTCCAAGGACCAGGTCAATTCCTTGGATTTTGCTGGTATTATTATTCCGCTGGAAGCAGAAACATAATGGTGTGGATTCGATTCCGCTCAGGGAATTTCTTATCCCCTCGGTGCACCATATGTAATCTTGATGTGGTCACATGTGAGCGCCTTTGCCATGGGCTGAAGTGGCCCAGAGGTTAAGGCTACGGGTTGCTCTTCAATTGCGCATGTGTGGATTTGAATCCGACTCGGGCTGTTACTTCTCTCAAACGCAGCTGTGGTTTCCCTTTGTGCCGCGCATCTTTAGGATACATTGAATGGAGAATCTTGCTCTTACCCTTCATTGCACTGGAGATTTGTGACAAATCGATACCTCATCAATGTCGAAGTAAAGCAATTTGTTTCTGTTGTAAGTTAACTTGGGATAATGAAAAGGAGTGCAAACATTTCTTTCCTCCTTTCATTCCATCTTGACTTTCTATGAATTTACATGGAATGAAAGTGAAACAAATAAGGAGAGATCGGGTGCAATAGTTTATCCAGTGGGATTGTGAATTTTAATGTAATTCTCCACACAAAGTTCTGATCAGTATTTTAAACAGTCAATTGAATTGGAACTGCAGAAATCTTTTCCAATGAAACGAATCTTTCATTCTTTCACAAACTTTTGCTGTGTGAATCATACCGCGATCCATCATCCAGCGTGATCACCAAGTTGGCAACAATATTAGATCCACCAATTTTCTTTAGCAAACACAAGTTCTGCACATACCCATCTGCGGTGTGCCCAGTGCCATTTGTTGTCTCCAGGCCACAGCACATTTCTTGTTCATGACCTTATGAGCCTAGTTCCTGATCTGTCTGATCAGATTGGAAACATTTTCTATCACTTCAACCCATCCCCTCAGAATTCTAAAGGTATCAATAAAATAAGGCGTTAGACCAAATGATGTAGGATTGGAAGTCGGCCTTTCAGCCCATCGAGTCTACTCCACCATTCAACGAACTCATGGCTGATCTGATAATCCTTAACTCCATTCTCCAGCATTGCCTCGACAAAGCTTCATCGTCTTTCTGGTAAAATATCTGTCTGGCACAGTTTCAAAATACACAACAACTCAGCCTCAACAACTGTTTTGGTAACGAGTTCCACCGATTCACTGGACCCTGAGCAAAGAAACTACTCCTCATTTCTGAATTAAATAGGCAATATCTAATTCTGAGTTCATGTCCTCTGGTGCTCTTCTCGTACCAGAGGGTGAAACACCTGTCAAGATCCCATGAATATTGAAAGCTTATAAATATTATTATGTGATTATAGAGCTGCCCTCCGCCTCCTTTGTTTCAAGGAGAATACTCCCAGCCTAACCAATCATTCCACGAAACTCCATTTTCTCCAGTGTTGACAACATGTTCATTAATCTCTGCTGTCCCCGGCAGCGTCCTTACATATTATTAAGGCAGGTGGAGAAATTCATGCGAAGAAACGGTTGAAATTTCGAGCACAGACGGGAATTGGATCTTTAAATCAGTCAGCGACTGGAATCAGATTGGTCCACACAAGGGCGAAATAGAGTAATGATCACTCTGACAAAGGAGAATCTAATCATATCTCATTGACATTCAATAACTTTACTGTAAACAAATTATCCCGTGTAATTGTCCACAGAGCTATTATTTCGGGGAAAAAACGTATAGAAACCGGCTACATAAACACTTTGACAACAACAACATGTTCTTGAGACATTTTTTGATGATAAACTCAACTCATTGCTCCGTGAATCCGACATCATTTGCAAGGCACAAATGAGACGAGGAATATAATTCTCTCCATTTGCCAAGATGGGTATAACTTCAATTACACTTAAGGAACTGGACACCGTCCCCGACAATGCAGTCATTTGAGTGTACCCTTTTCAACACCTGCAATATTCATTCCCTTCACCGCTAAGGCACAATTGCAGCAGAGTGCACCAACTATAAGATGCACTGGAGTAAGTTATTCGGGCATTTTTGACAGAACCTTCAAAGCTCAACAGCCGTACTGACTATAAGGACAAGGTTGGAAGATTCATCGAAACGCCACCATTTTCAAGTTACCCTCCAAGGCCCATAGCACCCTGACGTGGAAAGTAATCAGTGAGAAACTCATTGGTGAAACGGTCTTGATACACAAAGTTGCATACTTCAGCCTTCCATCTTTTATCTTACAATTTTAAGAAAAATGTTGATTTATGCGGTGACGAGACTTTTGCTCAGTCCTTTAGCTGTTCGATAACCTGGTGGTTGCTCAAGTTCTGCTATCATCCACAGCCTGTGGTCAACAATAGAAAATATCTAAAAACCCTCTCAATTAACTGACTCCCCTCAAGATTAGAGTGGTGTTGGAGAAACACAGCAGGTCCTGCAGCATCTGAGGAGCAGGAAAAATGGACGTTTCAGGCAAAAGACCTTCATCAGGAATGAGACTGGGAGCATATGAGATGGAGAGATAAATTGGAAGGGTGTGGGGCTGGCGAGAAGGTAGCTGAGAGTGCTGTCAGTGGATGCAGGTGGGGGGTGAACATGATATGTCCGAGAAGAAGATGGAGTGGATAGGTTGGAATGAAGATACACAGGTGGGACAAGTCAGGCGGACGGTGTTGAGCTGGAAGGTGGGAACTGGGGTAAAGTAGCGGCAGGGGAAATGAGGCAACGTGTGAAGTCCAAATTGATGCCATGGGGTTGAAGGGTCCCGAGGCGGATGAGGAGGCTTTCTTCCTCCAGGTATCGGGTCGTGAGGCATTGGAGATACAGGAAGCGCAGGACCTGCAGGTCTTCGGGAGAGTGGGAGGCGGAGTTGAAATGTTTGGCCATGGGGCACTGGGGTGGATTCTTGTGGGTATCTTGGAGATATTCTCTGAAGTGCCCTGTGAGAACACATCTCCTCACTCCAACTAAGAGGAGACCGCACGGGGAGTAACGTATACAATAAATGACATGTGTGGAAGTGCAGGAGAAACTTTGGAGGATGTGGAAGCCTCCATTAGAGCGTTAGACAGAGGTGGGGAGGTAGAGGTTGGTGCAGGTTTTTCAATTCCTGCAGTGACAGAGGAAGGTGCCAAGCGGGAAGGGTGGGTCATTGGACGGCGTGGACTTGACTAGGTAGTCATAGAGTTAATGGTCTTGGCGGAAAATGGATAGGGGTGGGGACGGGAAAATATCCCTGGTGGTGGGATCCGTTTCGAGGTGGCCAAACTGTCAGAGAATTACGTGATTTATGCGGAGGTTGGTGGGCGTGAAGATGAGGACCGGGGTGTTCTGTCCTTGTTCTGGTTGGAGGTGTGGGCTTCATGGGCGGAGGTACGGGACATGGATGAGATGCGTTGGAGGGCATCTTCAACCACATAGGAGGGGAAATTCCTGTCTTTAAAGAAGGAGGCCAACTGGTGTGTTCTGTGGTGGACCTGGACCTTTGTGAGCAGATGTGATTGAGGTGGAGGAATTGGGAATACAGGGTAACATTGCGGAAGAGGTGGGGTGGGAGGAGGTATAATCCAGATGGCTGTGGAAAACAGTGGGTTTGTAAAATGTGTCAGCAACACTGACCTCGAGGGATATATTTCCCGCCCCACCCCTATCCACTTTTCACAAAGACTCTTTCCTCCACGACTGCCTAGTCAAGTCCACGCCCTTCAATGACCCACCCTCCCCTTATGGCACCTTCCCCTACCACCACAGCAAGTGCAAAACTTGCACCCACATCCTCGCTCTCACATTGCTCCAATGAGCCTTCCACATCCATCAAATGTGCATGTGCACATCCACACGTGTCATTTATTGCATCTGTTGCTCACGATGCGGTCTCCTCTACACTGGGGCCAACAGACACCTTCTCGCAGAGCGCTTCAGAGGGCACCCGCAACATTCAACCCCAATGCCCCATGACCAAAAACATCAACTACTCCCCCCCCCCCACGACTCTCCCGAAGTCATGCAGTTCCTGGGTTTCTTCCACCGCCATTCCTTCACCACTCGACGCCAGATCTTTCACCTCGGGACCCTTCAACCCCAGGGCATCAAGATGGTCTTCACCAGTTTCCTCATCTCCCCACGCCCATCTTATCCGAGTTCCAACTTTCTAGCTTGGCACCATCCTACTGACATGTCGCATCTGTCTATCTTCCTTCCCACCTATCCACTCTACCCTCTTCTCCGACCTATCACCTTTAACCCGATCTCCATCCACCTCTTGCACTCTCAGCTAATTTCTTCCTAGACCTAACCCTCCCGTTTATCTTTCCACCCTCGAGGCTCCCGCTTTATTCCTGATGAAGGGCTTTTGTCCGAAACGTCATGTTTTTTTTCTGCAACTCGAATGCTGCCTGACCTGCTGTGCTTATTAAGCACCCCTCTAATCTTGATTCTGATTTCCAGCACCTGCAGTACGCACTTCCGTCCAACTGATTACCCTGTCCATTTATCTTGAATAGGCCATTGAATAGGCGTTGTTAAAGTTCCAACATCATTTCCCTGCTCTTTTATTCCCACCTACGGTCAAGAACAGAAAGTATCTCCAACCCCTCGAGACCACTTGATCCCTTGTCCAATCACCTTCAAAAATTCGTGAATGTCTACTCCAATTTTTCTTTTATTACTTTAAACCACCCAGTATTCACACATTTATTATTGTTCCTCCCCAAATTCATTATCACCCACTTCACTGGATTGAATTCCTTTCAGCACATTTTCTTGCCAATTGTTTCCAATCTCCCTGCAGTCTATGGCTGTCTTCCTCATGGTTAACGACATGACTAATTGTTACCTGATTTGCAAACTGCTAAATGATGGCAACGACAAATAAGTATAAATCATTGACCTATATAAGGAAACAATGGAACTCATAGAAGCCATGGTTCATAAGCTTGTCCAGGACACCAGAATTGGAGACGGCAAAGAAGGTGATCTAAGTTTCGCGAAGGATCTTAATCCAATGCGTCTTTGGGCTGAAATATTTCACATGGAGTTCAATCCGGATAAATGGAAGGTATTGCATTTTGCTACATCAAACAAGAGTAGGGGTTATACAATTAATGATCGGGCGTTGTATAGTGTTGTGGAAAACGAAGGCCAGGGACGCAGTTAAATATTTCTTTTTAGTTTGCTTCCTATATAGACAGAATGGTAAATAAAAAAATGTCATCCTGTCTTCGTTGCTCTGTCCTTTGAGAGTAGGAGTTGGTCCGTTATGTTTAAGTTGAATAGGACATTGGGTGATGCGTCTTCTGGAAAACTGTGTCCAGTTCTTGTCGCCCAGTAATAGAAAGGAAATTATTCAGCTGGAGTAGGTTTAGAAAAGGTATACCAGCGTATGGCTAGTGGGGAAGGTTTGAGTTATAACGAAAGGCTGGATAGGCTGAGAATAATTTCACTCGAGCACTGGAGTTTGAAAGGCGACCTGATAGAAATTTATAAATTATTGAGAGTTCGGCTCGAGTTAACGGTAACTGTCTTTACTCCAAGGAGGGGGATTTCAAGACGAGAGGGGAAATGTTTTAGGTGAAAAGAGAGATTTAAAATAAGACATGAGAGGCTTTGTTTTAACAGAGGATGTTTGATGTGTGCAATTCACTTCCTGAGACAGTGATGAATGAAAGCACATTTACAATATTTACAGGATATTTGGATCGATAAATGAATTGGAAAGATTCCGTGGGATTAGAAAAAAACCTGTAAATTTATGCCTAGTCCATTATTTATTGCCCAGAGGGCAGTTCAGAATCAACCACGATATTATGGATCTGGAGTCACATACCAGCCAGACCAGATAGGTATGGCAGTTTCCTTCCCTATCAGGCATTAGTGAATCAGATCTACAACAACTGATTCAACATCATCATTAGACTCTTCAACTCTAGGTATTTATTGAAATAAAATTCCAGCATCTGCCATGCCAGGATTTGAACCGGTGTCCATAGAATTATATCTGGACATTCATATTAACAATGCAGTAATATTATTACAAGGGCATTACTAACCCTCAGCAATTACAGGAGCCGTCAGATGCGAATCGTTTAGTTTGGCATTATGTACAGTATGAGCTGGTAGGAGTGAAAGACCTGTTTTCTTGCTGCGTGAGTCTATGGCTTTGACGCTATGAAACCGGCAGCTGGTTGGGATTAACAGCAGCATTGACAGTTTAATTAATTTCCTTTTGGGATATGTAATCTTGCTGGTTACTCTGGAGTTTTTAGTGCTTATTGAGCCCTTCCCACAGACGGGACTGTTGAACAGTCTATCCCCAGTTTGACTGAGTAAATGAGTTTCTCCTGCAGCAGGTAATTGAATCCCGCATTGCGCTGGTTTCTCTGTGATTTCGGTGTCCTTGTATCTACCCAGAGTGAACGATTGGTTCAAATCATGCCCACGCAGACCTAAGTCCCGTTGTCCATGTTGTGAATGTGTTTTTATTCTTCCTGATATACGCACAGGGTGTGGATGTCGCTGGTCAGGGCAGCATTTGTTGTTCATCCTGATTCGCTGCTGCCTCGCTGCACGAGAGACATGGATTCGATCCCAGTCTTGTGTGACTGTGTGCAGTTTGCACATTCTCTCTTTGCTTGTGTGAGTTTCCTCCCACAGTCTGAAGGTGTGCAGGTTACTGGGATCAGCCATGGTAAATGAAGTGGAAAGGAATAGGTATGGAGTGTGGGTCTGATAGGATGAGCTTCGGAGGGATGGTGTCGACTGGAATGGGCCGAATGGCCAGCCTACCCACTTTGTCGGCATTCTCGGATTAAGAGTTAACTATGTTGTTCTGCACCTAGAGTCACAAGTAGGCAGGATTGGTAAAGATGGCAGCATCCCCTACATAAGGGTCATACATGAATGGGATTGCATGAAATTAAAGTCATGTTCTCTGTTCCTGAGGTCAGATATTCATTCCAGGTTTTATTCGTCGAACTTTAACATTACCAGTTCCGTGTCTGAGTCCCCAAGATGACTCGTTTATCATATAACCACAACACCACCTTCTCCAGGTTGCAGTATTTACTGGGAACAAAAAGCTGATCCTGAGCTGATGCAAACATAAGCAGCTGCTACTGCCAATGTCAAGAACACTGATCCAAATAGGAAAATGAAATTTCGAACATTGATACCCCAAAGACTCAACACGCTTTAGATACACCAGTTGCCTGGATCAGCAAAATGTACTGCCTATGGCTATATTATTATAAATGGAGGCAAGTATTCCCTTCCGCCTCGTTTTTGACCAGGAGCAGTCCCAACCTCGGAAATACACACGCCGCTCTCCCGTCATTCCATCCCATCCCAACTTACAATTGGATCTTCGTGGCTGCTTCACGCAGTTTCCCTGATTCCGGGTTTGGGACTGGAATTAAGTGTGATTGCCTGCAGCAGTTGGTACTGCCTTGTGTGGGCAAAGTGATGAAGTGGCCAATGTTAAACTATAATGCTACTGAAGCATACATTTGAGCAATATCCTGCACTGTCCCATGAGTTTGGAGAGTTTCATTAATCCCAATCTGCAATACTCTTATTCATGGAATCTCCACAGACTCTGGGGACGTTAAGGTTAAAGATTCAGCCCATTCTGAGTTCTCACATGCCTGTCGCTAAGTCCTGATATTGTGTATTCTTCCTGACATTTCCTCTGCTACCACAGTGGCTGCAGTTGGCAAGCGTGGTCTGTGGAGTGCTGTAACCATTTAGTAATTCGTTTTCTGCGTTGTGATTGCCACAACTTAGTATCGAATCCACATCATAGCGGTCAGTTTTCTCTAAGTTTTACTTTAGATGAAACACGGAAAGAAATAACTAGTTTTTACATGATAATGTTCTCCGAGGTGATGATTTGTTTTCCATCGAATTTCGTTCTCTGATATTTCAGCGTTTCATGCATCAGGATTTAAACCCAAAAGTTCTGGAAGATGTCCATCCCTCACACTCGCCCTCAACTCTTTTCCGTCCCTCGTCCCATTTGACTGAGGCATTGCATAATCTAACATACACTTTCACGTTGATACCGTCCAGTCTGTGCCATTGCACTCACTGTTGCTGGGCGACCATGCCCCAATCTCTAAATTGGCACCTTCAAATCATTCGATCCATTTGGGTATCGTGGTTGTGAGCTCAATTCTCTTTTGGCAGCTTTTACTGACATGGATCCAGAGATTATTGGAGCGTGAGGCTCAATAAATGAACACAGAGAATAATTGGGGAAAAGATACTCTATTGGAAAACATCAACCATGACGGCTTTCTGCGAGAGCCGACTGGTATTATCGCTGGATTGTAAATACAAAAGGCCAGGTCACATTCTGGTGAGACGGTTTCAATTCTCACCACACCACGACGATGGCAGAATGTAAATGCAAGAAATACCTCCAATTAAGAATATGCTAAATGCGTTGTCTGAAAAACCCATCTGTTTCACTGAAGGTCTTGAGAGAAGGAATCTGCCATCCTGAACTGGTCTGATCTCCATATGACTCCAGACCGCTCGGCAACATATGCTGCAGAGCCACACCGCATGCTGGTGCAGAATGTAAAAAAAAGGTTCATTTGACTCTACCTAGGCAATTGTCTGCTGTTCACATAAGTCCAGGGATGTGATCACACTGGGAAAGGTACAGGAGAGATTCACTCGGTTAGTGTCTATGCTGAAGAGATTTGGTCATGAGGAGAGACAGGATAGACTGGGGCTGTTTGTCACCGTGCAGAGGCATTTGTGAGAAGGCATGGTTCAGATGTACGAAATAATGAGGGGTGTGGATAAGGTAGAATGAAAGTAACGTTTCCCATCGACGGAGAGATCGATCACAGGGGGGCAGAAATTTAATGAGAAAGACAGAAAGGTTTAAGTAGATGTGTAGAAAAGCATTATAGTCCGGCGAGTGTTGGAATTTGCAACACTGTGTCTGTAAGGGTCAGGGAGGCAGGAACCCTTAGAACCTGAAGAAATATTCAGATGTGAATATGTTCTGCCAATACTACAAAGCTATGGGCTAAAGGATTCGAGTCGTTAAGCAGTTGTTTTTAACAAATGGAGTCACAACGGGCTGAGGGGTCTCCTTTGAAACAGTTGTCCTCGGTAGTAAAATGGTTTGTGTCGCCGCATGTTCTGCGGGAGATAGGAGCTCAATTCCTCTCTAGGGCAGTGCAAATGTTTTAAAACTGTCGCTAATTTCTAAAGTGCGGGTTATTAATGCCTGTCCTTTCAGTTTCCATGTGGCATGTCACAGGAAGGACAGTGCTGTCTGAATCAGCGTGGGGAAGGGCTGCAGCTCCCGGCGAGACAGTGTCAGTGAAAGTACAAACACGTGACTTCTGCAACCTGCACCGTGTGTCTGTATTTGGAATCTAAACCATTTAATAGAAAGAAGAAGGAAGCTGAAGAAGAAACAGGGTAAACCAATTCCGATGTGAGTACAGAAAGATTTTCCACAGCATCTTGAGGAAAACTGACAAACGGCTCTGAGAAAGAGTTTCACTCTCAGAACTGTTAGTTCACAGAGGTGTTTTTGTTCCACTTAAGCACTTAAGAAATTGAATAACAATTTAATTGAAGACTTGAAATGTTAGAACACACCAGGCGATGAGTCACGTGCTGGAATCTGTGTTTACAAGCCAGATGTTTGATGACTGATAATGATGCAATAAGCTGAAGCGCCTCTCGCCATGCTTTTAAAAACACAATGACTGTCATTTTTCAACTGAACCAATAAGGCAAAAACTCAGTCACCAAGAAAATTTGCAAACCTTGCATATGTCTTCCGTGGTGCGAAAGTGTTCAAATTCAGCTCTCTCACTGCTATTTCCCAACGTTGATTTCCAGTCAGGGGAAAATATTTGTTGTTCCTTTTGAAAGTCGTAAATTGAACATGAATTCCTGACATTACAAAATAGCAAACATATCAGCGCTGTCAGAGCCATTGAGAATTTCATATCGGAGATGAATTCAAATGGAAATAAACGTTGAAAGCAGTTGCATTTGACTGCTCAGATTCAGTACAACAAAAATAATGCTTACTGAAACATTCAGGTTTTTTCAAGGATTTAATAAGTTCAATGAACAAAGGTTGGTTCTGTGACCAGAATGCCTTGGATCGAATGACTTGGAGATGCAGGTTTTGGACTAGGGTATGCAAATTTGAAAATCACAGAACACGAGGTTATAGTCCAGCAGGTTAAATTGGAAATACCAGCTTTCGGACTGCTGCTCATTCTTCAGGTGGTTGTCGAGTACATAGTTGCAAGACACAGAATTTAAAGCGCAGGTTTACAGTGTGCTGGAACTGAAAGTGTACGTTGAACAATACCTTGACTTTTGCTAAGTTTCCCATCTGTTAGAATAACCATGTTAGCTTCACCTCTTTCATTTGTAAAGCGCAAAACTTATTATTTTAAAGTTACATTCTCAGGTGAGCTTGAAGAATTGGTGTCAGTCCCCGTGTGCTGCTGTCTGTTCCATAATGTTTAGACTGATTCTAATTTTATAAAATGAGTTAACAGAGACTGACATGGATTCATGCAGTTTTTGAGCAAAGTACAATGTAATTCTGCAAGTACAAATTCACCCCACATACGTATATATGCGTGTGTGTGTGTGTGTGTGTGTGTGTGTGTGTGTGTGTGTGTGTGTGTGTGTGTGTGTAGGAGGGTCGCTGTGTGTAGATAGGGCAATGGGATCACCTGTACTGTGACATGAACCCAAGGTCGCAGTTGAGGTCATCCCCATTGGTACCGAAATTTGCTATCAGCCTATGCTCGGGCCCATTTAGCTGCTGCCTGTGTCGAAGTCCGCCTTGGAGGATTGTCACCCGAAGGTCTGAGGTCGAATGTCCTGGACCACGGAAGAGCTCTCCAGCTGGGATGGGGCACAACTGTCTGTGATTGATGTGCAGTTCCGTTCATCTGTTGCTGTACCCTTTGCTCGGTTTCACCAATGTACCATGCCTCAAAACATCCTTGCCTACAGCGTGTTTTTTTTAGATTAGATTACTTACAGTTTGGAAGCAGGCCCTTCGGTTCAACAGGCCACACCAACCCTCCAAAGCACGACCCACGCAGATCCATTCCCCTACACCTAACACTACGGGCAATTTAATATGGCCACTTCAACTAACCTGCACATTTTTGGACTGTGGGGGGCAAACCGGAGCACACCCACTCAGACAGTGGGAGAATGCGCAAACTCCACACTGCCAGTCGCCTTAGGCGGGAATTAAACCTGGGTCTCTGGCGCTGTGAGGCAGCAGTGCTAACCATTGTGCGGAGATTAGCGTCATTATGGCACGGACACAGCACACAGGGACTAACACATTCAAAATATTATCGGGGTTGACACTAATTGTTAAAGTTCACCTGAGAATGTGACTTTCAAAGAAAGTTTTGCAAATTACATAAGAAAGAAGTGAAGCTAACATGGTCATTCTAACAGATAGAAGACTTAACAATCAATAAAGATATTTTTCAATGCATAATTTCAATTACATCACATTGTATCTTATAACTGTGTACTCCACGAACACCTGATAGAGGAGCAGCTCTTCACAAGCTAATGCTTCCAATTAAACCTATTAGACTATGAACTGGTGTTGTATGATTTACAACTTCGTATTAGAATGCGGATCTCACAATTAAAACAAAGGTGAGGAAGCTTTTCATCTCTCAGACAGTTCTGGATTAGTGGACTTTCTTGTAGCAGAAGGCTATTGAGGAAGGGTCATTAGGTGCAATGAGGCTGAGATCGGCAGATCTTCAAACCGCAAAGACATCAAGCGTTTTGAGTAAAGGAAAGAAAGTGCAGTTCAATGTTATCCGATCAGATATGAAACCACTCAATAGCGGAGCAGACTTGATGGTCTGAATGGTGTCTTTCTGTTCCTAAAATTGTTGGCCTTAATATGAAGCTGCAAAACAGACCTGAGTAAAATGTGCCAAATTTAAAAATGCGTGGTCCCCCCGGAAAACTGAACCGAGGTGAAATGAACAAAGAACATCACAAATCGCAGATAATATGGATAATTGATCCGGAGTGATCAGTATACCAAGATAAACCGGAAAACCGATATTCAGTATCGACATTGAACCTGGCTCCACGAGGCATGTCGTTAACTCTCACAAACCACCATTCCCCTTCCATTTTAGTGACGCCCACTCTGTTCTTGATTTAAACTGATTTAACGTCAGGTAATTGCAGCTGAAATTGCTGATGTGGAACTGTAACATACAGGGAAGTGGTTTTGACTACTGCACAACATCATTCTGCTTCGAAAGATCAGGCAGCATTTCATATCGATTACTGCAAACGTTAACATTTCACAAGCCATGACAGTGAAAGCATTGAATCCTCATCACTATACTACCAGGGAAGATTTCTGTTAACACCACCCTGGACACCATGAGATTCATCATTCTAATCTCTCATCCTTCTGTGCATGATGCCCTCGGCTCCATTCCAGTCTTGTTGTTTGGCTTACAACACTGAGGCTAACCAATCATCTGTTGCATTGAAGTTTCTAATGTATGAGACCTTACCTCTAAGCTGGCAATGTGCTGGCTCAGTGGTGATAACACAGGCCGTGTAAACGGTTTGAAATAACTCATTCCTGTTTTTCAGTCGAAGAACTTGAGAAAAACCGTTCAGCAGGACAGGAAATAGCGGACGTGAGCACCGATCTAGTTTTGCTGCAAGAACGAGGTGAGGCAGTATAAACTACAGAGTAATGGGGAAACAATGGGAAAGGATTCACTCGGACGGGAGAGCCTGAATGGTTCCTTTCTTGGCTGTAACCAGACACTGGTGTTGAAGTCTGAAATTGGACAATATCAGCCAAGCTGGCGAAATCTTACTTTCTATTTGTTTTCTCCGATGGCCTATTTCACTCTTGGGAAAATGTGTCTGCGTGCTTCAGTCTGTGGGTAAAAATGGGCTTCAGTTCCCCGACTGGGTGTGAACATATTTTTCCCATCTCAAACTTCAATCCCATTTATTGCATCTTACAAGATTAAAACGTTCCAGGGTAATTAGCATTGAGTTGAACACGTGAAACATCAGAGTATACAACGTTACAGACCAGGTGCTTGGAAGGGAGATGATGGGACCCATTTCTGTGCTGTAAGCATTTGATTATTCATTCATTTTTGAGGGGAAACATATCTGCAGTGACATAATTTTTTTTTAAAAACTGTGTTAGGAAGAAACGGTGCAACAGTTTCTGCCCTCATCCCTGGTGATCTAGTGGTTAGTATTCGGCGCCTTAACTGAGTGGCCTGGGTTTCATTACCGTTCAGGAAATCAGGATTTCTTGTTCCTGACGCCGAGAGATCAGCTGTATCAGGAATCTGTTTAATGCCTTAGATCAGTCAATACCCTATCCCTTCAAAGAAGGGAAAAGTGCCTTCCTCCTCTCTGCGCAGTCGGACAGCTCATCCTTCATTCTCCTCTGAGTCCACTTCCCAAAGAGCTTCAAAATACTGTCAAAACTGAGTCTCAGCTATTTCTTTTCTGTGCTTTTCATACACAGGAGCTGCAGCGATTGAATGGGTTGGTTTCTGCTAATGAAACGTACCTATGAACAATGTGCGTTGCTCTTTCAGGATTGTCTTCTCTGACAGCGCTGGGACATGACTGTTGTTCTCTATGATATGGAAGTGCCAGTGTTTGAGTTGGGTAGAGAAAGTTAAAAATTACACAACATCAGGGCATAGTCCAGCAGGTTTATTTGGAAGCACGAGCTTTCAGAGAGCCGCTCCTTCATCAGGTGGGTGTTTTTCTGCCGAAATTGATGTATGTGTCAACATGCGCAATCTTGGAAGATCATCTGGACTTTAACCGATCGTTCGTGGTCTCGAGGGTACCCCTGACTTGGAGGTGTTGGTGTTGGACTGGGGTGGACAAATTTGAAAATCACGCAAAGCCATATTAGAGTCCAACAGTTGTCAACCACCTGATGAAGAAGCTGTTGCTTCCAAATACGCCTGTTCGAAGCAACTTGGTGCTGTGGGATTTTTAACTCTGATTGTCCTTGGTAATGTTTATCTTATCGAAGACAGTGAAATAATTTTCGTTCGTAGAGATGAAAATTCCAAATATTATCCACCTCAGTGTAACAAATAAAATTAGCTTGGATGTGCTGTGAATCTCCACAACGCTCTTGCGCCAAGTAAATTTCGAACCTATAGCCATCTGATCCGTAGCCAGGTGTATGAATGGTTGAAACACTGGCCAGATGCACAGCTGAGATTTTACACTCTGCAGAGCTGTGGTGTTAACAAGGACATGAGCAATAACAGTAACATTCCCAAGGTGAACAAAAAACAAAGATAATCACCATCAATTATTCACTTCAAGTTGTCCTCAAATAAAACTACCATTTACAGTCTGATCAGCCAATCAACGAGGTCACTGCTGATCGAGGATATTTCAACTTATTTTGCTGCGTTTCCACTATAATTCGAGGTAAACTCCAGCCTAATGACAACATCGCATTTCCCACAATTTTCAGATTTAGATTGCATCAATGACCTCTTATATTTGCAGGAAATAAGTAACATCAAATGACTGAAAAAGTCCTTTTGGTCATGTAATCCAGTGTAGAGTCGGTCAGAAAAGAAAAGTCAAAGACCTGATACATCACTCGCATTTCTCTCTGTATTAGTGCGTGTTCCTGAGTTGAATATTTGCAGGACTTGTCTTCAATATCTAAAGAATTTTTTTTTTCCCGCGACAGATTCTTCATAAATCAATTAACATCTGAGGTGTTGAAACTTATTTTACTTCAGATTAAATTGGTTTGATATCCTTTCCCCCAGCCTAATATCCCAATACTCCCTCCTCTTCCATGTATATACAAGCTGCACCAGGTGAGGTTGCAGCTCCCAACCTGACGTTCCATTGCTCCTTGCTGCTCCATGTCAATAGAAGCTGCTGCAAGTGAGATTGGAGCTCCCACTCTGATGTCCCAATGCCCCCTGGTGCTCCATGTCATTAAACGCTGCTCCAGGTGAGAGTGGAGCTCCCAGACTAATCTCGCAATGCACCCAGCTCCATGTCAAATGAAGCTGGTCCAAATGAGATTGGATCTCGCAGTCTGATGTCCCAATGCTCCCTGCTGCTCCATATCATGAAAAACTGCTCCAGATGAGGGTGGAGCTCTCAGACTGATCTCGCAAAGCTCCGTGGTCCATGTCAAAAGATGCTGCTCCAAATGAGGTTGGATCTCCCAGTCTGATGTACCGATGCTCCCTGCCGCTCCATGTTCAGAAAAACAGCTCCAGGTGTGATTGGATCTCCCAGTCTGATGTCACAATGCTCCCTGGGCCATGTCTACCGACGCTGCTCCAGATGAGGTGGGAGGTCCCATCCCTGGCAGCTCCCTCACCTCTATACCATCATAGAAATAGTGCCAACTGACCATTTCCACCACTGGAGCCATTGGTGGAATATCCACACCATGAAAACCTAATCTCATTTTCATCACCACCGAATCATACTAAAATACTTCCTTTCTTAAACCTTATTTAGCATGTACATATTGCAGTCAATCCGAAGTAAGATAATGGTGTTAATTGACGTATGTTCAATAAAAATTACATATTATTTTTTATGTAACTGCTACTTAAAAAGGACAATGTTTGTAATGAAATCACAGTTTTATTCCGTGTGAGTGAACGTGATTTGTATTATTTAAATTGAACTTGTTCGCTGTGTAAAATGATGAAGTACATCTCAATTTCAAAACAAAATTGGTATTGTTGTCATCCACCTTGAAACGTGGTCATAGAGATGTACAGCATTGAAACAGACCCTTCAGTCCAACCTGTCCACGCCGACCAGATATCCAAACCCAATGTAGTCCCACCCGCCAGCACCCGGCCCATATCCCTCCATACCCTTCCTCTTCATATTCCCATTCAAAAGCCTCTTAAATGTTGCAATTGTACCAGCCACCACATCCTCTGGTAGCTCATTCCATACACCTACCACCGTCTGTGTGAAAACGTTGTCCCTTAGGTCTCTTTTATATCTTTCCCCTCTCACACTAAACCTATGCCCTCTAGGTCTGGACTCCCCGATTCTAGGGAAAATACTTTGTCCATTTATCGTATCCATGCCCCTCATAATTTTGTAAACATCTATAAGGACAGCCCTCAGCCTCCAATGCCCCAGAGGAAACAGCTCCAGCCTGTTCAGACTCTCCCTAACGCTCAAATCCTCCAACCCTGGCAACATTCTTGGAAATCCTTTCTGGACCCTTTCAAGTTTCACAATATCTTTCCAACAGACAGGAGACCAGAATTGCACGCAATATTCCAACAGTGGCCTAATCAATGCCCTGTACAGCCGCAGCATGTCCTCCCAAATCCTGCACTCAATATGTTGAACAATAAAGGAAAGCATGCCAAACGTCTTCTTCACTATCCTATCTACCTGCGACTCCACTTTCAAGGAGCTATGAACCTGCATTCCAAGGTCTCTTTCTTCAGCCAAATTCCCAAGCCCTTATCAATATTTTTATAAGTCCTGCTAACATTTGCTTTCCCAAAATGCAGCACCTCGCATTTATCCGAATTAAATTCCATCTGCCATTTCTTAGCCCATTGGCCCATCTGGCCAGATCCTGTTGTAATCTTAGGTAACCCTCTTCGTTATGCACTACACCTACAATTTTGGTGTCATCTCTAAACTTACTAACTGTACCTCTTATGCTGATATCCAGATCATTTATGTAAATTATATGAAGTCGAGGTCCCAGCACCGATCCTTGTGGCACTCCATTGGTCACAGGCCTCCAGTCTGAAAAACAACGCTCCACTGGCACCCTCAGTCGTCTACCTTTGAGCTTGTTCTGTATCTAAATGGCTGGTTCTCCCTTTATTCCATGAGGTCTAACCTTCCTAATCAGTCCTTCATGAAGTCCATATAGATCACATCTTCTACTCTGCCCTCATCAATCTTCTTTGTTACATCTTCAAAAAACTCAATCAAGTTTGTGAGACTTGATTTCCCACGAAAACGATGTTAGGTATTAGAACGAAACGTCTGTTAATGACATTCGTTTAAAGACACTTTAGATGTTTATGCTGCATTAATCTGTGATTATTGATCCACAGTTTATGTTCACTTCCTGCAGTTAACATGCTGATTTCTCCAGTTGTTCATAGTTCAGTGTGATGCATCGAGTGTGTGCATAACGAGAGGGAGCTTGCTTCCCACTTCTTATGTTTATCGGTGTCTTATGTCCTGCCTTCATCAATATCTCTATTATTTTGTGGTGTCGCTCTGTGCTCTTATCACCAAGATGAATCACTTCTACCCAACCTGCTCCAGATTTCTTTTGACAAAACACTCATTAAGAATCCCATAGCATTAAATATGCACATCGCATCTCTCGTTATTTGGTTTCCCTGGATCACTTTCATAAGATTAACGTCCACAGTAACTTGACTTGGAAAAGACAATCAGGTTCCTTTTTATTATCCCAATTCAGTCTACATTTCGTTAAATTCAGGCATCAGTCTCAAATTATTCTTTGAGGTTTTATAATGTGGTCGATGCAGATAAACTAACCATTGGAGTTTCAATTTCAATAAGACAGTGTGATAATCCAAAAATAGCGACGAGAGTGGGATTCGAACCCACGCGTGCAGAACACAATGGATTAGCAGTCCATCGCCTTAACCTCTCGGCCACCTCGTCGCATATGCATATAACGCTATAACATAATCTCACAGACCATCACAATCTCATCATCTCTGGGGAATCTCCTATTCACAGCCTCCAACCTCATTGTCCATGAACTCTGCACTGCCCGATTCTACCTCCTTCCTAAGACCTGCTGTCTCTGCCTGCGCTTGTTTGACCCGACTCATCTCTTCCTACCTCAACACCTTCCTGTCTCCCCAGTCCAGGAAATTCTCACCTACGTTTGTGACACCACCTATGTACTTCATCTCACTAAAGACTTTTATTTCCCTGGTCAACAATGCGTCATCTTCACCTTGGACATCCAGTCCCTCTGCACATCGACCTGCCATGACGAAAGTCTCCAAACCCTCTGTTTCTTCATCTCGCCCCATCCCAACCAGTACCCTTCCACCGACACCCTCATCCAGCTGGCTGAACTGGTCCTCACCCTCAACAACTTTTCTGTTCAATCCTCCCACTTCCTCCAAACCAAATGTGTAGCTATGGGCACCCACGTGTGACCGAGCTATGCCTGCCTGCCTGTTTGTCAGATATGTGGAATTGTCCGTCTTTCGCAGTTACTCTGGCACCTCTCTCCACTTGTTCCTCCGCTACATTGATGAATTCATTGGCCCCACTTCCTGCTCCCACGAGGAGGTTGAACGGTTCACCAACCAAGACATTTCACCCCGAACTCAAATTCACTTGAATCTTCTTGGCAACTCCCTTCCACTTCTTGGACCTGTCCATCACCGTCTCCAGCGAATGACCAATGAAAGACATATATTACAACCCCACCGACTCCCACAGCTAACAATACGACACCTCCTCCCACCCCAACGCGTGTAAAAACACCATCCCTTATTCCTAATTCCTCCGCCTCTAGTGCAGTTTTTCGAAGGATGACCAATTCCACTTCAGAAAGTCCCAGTTGGTCTCCTTCCCACGTGGTTTACGATGCCCCAGGGTATCTCCTCCACTTCACTCACCACCGCCCTTAAATCCCACCCCTCCCGCAACAAGGACAGAATCCCATGTTTCTCAGCTTTCACCCCACCAAACTCAGCATGAAACACATCAGACTCCACCACTTCTGCAATCACCATACAGAACCCACTATCAGGCATATATTTCCCTCCACACCCCTATAAGCATTCAGAAAAGACCATTCCCTCCACGAGCCCCTCGCCAGGTCTACAACCCCCAATAAACACACCCTCCACTACTGGCATCTTTCCCTGCCACCGCAGGAAGGGTAAAAGCGGCTCCCATACCACTCCACTCATCTCCGTCTAAAACCCCAAGGGATCCTTCCACATTCGTTAGAAATTCACCTGTACAACTTACAATGTCAGCTGCTGCATCTGTTGAACCCAGTGTGGTATCCTCTACATCAGGGAGACAGGAAACCTTCTTGCAGATCATTTCAGAGAACATCTTTGGGACACCCGCACCCACCAACTTCACCATCCCGTGACTGAACACTTCAACTCCCCCTCCCACTCCGTCAAAGAGTGCAGGTCCTGGGCCTCCTTCAGCGCCAAACCATAACCACCCAATACCTGGAGGATGAACGCCGTATATTCCGCTTTGGACCTCTGTCACCTCACGGGATAAGTGTGGATTTGAACAGTTTCCTCATTTCCCTTGCCCCAAGTCCCAAGCCTCAAACTTGGCACCGCCCTCTGGACCCATTCCATCACTGCTCTTTCGGAACTATCATCTTCTCCCTCACCTTCATCCAACTATGGCTTTCCCAACTATTTCCCCCAAACCCCAAATCCCTACCATTTATCTCTCAGTCCGGACTCACAAGCCTTATTCCTGTTGAAGTGCTTATGCCTGAAACGTTGATTCTCCTGCTCCTCGGATGCTGACTGACCTGCTGTGCTTTTCCAGCACCACACTCCCGACTCTGATCTCCAACATCTGCAGTCCGAACTTTCTCCTAGGAATAATCAATGACCTCGGAGTGAAGATGTCCCTGGATTGCACTCATCACAGTGTGTCTGAATTTTGCGTTTATTTTGGGTGAGGGCAGGCTGGATCTGAGACGAGCGCTTAACACCCAGACAATGGGAATGGTGTCAGATAGCGAAGTTAGGGTGGGCTGATATGAAGTGGAAAATTCTGTCAGAAGGTGGATCAGTACAAATGCATCATATCACTCAGACTCTAAAAGACATGCAGAAGGAGCAAATCAACGTCAGTTCAGGCACAATAACAGGTAACGTGGGAAGAAGACAATACAACACAATGAGATGGAATGGGAGTGTTTCTGAGAAAGGATTAAATATTTAAACTATTTTACACACAGACTGTCGTCACATTGGAAAAAGGAATTTTCAGCAGTGTAACGGTGATATTTGCCTATGACATCTCAATTCCAAGAGACATTGACATATTATCTTCTGCATCACCGTGGCCAAGTGAAAGCATGATCGGCCCATCAACCAGAATTCAATAAATCAATGCTCTCCTCTGCGCTGTACAATCTATATCTGCTCCTGTATTCAGATCCCAATCGCTTCACAGTCTATTTTTTTCTGCTTCCTGCCTCACGGAAACACTTGAAACTAATCAAATCCCCAGTGCTTCCGCTTTAACCCATATTTTGTAACTCTCGAGCAGACACAGGTACGCGTTTCCAATTGGCCTTTTCGAGCGCTCTCACTCTGTCTGATCTGAATGATAAAGTGCACTGTATCTGATCCGCAGGACACACTGCAGAAATTATCCCATTCCAGCGGCTGAGCTGCCTCCATTGATAGAACTGTTTCCATTGGTAGAGTATCACACAGTCACAGCGAACATCTTTTGATGTCATCCTCGAAGGTACTTGCTACAAAAATCTGAAGACGGCTGGAAACTGCTGGATTCAGAGGCCCAGAGGGAGCCTAGTGGGCCCATAAACCAGAAATCAATGGATAAAAATATTCTTCTTTTTAGTAGAATCCAATTCAGATCATCAAGTTAACACTTCCTGTGGAGAAAATGGATGTGGGAGAGCGGACAGTCTCAACTGGTTCCAGCATTTACAATCTTGGTCCGTGTGACAACAAAAGCAGAAACCTGGAACTGTTTATCTTGCTTCTGAAAAACAGGTTAGTAAATTTTGAAGAGCATCGATATTTCTCCCTGGTGTCCATGAAATGTTCAAGAGCAGAGTACGGTTCCCTGAGTATGGTCTGACTTCTGGGTTATGGACTGTGATATTCTGCTCACATGACCAGAACACATACAAAGAAATGACTCAGTGACAAGATGTGCTGAATCGGATTCTGTGAAGAACAGAAGCCGATGTAATGAAAATAGCCATAAGAGCGGGAATGCAGCAAATTATTTTCCAGACTCGAGGAGAGTGGACAGTGCTGTTTCCAAGGGGTCAATATCTGTGCAAGCAGCGTTGGGTGTTATTGTACTGCATCTTTTGTATAATGGGGCAAAAGCATGGAACTTTGGTACAGAGGGGATAACTTCAAAATCCCCAAAGAGGCAAAACACACAAATGAGGTAAACAACAAAGTAACCACACAATTTGGTGTGACATCATGCGGTAAACTTCCCTGCTCAAATTTCGTTCTAAATCGCTCTCTGACTAATTCCTAAGACTGATATTCGAACTGTGAATGGTTTGTCAATAAAAACTGCTCTGGTCTCACAACTTCAGCATTTCATACCCACCCCCTTATGTATGTCTGGCAATAGTAATTGATCCCTCACTGTGTTACTTCAGCACACGGAGAGAACAAATAACTATAAGAACAACAGTCAAGTATGTGAGGCTGGAATCGAACTTTTGACCCTGTTGATGCAGCCTGAGAGAATCTATCACTATCTGATTTAAATCAGCAAGAGGAGCTGTCTGTTCTGGCTGTGAGAGCGGTGGGGTAAAGGGGAGGACTTTGATATTCCGTACTGTAGAATCACATTGCCCTCATCATGTTAATTTTGAAAACACTCTGCAAGAAACAGCACAGTGAGAGAGGAACAGGAGGAAGCTACTCCAAATACCTGCACTATCCGCCGTTTGATATCATTGTGGCTGACCAAACACGTCAATGCCTTTCCACAGCTCATCCACAACAACCTGTCACAGAACGGGATAAAGAAATTTAACCAATCGAACATTTCTGTGCAACTTTGGGAGGGAAATGTGTTTAGAGACTGTGGGTTTCTGCACGAAATTTGCAGGTTTTGCGGGTGAGCATCTGGTTCTGATCTGATCATGATTCCGTAAAAACTCACAACCAAGAAGGTAAGGAATTTCTTCTGGTCAGTAGCAGGGACGAGAATTCCAGACGACAGGAATTAGTGATGAATCAGCACAACAGTCAATGATTCAGCTGAAAACTGAACTAAACTCCAATTCTGATGCGGTTCAAACTCACAAACTTTGAATAGCAAAGTTATCAAATTTGTAGAAATCTAACACACTTTTCATTGCGCCACAAAGCTGCACTCGCCACAATTTTACTGCACCCAAAGTTGCGGTTGTCGTGAAGAAAATGTCAACAATCACCAGGAGATACGGCGAGTTTTTCAAGGAGTAGATCTTTTATTTGCAAACAAAACCAGTGACATTCAGAAAATAAATTCTTGACTCCCCCGAAACTTGAGGTTCTTGGCATAGAGTCACAGAGTCATTAGGATATGCAGCATGGAAACAGAACCTGCTGTCCAACTTGTCCATGCCGGCCAAATATCCCAACCCAATCTAGTCCCACCTGCCAGCAACTGGCCCATATTCCTCTAAACCATTCCTATTCACATGCCTCATAAATGTTGCAATTGTACCAACCTCCACCACATCATCTGGCAACTCATTTCATTCATTGTGTGAAAAAGTTGCCCCTTTGGTTCTTTTTTAACATTCCCCTCTCAAAGTAAACCGATGCCCTCTAATTCTGAACTCCCCTACCCAGGGAAAAGACTTTGTCTATTTATAATGTCCATGCTCCATATAATTTTGTAAACCTCAGCCTCCGACGCTCCAGGGAAAACAGCTCCAGCCTGTTCAGCCTCTTCCTATAGCTCAAGTCTTCCAACCCTGGAAACATTCTTGTAAATCTTTATGAGCCCTTTCAAGTTTCACAACATCTTTCCGGTAGGAAGGAGACCAGAATTGCATGCAATATTCCAATAGTGGCATAACCAATGTCCTGTACAGCCACAACATGACCACCCAACGCCTGTACTCAACACTCTTACCAAAAAAGAAAAGCATACAAAACGCCTTCTTCACTATCTTATCTACCTGCGACTCCACTTTCAAGGTGTTATGAACCTGCACTCCAAGGTCTCTTTGTTCAGCAACACTCCCTCGTACTTTACCATTAAGTGTATTACCTGCTAAGATTTACTTTCCCAAAGTGCTGCACCTCGCATGTATCTGAATTGAACTCCATAACTTCTTACCTTTTCTTTAATCATGTTTTTTAGCTTATGAGAATGCGCAACTGTGTTAGTCAGAATTACCTCACTCCAGCTGTACAATAAACCAATAGTGTTAGTTCCCATTATCGTTCTACTTCTGCCAGTATGGTTTTTCATAAATCTACTTAATATTATTCGTTTCTCATCATTATGTATTCTACTGCCACCTATGGTACAATGAACTTCCATCCCAGACTAACCTGTCATGATTAGATATTTAACTACCCCATCTACCACAATGTTTTCCTGTCCCAAGCTGACTCTACTAACTACTGATTAGATAATTAATGTCATATTTTTCCGTCTACAAGCGACTTAAGCAGGCTGACTGAATTATCAATTAATTATTTCAAGTCATGTCCTTAGTATGTACTGTCATGACTTGTCCCAAACTGCCATGATGGTATTAGATAGGCAGGGCTGACTTTACTAATTGATATTATCTCAGCCTGCCTTTTTACCATTTTAGCCCAGTCTGACTCTGCTAGTTGGTGTAGGAGCATTCCACAATTTTTCTCCTATCCTGCCACACTGGCCCCATCCTGCCCCAGGGACCTTTTGACGAGTGTAACTTTCCGCAGACCCCTTGTAACAGATTGCCAGTAGTTTCCATGTCTTTACCTTCCCATGCTTTCATGCTCTGTATTTTCTTTACAGTGTTTGGTTCTTTCATCAGACATCTGTTTAACTTCACCCCACTTTCCAGTACCTGATCCTTATCCATGTGTGCTCTAACTTCTCAAGTATTCGGCTAAATACTCCTGGCGCTTAGCTTTACCACACGTTCAGACAGTGAATTCCAAATAAACAACACTCTCAGAGTGAAAACGTTCTTCCTATATCTCCTCTGAAATTCCTCTCCATTGCGTTTGATGGAGATCCCTGGTTGTTAACTCTTCCCATAAGAAGTATATTCCTATCACACATATCTATCCCTTTAATGTGCACCTTAATTACTTCCTCGCTCAGCCTTCTTCGCTCTCAGATAACAATCCTGAGCTGAGATCGTCTATCTTCGACATGGTGATAGTGTCGCGCTGGCAAAGAACAGCAGGTCAGGCAGCATCCGAGGAGTGGGAGAATCGATGTTTCTGGCATAAGTCTTTCATCAGGAATGAGTCTTATTGGTGGAGGCTGGGAGATAAATAGGAGGGGATTGGAGTTGGGTGCAAGGTAGCTGGGAAAGTGAATGGTGGTTCGAGGCAGGAGAGGAGGTGATATGTTAGAGGGGGAGGGATGTATGGGTCCGGAGGGCGGTGCTGAGTTGGATTCTTCGGGGGGGGGGGAGAGGAGAAATGAGAAAACTTTTGAAATCCACATTTATCACGTGTGGTTGCAGGGTCCCAAGGTAGAATATGAGGCGTTCATCTTCCAGGTGTCCGGTGGTAACGCTTTAGTGGTGGCTTATGACCGAAACGTCGATTGTTCTGTTCTGCAATTCTTATCACAGGAGAGATGTGAAAACCAAACACTAAAAAAAGGACAAATACTTATAGATACAGAGTTAATGGAATTAGACACAGTGCATACAGAAATCATTTGGCCAGTTGAGTCTGTACTGTGCCATGCAAGAGATTCACACTGCCCCACTCTATCTTTCAAAATCCGCATTTATGATCCACCTATAAAAATAGAAATTGTTCCAAAAGCTCAGCGAGTCAGGCAGCATCTTTGGAGAGAAGTCAGAGTTAACATTGCGAATTAAAAACAGTTCCAAGTAAGAGTCTTTTGACCCGAAATGGTCATTCTGTTTGCCCCGAGCTGCAATTCTGACTTTTGTCTCTGATTTACAACACTTACAGTCCATTCAGATTTTGTTTGTCATTGACCTGAATTGCACACCTTTGCATTGTGGAAAGGAATCGGAGCAGACAGAGGAGAATCACAAGGGACAGAGACAGCATGAGAGCACAAATTCCACACAGTCAGTCACACAAGTCTCGAATCGCAAGCGGGTTCCTGGAGCAGATAGGTTCAATTCTACCCACTGAGTCCTCCCAATATGCAAGCATTCATCCTGGAAGCGAATTGAACCAGATCTCACGCAGCAACAGGCGATGGTACTATCCAGGAAGTTTATGCAAAAAGAAGCCTATTACTGGAAATTAACATTAGTTTAACTATCCGAAGACTTTTTAAAACCACTTGGCCTATAGCCTCGTCTGTCTTGGCATCACAAAATTCACATCTGAATACTTCTGAAAGTTATGAGGAGTTCTGCCTCTCCAACCTTTGCATGCACTGAGTTCCAGATTTCAACCAACCGCTGTTTCAAAACATTTTTCTGTGCATTCACTCAAATCTTTCCTCTTCTATCCTTAACTCTATGCCCCCCTACCCCTCCCCCATGATCGATCTCATCATCAAAGGCAAACGTTTATTTCAGTCCAAGCCATCCATATTCCTGATTATTTTGTACATCTCAATCATGTCTCCTCTCAATTTCTTCTGCTGTAGAAAAAACCTCCAGACTACGCAATTTCTCTTCATAATTGAAACTCTTCTACCCAGACAATATCCTGGTAAATCTCTCCTGCATCATTCAAGTGCTATCATATCCGTAGTATCATGTGAATTGCAGAACTGCACACAATGGACAAGATAGAACCAAATGAACAAGTGAAATAAATGATGTAGACGTCCACAGAAAGAGGTACTTCCAAATAAATCTTATTTTCCTCACTGCTACACTGTGTCCTTTCCTGAGCCTGATGTTCCAATGATCTATGGTCCATGTTGTAAAAGCTGCTCCATGAGAAATGATCTCATAACCACGGTATCAAAATGGAATGATTGGTTTGAAAGTGAGGACATGGTTCTTATATTTTGGTACAGAGGTGCATGAAATGCCAAAGCTGGGAGTGCTCCTGGTCAAAGCCGGGGAGGAAGGGCATAACTGTCTCCGTTCATTAGATTATTAAAATACAACTGCAGCATTAACCCGCTCTGCAGATTGGCTCAGCTGAAGTGTGCTGGAGTCTTAAGCGAGAGGTCGATTAATTGAAACATTCTCTGAAATGTTCCTTAACAATGCGCTGTTTTGTTACTTTGACAGTAAAAGCTGTTTTTGATCACATCGTCGTCAAATCAGCCTCTTGCTCCCAGTAAACATTCCAATCCAGTGTATATCACTTTCTTTCCGACACAGCGACATGTCATATTCGAATTCCCTCTGTGATAATTGGAATTGACAATGTAATTCTCTGAGATGTAGCAATGCAGCATGAAGTTGATGGTGTGGTGAACACAGAAGAACAGATAACACAGAAAATTTACAGCCCAAGAACAGACCCTTTGGATGTCGAAAGCTGATCCACTGTCTAAACCTATCACCAAATTCCAAACCAACTGTATCCTTCTGCACACCATCTACTCATGCATCTCTCCAGACACACCTGAAATGAATCTATCGTGCTTGCCTCTACTACCTCTGCAGACAACAGAGTACCTACCACCCTCTGTCTAAAATGATTCCAATGTCGAACTCTCTTAAACTTTTCACCACTCACCTTGAACGCATGACATCTCATTATTGAATCTAACACCTTGGGACAAAGCCTTTCTCGATCCACCCTGGCTATAACCTTCATGATTTTGTAGACGTCAATCAGGTCCCCTTCAATCACGTTTTCTTTAATGAAAACAAACAGTACCTACTCAACCTCTCTTCAGAGCTAGCTCCTTCCATAGCAGGCAACATCCTCATAGATGTTCTCTGCAATCTTTCATAAACATGCACATCGTTTTGGTAAGTTGGAGACCAGAACAGTACACAGCATTCTAAATGCGGTTGAACCAAAATCCTGTATAATTTTAGCATGCCAGCTCTTATACTCAATGCCCCGTCCGTTGAAGGCAAGCACGCCAGATGCCTTCTTGTCCACTAGATCTACCTGTGCAGCTACATTCAGGGTACAAAGGATCTGAACTCCCAGATCGCTCTGCTCATCAACTTTACCCAAGGCTGTTCCGTTCACAGTATACTTGGCTCGAGAATTAGACTTCTCAAAATATATTACCTCACATTTGCCTGAATTCAACTCCATCTGCCAATTCTCCACTCAGCTCTCCTGTCTGTCTATATTCTCCTTCATTCTTTGACAATCCCCTTTGCTTTCTGCTACTCCACCAATCTTCGTGTCATCTGCAAATGTAATGGCGATATTTGGGTCAGCAACCCTTGGAAAATGGAGCATGGCAGCTGGTAGTAATTAGATTTGATGAATAAAATCTGGAATATAAACCCGCTCAGAGGAAGAGTGACAAAAAGTTTTAATTTGCTGAAAACCCATTCTTTCATTTCCCTTCAAAAGGGAAATCTGCCGTCCTTAACGAGACCTGCCAATATATGACTCCAGCCGGACAATAGTGCGGTTCACCCATAAATTCCCTTTGACTCAGGTCAAGGAGAGTTAAGGATGAACAACAAGTGCTGTACAGACTATGATGGTCACACTCCGTGGGAGAATAAGGAAGGATAAAAAAAGATACGTGGATGACGGGGATAATTGGGAGTCGTCTCAGCGTACACTCAAATTCAAATGCTTATCCAAACTAAACAGACACAAGGATACCCACGCCGCAATGAAGTCAGGTCCATGCGGGCGGGGTCTGTAGGAAGGGATTCAATTACCCGCTGAAGTGTAAACTCACTTGCTCAGTCACAACTTGGACTGAGCATTCACCACTCCCACATGTGAGAAGGAATCAGTCAGGAGACCAACCCGCAGAGTCACCATCAGGTTTACAAATGACAGCAAGGGTCCGATTCTGCTGTTATTTCAGGTGTTCATCCCATCCAAAAATGAACCATGTTTGGATGCCTATTTCCAGTGGAGTACACTGTTTCCTGACGTAGATCGATAATTCAAACTTAGTTGTAGGAGTCATGGTTTAGAAGTTGACAGAAGATACAACAGTTGTTTGTATAGTTGACTATGATGAATAATTTCAGGGACCTCAGGGATGTAACAATCAGGTAGAAAGGAAAAATGCCGAATGTAACTGAATCCAGACCAATAAGTGGTAATGAATTTGGGGAGTTGAAACAATAACAGTGGGGATTCTGAGTGGTGTACAGGAACAAAGAGATCTTGGAGTGGACAGTCACAGATCTCTGAAGTGTGTTGGACAGGGAGATCAGTTATTAGAGAGGTTTTTTGGATATTTTCTGTTGTTGACCACAGGCTGAGGATGATATTCGATCTTTAGCAAGCGCCAGTTTAGGAAACAACCAAAGGAATGTGCACAAGTCTGGTCAATGCAATAGTCAATTTAAAAAAAAATGTATGATAAGAGGTGGAGGGCTGAAGTATAACAGGTTGACAATCAAGACCGCTTCATCACTCAATGAATTTGCCACTGATTCCTCTCCAAGTCATGCTGGTATGTTTCTTGGAGGGTAATTTGCAAACGGTGACGTTTCAGTTCATCTTCAACCTTGTATTATAGTCCGTAAAGCTTCTGAACATTGAAGGTTCTGTCAACAAAACCTGGATGACGTACTCCAGTGAATCTTCTAGGTGGTGCACTTTGCTGCAATTGTGCCTTAGAAATTAAGGGAATAAATATTCAGGTGTTGAAGAGTGTGCAGTAAAGTGACTGCATTGTCATGGAGGGTGTCCAGTTCCTTCAGTGGTATTTCAGCGGCATCCACCAAGGGAAATGAGAGAGTTCTGTTAAAAATCTAATTTGTGCATCGCAGACGATGTAGGCTTCACGGAGACGAGAATTGAGTTGATAATCAAACAAAGTCAACCAACGGGCATGTTATTGTAGTCAACTTCTTTGTATGGGCGGTCAGATTCCATTTCTCCTAAATACTAGCTCCCAGGACGACTACTCGGAGGAATTCAGTTACAATGAAGCAATTGAATGTCAATCGAATATGATTAAATTCTCATTTGTCAGAGTTATCATTGCTGCATTTGGTCCTTCTGTGGATCAATCCAATTCCAATCGCTTTCTGATTTCAAGTTTCAATTCCCATCTGCGCCTGAAATTTCAACCCGTTTCCTCGCCGAAATTTCTCCACCTGTCTTATAACTTCGTAAAGACGCTGTAAGGGCCAGCAGAGATTTACAAACATGTTGTTAACTCTATAAAATGGAGCTTTGTGGAATGATTGGTAAGGCTGGGATTATTCTCCTTGAAACAAAGGAGGTGGAGGGGAGCTCTATAATCACATAATAACAATTGTAAACGCTCAATATTCACTGGATCTTGACAGGGTAGTTACAGGCAGATGGCTTGCCCTATGCTGTGAGGAGAGCGCCAATGGACATGAACACAGAATTAGATATTGCCTATTTAATTCAGAAATGATGAGTAATTTCTTTGCTCAGGGGTCAGAGAGTCTGTGGCATTTTTGTGGCACCCACTGTTGAGACTGCATTGTTGATTAATTTCAAACTGTGCCAGATAGTTAATCAGAAAGATGATGGAACTTTGTCGAGGTAAGTGAGAAGAATAGAGTTGAAGATTATCAGATCAACTATGAGTTCGTTGAATGGTGGGGCAGACTAGATGGGCTGAGTGGCATACTTCCACATTGTTTAACATTTGGTCTAACGCCTTATTTTATTCATAAGTTCAGAATTGTGAGGGGATGGGCTGAAGTGCTAGGAAACGTTTATTAAACCGATCAGACAGATCAGGAACAATCCTCATAAAGTCAGGAAGAAGAAATGTGCTGTGGCCTGAGTGCCATAAATGACATGGGGCACAGCACAGGTATCTGTGTCCAGAAGCTGTGATTGCTGAAGAAAGTTGGTGGAACTTATACAGTTGGCAAGTCAGTGATCACGCTGGGTGATGGATCCTTGTACCGTTCACACACAGCAGAAATTTGTGGAAGAATGAAAGGTTCGATTCATTGGAGAAGTTTTCTGCGGTTCCAATTCCGAGTTACTCTTTGAAATGCTGATCAGATCATTGTGTGAAGTGTTTGGTTAAAATACTCATGGACAACCACTGGATAAAGTTGTGCTCCCAATCTCTTGTTATCAGTACCGCTTTCTTTCGACGTAACTTCATAGAAAGACAAGATGGAACGTGGGGTGGAAAGAAAAATGCGTCCTTTCTGATTACAACAAGTTAATGTACAATTGAATAGAATGACTGCTCTCGCTCTTCATTTCGACTTTAATGTGGTGTCTGTTGCTCGTCAATTTCCCGTGCAGTAAAGCACAAGAACAAGATTCACGATCCAGTCTATACCAGAGTGTGAGGTGCAAATGAAAACTGCTGGAGGGGTTTGTGAAGTTAGCAACCAGAGTGTGACTCGAATCCGTGAATGTGGAGAACAACAGTATAATAACCCACCACCATAATCGCTCGGTCTCCTCAGCACATTTTGTAAAGCGGGGACATGTGACCTCATCAGGTTACATGCAGTGAAAGCCATGGATGAGAAATTTACAGAGGGGAATCGAATCCACTCCAATGTGTTTCTGCTTTCACCAGAATTATAATGACAGCAAATTCCAATAAATAGCCATGCTCGTCAGAATGAATAGCTGTCAGTGATACGTTCTGAGTCAGAATCAAACAGAGAACAAGACTTTTACGTCATATTCTCACCTTCATTCGACACATACTTTCTTCAGTGTCTTCCTCTCTCACGTGGAGAAGCAGCCATGGAGAGGGAGATAAAGGCGATGTTGTGGCTCAATGGCCTTTCTGACATGGCTGAACCAAAACTGGATTAAACCGCAATAAATGCTGTTTGTTCGTTTCATTTTAGTTTTGCTGCAAACTGACAATGTTCATTATAATATCGCAAGGGAATTAGATTTATCTAATTGGAACGATTAATGTTGTATTCAAATTTGCTCCGACTTTATTTCAGCTTAAGAAGAATACTTCTTAGAAAAGCAGAGTGTTAAAGTGCAATTTTGTTGTTCGTTACTTTGGCAGATTTCACCGAGTATTAAATGGACCAAACATCATGGTGTTTTCCTCACATCTTTAACGCATATGATTAAAGCACAAAGTCGATCTCCAAGCAACTGGTCACTTTCTATTCATTATGTAATATCTTCTCATCGCAATAATAAAAATCCGCTCAGTTCCATTTACAATGCTTTAAGTAGAATATTATGCCAAATCATTCAAAATTTAGGTTTTTTGGAATCGAATCTTATTCATCTGCACATCTTCACGAAATGTCTTTACATTTAAAGTCAACCAAATTAGACATTGTTTCCCCGCAACTTCCGTCCGACTGCACCCCAACCCTACTCCTTTCCCTAGCCACACGCTGTCACTCTCCTTGTGAAATTTATTCCTTGTATGTCACCAAATATGCCTTTTCAAAAATTTTGAAAGACAGATTCTCGGAGTGACAGCGATTCTGTTCTCATCATTTCTTTGTCCTTCAAAGGTTTTATTCGAAAGATTGGAATGCCTGACATCTAGATGTTTACTTACTTGAAAGAGGGAACTTTCCACCCATTTACTCTGTCCAAACATTTCATAACCAGAAAACCCCCCACTAAGTCTTCCTTGGTTCAGGGATAACTGTTCTCAATTTTCCAAGAAGACAAGTGAATAAAATCTCATCCTCAGTATACCTCGCCAGCATCGTCTCGAATGGCTTTACCCTCCAGTAAACACCATCATTATCCTCTCCGATAGAATCACAGAATCCTACAGTGTAGAAAGGACATTTCAGTCAATCGAGCCGGTGTCGACTTTCTGAAGAGCATCTCACCCAGACCTCGCTCCTCTCCCTATTCCCGTATACTTCATCTGAGGAAGAGTGAGCCCTCCCCCTTATGAATTCAAATAAACCTGTTGGACTATAACCTGTCGTCCTGTGATTTCTGACCTCATCCCCGCGTTACCCATGGCTAATTCACCTAACTTAGTTAATTCACTTCCTGGACACGAGAGGGCAATTTAACTTTGGCAATCAACCTAACCCTCCGACCAAACAGCAGTGTGAATTACTGAGTCAATGTTCCATCAAACTGAGCAATTGCTGTATCATTTTTTAATGGCTTTATAGACTGGTAACTCAGCCTCATCAAAGTAAATGAACTCAAATTCAATGTATTGAAACACTACTCTGTCCATTACAATTTCATTCGTGCTGAGGGAAATGTTTCTGCAATCATATTTGAATGTTTTTACGCTGTTTCTTCCTCACCGTCCTGCTTCCAGTAAACGCTTCAATCCAGTACAGTCTGTCAAATGCTTTTCATTCCAACACAGATACAATGTACAGATTGCTGAAGTCACGTGTTTGCATTTTCACTTGACACTCTGCCTCCCTGAGAGCTGTAGCCCTTCCCCACACTGATTCAGGCAGCACTACCCTTCCTGTGACATGCACCATCGAGAATGGAAGGACAGGATTCAATGCCCGAACTTGGGAATGGAGTGACAGTTTTAAAACATTGACACTGTTCCCAGCGGAGAATTGAGCCCTGTGACAGGCGGGTCACTAACCAGTATACTACCGATGACAGGATGTCAAAGGAGGGCCTTCAGCCAATAGTGACCACACTTGTGAAAAACAACTGCCTAATGAACTGAATCGGTTGCTTCAATGCTTATGTGTCTTGGCATCACAAGTTCACCTCTGAACATTTCTTCAGGTTATAAAGTTTTTTGCCGCTCTGAACAATGCAGGCAGTGTATTCCAAATTCCAAGTACCCACTGGCTGATAAAGTTTTTTGCACATCTTCTCAAACCCTTCTGCCTTTCTCCTTAAATCTCTGGCCCCTGCTGATCGAACCTTCCGTCAATGGGAAACTCGTTCAGTCAAATCTGTCCATACCCTAACTCATTCATGACTTCTCTACATCTCCTTTGCAATGCGACAAACAGTCCACTCTGTCCTGTCTTTCTTCACAACTCAAACGCTTCATCCCAAACAACATCCTGGTAAATATCTCCTGCAATGTTCTCAGTGTGATGACATCCTTACTATAATGCGACTTTCAAAACTGCACACAACAATCTTGCTACAGCCTAATGAGAATTTGTTTTAATATTTCTGGATTAGTATGAGGGCGATTCTGGCTAAGCAGAATTTATTACCCATTCCGAATTGCCCAGAGGGCAGTTGAGACTCAACCATATTGCTATGTGTCTGAAGTCACATGCAGGCCGCACCAAGTAAGGATTGCAGATTCCATCCTGAAATGACACCAGTGAACCAGATGTTTACTTTTCAACAATAATCAATGGATCTGTCGTAGTCATTAGATTCTTCATTGCAGATATTTGCTGAATCCAAATTTTACAATCTGGAATGGTGGGACTCAAGCCCGAGTACCCAGACTATTACCTCGGTTTCAAGATTATCAGTCCTATGAAGTTACAGCGAGACCAACGCAGAAAGCCACAAACGATGGCCTTTTCAATTTGTTTTCCCCCCAAAACTGCCCTGGGTCTTCTCCATTGGCCTGATGCTCCAATTGTCTCTGGCCTATGTCAGTAAAAACTGCTACATGGGGATTGATTTCACAACTGCGGTATCCAAATGGATCGACTTGTTTGGAGGTCCCGATGGTGGGATTGGGGCACGTTCACCCAACAACAGTGAACGCAGAAGCAGCACAGACAGAACAGTATGAATGTGAAAGGGAGTGATAGATTGTGCATTGCCTCAGAGAAATGGGAAGAGGGACGGAAAGGAGATTTAATGATCGTGGGAAGGAGAGGAATCTCCGACAACGAGTGTGTTTGAATTCTGATATATTAAACGCAGAGATGCGAGAGAGCGGAATTTGAAGTTAAAACAATTAATTTCTTACCGTGGGTCTCAAAAAGGACAAGGGAGAGAACATTTAGTGCTTTGATTTGGATTCGAACAGAGGTTGCTGTAGTCACAATGCAAAATACAGACAACCACGAACACAGAACAGGATATTTGCAAGCAGCAATAAGTATACTAGCAGAGGATATGTCGGAAGAACAGCAAATGTACAATAGTGAACAGTGACAGACATGTGGGAACTGAGAATGAGCTGAATCTTTAACTTCGGTGTCCTCAGAGGCTGTGGAGATCCCTTGAATGAGAATGTTGAAAACTGAGATTGATAGATTTCGAGAATCATCAAAGACTCGGGGGACAGTACGGGATATTGTTGAAATGTATGCTTCAACAGCATCTTAGCTTAACATCGACGACTTCACCAGTTTCCTCAAGGCCATAATCAGTGTTGCAGATAATTACACATAAACCCAATTCCCAGGCTCGGAATCAGAGAAACTGCAGCACAGTCACCCAAATCCGGAAATGGGGATGGAAATGAGTGCGCGGAGTTACTCTTTGGCTCCAGTGATGAAATAAGTGAGCGTGCGGTCCTTCTATGATGGTATAGTGCCGCAAGAAATTCCTCGGTTGAGTGTGCTCCTGCTCAAGGGAATGGTTGTCCCGGTTTATACGATCATTTCGATTTACAGTGTATTTTGCTAAGACAGCTGAGTGGCACAACTGGAGCGCGTTGAGCCCTAAAGTTTGCAGTGTTGGGTTTAAAAGATAATTTTGCTATTTGGATCAGTTTCTCATACTGGCGGTGGCAGCTGCATTTGCTTGCATCAGTTCAGTATCAGTTTCTTCCACACAGTAAAGACTTCAACCTGGAGAAGGCGGTGTTGGGGTGATATTTTAAAATAGTCATCCTTGGGGTTGGGACACGGAAACGGTGATGTTTACTTTCGACAAATAAAACCCGGAATGCGAGCCTGACCTCAGGAACAGAGATCATGACTTTAATTTCTTGAAATCACATTCATTCTTGTCCTTTTTTCAGGGGATTCTACCATCTTTAGCCAGTCCTACGAGAGTCTCCACGACCAGAACAACATTAGCTGACCCTTAATTCAAGAATCCCCATTGTGTGGGGAAGCAGGCTAGTGGACTTCCAGTCCACACTGTCCCACTGAAGCGCATCCCAACAGACCCCACAATATTTCCTATCCCATAAGCCTGAATTTCCCATTGCTGGTGCCTGTAACCGGCACATCTTTGCTCAGAGGAAGGAATAAAAACTCAAACACAGAGAGAATGTGCAGACTGCCCACAGACAGACACCCGAGGCTGAGATCGTACCCAGCTGTGTGGTGCAGCCAGGCAGCAATGAACAAGGGGCGATGAATAATTGTTGTTCTGACCAGTGATACACCCTGTGGGAGATTGAGAAACAAGGGAAACACATTCACAACATGGCCAACAGGATTTGCATATGTGTGGACAGAATAAGAAAGGATTGTTCACCCTGTGCAGAACAAATTACGCCGATACCACAGAGAAAGCAGGGAAATGTGCGAACGGTCGGAAGGGAGTCAATTAACCCCAGAAATGGAAACTCATTTAATCAGTAACACTGGCGAGAGGCCGTTCTCCAGTCCCGTGATGGGAAAGGATCACTGAGCAAAACAACCTCTGGAGACTCCAGCAGGATTACATATCTCATCAGGTGATCGATTATGCTGTCAATGCTGCTGTTAATCCCAACCAACAGCCTGCTCCATAGCGTCAGTCAGAAAGTCATACAGCATGAAAACAGGCCCAACCAATCATTGCTGAACATTCTGCCAAACTAATCCATTCCAGTCTGCCTCCTTCTGTACCCACCGAGTGGAAATAATGTCCTTGTAGTTTTATTACTGCATCGTTAATCTAAAATCCCAGGTTATGTTTTGGGGACAAATGTTTCAGGTCCTGGCATGACAGATGGTGGAGTTTGAATTCAATAAATACCTTGAATTAAAGTGTCTCGTGATGACCTGAATCAGTTGTGTGGAAAATCCCATCAGATTCACTAATGCCAGTTCGGGAGGCAAACTGCCACAGTCATGTGTTCTGTCCCACATGAGCTTCAAGATGCGTTGACTTTTAACTGTCCTCTGGGAAATAACTGATGTACTAGGCTTGAATGAATAGAGTTTATTTTAAAAATTTCACTTTGCCATTCATGTATGGAGACATTTGTGCTTTAAATGTTGCAAATGTACCCTCATCCATCACTTCCTCAGGAAGTTAATTCCACACTCTCTCAAGAAAAATGCCTCACATGTCTTTTATTAAAAGAAAAATTCTCTCTTTTCCTCTGAAACATAGGCCGTTTCGTCTTGAAATCCCCCTCCTTGGAAAAGTCAACTCTCGTTAACTCGAAATTACCTCTTAATAAGTCATAAACTTCGATTAGATCGAACGCTCAAACCACTATTCTAGAGCGAAAACAGTCTTCACTAGGAGAAAGTGAGAACTGCAGATGAGAGATCAGAGTCGACAGTGTTGTGCTGGGAAAGAACAACAGGTCAGGCAGCATCTGAGGAGCAGGAGAATCGACGTTTCGGTGAAGAACCTGATGAATGACACTTGCGTGAAAAGTTGATTCTCCTGCTCCTCGCATGCTGCCTTTCCTGTTGTGTGTTTCCAGCACCTCAATCTTGAATCTGAAAATAATCTCAGCCTATCCAGCCTTTCATTATAACTCAAACCTTCCTCACGTGGCAACGTGCGTGCATACCTTTTCCGACCCTGCTCCAGCTGAGTAATATCATTCGTACAATTGGACGACCAGAACTGGACATAATGTTCCAGAAAAACTTCAATGTCCATGTCAATGTCCAACAAAACTTCAGCATAACGTCCCAACTCCTATACACAAAGGAGAAGTATGCCAAATGCCTTTTAACCATCTGGTCTGTATGTGATGCAAACTGCAAGGAATTATGTTCCTGCACCCCTAGCTTCCGTGTTCTCCAACACTGCGTAAAAGCCCTTATCACTAACTATATCAGCCCTACTCTTGTTGTTGTACCAAAATGCAATACTTTCCGTTTATCCAGATTGAACTCCATGTTACATTTTTCAGTCCAACGACTCATTGGATTAGGATCCTTTTAAATCCTAGTTAATTTTCCTCGCTGTCTACAATTCTGATGTCGCCTGCAAACCTACGAAGGATGCCTGCAGTGAGTTCCACTGTTTTCTCATGTAGATCAATGATTCATATTTACTTGTTTAATTGTAGTGGCCGTGATTCAGCAGTGTGCAGATCATACAACAACTAGTCATGCAATTAACCATGAGGAAGAAGGCCGCAGACTGTAGGGCGATACCAAACAATTGGAAAAAAATGGTGAAAGGAATTCATTCCAGGGAAGTGGGTGATAGTGAAGCAAATTCAAACTTCAAACCAGCCGCCCACGTTCCAGTTGTGGCACTCAGCTGTCTCAGCAAGATGCTCTGGAGAATGCTATGTCATTAAAAACGGGAACAAATTTTCCCTTCTGCCCTGCCTTTGAGCAGGAGCACTCCCAATCTCGGAATTGCATGCGCCTCTAAACCGTTATAGAAGTACCGTGCATTCAACGTTTGTGTCACTGGAGACATCGAGTATGTCTGCGACCTCATTCCCATATCTATTTCTGGTTGGATCTTCGCGACTGTGCCACTCAGGTCCTCTGATTCTGGGGCTGGGAATTGGGACTATGTGGCAGCAGTGGTTACTGCCCTGTGGGGGGAAGCTGGTGAAGTAACCGATGTTAAACTGCATTACTATTGAAGCATACATTTCAACAAAACCTGCACTGTCCTCAGAGTCTTTGATTTTTTGGAGAAATCTATTTATCTCAGCCTTCAGAATATTAATGATGGAAGAAACATAGCCTCCGGGGGCATCAGCCCATTAAACGGTCAGCCCATTCTTAGTTCCCACATAGAACATAGAACATAGAAGAATACAGCGCAGTACAGGCCCTTCGGCCATCGATGTTGCGCCGATCAAAGCCCACCTAACCTACACTAACCCACTATCCTCCATATACCTATCCAATGCCCGCTTAAATACCCATAAAGAGGGAGAGTCCACCACTGCTACTGGCAGGGCATTCCATGAACTTACGACTCGCTGAGTGAAGAACCTACCCCTAACATCAGTCCTATATCTAAACCCCCTTACTTTAAAGCTATGCCCCCTTGTAATAGCTGACTCCATACGTGGAAAAAGGTTCTCACTGTCAACCCTATCTAACCCTCTAACATATCTGCCACTGTTTGCTAAGGACTGATATTGTGCATTTGGTGACCTGCCGAACATTTCCTCTGCTACTGTATCTATTGCGGGCTGTTAGCGTACTTGCGTGTGGGATGCCGTGATCGTATAGTGGTTAGTACTCTGTATTGTGGCCGCAGCAACCTCAGCTCGAGTCTGAGTCACGGCAGTAATTGCTCCATCTGCCCCTGCTTTTGTGAAACACAAAGGAATCAATTGTTTTAACATAGTATTTTTTCCAAGGTGATGATTTTCTTTCCATCAAATTCTGCTCGCTCACATCTCTGTGTTTCAGCATTCAAATCCACCCGTTCTCAGAGATTTCTTCACTCCTAAGATCACTAACCAAACCTTCCGTCCCATATCCCCATTTCATTAATTTGGAGATGCCAGTGTTGGACTATGGGGTACAAAGTTAAAAATCACACAAAATCAGGTTATAGTCTTACAGGCTTATTTGAAGCACGAGCTTTCGGAGCGCTGCTCTTTCATCATGAAGTTGTGGAGTCATTTCCTACTTCATTAAGGCACTGCAGAATCTAACACTGACTCTCACATTGATACCATTCAGTCTGTGATGCTGCGGTCACTGTTGCTGGGTGAACGTGCCCCAACCCCACCATCTGGACCTGCAGACCAGTTGATCCATTTGGCTACCGCTGTTGTGAGGCCAATCCTCTGGTAGCAGCTTTTACTGACATGGACTCGCGATTATTGGCAGTTAAGCTCAGGAAGATGACAGAGGACAATATCGAGGAAAAGGGACTTCATTGGGAAAGATTAGTTTCACGGGTTTTCTGCAATGGCCGAGCTCCAATACGACTGGACTGTTAACTCAGACACCAAGCAAATGAACCAGGGACCCGGGTTTGACTCCAACCATGCCAGGTGTTAGAATTGGGATTCAATAAACATCTGAAATTACGAATCTAATAACTCCTATAAATCAATGGTCAATTGTTGAAAAAGCAAGACCATCGGGTTCAGTGACGTCCTTTGAGGAAGAAAATTGCCATTCTTAACTGGTCGGGACTCCATATGGCTCCAGACTCACTGCAATATGGTTGAGTCTCAACTGCCTGCTGTTCAATTGGGATAGCAATAAATACTGCCGAGCCAGTGACGCCCTCAGTCTGCAACAGAACAGGGGGAAAAAAGTGCATTCGGCTCTAGCTAGAATACTGTGTGCAGTTCTTCAATTCACAGCATAGCATGGGTGTGATCGCACTTGGAACGGTGCAGGAGAGATTCACTGGGATATTGTCTGGGCTGAAGAGTTTCAGTGATGAGGAAAGGTTGGACAGACTGAGGTTGTTTATCGCAGAGTAGAGAAGGTTGGAGAAGACACGACTGAGATGTACAAAATAATGAGGGATATGGATAGGATAGACTCAAAGAAGCGTTTCTTATTGATGTATGGATCGAACACCGGGGCCAATAGATTTCGGGAAAAGGCAGAAAGGTTTGAGTAGATGTGCGGGAAGGGACAGAGAGGCTGAAACGGTCAGAGAGGCGGAAACCCTTCGCACCTGAAAAAATTCAGATGTGAATTTGTGATGCCAAGACATATAAGACTATGGGCTAAACGATGAAAAACTTGATTCAGGTCGTTAAGCAGTTGTGTTGGACAAGTGCGGCCACAACAGGCTGAAGGGCCTCCTTTGATGTTGTTGTCCTACACAGTATGGTGGTTAGTCTCCCCTCCTGTCACAGGGCTCAATTCTCCTCTGAGGGCATCGTAAATGTTTTAAACTTGTCGCTCTGTTCCCCAGTGAAGGTTATTAATGCCTGGTCTTCCATTCTCGATGGGACATGTCACAGGAAGGACACTGCTGTCTGAATCAGCGTAGGGAAGGACTGCAGCTCGCGGTGAGACAGTGTCAGTGAAAGTGCAAACACGTAACTTCTGAAAACTGCACATTGCGTTTCTGTTGCAATGAAAACCATTACATAGAGTTATTCCTGACTGATATGTTTATTTAAAGCAGGCATCTGAGGAAGTAAACAGAGCAACCCCATTCAGACCTGAGTGCAGAAACATTTCCTGCAGCACTAACGAGGTTGTACAGCATAGAACCGCATTTTAATGCATTGAATTCGGGTTTATGGGCGCAGATTGTTTTCACTAGTCTGTGGTACCAGTGTATAAAGCCATTAATCATGATGCAGACGGTGGTCAATGTGATGGTACATTTGCTGAATAATTCGCACTGCTTTTATGTCTGTAGGTTAGGTGGATTGGCCATGTTAAGTTGCGCTGATGTGTCCAGGGAGTGAATTCAGTAAGTTTAGTGAATGAGCCATGCGTAACGCAGTGATAAGTTCAGCAGTCACACGATGCCAAGTTTTATTCCAGCAGGTCTATTTGAAATAAGAAGCCAGAGGCGTGCAGGGATAGAGACGGGAGCTAGGCCTGGTTGAAATGCTGTTCAGAGTGTGCCTACAGACTCCAATGGCTGAATTGTACTTTCTGCATTTTAGGGAATCTGTGATTCTATCAGAGAGGACACTGCCAGCGTTTACTGGGCTGCTAAGGCATTAGAGACGATGCTGACGGCGTTTCGTGGGAATGGAATTTTATTTATTTGTGTTCTGGAAAATTTGAAACTGAACGAAAGAAAACCGAATGTAAGTTTTCCAGAGTATGTGCGGTTTGGAGAGAGGAAATAGGTGGTAAATTCACTCTTTCAAGTTCGCAAATGTCTGAAAGTTCACGCTTTCAACACTAATGATGTCGGACAAAAAATGATGGGAACCGATTTTCTGTCACTCAGAGAATCCGTTTCCAAAATATTTGGATAGGAACATTTAGAGACACACAAGCAGTGAGTTTCACCAGGAGAGACAGCCTGTGGCCAAGTAAAAGTGTAAAAGTGGGATGTGGGGGATGGAAGGTGCGAGGAAACAATGTCTAATTTGGATGACGTTAGATGTAAAGAAATATCGGAAACGTATGCAGCTGAATAAGATTCAGCAAAAAGAAGCCTCGGAGTTTTGAAAGATTTCAATTAATATTATAAAGCATTATAAATAGAACAAGCAGATTTGATATATTGTCAAGGAAAGATCTTCCATAATGAACAGAAAGTGACCCGTCTCTTGTAGAAAGATTACCTGCTTTAATCACATGCCGTAAAGATAGGTGGACGATCGCCATGATGCTGGGTTCATTTGATACCCACTGAACTCTGCCAAAGTAACTGAGCATCAAAACTGATATCTTGTTTTGTAGTTCAACCTTCTGTTTCTCTCTTCAGTATTTCGTTTAAGCTGAAACAAATTCGGAACAAAATTGAATACAACACTAAACGTTCCAATGATAGAAATCCAATTCACTTCCTATCATTGGAATGAACAGAATGAGGTTGCAGCAAAAGTAATAAAATGAAACGAACAAAACTGCATTTCCGGGAATTTTACCCAGTTCAGGTTTAGCCATATGAGAAAGACCATCGAGCTAATACATCTCCTTCATTTCTCTCTCCATATATACTTCTTCACATGAGAGAAAAACTATCTGATGAAATTATGAGTCAAGATTAAATGTGCATGTGAATGTGACGGAAATTTCGTGTTCGCTGGTTCATTCTGAGACTGTTCCGACTCGTAATGAATCAAGGACAAGGTATTCCTTCCAAGGATGAGGTCAATTCCTTGGATTTTTCTGGTACTATTATTCGGTTGAAAGCAGAAACAAAATGATGTGCATTCTTTTCCGCTCAGGGAATTTCTTATCCCCTCGGTACACCATATGTAATTTGATGTAGTCACAAGTGAACCCCTTTGCCATGGGCTGAAGTAGCCCAGAGGTTAAGTGGACGAGTTGCTCTTTCATTGAGCATGTGTGGGTTTGAATCCTACTCTGGCTGTTACTTCCATCATAAGCAGCTGTGGTTTTCCTTTGTGCCTCGCATCTTTAGTATACATTGGATGGAGAATCTTGCTCGTGCCCTTCATTGCACTGGAGATTTGTGATAACTCGATACCACATCAAGGTTGAAATAAAGCAATTTGATTCTGTTGTAAGTTAAACTGGGATAATAAAATTGAGTGTAACATTTCTTTTATCCATTCATTCCATCTTGACTTTCTCTGAATTTACATCGAATGAAAAAGAAACAAATAAGGAAAGATCGAGAGCAATAGTTTATCCAATGGGATTGTGAATGAGTATTTAAATGTAACACTCGCCACAAAGTTGTGATCAGTATTTCAAACAGTCAATTGGAATTGGAACTGCAGAAAACTTCTCCATTGAAACAAACTTTTCATTCTTTCACAAACTATGCTCTGTGAATCATACCACAGTCCATCATCCAGCATGATCACCAACTTGCCAACAACATTAGATCCGCCAATTTTATTAGCAATCACACCTTCTGCACTTACCCACCTATGGTATGCCCAGTGCCATTTGTTGTCTCCAGGCCACAGCACATTTCTTCTTCATGAACTTATGAGCCTAGTTCCTGATCTGTCTGATCAGATGGAGAAACCTGTTCAATCACTTCATCCCATCCCCTCAGAATTCGAAACTTATCAATAAAATACTGCGTAAGGCCAAATGTTGTAGGATTGGAAGTCGGCCATTCAGCCCATCGAGTCTGCTCCACTATTCAACGAACTCATGGCTGATCTGATAATACTCAACTCCAGTCTCCTGCCGTACCTTGACAGTGCTTCACCGTCTTTCTGATTAAATATCTGTCTGATACAGTTTGAAAATACACCACAATTCAGCCTCAACAACCGTTTCGGTAAAGAGATCCACCGATTCACTTGCCCCTGAGCAAAGAAATTGCTCCTCATTTCTGAACTAAATAGGCAATAACTAATTCAGAGTTCATGTCCTCTGGTGCTCTTCATACCAGAGGGTAAACCACCTGCCCGTATCTACCCTGTCAAGGTCCCACGAATATTGAACGTTTACAAATGTAATTATGTGATTATAGAACTCCCCTCCACCTCTTTTGTTTCAAGAAGAATAATCCCAGCCTAAAAAAATCATTCCACAAAGCTCCATTTTCTCCAGTGTTAGCAACATCGTTGGAAAGCTCTGCTGTCCCCTTGAGCGTTCTTACGCATTATTAAGGCAGGTGGAGACATTTATGTGATGCAACGTTTGAAATGTCAAGCACAGAAGAGACTGGAAATTGAAATCAGTTAGCGATTGGAATCAGATTGGTGCACACAAGGACAAATACAGTTATGATAACTCTGACAAATGAGAACCTAATCACATTCAATGGTTTTTCTGTAACCTATTTCCCCCGCAGATTACAACAGGACCTGGACCAGATGGGCCAATGGGCTGAGAAGTGGCAGATGGACTTTAATTCGGAAAAATGCGAGGTGCTGCATTTTGGGAAAGCAAATCTTAGCAGGACTGATACTCTTAATGTTAAAGTCCAAGGGAGTGTTGCTGAACAAAGAGACCTTGGAGTGCAGGTTCATAGCTCCTTGAAAGTGGAGTCGCAGTTCGATAGGATCGTGAAGAAGGCGTTTTGTATGCTTTCCTTTATTTGTCAGAGTACCGAGTACAGGAGTTGGGAGGTCATGTTGAGGATGTACAGGAGATTGGTGAGGCCACTGTTGGAATATTGCGTGCAATTCTGGTCTCCTTCATGTCGGAAAGATGTTGTGAAACTTGAAAGGGTTCAGAAAAGATTTACAAGGATATTGCCAGATTTGGAGGATTTGAGCTACAGGGAGAGGCTGAACAGGCTGGGGAAGTTTTACCTGGAGCGTCAAAGCCTGGGGGGTGACCTTATAGAGGTATACAAAATTATGTTGAGCATGGATAGGATAAATAGACAATGTCTTTTCCCTGGGGCTGGGAAATCCAGAAATGGAGGGCATGGATTTAGGATGAGAGGGGAAAGACATAAAAGAGACCCAAGGGGCAACTCTTTCACGCAGAGGGTGGAACATGTATGGAATGAACTGCCAGAGGATGTGGTGGAGGCTGGCACAATTGCAACTTTTAAGAGGCATTTGGATGGGTATGTGAATAGGAAGGGTTTGGAGGGATATGGGCCGGGTGCTGGCAGGTGGGATTAGATTGTTCAGTTAACAATATCTGTTAAGCATGGACGGGTTGGAGCAAAGGGTCTGTTTCCATGCTATACATCTCTATGACTCTATGACTCCACATAAACACTTTGACAACAAAAACATGTCCGTTGGTAGACAGTTTTTGATTATAAACTTAACTCATTGCTCCGTGAATCCTACACCGTTTGCAAGGCAACAATGTGATGTCGAACTGAGCTCTTTCCATTTGCCGAGATGGCTGTAACTTCAATTGCACTTAAAGAACTAGTCACCATTCATGACAATGCAGTCACTTGATTTTACCCTATTCAATACATGAATATTTATTCCTTTCACCGCTAAGGCACAATTACAGAGAGTGCACCAACGACACGATGCACAGGAGTAAGTCATCCGGGCATTTTTGACAGAACATTCAAAGCTCAACTGCAGTACTGACTATAAGGACAAGGTTGGAAGATGCAACGAAACGCCACCATTTGCAAGTTTCCCTCCAAGGCCCATCGCACCCTGACTTGGAAATTGAATCAGTGATAAGCTCATTGAATAGTGAAGCAGTATTGATGGGCAAAGTTGCATCTTTTATCTTAAAATTTAATAAATGTTGATTAAAGCGGTGACCAGACGTGTGCTCAGTCCTTCAGCTGTTCACTAAACTGGTGTTTGCTAAAATTTTACTAACATCCACAGACTGTGGTCAACAATAGAAAATATCCAAAAAAACATCTCAATCAAATAATTCCCCTCAAGATGAAAGTGGTGCTGGAATTGCACAGCAGGTCCGGCAGCATCTGAGGAAAAATCAATGTTTCAGTCAAAAGCCCTTCATCAGGAATGAGACTGGGAAACTATGGGGTGGAGAGATAAATGGGAGGGTGTGGGTCTGGAGAGAAGGTAGCTGAGAGTGCAGTAGGTGGATGGAGGAGGGAGTGAAGGTGATATGTCAGAGAGGATTGTGGAGCGGATAGGTTGGAATAAAGATACACAGGTGGGATAGGTCAGGAGGACGGTGCTGAGCTGGTATAAGATGGGGAGAGCGAATGAGGAAACTGATGAAGTCCACATTGATGCCATGGGGCTGAACGGTCCCAAGGAAGAAGATGAGGCGTTCTTCCTCCACGTGTTGGGTGGTGAGGGAATGGCGATGGAGGTGGTCCAGGACCTGCATGTCCGCGGGAGAGAGTGAGGGGGAGTTCAAATCTTTGATCATGGGGCATTGAGTTGATTCTTTCAGGTGTCCTGCAGGTGTTCTCTTACGTGGTCTGTCAGAAGACATCCTGTCTCCCAAATTTAGAGGAGACCACATCTGGAGCAGCAGATGCAACAAATGACATGTGTGGAAGTGCAGGTGAACCTTTTATGGATGTGTATGGCAACTTTGGAGCCTTGGACAGAGGTGAGTGCAGGTTTTGCAATTCCTGCAGTGACTGGGGAAGGTGCCAGGAGGAAATCGTCGTCCATTGGAAGGTGTGGACATGAACAGGTATTCACAGAGGGTAAGGTCTATGGGGAAAGTGGATAGGTTTGGGGAAGGAAAATATATTCCTGGTGGTGGGGTCAATTATGAGGTAGCGTAAATGTTGGCGGATGATGTGATTTATGCGGAGGTGGTTGGAATGGAAGGTAAGGACTTTCCTCTGTCCTTGTTTTGTTCTTGCTGTGTTTGTAGGTGTGGGGTTCATGGACGGAGGTGTGGGACATGGCTGAGATGCGTTAGAGAGCATCTTCAACCACATGGGAGGGGAAGTTCCGGTCTTTAAAGAAAGAGGCCATCTGGTGTGTTCTGCGGTGGAACTGGTCCTCTGGAAGCAGACGCAGTGGAGGCGGAGGAGTTGTGAACACCGGATAGCATTTGTGCAGGAGGTGGGTTGGGAGGAGGTGCAATCCAGATAGCTGTGCGAGTCAGTGGGTTTGTAAAGAAACATCTGTAACACTGACCTCCAAATGTATTTTGCCTCCTCACCCCATCAACATTCCGCCAAGACCGTTCCCTCCAAGAAAACCTAGTCAAGTCCACGCCCTCCAATGACCCACCCTCCACTCCCAGCACCTTACTCTGCCACCACAGGAATTGCGAAATCTTAGCAACACACCCGCCACCTCCACCCAATGCCCCAATGAAGCCTTCCAGATCCATCAACATTTCACCTGCACTTCCACACATGTCATTTGTTACATTCGTTGCTCCCGATGCAGTTTCCTCGACAGTGGGTCGACCAGACACCTTCTCACAGAGCGCTTCAGAAAACATCGCCAGGACACCGGCAACAATCAACCCCAACGCCCCTGACCGAACACTTCAACTCCCCCACCACTCTCCCGAGGACATGCAGATCCTGGGCCTACTCCACCGCCACTCTCTCACCACCCGCGCCTTGTGGAAGAAAGTCTCATCTTCTGCCTCGTGACACTTCAATCCCGTTGCATCAATGTGGATTTCTCCAGTTTCCTCATTTCCACTTCCCATCTTACCTTAGTTCCAACCTTCCACCTTGGCACCGTCCTACTGACCAGTCCCAGATGTGTATCTTCCTTCCCACCTATCCGCTTTACCCTCTTCTCCGACCTAGCACTCTTATCCCCACCTCTATCCACCTATTGTACTCTCAGCTAAATGCTCCCAAGCTCCACCCCTCCCATTTATCTCTCCAACCTCGCGGCTATCAGCCTTAATCCTGATGAAGGGTTTTTGCCCAAAACGTCATTTTATTCTGCAACTCGGATGCTGCCTGACCTGCTGTGCTTCTTCAGCACTATCCAATCTTGACTATGATCTCCAGCATCTACAGTATAGACTTCCATCCAACTGATTACCCTGTCCATTGTTCTTCAGCGATCATGAATGTCCACTCCAAGATCTCTTTGTCTGTCTACACCACACAGAATACTCACTGTTATTGTTTCTTCTCCCCAATTTCGGGAACACTCATTGGTCTGGATTGAATTCCATTCGCCCTTTTTCCCTTCTACCTGATTGATGCACCCCTGCAGTCTCTGACATTCTTAGTCATAGTCAACGACACGATCAGTATCATCAGTAAACGTCTAAGTCATGTCTCCTACAACTAAGTCCAAATCATTGGTCTACATCAGAAAACAGTGGAACTCCACTGGAAACACGCATCCAAACATGATTGGGATTAACAGCTGCAATAACAGCAGAATCGAACTCCTGCTGTCATTTGTAAACTCGCTGGTGACTCCGTCAGTTGGTCTCCAGAGTGATCACTTCTCACATATGGGAGTGGTGAATGACCTGTGCACACTGTGACCGAGTAAGTGAGTTTACACCTCAGCGGGTAATTGAATCCCTTCCTGCAGTCATCCCATGGCCCTAACTTCTTGGTGCTGCGGGTATCCTTGTGTCTATTTAGTTTGATAATCAATTGAATTCGAGTCAACATAGAGACGATTCCCATTTTCCCCGTTGCCCATGTACTTTTATTCTTCCTTATTCTCACACGGAATGTGGCTATCATTGGTCTGAAGAGCATATGTTGTTCATTCTTAATTCTCTTTGAACTGAGTCAGAGGGCATTCATGGATGAACCGCATTGTTGTGGGTCTGGAGTCACATGTTGACAGGACACGTTATGGTCGGCAGATTTCCCTTTCGAAGGGACTTGAATGAATGAGTTTTAAGCAATATAAAGTTATTGTCTCTGTTCTTGAGATTGGGTTTATTTTCCAGATTTTATTCAACGAATTTAAATAAGAGCAGGTGCCACGCTCCAGTCTCGAAAGATTACTCGCCGAATAGATGGCCGCTGCACTAACAACTCCCTGTTAAATTTCTCCACTCAAAGAATGACATTGTTAATCCAGATTATCCCAGGTGGAGAGAGAGTAGGACGCGTTTCTATGTTGGAATCGAAACAATGTACGCTGGATTGGAGTGTTCACTGGAGCAAGAGACTGATGTGGAGATGATGTGAGCAAAAGCAGTTCTTACTGTCAAAGTAACAAAATACCGTTTTGTTAAGGAAAATCTCTGAGAATGCTTTCAAGACATCGACCTCTAACTTAAGGCTCCAGCACGCCTCCTCTGAGCCAATCCTCAGTGCGGGTTACTACTGCTTCTGAATCTTAACAATATAATTAATTGAGACCAATATGCCCTTCCTTTGACCAGAAGTACTCCCAGCCTCAGTATTTCACGAGCTTGCATAAATATTCTGCATTGTGTCCGCAGGAAGCTCGTTAGAATTCGAGTCATTGCATTTTATTCCTTGTGACCCATGCCGAAGAAACACAGAAATAAATTAACTGATTTTACATGAAATCAATCTCAAAGAGTATGATATTTTTTTCCATCAAACCCCTATGTCTCTCACATCTCTGCAAGTCATATATCAGGATTCAGACTCACCCATTCTCGGAGAATTCCCTCCCTCCCGCAACCACTTACCTCCTTTAAGATCCCCCTCCCATTCCCTTACAATCACTTTCACATTGACCTCGTTCAGTCTTTGACCATGCTCAAATCTCACCATCGGGACCTTCAAAACGGTTGATTCATTTTGATACCGCGGTTGTGAGATCAATCCTCATGTCGCAGCTTTTACTGACATGGACCAGCGATTATTGAAACATCAGGCTCAGGAAAAAGGTACAGGGCATCATTGAGGAAAATAAACTTTAATCAAAAAACGCCAGTATTTGTCGACTTCCGCATCATTTATTTCATTTGTTCATTCGGCTCTGGCGAGACTATTGTGTGTAGTTATGCAATTCACATTATAGCAGAGATGTGATAGCACTGGAAACGATGCTGGGGAGATTTGCCAAGATATTGTCTGGGCTGAAGAAGAGAGATTGGACAAACAGGAATTGTTTTTCTTAGAGCAGAGGAGATCGAGGGGGGCATGATTAAGATGTAAAATGTACTGAGGGATATGGATAGCATTGACTGAAATATATGCTTCACTTTGATGGAGATTTCGATCACGGAAGGCCATCGATTTAAGGTCAGAGACAGAAAGATTAGAGTGAATGCGTGGAAAAACGTTTTCAAACAGTGGGTGAATGAAATCTGGAACACAGCGTATGCAAGAATCGAAGAGGCAGAAATCTACATAACTTTCCGAAGTATTTAGATGTAAATTTGTGATGCCAGAACATATAAGGCTATGGGTCAAGTGATTTAAAAAGGAGTTAGGACATTTAAGTGATTGTTATTCAGCAATAAAGATACTCCGTTCGAAGTACGGGTTATTAATACCTGCACTTCCATTCTCGAAGGGACATGTCACCCTAAGAACTGTGCTGTCTGAATCAGCGTGGGGGAGTCCTCCTGCTCCCGGGGAGACAGAGTGATACTGACAGTGCAAATACGTGACTTCTGCAAACTGTACCTAGTGTCGGTGTTGGAATGAAAATCATCACATGCTTTTTCTCCGGAGTGAATATTTATTTATAGACGCTAGATCAGGAAGATATACATTCTACTGCCTTTTCCCTACTAACCCATACCACTGAATAACGGCACTATGTAGGACAATTTCTCTCTGTACACCTCGTCCAATCCTCTTTGACCCCCAATACTTCCCCATATGGCACCATTTCACGAAATCCCAGAAGGTGTAATGTTTCTCATTTATGATGTCTCTCCTCACTGTGTAAGGTTCCAGTGATTTATCTGTCCATCACTCAATTTAGCAAACTGCATTTCCAGCTCACAATGTGATATCGTCTGGACAGGGGAGCGAAAAACAGAGCGGGTGACAAACGTGTGTACACATTCGTTCTGACTGTAAGCAAAAAAGACCTCGAGCCTCTAGGTTCCTGTCACTGCAACTTCCAATGTGTTCCCAAGCCTCCATTTCAGTTTGGTCTGCTGCAGAGCTCCCGCATAGCACAGCGCGATTTGGAAGAGTGGCACGTCATTTCCTGCTGAGACACCGTGCAATCTTCAGTACCCAGTATCAAGTTCAATCATTTAATACCCTGTCCACCTTCTTTCACGTTCCTGCCCCACCTACACATACCATTCAATCCATAGGCGGATCGTTTGGCTCGAAAATCTCTCCCCAGATGCACTAGACCTGCTGGTTTTGGTCCGTTATTTCTGCTTTTCTTTTGATAACTTTATTCAGTTCGGATTGTCAGCCTTCAGGAAACGTGTGTTTGCACCGGCGCGTGGTCACAGGAGATTTACCAAGGTGGTGCCTGAACTCGACCATTCACCCAGCGAAGATAAGTGAAAGTGACGACTGCAGTTGTTGGAGCTCAGAGTCGAGAGTGTGGAGCTGGAACGGCACAGCACGTTAGACAGTATCTGAGGAGAAGAGAATCGATGCTTCTGGCACAAGCCACCGCCATTGCATTACCAGCCGATGCCTGGAGAAAGAACGTCTCATATTCCACCTTAGGAACCTGAAACCACATGGGATAAATGTGCATTTTAATAGCTTCCACATTTTACCTCCCCCCACATTATCGCTTTCAAAAGCCTCCAACTAGGCACTGCTCTCTGGACCCCGACAACAATCCCGCCTCTGAACTACCACATTCTCCCTCACCTTGATCCACCTATCACTTTCCCAGCTACCTGACCGCCAATCCCATCCCCTTCCCTCAACCCCGACTCAAAAGCCTAATTCCTGATGAAGGGCTTGTGCCCGGTACATCGATTAATCTGCTCCTCGGTTGCTGTCTGGCCTGCTGTGCTCTTAAAGCACTACACTCACGCCACTTCAAAGATAGATGAGCTGGACTGGGGCTCTTTATCTGAGAGCGGAGAAAGCTGAGAGAAAAATTGATTAACGTGCACAGAAAGGGGATAGATATGTGTGACAGGAATAAACTTCTTATGGGAAGGGTCAATAACCAGCGATATAGATAAAACGTGAGGGAGAGGATGTTCAGGGAAGATTTAGGAAGAATGTTTACATCCTGAGAGTGTTGTTTGTCTGGAACTCACTGTTTGAACGTGTGGTAAAGCTAAGGGTCATCAAAACGCGTCAGGAATATTTAGCCGAACACTTGAGGAGCTAGAGCATGCACAGATAAGGACCAAGTACTGTATGCTGGGGCGAGGATAAACATGTTTGATGAAAGACTTGAATACTGTAACGTTGGGTGCAGTAAAATGGAGGCTAGCACAGCTCCGTGACACAATGAAAGACGTGTTGGACTTTTACTTCACGATTAAGATTGCGTTTCAAAGTTTTTGGGTTTCAGTTACACCAGAATCGGAGTTTAGTTCAGATTTCAGCTGAATGAATGATTGTTCTACTGATTCATCATTAATTCCCGTCATCTGGTGTTCTTGTCCCTGCTACTGACCAGAGAAGATGCCTGGGTAGTGAGTTTTATGGGAATCATATCATTTGAAACATGATCAGCCCAGAATCAGCTTCTCACTCACAAAACCTACTGCAGAAGTCCACTGACACTAAACACATTTCCCTCACACAGTTGCAGAGCGTTTTTCGGTTTATTCAGTGTCTTTTTCCCTTTGTGCGATAGGTTGATGTGAATGCTGGGAAAAGACATTGATGTGTTCGGTCAGCCATGGTGACATCAAATCGCGGGGTCGCACTGGTGGGCAAAATGCCCCCCTCCTATTCCTCACTGTCTGTGCTGTTTCTGACAGAGGGTTTTAAATAATAACATGTGAATCTACACCACGGAATACCAAGGACCTCCCCTTTATCCCATCGCTCTCACAGCTGGAATACACAGCTCCTGATGTCGCTTTAGATCAGACAGTGGAGGATTTTCCCAGGCGCTCTATCAGACTGCATGCTTCTTCACACAGGTTTCCAACTGGACACATGGAGCAAACGGCCGTGTGGATATTGGGGATTCAGGGAAAAAAATTCCCTTTATCTGGCTACAGTTCTGGCCACGGTAATAAACATGAATTTGGGACATTCCGTATCTCACTCTGGATTCTTATCACTTTACAAGTTGAACTGAAATTCAATTTACTCTTACATGACATTCTTCTATCTTCAGTATTCATGAAAACTGTGCAACATGTCCTTGGATGTAGCCCTGGTGAAATTGATGATGAGTGTAGTATGTTTCATGTTGTCTGTAGGAACTTGCAGAATGAAGTTCGTGAAGAGTCATTGAATCGTATTCTGCGCCAAATTGAAGCCGACTGAATGAGAACCCCTGTGACAGCGATAATATAACATTGTCTGTAAACAATGCAGCGACCCATGGAAACCCAGTTTTCAATCAAGTCTATTTTGCGCAAGATTTTTCTGTTTCCCTTTTTCCTGAACCTGATGCTCGAATAGTCACAGGTCCATATCAGTTCCTACTCCACTTCCTTAGTTTTAATTTCAGAACCACGGCAAATGTAGATCAGGCGGGTCGAAGGCCCCAGAGGTACCAGTAGGGCAATTTGTAGGCTTGCTGCCGGCGGCTCCAGTGGAGCAACTGAGCAGCACTTGGTCCTTAACAGCGTGTAAAAATGCCTCAGTGGTTATTTCAATACTTGTCTAAAGCTGCTTTTACTGACGTTAATCAGGAATTATTGGAGAACTGGACTGAAGCGTAGTTGAAGAATAATGTCGAATAAAGCAACATCTATTCTAAAACTCCAACTTCCGAATTGTGGGATTATTCTGTCTTTGCGAAAGGTATCAATCATTAACCGTAAAACTGCACATACTCCCCGGATGATTATCCATCTGTGGAGCGAAAAACAGAGGTGATATTTTAGCTTGATGATCTTTTTCAAATCTCTGACACTCTTGATTACATTCTTAGAAAGGCTGTTAAACTCGTTTCATATAATCGTGTTTGCTGCAAACTCACACGGCTCATTATACCGTACGAAAAGAATTAGATTTATAAATTTGCGTAGACTGAATGTTGTCAGTGAATCTGGTAAAGTCACGACAAATAGTTTTGCTGCTGTGCAGAACAGAGGTTCCAACAGGAATAAGGACGAATCTTGTCGCTGGAGTTTTCAGGAGGAGATCAGTGAGTATTAAACGGACTCAGTCCCGTTCCTGGTCATTGTGACCAAATGTTCAAGGCAACAGATGACAATGATAATGATGCTTGACATCGACAGGTCCATTCCTACTCACTCGAGTGATCATTGTATACCAGATCACGTGAGCGGTGGAAATGATGATACTTATGGCAACCTGAGACAGTGTGACAATTAATCCCACGTTGTTAGTCTCACTCTATACCATAAATCAGTTAGCCAGCAGACTGAGCTAACCGGCCTCCATTCAATGCAAAGCTAAAACAAACATCTCAGTACATTAACAATTTGTAGTAGTTCACGCAGACAGAGCGGCTACATCTTTCAAACGTCACCAGCTCTTCTTACATTTAACATCTTCAGTTGCCGGTGTTATGCAATTTCTTTCCAATGCATGTTTAGCCATTCTTGAGTGTGTCACTTTTGCCTCCCCAACCAGGCAGCCCAGAATCCCTGTCCCTGTTAAATTCGCTACTTGTGTGTCTGAACGTGGCCTTTCATATATGCTGGAATCATCTTCTAAAATGTTTTTTTTCTTTCTGAAAAACCATCTCCGATTTCAATAACTCTCAGAGTGAAAGGTACCTGATGTAAACTTCTTTGTCATTCCTCGCTGGATTTAAAGCTCCGACCTCTAGTTATACACTCACCTGAACGAGGGAATTTCCCTCCTATTAACCCTTACCAACCTCACATCAACTGGAAAACCTCCATTAGTAGACGACTCAGTCATTCTTGATTTGTGTCTGTGATTCTACATCTATTCCACCATCCCATTCAACCCCTTCTTTCCTTTTCTCGTGGCTTTATATCCCAGTAAATCTCATTTCCGTCTTCTCTAACGATTTTGTATCAAGGGAACTCTGACCATATCCTTCCTAACCATATTCCACCCCGCCCCCCCAACCCCCGTGTATTTCATCATGTCTTTATATCCCAGTAAATTTCGTCCTGAGATATGATGTTGGGTCTAATTCATCTCATGAAAACTTACCACATTATTGCTACAGGAAAGGTGTGGGTTATTTCACTTACAGCTGAATCGGTTGGCTGCAGCAACATTGGGTCAAATCGCTGTCACACAGGTGACTGTTGTTCTCAATTTTATTTCTTCTCAACGTCTGCTGAAGTAACACAGTGAGGAATCAATTAATATTGTAAGGCATACATAAGGGGGCGTGTTAAATCTGAGGTTATGTGAATACAGCAGTTTTGTTTAACGTAGACCAGAGATGGTTCAAATCTCGGCACATGAGATTGACAGAGACCGATGTTGAGCAAAATCGACTGTCTTTGCAAATGCCAGTGTTATGAAGTTGTGGGTGTAATGTACTTTTAATGGTGCTGAAATATCTGGCTAGCACAAGGAGTCCAGAACAAGGGAACAACATAACATTTGGTCGAAACAACTAAGAGCTGTGTTACATGGATATAAAGAAAAATCGAATTCGGCCAATCAGTTTAAATTATGCCCCAATCAAGTTTGAATTTGGTATTTTTACCATGTTATAACCATTGAAACGATCCGACGTTTTGTGGGACAAATATCGGACATTTTGAACAGTTACCCAGAGCGGCAAAGAACAGCAAAGAGAGCAGCTAAAAGACCAACAGACGGAGGATGTTAGTAAAATCTCCAAGAGGTGCCTATCTGGAGGAACAGATTGCATAGACAAAAAGCATTAACACCGACCTGGAGAAAAAATCTACAGAGGAAGATACAAAGAGAAGATTCGATAACTAGTTGGTGTATAAATTTGATATTTTTTGTAAATGTTAATGGGTTGGTGGGTGGGGAAGGTATTGTAGAGCAGAAGGTAAAAGCCGGTTCAGAGAAAGGAGTTGTAAGTAGTTTTAAGTTGATTTTCTCTGTCAAATGTTAAAAAAAATAAAGTTGCTATTTTTAACTTTAAATAGTGATTTTTGGGATAGTTCTTTGCCTGTTGAATTTTAATAGAATACAACACGGGGTGAATCCTTCTTGTTTTGCTGTTTTACATTAGCAGAGGGGGTTTACCCCGTCACGTAACACCAGATTCTGTGGCTGCTTTTTTATTTCGCTCATTCGTGCCTTTTGCCTCATTACCGATTTTCAAGTTGTCCCGTCTACACAGAAGGTCCGTGCTTTTACACCATTGTACAAAAGGTGCAGTGTGTCTAAGCGACAGGCCTCCCTACAATAAAATTCAAAGCTGATTCAATCTATCTATACTGATATTGAGCCATGGAAACAGCACTGCGCACTGTCCCCCAGTCTGGAAAACAATCCCTTTACAGTTAATGTTACATCCCGCTCTCAAGTGGCTTTTCATTCCATCACTTTCAAATCCTCACAGAATCTGTTTCAATAGATTTTGTCACTCAGTCATTTCTTTGTTTGTGTTCAAATCCTGTAAGCATAGGGTCCCAGTTGGAGCATGATGAGCCCATAGCCCAGAGGGCTGACCAGGCTCTGTGCACTGTACTCTGCTGTTCATCCTTTCACTAACAGCAAGTAGACGTATTTATGCTCTGCAAATTTTCACGCCTGTTATAAGAAGTAAGATAAACAGTTCCTGGTTCCTCCTTTTGTTGTCACACAGACCAAGATTGTAAATGCTGGAAACCTGCACTGGTCGAGACTGTTTGCTCTCCCACATCCGTTTTCTCCCCAGGAGATGTTCAGATGATGGTCTGAATCGCTTTCTTCTGTTCCCTGTCACTCTGGGATGATGTGAGCTGTGAAATCTGTTCACTGAGCTGGCGGTAACGTGATAAAGCTTATACAGATCAGGTGCAACGTGCCTGAGCGACAGGGCTCGCTGCACTAACATCCCATGCTGATTCAGACAGCAGAGCCCTCGCTGTGACTTCGAGAAGGACACAGACAGAGATGACTGGGAGAGATTCTCTCTTTCCCTGCAGTTCTTCACATTTCTATCTGTCTCAGATGGCATTATTTGCACAAGTTTCCTTAAAGAATATAAAGTCCTGCGCATGCATTATCTCTCTTTTGTACAGCTTTCAAGAAGGGGAGTAGGGATAATCCTATTAACTATAGGCCAGTGAGTCTCACTTCTGTTGTGGGCAAAGTCTTAGAGAGAATTGTAAGGGATAGGATTTATGCACATCTGGATAAGAATAATGTGATCAAGGATAGTCAGCATGGTTTTGTGAAGGGCAGGTCGTGCCTCACAAACCTTATTGAATTCTTTGAGAAGGTGACTAAGGAGGTAGATGAGGGGAAAGCGGTAGATGTGGTATATATGGATTTTAGTAAGGCGTTTGATAAGGTCCCCCATGGTAGGCTACTGCAGAAAATACAGAGATATGGCATTGAGGGTGAGTTGGAGGTTTGGATTAGGAATTGGCTCTCTGGAAGAAGACAGAGGGTAGTAGTTGATGGCAAAGGTTCATCTTGGAGTGCCGTCACTAGCGGTGCTCCGCAAGGATCTGTTTTGGGACCATTGCTGTTTGTCATTTTTATAAATGACCTGGAGGAAGGGTTAGAAAGTTGGGTGAGCAAGTTTGCGGATGATACGAAAGTCGGAGGAGTTGTAGACAGTGTGGAAGGATATGGCAGGTTACAGCGGGATATAGAGAAGCTGCAGAGCTGGGCAGAAAGGTGGCAAATGGAGTTCAATGTAGCTAAGTGTGAAGTGATTCACTTTGGTAAGAGTCATAAAAAGATGGATTACTGTGCTAATGGTAGACTACTTGGTAGTGTGGAAGAGCAGAGGGATCTTGGTGTCCATGTACACAGATCTCTGAAAGTTGCCACCCAGGTAAATAGTGCAGTGAAGAAGGCATATGGCGTACTGGCTTTTATTGGTAGAGGAATTGAGTTCCGGAGTCCTGAGGTCATGCTGCAGTTGTATAAGACTCTGGTGCGGCCGCATCTGGAATATTGTGTGCAGTTTTGGTCGCCATACTCTAGGAAGGATGTGGAGGCACTGGAACGGGTGCAGAGGAAGTTTACCAGGATGTTGCCTGGTATGGTAGGAAAATCCTATGAGGAAAGGCTGAGGCACTTGGCGTTGTTTTCATTGGAGAAAAGAAGGTTTAGGGGTGATTTGATAGAGGTGTACAAGATGATTAGGGGGTTAGATAGGGTTGACAGTGAGAACCTTTTTCCACGTATGGAGTCAGCTATTACAAGGGGGCATAGCTTTAAATTAAGGGGGGGTAGATATAGGACTGATGTTAGGGGTACGTTCTTCACTCAGCGAGTCGTAAGTTCATGGAATGCCCTGCCAGTAGCAGTAGTGGACTCTCCCTCTTTATGGGTATTTAAGCGGGCATTGGATAGGTATATGGAGGATAGTGGGTTAGTGTAGGTTAGGTGGGCTTTGATCGGCGCAACATCGAGGGCTGAAGGGCCTGTACTGCGCTGTATTCTTCTATGTTCTATGTAATTTCCATAACTCCCACTACTTATAACCCCCTCCCACGCTCCACCACCCCGTGTTTCATAGTGGGCTGAAAAGAGCATTCATGTTTCTCTCCAATTACACTAATTCCCAATTGAAGATGGGTTCGTCCAGCTGCCAATGTTGGGTGCCCGCTCGCAAAAGAAGTGGCGTGCACAGCCTCTGGGGAACCGGAAGTCCGAATGGCAAGGAGCTGTTATTAAAACTCAGTGCGGCCTTCCCTCCGAAACAACAGAAAAACCCTATTTTTTTAAACAAGGAAACTCACCTGATTTATGGATCATGCTTCTGTTGCGGTTCTGACTTGTTGGTCTTGGGTGTGATATCGCCTCGGGTGGGTGATGAACGTGTGAGAAGTCACACTTGAGTACTGGAGTTTTGCATTTGGTTCTATTTTTGATGCAGAATGTATAATTTTGATGAGCTCGAGTTCAGAACGAGGTACCGAAGGTAAAAGACACACAACAGCAACTTCTTGGAGTCGTTACAAGTCTGAGAAATGGATTCCCTAACTTCAAATGATGCTGATCCTGTTAATGTGGATTTTGCCGAGTGCATGTCCTGTGCGGAGTAACCTGAAACCCTTAATCTGTCCAAAATTTTGTTTTACTTATGCTGTGATCTGCATGTCCTTGATTAGTATGATCTGCATTTACCAATTGCAAACAAAAGTTTTCACTGTACTAAGGTTCATGTGACAATTAATCAATCAAATAAAGTCAATCAATCCACCGTCACAGACATTTTCTTATTGTTTGGGGGCTGCATAGCCTCACTTTTCACTGTGACATATTTTGTGATTCTGAGTGAAATCACTGTTAAACCAACCGAGTGTGGCAAGTTAGTCACAGGTAGTATTGACACAGCCGGGACACATCTATGCCACAGTGTGTCACACAATAATAGTGAAGACCTTTTGAAATCATCCTCTGAGGTACATGTTACACGCCAGACGAAAAACTGAAGACTGTGTGAAACTGCTATGGTCAGCGCTAACAGAGTGGCCCTACGGGAGCGTATTGGGCTCATAACCATGAAATGAATGGATTGAAAACTTCCTCTACTCGTTGACAATTCCATGTTTCAGTGTGTGTCCTGCATCCTCAGTGTTTCTCTATAATAGATCTTCATTCTACGCATTGCGTGTTGTTTCACTTTCCACTTCCATTTATTCAATGTATCTGAAATGAATATTTCATACTGATACAAACGGGAAATTTACACAAATGAGGAAACAAACTTGTCAAGTTCTGGAAGCTCTTTTCCTGTTCTCTGTCGGTGTGCTCTGATCTGATTCGCAAAAACTCTTGCCAGAGCTCAGAATAAACTGGTTAAGGTGAGACACATCAGTTGTAGAGTGCTCTGTGTGCATGACGCACTGCAGTTATTCCACACGCCTTTTCACACAGCAGTTTTCTTCCTGTGAAATGAAAATCTGTGAATTACGATTGGATCAATTGGTTGGAGACAGAATTGCGATACAGGCACAGCTCTGCATTATTAGGACATACATCATCAACTATGAATAACCACAGGGATATCAAGCATCAGAGAGTCGCTATGGACTTGATGGGTTGAACAGCTTCTGTCGGCGCGCGAGTGCCGCTACGCATTAATGATGTCCCTCTTCCTGTCTCTGGGACAGAGTGGCTGGTGGTGAAACGAAGTCTCATTGTTAACCCTATCTTCTGCGTTAAACTGTCTGCAGCCCCGCAGCTCAGGGGCGTGGGGATGGCTCTCAGTGAGTGAGAGTTTCACTCGGATTGTTTTTATTTGGGAAAGTTGGGGCTCAGATGTTAACTGCTGCTCAATTGCAGCAAAGAAGCCGATGTTACTGTTACAAAAACCTTTCTGCAGGATTGCTGTGTGAAGATGGATTTTGAACAGCAAACAGGCTGCACAAAAATGCCCTCACAGGACTTTACCTGAGGGTAGAGAGTCCGGAGTACATTTGTTTCTTACCCACCAGCTCAACATCTTTATCGTTGGCTCAGATAAATGATATTTGCAGGAAGGTCCCAATCAAACTTGCTGATTCCCAGCACTTGATGGAACTGGCCGTGCCGATGAGAGCGAGCTTTAGAGTGTAACCACACTTGCCTCTCCTCACAATGCTTGTCGGTGGAGGGAAATAGCTGAATACTCTGCCGATGGAGACAACTTAGTCTAAGCAGAAGGGATAAAAAGAACTGTTCTGTGAATAAGGAGACAAAATGACAAGGCGATATTCTTAAAACATTTTGATGCTTAGAAATCTGAGAACAAATTGGGATGTAGTTGGACCTGACCGAATCTCGGCTGGTTTGGTGTTGGCAATGTAAGAGTGTCTAGGGCATGTGTTAATTCAGGCATGGGAGAATGTCTTAGTTCAAGTCGCCATCGAGCCTTGGTTGTTTGATTTCTCTTTTGCTCGGTCGTCCTATCAACTGTTTGATAAAAAGATGCAAATCATTAAGTTGCACCCTTTGAAATACCTTTGAGTTTTGGGGTCAGAAGCATCATTGTTGTGGGCATGGCACAGTACTACATGTGGTGAAAGTCCAACAAGTGTTAGAGGATGTTCACCACAGAATTCCCTCTGAGTAAATCCATCATCTAGATATTCACACAGTTCTGGGTGTGAAACTTTAGGAAGTGGGGATGTGAAATGATTGAAAACAGCGCTGAACAGGTTGATGGGAATGGTGTGGGATATGAGGAATGTCAACAATAAAGGTCATTTGGAAAGGTGGGACAGGTCTCCTTGGAGAGCAGAAGACCAAAAGCTGGCCTTGTTAAACCTTTCCAAGACATGAGTGGCTTAGACAGAGGGAATAAGGAAGGGGGAATGCTCCCTCCGCCTGAAAGGATCGAGAACGATTCAGCAGAGTTGTAAAGACATTAGTAAAAGAAGAAAAATGTCCATGAGGAGGAATGTTTTCACATAGGGAGTGGTTAGGGTCTGACATTGACAAAGACGCAGTTTCAATCGAGTTGTTGACAAACTAATTCAATGTTCATGTTGAAAGTAAAAGTGTGCAGAGTTACAGGGAGAAGGCAAGAGAATGATACAAAAAGAGAAGCACATTTATCTCTGTCGAGAGCCAGCACAACTAAGGTGTTTTGTTGCACAGGTGTTTTGGAATCACAGTTCGACCAACAGGATGTCGGGAGTTAGACAACGGTGATATTGGCAAAGCCGGGACCCATGACACAACAGAATGTTATCCAGCACGTACATGTCACATGGAGGAAGTCGCTGTATGAAAAACCTGCAGGGCCTGCTGCGGATCCGACAAGGGAACTTTCAGTATTCTAATCGAATCAGCGCTTTGTTGGTAGTCAAGGAGCCGGAGGCTCCTGCTTCAGGACTTAATTACTAAAGAAGCTAAGGCTCGAGTCCCCCACTGCAATTTTTTGTGGCTGCAGTGTGTTCAAATAAAAAGCAGTCCTGGGAGTTTGCTTTATGTAGACGGGGGTCAGTGTCCATCTTGTCATGATCGTGTTTGCCTCCGACACGGTAAATCGCGGGCTCAAGCTGCTTTACGTTCCTGGAAAGTTGAGTTTTTAACAAATTTGGTACGATTCCTGGAGAGTTAGCTGTGGGAGAGTGCAGATTTTCTCAAAATATCTGTGCGGTCATGGCAGTGCTCGCCACCCGCACGGAAAACCGCAAGCAGCTCTACTGCAGCTTTATGTTCCAGGCAAGTTGTGCTTTTACTGGAACCAAATGGAGACTGTTCTTTCATCGCTGTTGGGAGACAAAGTCCTGCGGTGACGCGACTCATCGTTAATTGGTTTTCTGGCCAATGGGAAAATCGTTCCAATGAATTTCGATGCCATATGTTATTGAATTTCTCCCATTTCCTTCATTTCCGTCGTGGAGACATCGGAAGGGAAAGGTAATCTAATCGAGACTGTGATTGGTAAAATTCACTTTTTATGGCCCATTCTTATAACTCATGCCCTCGGACTGTCTCACATTTAGCATTCATGCATCTCTGTGTCTGAAAATGCATTTGGCATGCCAGTTTTGTTTGTGTTCCGTGTTAAATGCTTAGTGTTTTGCGATTCGCTCAGTACATTACGAGTTAACAGGGTTTCTGAGGTAACTTGCAACAGCAAAAATCCTCAACTGAGGGTCTGGGAAAATTTCCCGGAGTATGGTCAGTCGGAGCAAAAGTAAGGAAGTCGTTCGTTTCTGCAGTGTTTCACAATACTACCTTTCCCGTGGGCAGTCGAACAGACTAAACGATTGTGCCACAGACTGCGGCGGCAAGCTCCGCTAAAAAGTAATCCTTTAAAGCCGGTGTAAGCAACACGATGGTATTGGGGTACACCGCGTGGAATCAGATACTTCGGTGTATCTCGTCCATGCTCACCACATAGCCGAAGTTAAACAAGTCCCGTTCCCCAGCATTTGGCCCTAATCCTTCTAAACCCATCCAATCCAGAAACTCATGCGATTCCTTTGCAATTTTCTGAGTGTAATAGCCTCCTCCACTTCCTCTGGTAGCTCATTCCAAACACGCACAACCTTCTGTGTGGGAAATGTGCCTCAGGTCCTTTGTCAATTTCAGCCCACTCACCTTAAACCTATGCTCTCGAGATTTCAACTCACCCCAACTTGGGTAAAACACATAAATACTCAGTTTACCACCCTTACATAAGATCATGCCGCAGCCGTTACGCTGCAGGAAAAGTCGTCCCAGCTTATTCCACCTCGCCCTACGGTCCAAACATTGACGACATCCTTGTCTATATCTTGTCATCAATTTCACGGTTTTTTTTGTTTTCAAGATGTAAATTACGCTGGACAACAACGAGCTATTGGAAACGGAAAGGTGAAACGTAGAATGGCTTCAACTTTCAGTGCTGGATACCACTGAGCCGCAGTAGGGGCGGCTGAAGCTTGTTTCTGTAGTGTAGTGGTCATCACGTTCGCCTCACACGCAAAATGTCCCCAGATCGAAACTAGGCAGAAACCGCTTTGTTCTTCAACTGCAGCCTTTTACATGGACAAGAACGGAGCTATCTTGCTTGCATTTGCATCTGCAAACCTGCCTTCGAATTTGCTTGACCAAATCTGCTCTCGTAGTGAAATGTAATGCAATTGCATTTAATTACTGTGCAAAGCATTGTAAAGTTTTTTCTCCAAACTGGTTCTGATCATATGCCATTCTGTTTGAGAGTGTAGTTACCGCGTTCTGATCCTTCCATGAAAAGCGGTACCGCATTTGCATTCCTTGCGCAGGCGGCTCGGTTCAAAGGCAGGGAAGAGGCTGATGCGCTGGTGTCACAGTGCACCACGAATTCTTGAACTTGTCTGTCTGTCAAATGTATCCCAAAGTCGTCTCAGAAAGGCCTCGTTTGGAAGCTGTTTGTCGTTATTCAACGCGCGAGAGTTGGCACCAGAGGTCCTGAATCATGTTTTGGAGCAGTTCGCACGTTAGTGGCTCATTCAATCAGCAACAGCAATGAAAGAATTTACACTCTCAGAGGAACCTTTGGACATCCACCAGAGCTGCAACTACCTCCCTTCCCCAATCGTCCTCCCCGTTTACATTTTCCTGCTCATCACCGATTTGAAGAAAACCAAATGGATTCCATGTCATTCTGTAGACTCTCTGAGGATTCCTCCGTTTCAGTTCCAATATGGCTTAGATCTCGGGGCGCACCGTAATACTAGCGACACCACGAAAGCACCCTTGTTACCTCAGTGTGATAACAGAACAATTGTTTTAAAAAATGACCCTCTAAAGAGTAAACCCACCCGATGATATTTCTTCACATTTATTGCTGACTAATACACATATCCCTGAACACAATGTGCAATTTAGCATGGCCAGCTCACCTAACCTGCACATCTTTGGATTGTGGGAGGACACCACAGCCATGTGACATAGACTGGGGAGAACGTGCAAAGTCCCCACAGTCACCCGAGGAGGGAATCAAACCAATGTCCCTGGCGCTGTGAGGCAGCATTGCTAACCACTGAGGTACCATGTAATCTTATGCAATAAGTAAAATCAGTGAAAGATACGAAAAAAAGCAAGTTTCAAATGAACACTCTCCGATATTGTCAAAGCATGTCAATCTTACATTCATTACGAATAGTTGTATTGAAAACAAAAAAAATAACATAATCATGAATGAACAATAATTTAAAATTGAATTTATTCAAAGATCATAACAATATTTAGATTAATTGCAATTTTTAATAACAAATATATTTAATTCGCTGACTAATGAATAATTGAAAGTGGCATATATTTACTTAACGCCGAAGAAAGCGACTTGCTTTTCCCCTTGTTACACAGCAGAATAACAATATGGGTGTGTGTGTGTGTGTGCATTCGAAATGTTTGAATCAAGCTCTTTCGAACTAAATAACCGATGACTTATGATCACTTCGCCTTGTCACCTTTAAGACTACAACATTCTCAAATATTTTCCAGGAATTTACAACCAGAAGTACTAGTTAATTTCTTTTTATCAGAACCCAAAGAGAATAAGTTACGGAAACTGTGAATTAGTGAGTCAACGCAAGCATTCAACTGAAGACAACATTCATTCTTTCCAAAAATATTCAAAATTTTAAAAAATCTAAATTTATTGCCATTGTGGAATGAAAGAATAAAGAGATGCTCATTCTTTTTCATTTGTTTTTGTTGCATGAAACATCCGTAAGTCGTATTCTGATTACAAACACAATAAACGTGAGCATTGAAGTCAAAAATAATTAATTGAATTCAACTATGTTTCAACAGGTAATATAAAAATTGATATTTACAATGATTGAGAGATTGTGCACTGAAATATGCTTACAGTGGTTCATGTACTGTGCCGTAGATCGGCATTTGCCCAACGTACTAGATCGAATAATAATTATTTTTTATTAAATAAATCAGAAACACTTGAATTATCAAAGTCTGACAATGCATTAAAGAATAATGCAAAATCTCTTTTTGCAAGTGATTGAGCAATGTCTGGAAATGAACTGGAATGAATTCAGTGAAAAGTAATTACATTTTCCTGAATTTTAAGGCTGAGATTACCGTGATCATTCAAATGAGCAAACATCAGATATTTGCAATGACGTTGAATGGGAAGTCATTGGTTCCTTTCTGGGGTCGGTGACCTAAAAAATAAAGACATTTTCAGACTGTACTATTAGTACTCAGAAATAATGGATTAAATCTAAATGTGAATCTCACTATACTTGTTCAAAAGACTTTTTTATAAATAATTGTGTCATTATTCTAATGGCAATGACTTGATAATGAATGCTCTCTTTTGAAGAATTAAAATGATTGAATATTTTTAAAGCACTTTGCTGTGATGTTGATTGGATATTTATTAAGATCAGTAAACTGAGGCATAAAAAATAGTACCTTGCTTTATGGATTGAAGACAAATGAGCCACTCAGTGATTATTGAGCAAGATTCTTCCTTTTTTAAGTCATTAATGTACGTAATACCAGAATTGTGAATTTCCATCCACCAGATTCCTTGTAGAGATATGTTACATCAACGTATATGATTAATATTATGATCAATGTTGAAAGATTTGTGTCAGAACTCGGAAGAGAATTAGGAAGTCATGAAAGTGAGCTTGAAACCGACCAAACAATGTAGTCAATGACATGTGGCATATAAGGGATTTTAATAATATCGTCATTTTTGTACAATGATGAATAATGTTGGAATAAAAATGACAAAAAAAAACAACATGGTCAAAGCAGTTCTTTTCTTACAATGAAACGAAAACAATAATCATTTTGTATCATGCATGTTTTGAAATAACAGTTTTTTAATGTGACATATACGGTGAAGGCTAGCCCTTTTGTAAAAATGTAGGACCTTCACAAATTTAAAATGCAGTATTTGTTCAATTTGTAATAAAGATAATTATAATTTGAATTGTCTCTTGTTCACACACAACAGAAAAGGAGCTCAAAGATTGTTAGATTGACAAAAATTTGCTTCCCAACGTTATTGTAGTAGTCAATATCTGTGATAAAGTCGAATTATTTGTTCATTCAATATAAATCAACATTAACGACTGAACTGAAACATAACACATCAATTGCATTAACTGCATAGAAGAGTAAATAAATGCTTATTGTTGTCATTTGTCCCAGGAATAATAAGATACTTACTCAGGTTATTCCACTGAATAGTAATCAGCTGATGATGAATATCTTTGTGTCGCTTTATGTGCACTATTTTGTGTGAACATTGATTTCAATAAATTTAGATATTTACATGAATTCAGAACAGACTGATAACTGGGTGTAAAATACCTTATTTAAGATTAGACAATTTTTTGTATTCACTAAGTTTGCTGAACAAAACACAGTTAAGTCATCATGCAATAAACGAGATTAGAGAGAAATATGCAAATGAAATTTTCAAATGAATGCACTCGGATATTTTCAGAACATTTCAATCTCATATTCAATATAAATAGATGAGTGGAAATCTAAAAACAAATTTCAGACAACTCATAAACAGATCAATAACTAAAAATTGATATATAGTCGGAAGTACCATTTGTTTATTTAACTGAAGAATAACTTGATCTTTTTCTCATATTTATTCCTTTGAAGCATCAAGTTCTACGTGCAGTCTGAATTCAACTCTTCAGAACAAAAGAAAATCAAGGAATATCTATACTTTGCAGATTTCATCTTTGTGAGTGCAACATTATCAGATATTTTGCAAAGAATATTGATTGTGTGGAATTAGATACATTCTGTTATTAGCGGACTGAAGAAAATATATACCAGATATTGTGATAATTGGAATGAATAACAAATGAAAACATATCTCATGTTGAATTGAAAGGCAATTCATTCGATTCTTAAATATTTTCTTATCAAAATTCAGAGCTGCTCTGACACAGCTCTGTGCAAGGTGGGAATTGAAATTGTACCCTCTGGTCTGGTAACAGAGACAAGACCAGAGTTGCACAAGATTCCTTCATAACATTCCCAACCAGGCTGGGCAGGGCTGAAAACTAATCAGATGTTTATTGTGATAATTGGATTGGAATGAAATGGTTGGATACGGTGTGTAATCTACTGAAAATTCAGTAGTAATTTACAATGGGAGTTAACAAATGTCTTAATTAAACATGATTTTTATGATCATTTGTGGAACGACAACTTGACAGAATTGTGTGATTACATTGCATTATAAATAAAAATGAATATAATTATTCTTTATGTTCATAAGTTTCGCATTTTCTGAAATGCAAATTAAAATGTTTTTGATCTACACATAAATTGGAACAAAATGATGAATTGGTCGATCAATGCGCCTATTCAGCCGAAGACAACTTTCTTTCTTTCTGAAATGTACGATTTCTAAGAAGTCACCATTTCCTGTGATTGTTTAATGAAATAAAATAGATGCCAACCCTTTTTTGTATGCTTCAAAAATTCATGGGGGTTTAAATGGTTTTGCACATAAAATATACTCAAATATTATTGTGATTAAAAACACAATAAAAGTTAACATTGAAGTGACTTCAAATCAAATCAATTCAAAAGTATTTCCAAGTTTAAAATGAAAAGCAATATTCAAAATGATTGTGTGATTGTACATTGCAATGCCTTTGCTTTAGTTATTATATGAAAACATAGTTCCACATGTACACCACTTACCGAATTGAACAATTATTAGGTATTGGCAACAAATCGATTTGAAAAATTTATTAATGAATTTAAGAGTAATGGGGTATCTCCTCTTCCTATTCCACTGAGTAATGTACAGAAATGAATAGATATATTGCAGTGCAAAGTAACTGGTGTTCTCAGAATTTAAATGGAGGAGAAGACTGTGATCTTTCAAATGAGCAAAAGTCAGATATTTACAAATGATATTGCAATGGCAATTATTGGTCTTTTGTGGGTGTATTGGCCTTATCAAACAGCTTTAATATTGTAGCATTCATACTAAGAAATATCGAAGATATTAAAGGCACATTGTGCTTGTTATAAAGCCTAAAATAAAGTATTGCATAATTATTGTAATTGATAGTTGTTTCTAAAATCCTGATAGATAAATTGACTTCATATTTTGAATGCACTTTGCTCTGATGTCGATTGTATATTCATTAAGATTAATAAATTGAAAATTAAAATATAAAACGTGGCTTTAATAATGAAAAATCTCAGCAGCAATTGAACATAGTTCAGCTTTTTTTTTGGTCAGTTCATGTCTATTTTATTAATGTAACTTTAATCATGATAAATGTTTAGATAAATGTCAGAACTAGGAAGAAAATAATTAGGCCGGGAAAATTAGTATTATTATGAACAAAACATCGAATTAATGACATTTGGTACAGGAAGTCATTTTGTAGCAAATGACTAATAATTGTGTGAGTATTGTTCATTGCCAACTAATGTTGGAAGAAAATAAAACTATTTCAAAATGAAATTAAAATAAATATCATTTTGGAGGTCACATGATTTGAAAAACGGAAATTGCCACTTAATGTGACATTTGAGCTGAAGAATCGTCCTTGCCCCTCCCCCACGTGTTGTCATTTCAATTATTTAAAATTTAGTATAAGTTGAACTAAATAACAAATGGATGCACCTAGATTGTTTTCTTGCACACAAAAAAGTAAAAAAAAAACATGAAAATGATAACGCTCTGCAAGTATTAATTTCACAGATAATAAGTGTTTGTATTGAATTTAAATGTCACCATAGCTGTAGGAGTGATTTCCCCTGACAGGGAATGAAGACTGAGGAGATAGGCAGAACTCAGGCAAGTGGAAGATGTTTACTCATGCTGCAATCAGTTAATGCAGTGATCATCACCCGAGGCCAATCTAGGAACGGAGGTCCATGACACACTGTAACGTGTACAGTACAAAGCAGTATTTTTACACACTTTCTGTATTACAAAATCCACATGCAATGTGGTTACAGTCCTTCCCTCCTTATACAGACACCCGATCCTGTAGAACACCTAATCTCAGATGGACATCGCTATGGATAGCCCCAGCTTTCTATTGTTTCATTGTGTTTTACAGGTGCTATAATCTCCAGGCCTTGGGATTTCTCTGTGCGTTTGATTTCCTCAGATTACAAAATTAATTACTGCAGTCCTTTGGGCCTCTCACTCTGCCTTATTTACGATTCTCAAGAATATATAATTAGAAACTTTTTAAATGTTCTGAGCAACTTTAAAATAGTTACTATTTCTGACAATCAAACCCTGTCTGTTTCCCTGTTAGTAGCTGTGGAAGTTAGCTGGGCTCGATCCTGCAGTTGGTGTTTATTCATTCACTGGGACAATTATTCTTTCATTAATGAGAGTCAGGGTTGGTCATTTTTCTGTATGCTGGCATTCTCTTATCACTATCTGGAATATGACTGTCTGGAATGGCATACTTATGGACTTGGAGTACGATTGTACAAAATGTTCTTTTTTTTACATAAGACTGAAACAGACTGTTAGTCTTATTTATCTCCCCTCCACCATTTTGTGTTTGAATTCCAAGGCAGGCTGGTCTGGGCATGACTACAGCAACAAATCAATAAGGATTTCAGCACTTAAATAAAAATCTGCATTCGCTCCCATTAGGAAACAGTACCATGCAATATGCTTATGTCACTGAGACTTAATTCCACACTTAAAGCCGACGATACTGATTTGATCAATGATTAAATATTAGATATAAGTAACAGTTAGTGTTAAAACTAGTCACTGTAAACTTAATTGATTAGAAATGTCAGATTACTATCGTAACATGTAGAATTAAGCATTAATTATTGGAGTCTAAAACAATCAGATGCATCTTCATTTGTAAGACCGAATATTAATCCAATGATTTCTGTGAACATTCAAATAGGAAGATATCAGATATTTCCTGTTAGTGTTGGATGAGGAATCATTGCTTGGTTTGTGGTTGTATTGACTTGGAATAAAAGATCAATTTTTCTTTGTAAAATTGGCACAACGAAATAATGATTTAAATTGAAATGTGAATCTCACGATATTTGTTACAAAACCTAAACTGAATTACTTTGTGATTGTTGGACTAACAATGAATTGGCAATCTATTTTAGAACACTGACACATTAAGAGATTCAATATTTTCGAACGGGTTTGCTGTGATTTTGATTACATAATAATTAGTATCAGTGAACTGAGAATTAGAATGCTGCAATGATGTTTTGGAAAATACATTCGATATGCAGTCATTATTGATCATTCAACATTCTCAGATACTCCTGCAATCTGTACTTGCTGTCGCAGCTTTTCTTCTGTAGAAATAAAATATATAATCCATGCAACTTTTCATGTCATCAATATTCAGACATTTCTGTCAGCATTACAAAGAAAATAAATCGACAAGGAACATGGGTATCATAGCAAAAATCAGTCAACGGGATTTTTTGAGGAATTTCTTGAACATTGTCTCTGAGTGAATACATGAAAAAGATTAATGGGGATCTGTTACAATGTACTGAGCCACAATTACATTTTTACCATGATGACTGGGGGGAACCTATCAGAAAACTCGCCTACATTTAAAAACATGTTACTATCAGCATCCTTAGTCGTAAATAATGAAGTCTGATTAATGGTGCGGGAAAGATGTGTGTAAATTATAAGAAGGTATCTCTTGCATATATTTGTAATGGTGTGAAAGTGTAATGTTTGCTGTGGTCTTTCATCTTGAGAACAATACAATACTGGCAAAAAGGTTTGCAGTGAATAGAAATTAGGTGGCCTTGAATACCATCGTGTGGCTTTATGTGCAGCGATTAATTTATTTCAAGAGCTTTGAGATATTTTCCATGATTTGCAAAATGATTAATAATTTTGTGACAAACATCCACATGTGGTCATGAGTTGGATTTTAAGAATCCAATGTGTTGGTGTGAAAACCCTTCATTATTTACATTTCCAAGAGAGGTGTATAATGCTCAGGCACTGGTTGGAAGTCAAGATGCAAGAATATCTGATTCATCCTGGAGCTGATTGATTCTAGTTGCTGTTTGAGTGAGTTTGATTGATTTGTATCTGTCCCGATTTCTCTGCCTGTAGGTGAATTGAGAACATCCAATTTCTGTCCAAGGGTCACTTCACATCACTGGAGAGTTAAAATATAATTCATATATTGTGATAACAATGACTTTTCAATTAAAGTTTGTGTTTTAACAAAAAAAACGATTTGATGTTTTCCGGGAATTTACACTGACATTGATTAGATATTTATTAAGATAGTTAAACTGAGAATTATAGTCTAGTTGCAGGGTTGTTGAATTTTTAAATCACAGACGTAAGAGTTTTATTTTTGGAATGATTTGGAGGCGCCAGTGTTGGACTGGGCTGTACAAAGTTATAAATCAAACACCAGCAGGTTATTAACCAATATGTTTATTTTGAAGAACTAGCTTTCAGAGCACTGCACGTTCATCAGGTGGTTGAAGGAGCAGCGCTCCGAAAGCCAGTGCTTGCAAATAAACATGTTGGACTATACCCTGGTGTTGTGTGATTTTTAACTTTGTTTTTTGGAAGGAATGTTTTCTTTATTCAAATATACAGGCTGTTCAAGAATTCTATCTCGCCTTTTGTGATTTCTTTTAGAGATCACTGATGTATAATTCATACAATTTTCACTGTAATCAGTATTTCAAATTTCCATCAGACCTAAGATGAAAATGAGGACCAATTAATGAGTACTTCCATGAATGGAAAGCACAATAAATTCACTTCAGAGGGGCACGATACAAATTTGATCTGAATAAGCAAATAAACATTTTGGATGGAAAATATCTGAAAATGTTTACATTTAAATTTGAATGAAGCCAAATTACTTCTTTTTGGAATACATGGTCTGAAAACCTGTTTAAAAACATGAACAAATCAGGACGATCAATATGACTTGCTGTCATTGTCCTCGGCCAATTGTCATAAAGAATAAATACCACTTTCAGCAACAAGTATCATGTGTAATTACTGAACTGAAAAGTAAGAGGATAGCTCTTGCAATTATTGGCAAGAATGATAACCAGATCTTGACTGTGGTTATTGCACTCAGTAACAAAAAGATCAAGACCAATGGCTGTTAGAATCATTGGCCACTCGTAATGAAGAATAAACACTGCTTTGAGCAACAAGTATCATGGATAATTACTGAACAGAAATTTCAGAGGATACCCATTGTATTTATTGGCGGGAATGATGACCAGATGCTTACTGTGGTGATTAATCTCAGGAACAATAAGACAATTACTCAGATTATTTCCTGAACAGTAATTAGATGGTCATGAAGACCATTGTGTGGCTTTATGTATCGTGTTTTGTGTGAGCATTGATTTCAATAACATTGTGATAGTATACAAGTGTGCAGCTGCAGTGAGTTGGCCGTGCTAAATTGCCCATAATGTTCCTGGATTTTCAGCTTAGTTGCATTATATTTTGTTAGAGTGGGGCTGGAAAAGCACAGCAGTTCAGGTAGTATCCGAGGAGCAGTAAAATTGACGTTTCGGGCAAATGTCCTTCATTAGGAATACAGCCTGTATTCCTCGCCTGCGCGCTTTTATAAGAAAAAAAACCTTCCCAGGTAAGCTAGCGCGACACCAGCTTCCGGGTCCGCTAGGCGCTTAAAAAAAACTTTACATTTTAGCCGTTAAAAAAAAACAATAACTGGACTATACCGCGACTTTAAAAAAACACCAGACAGCCAGGAAGACATTTGTGTCGCTGTAAGTGCCCTATTGTGAGGGCATTGATTTCATTGACATTGAGATACTTTGCTTATGCAGGAAGGGATTAATAATCGCGTTAAAGTTCTTAATTAAAGTCATATCTTCTTTTTAAAAATTATGAGAATTCCTTTGTAAAACATTGATTTAGAGATGCCGGTGTTGGACTGGGGTGAGCAAAGTTAAAAATGACATGACACTAGGTTATAGTCCAACAGGTTTATTGGGAAGCACTAACTTTCAAGGTGCTGCCTCTTCATCAGGCGACCTTCATCTCTTCAACTGCTCGGCCAAGAGAATAAGGATTGGTGTACGCGAGGTGTGGAAATGCACAATAATGACGTGTTAATTTTTTAATTGAAATTCTTCTGCAGAATTAAGTTCACAGAATAAACAATATTTGAACATTCTTGAGCTGACTGGAATGAAAATCCTGTTGCCCACCATATGGATAACACTTGGATGTACAATGATTAAATAAAATGATTTTCATTATTTAGATACTTTAAAATGTTAAAAATTGCAATGTCCTCAAATCGAAAATTTAGATATAATGTAATGTGAAACATTCTTTTATTAATGACCTAAAGATAATTAATTGCAGATTGGGAGATTATTGGAATGAACAACAGACAGAAGCAGATCCAAAACTGGATTGAAAATCAATTCAAACTCTGCCTAGATATTTTCTAATCACCATTCTAAACTGCTCTGGCGTATCTCTGTTGGAGATGGGAACTGAACCCACACCTCCCAGTCTCATAGGAGTGACACGATTAGAGATCCACAAGTGTCTTTCATTATGTTCCTAACAAGGAAGAGTGAGATTATAATCAATTGTGATTACTCAAATGAAAACTAATCAGTATTCATTCCGAATATTGGGCTGGGAATTAATTAGACTGTTTCTGTGTGTAATGGACTGAGAATGAAATGGCAATTCATAATAATGATGGTACTAAGCAAATATGCTCTTACTTAGAAATTAAAATCATGGCATTTGAAAGAAAGATAAATACACATATCAGGCACTTATTGTAAATTCATGAAAAATACATCTGCGGAATATGTTAATGCAGTTTTTCTTATAATGAAAAGATAACTAGAATGACTAGCAGCTGGATGTAATCGCAAAAAAAATCATTCAATCTGACTATTCAGCTGTAGGCAGCTCCCCTTCCTTACACACATGTATACCTTCCAACAATTCAAAATTTACTCTGATAAACAAAAGAACGTGCACATGTAAATTCCTTTTTCTTGTTGATAAAAAAGTCACGAATTTGATTTTTTTTGCTTTAAAATGTTTAACTATTACTATGAACAGAAATACAATAAATCTTCACGTTGAAGAAAAATATAATCAAATCAAATCAAATCAAAATACACATCGATATTCACAATAATTGGGAGAGTGAACACAACAATATCTTTCCATCAGTTAATATACTGAGTCATAATTTTACTGTTATGTCCCTTACTGGATTGACCAATTATTAGATATTAACAAAAAGTAATTATTAATATGCCGTCATTGAACTGAATATTAATGAGAAATCTCATTAATGTTTGAACGAGCAATGTGTCGACATAAACAGTAATTATTAGTGAAATGTCTTAGATATCTCTTAATCGATGAGACTGTGATTACTTTGATTTTTGAAAAGAGTAGCATTCAGATATTTATAATGAGCTTTGGCTGAAAAATCAATGCTTTTTGGTGTAGACCTGAAAGATTTTGTTATTGTAGCATCGGCAGTAAGAAATAATGGATTAAATTATGATGTGCATCTCACCTTACTGAATATTTTCAAGTTTTCTAACAGGTTTCTCGTCCAATCTTCAGTTTAACAAGGGTAATTTTGCGTCAGAACATCAGTTACTGCAAACATTTTCAACACATCTCCATCAAAGTTACTAATCTGATAATTCTGAACAAATATAAAAAAATTACTTCTGTAATTTTAATTGACTATATTTTTAGATTATAGTCAAGTTCGTACTCTACTTATTTCCTTCCTATTTCTGATACCAGTGGCTCAATATTGATTAGATGAAATGTCATATGAGTTAGACATTAGTTTTCTCTCAAAGACCTGTGCAGCACAGGAATGGGCCATTTGGCCCATAACGTTGTGCTGAACGTAATGCGAAAGAAACTCATCTCTTCTGCCTACCCTTGGTCCATATCCTTCCAAATTATGGAAATGAACATTAAAGAGCCTTAATGTATCTGCTTCCACCACCAAACCTGGAAGTTCATTCCAGACACCTTCCATTCCCTGTGTACAAAACAAATTGCCCCTTACATGTCCCTTGAACTTTCCCCCCTTACCTTAATCGCATGTCACATAGTTTTTGACGCTTCAACTCTGGGAAAAACCTTCTGACCGTCAACACTAACGACGTATCTAATGATTGTACAGACTTCCATCAAGTCTTGCCCAGTATCCACCACTGCACAAAAAAGCAATCTGAGTTTTTCTCGCCTCTCCAAATCCAGGCAGCATCCTGGTAAACGCCCTCTGTACCCTTTCCAAAGCATCCATACCCTTCCTAGAACATGGCGAACAAAAGTGAATACAATACTTTAAGTATGCCTTAACCAAAGTCTTATAAAGTTACAACATGACTTCCTGACTCCTGTAACCAGTTCCCTGATCAATAAAGGCAAGCATACCATTTGCCTTCCTAACCACCTAATTACTTGCATGGTCTCATTCAGGGAGCCATGGTCTTGAACGCCAAGATCCCTTTGAATAATAAAGCTATTATGGTCCTGCCATTAACTATCAACTTTTCCTTAATATTTGAGTTTCCAAAGTGAAATACCTCACACTTGTAGGGATTCAACTTCACCTTTAATTGCTCTGCCCATATCTGCAATTTATATTTTTCCTGCTGATTTATTTGACAACCTTCTACATTGTCCCCAACGTATATCATCTGCACTTTATATCATCTGCAAACTTATTAACTCACCCAATTAGATTTTAATCCATGTCATTTCTATATAATGGTATCGCAAACAGAAGGGTTCCAGTACAGATCCCTGTGGAAACAAGACAGAAAATGAGGGAAATGCAGAATTCTTGAAGAAATGAGTTTTTTTTCAATGACAGAACAATTCTTATGAATAATCTAGAAAGTGTGATTTTTTAAAAAAAATTAACCCAATATTTTAATTCTGAGTTTACTGATCTTAATGAATATCCAGTACAAACTGCTTTGAAAATATTGAATCATTTTAAGTGTTGCGTTCTCACATTAAATATTATTTAATTGTCATTTCAATTATCACACCATCATGAGATTTACATTTTAGTTCAATTCATTATTTATTAGAGCCAGTATCATAATGAAATATTAACATTCTTTTCAGGTCGACACCTGCAATCAACCAAAGTTCTCTCACCCAACAATCATTCTAACTCTCTTTCATTTGAACTCTCGTATTTTTGGAAGGATCATTAATCAGTCTTATCAATTAAGAGATGGCTAACTACTTTTCACATCAATATTTCAGTTTTTTCCAACATATTGCAAAATTACATTGCAATAAGGGTTTTCTCATTGTACTTAAATTTGTTATCAGCCATTTTAAAACTAATTATTAACAAAATCTAACCGGTAATCATTGTTGAAATCCAATATCTCCAGATGTAGATGTGGAACTATGTCTCAGTGCATCAACTGATACAAATAATATTGCACTCTACAATCTCTTAATCTTAACTAAAATAATTTTAAGTGTGGAATCTTAGCTGGATTGAATTGGTTGTGAGAAAAAGTGCAGTCTGAAGAAAGGTCACTGGGCCCAAGTCTTTACACTGATTTCACTCCACAGAAGCTGCCAGACCTGCTGAGTTATTTTCCAGCAATTACTAATTTTGTTTGTGATTTCCAACATCCACAGTTTTGTTCACATTCTTGTATTGATTGTATTTCACTTCAATTCTAAAATTTCTACATTTCTGATTATTATAATAAGAGCTAAGTATTTTTCATGTTCGCATTATTTAAATTTCACGTGTTCCTTGTGTAAATAAACCAGAATTTACAAATGTTTGTTCTATGCTTTTACAATAGACCTTGAATTTTTAGAAATCACAATTTTTTGAAAATGAGGGAAGTTGTCTTTCGCTGAGTAGTCACATTGAATGACTAATGCTTTATTTCAAATTCATGTCCATTAAAAACAGATTAATTTTAATTTATGCAGATGAATAACTGCTTCAAACAAATTGACTTACTCGATTATCATGACATTTATGTTTATTTAAGACCATTGTTGCTTCGTTCCATCATTATTAGAAATTAGTAATTCTTTTAATCGGTCCATTACACACTTGAACTGTCTAATACAATCCGAGTCCAATTATAACAATAAATATCTGAGCAATATTCTCTTTGAATAAACACAGTAAGTAGGTGATTATAGTACTGCCCTTACTGCATGGGAATATTATGGAGGGATCTAGTAATGTTTGTACTAGTAGACCAGGAGCCATGGGTTCAATTCCCACCTTCAAAAGAGATGTGTCAAAACACCTCAGAGTTGAGTAGAAAATATCTAAGTGTCTGTTGAATTGCTTTTCAACCAACATTGTCCCAACTTGTAACTGTTGTTCATTATAATGATCACAACATCTTGAATTTATTAGCTTCACATCACTGATTAAAGTATGAATGTTATTACGCTGCTTCTAAATACCTCTCAACTTTTAATAACTTTGCAGGGTTAAAGATTCTACCGGATATATAATTTTTAAGGTGTGGGGGAAAGATTTAAAAGGTGTCTGAGGGGCAACTTTTCCACACATTGTGTTTCACATATTGGGATGAGCTGTGAGAGGAGGGGCAGTGGCTGGTACAGTTACAACATCTAAAAGAGTTTTGGACAGTTTATTGGATAGAAAACGTCAAAAGGGATTTGGGACAAACACAGGGAAATTGGACTAGTTTAGTTAAGGAAACCTGGCTGGAATGCCAAGTGAGCTGAATTCCCTGTTTCCGTGCTGTATCATTCTAGCATTCTACAATTCAAACTTCACTGTGATTGTTAAAGGAAAGAACAAACGGGTGATAATTCTATTTTGTGTCCGTAAAAAAGTGACATGAATCTTAAATAATTTTGCCACATGAAATATTTGGCTCTTATTGTGCTTAGAAATACAATGAATGTGAGCATTGAAGTGAAATATAATTAAATCAATTCAAATGTGTTTCCATGGTTAAAATAAAAATTGATATTCACAATCATTCTGAGTTTGGACATTGCAATATCTTCACATTACTTCATGTACTGAGCCATTATTACACATTTATACCCCCTACTGAACTGAACAATAATTAGATATTAGCAACATGTAGATTTTCAAAAATCTATCAGTACACTTAGAAGAAGGAGAGATTTAATTTCGCTACATGTCTGTGCAATGTGCAGACATGAACAGGAATTATTGCAGTGAAAAGTAGTTATAGTTATCTGAATTCATAAGGCTGAGATTACTGTGATTATTCAAATGAGCAAAAGTCAGTTTGCAAAGCGTGTTGGATGCAAAATGATTGGTTCCATTGTGGGATAGTTGACCTGAAAACAATAGCATTGTTGCAATGGATTAAATTAAAATATGGATTAAAATAATATATGGATCTGACGATACATGTTAGAAAGACAAATTACTCTGCAATTATTATAAGGATAATGAATTCCTAATAAATGTTGTATTCTGAACAAATAAATTGACTCAATATTTTAAAAACACTTTGCTCTGATGTTGATTAGACGTACATTAAGATCGGTAAACTGAAGACTGAAATATAATACCTAGACTGATGGATTAAGGACAATAAATAAGCCATCCAATAGTTATTGAAATTTTTTTTCTGTCAAAATGCAGACAATACAGAAGTAATGTATTTCATTCAATTAGTTTACATGTAGAAAAATGTGTTTTTAAATTATTTTTATTTTATTCTGATCGATGTTCAAAAATCTGTGTCTGAATTATGAAGAAAATAAAAAGATAGTGAAAGTGAATATGAGAGTGATCACAGGATACAGTTAATGACATTTGGTAGAAAAAGGAATTTGCATAATCTTATGACTATTTAATGTTAATAAATCATGAACTCCTCACGTACTGAAGCAGTCCAAGTCCAAGTACAACAAGATCTGGTTAATATCCAGGCTTGGGCTTACAGGAGGCAAGTAACATACATGCCACACAAATGCAGGCTATGACCATCACGTGTAAGAAATAACCTAACCACCATCCCTTGAAATTCGATAGTATTGCCATGACTGAACACCCACTATCTACATTATCCTGTGGATAATTATTGATCAGGAACTGAATTGGTCTCACCAAATAAACACAGTGGCTACAGGAGTAATTAAACTCCTGGCCCCAGAAATCCTGTCCAAACGCTACCAGGCACAAGTCAGGAGTCTAATGGAATACTCCCCACTTGCCTGGATGAGTGCAGCCCTAACAACACTCAAGAACCTTGATACCATCCGGAATAAAGCAGCCCACTTGATTGGCACTGCTGCTACTGAACATAAGTGGTGGTGAGGGTGGATGCTCGTGGATGTCCTAGCTGCAATCTCTACCTCTTCTTATTAACAAAGATAAAAGAATCTTACATTGCTCAAATTTCTCATCAAAACCGAGTACAGTATTCGCCCCAGCTCTCTGTTATTCCAACCAGCATCATTTCCACCACCAATAGCAGCTCCTCTTAAAATATTTTGTCAGTAACTTGTAATTAACTGGTTACTACAATTACAACTGAAAATGTGTTGCGAGAAAAGCGCAGCAGGTCAGGCAGCATCAAAGGAACAGGAGAATCGACGTTTTGGGCATGAGCCCTTCTTCAGAAAGGTCCTGAAGAAGCAGTGAACCAAAGTTTTAAATGATTTTCTGAACATAATTTTGATCAGGTTAAAACTGAAGTAGGTGTCTTACACAACTTGCTGCAAGGACACAGACAGTAGAGTCTGAGGTGATCATTAATATGTGGAGGTGAATGTGGGTGACAAGCTGGGACTGTATTGGATTAGTCATGGTGAGAGGGAACAAATGCTGGATGCAGGGTTTCAGCTGATGATGGACTGACGCTCAGGTGAACCATCGGAAACTGAGCAAGTGACCACCATCTAATAGGACAGAGAAACTTATCCATCAGCCTGAAACTGAGTGACCACGTGGCTGTCAGTGACTCCAACACAAGTGAATGGAAACATCGCTCAGAGCCTATTCCTGTAATATTCAACACAACCAGGAAATGGAAAGTGAATAATTAGCTGAAAACAAAGTACCTGCACTGTTAGAGTTGAAACATTTCAATGTTCAGTTATTGAACATTATTGACTCTCAGAATATTCTAACCTGCAGAATCACAGTAAAAGGGGAAAGTAAACAACATTCTTGGCAAAGACATAATGAACCAACTGCTTGTCTAAAAACAGCTCACCACAAAGAGGCTGAATCCTCCACAAACTGACAAACACAGATACCATCAGATTTATAGATAGCGATTGGAATTCTTTAGAAAAACACTTCCCTGCTTATGGTGTGTAGGAGAAATCATTCTCAGTGAGAACTGCCACTTATTTCCTTTGAAAAGAGTCTCTGTTTCCCCTCAGAAAAGCAGGTGTGTCGCGCACTTACAGACTGACTTACAGACAAAGGAAACCTGATCGGAGACTCGCAGGTTAATTAAGCTATTAGTAACAGTCCAATGCACACAACAACAGCTTTGACCACAATAGATTCTAGTGAAACCAACAATGCAATGAAAAAGATAAATTAGTTTTTATAATCATGCAGCCTCTCTCAATCAAATAATTCTAGTCAATTTCCAAACATTTTTAAACTGTTAATAACAATGTATGCATATTTATTTACTTTCCTAATTTTCCTCCAAAAATATATATCTGAGTATTCTCTTCGAAATATATTTTAAATGGTCAATTCATTATCACAATTCATTTCGAATTATTCTTACAGCAAAACAACTTGCAAACTCAACTAGTTTTCAAGTCAATAATGACACTGGAAAATTTGTTATGTAGTTCAACCATATTTCCAAATATTATTTTGGTTCATTATTGCAGTGAAGCTAAAATTAAAGTCTATTTATTTTCTCTGATATCCTTTCATGACTTTATTCCCTAATAACAATGTCCATGGTGTAATGGTTGACAAGCATCAAAATAAAATTGAATTTTCAATGCAAGAACTGGAACAAATAATCACATATTATTCAGTTCATTCACTGTCATTGATTTTCAGGATTATTTTCACGTATGATCACGTTAACTTCACTTAAATAACCACAGTACAATTCTCACTTCTATAGATATGTCAAGTGTATGTCAAATTATTCTTTTGTCAAGTAAAACCAAATTAACATTTTGCTCTGTTTTATTCCAGGAATGATGGAATATGTTACATTATTATGGGAAACAGGAACAAGTGAAGGTGGTGGATCTCAGACGTGAGGCTTAAAGCCATAGGGCCAGGTGGTAGTTACAGTGGGGGAGGTACCCAGTGCCCCGCTCTCCTCAGAAGGCAGTGAGGATGGTGACACTGACTGGAATGGGTTAGATGGTGAAGCGCCCACGTATGGACAGAGGGACGGCAATGGGTGGGTTGACCCACGGCCCTGTCAGGACCAGAAGGCCTTGTCTGGGTATCAAATCTCAACTTGGACAGACAGTAGGGAGCAACAAATGGAACTGACAGAAACTAAACTTGAACCGTTCACCCGCTGAACAACAGATGTTGGTGAATTAACACCCAGCCTGATAGAGAACAATGGGCCTTATTGGTAGAAAATAGATGAATTAGTTGAGGGTCAGTCTCACCGATAACGAAGTCAGGTCAAGATCTTTCAGGCCAAGGTGCCCTTAAGTGTACAGCAGAACCTGTCCCTGCAATTAGAGGGTGAAGGTGCGAGCTGGTTCCCCCCAGTGCACAGCCGATCAGTGGCTCCAGGCATTTACAGATGTTACAGGGACACAGTGGGAAGGGGACAGGCGGAATGAGCTGAAATAACCTTGGTGACTCAGGGACCCAAGGGTAATATAGAGGATCATATAGAAAGGAATACTGAGGTGTGTAAGGACCACGGGGGATTACCAAACCCAAACCTGTGATGATGAAATCGTTTTGATGTATTTAAAAGATGACATGGGACCCTATTTAACTGTAATTATAAACTTGGGACTCCCAGCGGGACATAATTCTAACTACATTCTGAATTGGGCCATGAGAACTGAGGCAAACGCAGAAACACAGGGGAATAGCTGCACTACAGGGAGGGTAACCAGACCGGCAATGTTACAAGTGAAGCAGGAAAGGGCACATAGCCAAGGAACGTAGGCAGAGAGAGGGAGATAGATGTTCACAATGTGTGTGGCCTGTGTTCACGTAGGCACATGCATAGCCCATGCATAGTCATTGATGCTGTGTGCTGTGTTAATAAATATTAACAAAGGAGCATCTATATTCGTTACCGATATGGATTTGCTCCCACCCTCTCAATTACTAAAATAAGAATAGTTGGAGAGGGAATCAAGGAAACTGGATGCAATAAACCTGTCGCGATGCAGATCACCGATATGGCAAAATATATTCAGATATGGGAGTGGGAAACTGAGGAAGGGACCATTCTTGGAGTTGACAGTTTAGAACAGTTAGGAGCAACTATTGATGTAGAGACACGAACTGTATCATGGGAACAAACTGGCCAGGCACGGAACAGGAAGCAAACGAGAGGTGACATCTCCAGGGATGTCTGGAACAGTCAGGGAATCTGGGAAGTGATAGCTAGGACCCACTCAGCGGTGTGAGTATCTCAAACAGGAATTTGGGTTATTATCTATAGATCCTGTAAAGATCGAGGGGCCTCTCTCTTCCCACACAAACAGAATCCCATCAAAGCTGGGGCTGAGGCGGCAGTAATTGTGACAGTAACAGATTGACAGAAGCAGGGAATACTCAGACTGACAGTATCCCAGGCTCTTTGACAGAAGCCAGACGGCTCATCCCACCTCACTATTGATTATAACTCTCGAAGTAAATCCGCTACTAAAGAGTATCCTGAAGTAGCGAACCACACCACTGTATTTAATTGATTGAAATCGCAACAGGATATAGTCTCAGCCCTTGATATTGGGAATGGGGTCTGGTCCATGCCTATGGATCTAGAATGGCAGAATAAGCTGGTGTTTAAACAGTACATCTGGATCCAGTTACCTCAGGGATCCCATAATATTCCAGTATATCCCACGGATGTATGGCTGATGGAGTTAGTCACATTGATCTTACCAACACCTCATCACCTCAGTCGGTGAGAAAGAAAATATCCAGATATTAAACAGAGGTCAGGCAGGCTGGTCTTAAAATTAAAATTAACCCACAGAGAGTGGGAAGGTAGGGACGGACGTACCAGGGACATCATATCAGGGAGATTAAATCAGGAAGTGAGAGGGGACAATCCCAGTGGAACGAAAGATAATGATTTTAAAACTATCCATCCGCACACCGTGAAGGGGGTAAGGCAAACTTTAGGTTTGTTTAATTATTGGAGGACTTTTGTGGAGAATTATCCAGAATTGGCAGAACCATCATAAACCCTGACAGAAGCACTGACATTAGCCAGGGGTCAGGGAGTCAGCATATACACAGACAGTCAGCATGCCTTTGGTAGTGTTCATGACCATGTGTTGGCCTGTGCTTGGTGAGGGTACATCACCCTGTCTGGGGGCCACATAGAGCATGAAGAACATGTCTGAGAGTTAGTGAAAGCAGCTAACATTCCCAGTGACATAGCAATAATGAAGATTAGAGCTTACAGGAAAGTAGAAACCCCACAACAACGGGGTAGTGAGTATTTGTGTAAAGCAGGTAAAATACTGACTGACACAGTGCAGACATTTGGGGAAGTGGCAGTGGCAGTAGCTGCAGAAGAGAGAAAGGAAAGTTTGAAGACATTCCCAGAAATAGTGCCACAACAGGAGAAACAGGACCGGGAAAAGGGTGGGGGCAGTAATAGGACAAGACAGAGTCTGGATGATCCAGCAGTGCCAGTACACTGTATAAGACAAACATTATTAAAAACATATCATGGGCTGGCCCATATTGGGCAGGATACAGTGCAATATCAGATGATCCACTACAGGGGTGGCCTGGAACAGGGAGAGACACAGCAAGGTTTTGTCGAAGGGGTGTAGTCTGTACACAGCGTGAGCCAGGGAAAAAATCAGGATAAAATAGAGGCAGCGGCAGCGACACAGGTGTTCATGGGAACAAATACTGATCGATTTTACCAACACCCCCATCCCAATCCCAGGGAAGGAAATCCTGCTGGTCTTAATAAACAAGCTTACTCAGTGGGTGGAAGCATTCCCCTGCAGATTCTCACCAAGGGAACGTAGTTAAACAGCTATTTTGTTTGTCCCGTTTAATACTGAACAGAAACCCCATCCCCCATACCACCCCCAGAGGTCAGGTAGAGTAGAAGGAATGAAGCAGACTCTGAAAACTAGTCTGGCTAATGCCCTGACAGAGACAGGCAGGGTTGGGTTATGATTTGGCGATGCCGGTGTTGGACCTGGGTGTACAAAGTTAAAAATCACACAACACCAGGTTATAGTCCAACAGGTTTAATTGGAAGCACACTAGCTTTCGGAGCGACACTCCTTCATCAGGTGATAGTGGAGGGCTCGATCGTAACACAGAATTTATAGCAAAAATTTACAGAGTGATGTAACTGAAATTATACATTGAAAAATTGATTGTCTGTTAAGCCTTTCATCTGTTCGAATACAGTGATTGTTTCACTTCTTTAATGTGTAAATCACAAAACCCTTTAGTGATTTACACATGAAATGGTGGGTTAATGTACTCCCCACCATCCTAATGAAACTAAGTTTCAGTATAAATATATTTATAAATGTATAAATATGTTTGCAAATATTTTTATAAATCTATAAATACCTAAGACGCATTTTTGAATTCTGATTTCAAAGTGTTGTGCTTTTGACCTATGTTCAGGTTTTGATGTATTTGTAAAACAATGGTCCCAATTCAGGAAGGATTTTAAGCTTAGAAAGAACACAAACCCTGTTTTTTTTATTCATTCTTGACATCCTTTGTTGCCCACTCTAGCATTTATTGCCGATCCTTAAAGGCCTGGACAAGGTGACAGTGAAGTGCCTTCTTGAACTACTGTCATCCTTGGTGTATAGACAAACCTATATTGCTGAGAAGCAATTCCAGTATTTTCATGCAGTGATATCCAAGTCAGGAAATTGTGAAACTTGGAAGGGAACTCAGAGGATGATTCACATGTCGCGCAGTGCATAAGGAAGCCATTTGACCGTTGTGTCTGCATCACCTGTCACCCAGTGCAATATCCTACCTCCTGTCTCTTAATCCGTACATTGTTCACTGTAAAGAAACAGTCTAATTCCCTGAGTGAATTACTTGATTCACGTAGCCAGATTATAGGGTCTGCTTTGTGTGGGATGGAGTTGAGTTTCTTTAGTGTTTTGGAGCTGCACTCATTTAGGAAATATTCCATCACATTCCAGACTCATGTCTTGCGAATGTGCAAAGGCACTGAGGAAAACTGTTATGTTGTAATTGAACATGTTTATTTGAAATCATAAACTTCCTTTGGCTGTGTGCTTCCATTCACTTTACCTGACAGAGGAACAACACTATGAAAACTTGTGATTTAAAATAAATTCGTTGGATTATTATCTGCTATCGTCTGTCTTTTAACATTGTCCATCCTTGACCAACACTGGCATCTCCACAATCAGGCTTTGTGGAGTCACTGCAGATTTCCGAGCCTCTGACCCCTTGTAATGACAGAGTTCTTGTTCAGGTTACGGATAATGAAAACATCAAGATGTTGACAGTGCATGATGCAATGATGACAATGCCCTTGAATATCAATGCGAGATGATTAGAGTCTCTCCTGTTGTAGATGAACTCTGCCTGGCAATTAAGCACAATCAGTAGTAAGTTGAATCTTGTGAAAATCTTGCTACACATTGATATAGACATTTCGGTGACTGAGGAGAAGTAAATTATGCTGGGCATTGTACAATGATCATAAAATGTCCCAATCCGCAACCTTCTGACTTTGAAAAATTCATTGATGAAGCAGCTGAAGATGTTTGGCTCTAAGGCACCATCCTGAGGGATGCCTGCAGTGATGTTGCAAGGCTGAGATAATTGGACTCCAGTAACCACTTTGATCAAGCTTCGTGTTAAGGATGGCTCCAACTATTGACACTGATTGCAATTTTGCTCCTTGATGCAATACTCCATCCAGTGCTGCCTTGATATCACAGGCAGTTACTTCCCAGCTCTCTCCCAGTGTGACAAAACTGCTGTGCAGTGAGTTGAGATCAGTTTGAACCCAGTCCGAAAATGTGCATCTTTTCCAGCAGTCAGAGGAAGGCGAAGTCGCTCTCGGCTGTCACAAATCGGTGAATACCCAGTTCAGATAAGAAGACAAGTCTCTCCCATATTTCTCGCGTTTCCAGGATTTCCCACCTTTGTCAGTGCATTTTGGTTCTGATAACACTGAATCATTGTCCACGTGACCAGCCTCTGCCCAATGGGAACAATGATTTTCCCCTGTTTGTTCAAAATTCAGCTTCCTAAATACCGGCTGACTGTCAGATTCTGATCTGCTGTTTGGTTTGCAGTTGGGAAACACAAAACAAATAATTGAACCCCTATGTTCAGAAGGAGGTCACTCGGCCCGGAAGGTGTCCACCAACCCATTGAACAACATCTTAAACAGATCCACAGCCCCCTACCTTCTTCCCATAACCCTGCATTTCCCCCTGGCTAATCCACCTAAACTGTCCATCTTTGGACTGCGGGAGGAAACCCACACAGACACGGGGAGAATGTGCAAACTCCACACAGACAATGGTGGGTGGAATCGAGCCGGGTTTCCTGGTGCTGTGAGGTAGCATTGCAAACTGCTGAGGCACCGTGCCACCCCTAAATCCTGATAATATTCCATGTAGTTTGTGAATAAAAAATAAAATATCAAAGGAGTGTGGGAGAACACACAAAAGCCCAAAGTCATGTTGTGAAATGAAGCTGAATGAAACTGGAAATGTGTTCGGCTGGTTGGAGCAGGAAGTGCTCATGAAAGCTCTTGTGTTGTCATTAAAACTCCGCCCACCCGTTCACTCCCATTTGCTGGAGGAGCAACCACACCCCTCATGCACTCCCAATGGCTGGAAGTCCAGCTCCATTCTCATTCACTGCAATTGGATTGAGTATCTGCCATAAACCTTCGGTCCTCCCACGGCACCACACACTCACTCCCAAAGCCTGGAGGACTGGGCCCCAACAACTCAGTCCTCTAGGCCCACTCCTCATTCACTCTCATTGTCTAGAGGACCAGATCCCATGAACATGGTCCCCTAACCACATCCCCATTCACTCCCAGTGGCTAGAATTCCTAATTCGTGGAAATGATTTGGAGGTCATGGTGATGGGCGTGGACAAAATCACACAACAACAGGTTACAGTTCAATAGGTTTATTGGGAAGCGCAACGTTCTGGAGCGCTGGTCCTTTGTCAGATAGATACCGAAAGCTAGTGCTTGCCAATTAACCTGTTGGAAGTTAACCTGGTATTGTGCGATTTTTAACATTAACTTAAGATTGTCAGGTACTTCAGTGAGCCATGGGATTTGGCGTGCTTGAACCACAAAGTGCAAAACTGACTTATGTGCTATTGTCATGGAGATAATCCTGATAGAGAGCCTCCAGTCAAAGCCATAAACCACAGAATAATTTTTCCAGTCACACTGACGTTTGAAATAATGATCCACAACGGAATGCACAACTTTCCTTCCACATGAAAAGCCAATGATATTCAGATCGGCACAGGCATTCAGATCATATGTGAGATTTTAAGACAGCGGGAGATGAGCAAGTGTGTCTGCTGGCTCGAATGGCTGGAAATATGCAGAACATGCGGCCTGTGTTGTAGTGCAATGATTGATAAAAACAATTATATCAGATCTGAGGGACATAAACTTGCAAAGTGTAGGGGACAATATGGGGAATGAGATTATGGGATTCTGCTGCAGAGAGCCAGCTTGGATTTGATGGTATTTTTCTGTGGTCTAATGCATTTTATTTGGATCTACTTACCAAGACCTGGTCACTAGCCTTCAGGGGTTAAATTACCAGTTACGTAAATCTGCTCAGTGTTCCTACTCACACCAACGCAGGCTGTCCTTCCACAGCAGGAGATAATGTTAATTGCTTTATGCTGGGTTGTTTGTGTGTGTGTGTGTGTATGTGTGGGGGGGGGGGGGGGGGGGGGCGGGCGGAGGGGTGGTGGCTGGGAAGGGGAGCAGTTAGGGTACACAGAACTGAAGACCTACTCCAGGGTGGTCTAACCAGGATTGTTAATATCTCAGAACATCTAGAGGCACACCAATATATCAAATACATTCTGACAGACTGAAGAAATAAACTATGTTCCTTCCACATACATCAGGGCTATGATATCCCATGTGTGTAACAGTCTGGCAGCATTTATCTGAAATGGCAAAACACCAGTGCAGCCACACCAGGGAGAGACTGTGGAAATATGGGGAATGCCAGAAGGGAATTCTTTAGCTAAAAACAATGACTGCCGGTGTTGGAAACCAGATTCTGGATTAGTAGTGAAGACGTTAGTTAGATTAGATTACTTAGTGTGGAAACAGGCCCTTTGGCCCAACAAGTCCACACCGAAGCGCAACCCACCAAGACCCATTCCTCCTACAATTACCCCTTCACCTAATACTGCGGGCAATTTAGCATAGCAAATTCACCTAACCTGCACATTTTTGGACTGTGGGAGGAAACGGGAGCACCCGTAGGAAACCCACGCAGACACTTGGAGAATATGCAAACAATCACACAGACAGTTGCCCGAGGCGAGAATTGAACCTGGAGTCTCTGGCGCTTTGAGGCAGCAGTGCTAACCACTGTGCCACCATGCCGCCCAAGTGCTGGAAGAGCACAGCAGTTCAAGCAGCGTCCGAAGAGCAGTCACATCGACGTTTCGGGCAAAGGCCCTTCATCAGGAATAAAGGCAGAGAGTCTGAAGCGTGGAGAGATAAGCTAGAGGAGGGTGGGGGTGGGGAGAAAGTAGCATAGAGTACAATGGGTGAGTGGGGGAAGGGATGAAGGTCATAGGTCGGGAGCGGGGGGATGGTGGAGTGAATAGGTAGAAAAGAAGATAGGCAGGTAGGACAAGTCAGGACAAGTCATGGGGACAGGGCTGAGGTGGAAGTTTGGAGCTGTGGTGAGGTGGGGGAAGGGGAAATAAGGAAATTGTTGAAGTCCACATTGGTGCCCTGGAGTTGAAGAATCCTGAGGCAGAAGATGAGGTGTTCTTCCTCCAGGCATCTGGTGGTGAGGGAGCGGCGGTGAAGGAGGCCCAGGACCTCCATGTCCTCGGCAGAGTGAGAGGGAGAGTTGAAATGTTGGACCACAGGGCGGTGTGGTTGATTGGTGCGGGTGTCCTGGAGATGTTCCCTAAAGTGTTCTGCTAGGATGCGTCCAGTCTCCCCAATGTAGAGGCGACCGCATTTGGAGCAACGGATACAATAAATTATATTAGTGGATGTACAGGTAAAACTTTGATGGATGTGGAAGGCTCCTTTTGGGCCATGGATGGAGGTGAGGGAGGAGGTGTGGGCGTAGGTTTTGCAATTACTGCGGTGGCAGGGGAAGGTGCCAGGATGGGAGGGTGAGTTGTAGGGGGGTGTAGACCTGACCAGGTAGTAACAGAGGGAACGGTCTTTGCGGAAGTTGGAAAGGGGTGGGGAGGGAAATATATCCCTGGTGGTGGGGTCTGTTTGGAGGTGGTGGAAATGTCGGCGGATGATTTGGTTTATGCGAAGGTTGGTAGGGTGGAAGGTGAGCACCAAGGGGCGTTCTAACCTTGTTATGGTTGGAGGGGTGGGGCCTGAGGGCGGAAGTGCGGGATGTGGACGAGATGCGTTGGAGGACATCTTTAACCACGTGGGAAGAGAAGTTGTGGTCTCTAAAGAAAGAGGCCATCTGGTGTGTTCTATGGTGGAACTGGTTCTCCTGGGAGCACATACGCAGAGGCGGAGGAATTGGGAATACGGGATGGCAATTTTGCAAGAGATAGGGTGGGAAGAGGCTTGATCCAGGTAGCTGTGGGCGTCCGTGGGTTTGTAAAAAATGTCAGTGTCAAGTCGGTCGCCATTAATGGAGATGGAGAGGTTCAGGAAGGGCAGGGAGGTGTCTGAGATGGTTCAGAAAATTTAAGTTCAGGGTGGAATGTATTGGTGAAGTTGATCAATTGTTCAACCTCCTCGCAGGAGCACGAAGTGGCGACAATGCAGTCATCAATGTAGCGGAGGAAGAGGTGGGGAGTGGTTCTATTGTAATTACGGAAGATCGACTGTTCTACGTAGCCAACAAAGTGACAGGCGTAGCTGGGGCCCATACGGGTGCCCATGGCTACCCCTTTGGTCTGGAGGAAGTGGAAGGATTTGAAGGAGAAATTGTGAAGGGTGAGGGCCAGTTCAGCCAAACGAATGAGAGTGTCGGTGGAAGGGTACTGTTGAGGACGTCGGGAGAGGAAAACACGGAGGGCTTGGAGATCCTGGTGATGGCAGATGGAGATGTAGAGGGATTGGATATCCATGGTGAAGATGAGGCGATGGGGGCCGGGGAAACAGAAGTCTTGGAGTAGGTGGAGGGCGTGGGTGGTGTCTCGAGCATATGTAGGGAGTTCCTGGACTGGGGGATAGGACAGTGTCGAGGTATGTAGAGATGAGTTCAGTGAGGCAGGAGCATGCTGAGACAATAGGTCGGCCAGGGTGGTCATGTTTGTGGATCTTGGGAAGGAGTTAGAACCGGGCAGTGCAGGGTTCCCGGACTATGAGATTGGAAGCTGTGGGTGATGAGGTTCTGTATGGTCGGGGAGATGATAGTTTGGTGATGGGGGTGGGTCATGGTCAAGGGGGCGCGAGGAAGAGGTGTCCTCGAGTTGGCGTTTGGCTTCAGTGGTGTAGAGATCAGTGCGCCAGACAACCACTGCGCCCCCTTTATCTGCTGGCTTGATGGTGAGGTTGGGATTGGAGCAGAGGGATTGGAGGGCTGCGCGTTTTGGTGGTGAGAGGTTGGAGTGGGGGAGGGAGGTAGACAGGTTGATGTGGTTAATGTCCCGGCGGCAGTTGGAAATGAAAATGTCGAGGGCAGGTAATAGGCCAGCGCGGGGTGTCCAGGTGGCTGCAGTGTGTTGGAGGTGGGCGAAGGGGTCCTTGGAAAGGTGGGCGGGAGTCCTGATGGTGAAAGTAAGTTCGGAGGCAGAGGCGGCGGAACAAGTGTTCGACGTCACAGCATGTATTAAATTTATTGATGCGTGGACCGAGGGGGATGAAGGTGAGAATTCTTTACCTATCCCACCTGGAAATTAGCCAAACCAGTCAGACTGGGGAGAAGCTGTTCACCTGCTCTGCGTGTGTGTGTGTGTGTGTGTGTGTGTGTGTGTGTGTGTGTGTGTGTTTGTGTGTGTGTGTGTGTGTGTGTGTGTGTGTACGTGTGTGGTGGGGGTGTGGGTGGGAATTCTCTCAGGCATCCATCCTGCTGAGACACCAGTAAATTTACTGATTGAAGGATTTTCAACTTACAGTTGAAGAATTTATTTTTCTCTTGTTCACACCAATGAAAGAACAATGGTTTTGGCAGTTTCAATGTTAATAAAGTTTTGTATGTAGAGAACTTAGTTTTGTAAATGTTCACAACATCGTTGAACATGTACTGGGTAGGGACTTTTACTTTCCTTTATTCATTCACAGGATGAGGGTGTCGCTGCCCCAGTAGCATTTACTGCCCATCCTTAATTGCCCAGAAGGCAGGTAAGAGTCGACCACATTGCTGTGGGTCTGAAGTCACAATGTAGGCTAGACAAGGTAAGGATGGCAGCTTCCTTCCTGAAAGGGCATTACTGAACCAGATGTTTTTTTTCTGACAATCGATTAATGTTCATCATTAGACCCTTAAATTCCAGAGCATTTTTAAAATTAAATACAAATTCCCCATCTGCTGCAGCAGGCTTTCAACCCAGGTCTCCAGAACGGTATCTGCGGCTTTGTATTAACTGTCTAGTGACAATACCACTCGGCCAATACTTCCCCACATCGCTATCTATCTGCACAGAAAGAACAGCGATTTTCTGTTTCATCAGAACTGGGTAATCACACACACGTTTGCTCAATGATTGCAGGAGTTGGATGTTGATGGGCGATTGAAATCCATCTCTGAACCATGTATTCTGGGGTTTGTTTCTGATGATGATTGGAACATCATCAGTCTTGTTATCTTTTGGGGATAAAAACAGTTATAGTTACCTTTCAGTTAAATGAATGGCAATCAAGTCGATCCCATAACTCTCAGGCAGATTAGTTTCTTTAGAAGGACTCTCTATTTCCCCAACCTCCTGCATCCTCACCTCCAAGAGTACAATAATCTCACAGAGTCTCTTTATGACTATGAATGAGACAATCTGATCAGCTGCTTCTTTACCTACTCCTAAGTCGGGTTGGCTCTTAATCTCCCCTTGCTGCAGTTGCGATCCTGCATCATTGTACAGCGTTGCTCTTATTTCCTGTCTTGGCCTATCAGTGTTCATGATATTGCATTTAGCTTCTTGTAAAGGGTCTACAGTGTAAGAGTTTAGCTCTTTCCTTCCAAGAGCAATATTAGAGTTGTACTCCAAAAAAGCTGACAGAATCACGGCCCAGAATGCCCCCAATTTACCTCTTACCATCAAACCACAGGATCAGCCCTCGTTCAACTGAGAGAATTCAGGAGGGCATGCCAGTAACAGCAGCATGAATACCTAAAAATGAGGTGTTAACCTGATGAAGTTACCAAAGAAGGCTACTTGTGTGTCAAACAGCATAAGCAGTAAGTGATAGACAGAGTGAAGCAATCCGGTAAACAACAGAACAGATCTAAGATCTGCAGTCCAGCCACATCCAGTTGTGAATGAAGTCAGAGCACAGCTGGAGTTCTCAGGACAGTTCTCTTCAAGATATTAATCAAGAAGAATGTCAGGCATATAGTGGGGAATCCCAGTCTCATGGAGTGCACATCCTGTTCCATGTGGGAAAACCAGGACATTTCTTGTGTCATCGAAAACCACAAGAACACGGAGGTCAGCAACACTTGTGTGACCACGGCCAATATACTGCACTCAGTTCTGTTCCCCACATTCCAGGGTGATGTATTCTCACTAGAGAGGATTGATCAGAATGTTACTCCAATTGGAGAATTTCTGCTCTAAGGAAGACTCGATAGGCTGTGGATGATGTCCAAGGAGGATGAGCTGAGGTCTTGTTGAAGTGGCAAGATGCTGAGGAATCCAGATCAAGTGGATAGGAAGGAGCTGTCTATTAACAAACGGATCAGTAACCATAAGACCATAAGACATAGGAGTGGAAGTAAGGCCATTCGGCCCATCGAGTCCACTCCGCCATTCAATCATGGCTGATGAGCATTTCAGCTCCACTTCCCAGCATTCTCCCCGTAGCCCTTAATTCCTCGAGACAACAAGAACCTATCAATCTCCGTCTTGAAGACATTTAGCGTCCCGGCTTCCACTGCACTCCGTGGCAATGAATTCCACAGGCCCACCACTCTCTGGCTGAAGAAATGTCTCCGCATTTCTGTTCTGAAATGACCCCCTCTAATTCTAAGGCTGTGTCCACGGGTCCTAGTCTCCTCGCCTAACAGAAACAATTGCCTAGCATCCACCTTTTCAAAGCCATGTATTATTTTGTACGTCTCTATTAGATCTCCCCTTAATCTTCTAAACTCCAACGAATACAATTCCAGTATCCTCAGCCGTTCCTCATATGCTAGAACTGTCATTCCAGGGATCATCCGTGTGAATCTCCGCTGGACACGTTCCAGTGCCAGTATGTCCTTCCTGAGGTGTGGGGACCAAAACTGGACACAGTACTCAAAATGGGGCCTAACCAGAGGTAACTGAAGGTTTTAGGTTGTAACTAATTCTCAGAAAGAAGGGGAGGGGAGAATTTCAAAGTTTATGAGAAGATTTGTAGCTCAGGTACTCGTTGTTGTGGTTCTGTTCGCCAAGCTGGGAATTTGTGTTGCAGACGTTTTGTTCCCTATCTAGGTGACATCCTCAGTGCTTGGGAGCTTCCTGGGAAGCGCTTCTGTGATCTTTCCTCTGGCATTTGTCGTGGTTTGAATCTGCCGCTTCCGGTTTTCAGTTCCAGCTGTCCGTTGCAGTGGTCGGTATATTGGGTCCAGGTCGATGTGCTTATTGACTTAATCTGTGGATGAGTGCCATGCCTCTAGGAAAACCCTGGCTGTTCTCTGTTTTGCTTGTCCGAAAATAGTTGTGTTGTCCCAGTCGAATTCATTTTGCTTGTCATCTGTGTGTGTGGTTACTAAGGATAGCTGGTCGTGTCGTTTCGTGGCTAGTTGGTGTTCATGGATGCGGATCGTTAGCTGTCTTCCTGTTTGTCCTATGTCGTTTTTTGTTCAGTCCTTGCATGGGATTTTATACACTACATTGGTTTTGCTCATGCTGGGTATCGGGTCCTTCGTTCTGGTGAGTTGTTGATTGAGAGTGGCTCTTGGTTTGTATGCTGTTATGAGTCCTAGTGGTCGCAGTAGTTTGGCTGTCAGTTCGGAACTGCTCTTGATGTATGGTAGTGTGGCTCATCCTTTGGCTTGCGGCATGTCCTCGTTCCGTTGTCTTTCCCTTAGGCATCCATTGATGAAATTACGGGGGTATCCGTTTTTGGCGAATACATTGTAGAGGTGTTCCTCTTCCTCTTTTTGCAGTTCTGGTGTGCTGCAGTGTGTTGTGGCCCTTTTTGAATAGTGTCTTGATGTAACGTCTTGGCTCCCCCATGGGCTCACACATCTCTGGATACATAGCAGAAGCGGTAATGTAAGGATTAAAACAAACAGTCTTACCGCACATTCAACCAAACTCTGGGTTAGATATGTCGATGACACCTTTGTAATCATTAAAAACACAGAAATTGAGAACACTCACAGGATCATCAACGCCACACTCACAGGAATCCGATTCACTAGAGAGGAAGAAAATGACAACCAACTCCCATTCCTAGACGTGATGGTACAGAGAACACCGAACGGAGAATTCACCACAAAGGTATACAGGAAGGCCACAAACACAGACCAAGTCCTGAACTACGAAAGCAACCACCCCAACACACACAAATGAAGTTGCTTTAGGACACTGTTCAAAAGAGTCACAGCACAGTGCAGTACATCAGAATTGCAAAAAGAGGAAGAAGAACACCTATACAATGTATTTGCCAAAAACGGTTACCCGCGCAATTTCATCAACAGATGCCTAAGGGAGAGACAACGGAACGAGGACATGCCACAACCCAAAGGACTGGCAACATTAGTATGCATCAGGAGCATTTCCGAACTGACAGCCAGACTACTGCGACCACTAGGACTCATAACAGCACACATACCAACAGCCAATCTCAGAAAACAACTCACCAGAACGAAGGACCCGATACCCAGCATGAGCAAAACCAATGGAGTGTACAAAATCCCATGCAAGGACTGCACAAAACACTATATAGGACAAACAGGAAGACAGCTAACGATCCGCATCCATGACCACCAACGAGCCACTAAACGACATGACCAGCTATCCTTAGTAGCCACACACACCAATGACAAGCATCATGAGTCCGACTGGGACAACACAACTATTTTCGGACAAGCAAAACAGAGAACAGCCAGGGAATTCCTAGAGACATGGCACTCATCCACAGATTTAATCAATAAGCACATCGACCTGGACCCAATATATCGACCACTGCAGCAAACAGCTGGAACTGACAACAGGAAGCGGCAGATACAAATCACTATAAATGCCGGAGGGAACATCACAGAAGCGCTTCCCAGGAGGCTCCCAAGCAGTGAGGATGTCACCTAGACAGGGGACGAAACATCTGCAACACAAATTCCCAGCTCGGTGAACAGAACCACAACAGGGGAGAATTTATTTCACTCAGAGATGGTGGGGAGAAGAAACTCACTGATTGTGTGTTAGAGGCAGTAACCAGCATCAGATTAGAATAAAAGGACATGGATATAATTGAAATGCTGGAACATGCAGGGCCACGGACGAAGGTCTACAGAATGGGATCATTATGATTTATTTGACATTTCTCTAGAATATTAAACTCCAGTTCAATTTGAGAATTTGCGAACATCATCAGACCTGAGCTCCAAATATCAGAATAAATTTATCAGAAAGATACAGCCCAGATTGAGGCCACTTGGCCCATCCTGCATGTGTTGGCTGTGATGGAACTACCCAGGCTTTACTGCGTTCTGTACTCACCAATGAGAGCAACAATTTTAGACTGTGAACTCTGCCCTCTATGTTGTTTTAACCTGTTTTTATAATGTATTTCTTTGACAGCTGCACACATTGTTTCCTTGTTTCTTTCCCAGCCCTAACTCCATTCGCTGTGACTTTGAGGGACTACCATTTCTGCTGTTTAATTTCTCCTGCCTTCCCCCGTGTGACGGACTGACTTTTTGTCCTTGTCCCACCCCACCTTCCTCACAACCAGTTACATTTCTGATGGTTCCCAGACCTCTGTAACTTTCACTGTGTCCCCTGGGTCAACAGCTCGAGTTAGGTATTTTCTTCCTCCCGAGATAATTGGAAACCCTTCTGGTTGCAGTTTCCCCAGATTTTATTTTCTAAAACGGAGCACTTGCGTTAGAGAAAAGTATTTGTGAGCCTTCATCGGCAATTCCGAGTATTTGGATGTAATCTGTGACCCTCCCACAGATGTGCAGCGTTACTGTATTGGCCATGCTATCATGGGCTGTGGTGTGCAAGTTAGTTGGTTTGGGTTAACCATGGCTAATGTGGGGTTATGTGGGTAGGATAGGAGAGCAGGTCATTGAAGACTCGATGGGCCGAATTGCCTCGTTCTGCACCCACTGGACTCTGTGACTCTAACTAGTGTTGATTGTCGTCACGTTTTCCTCATGCCAGGTTCATTCAGCAGAGGTCCACACGCTGCCTTGGTGTTTCTGTGGGTGCTCACTCACTCCTTTCCTTCAGTTTTACAGCAATTTCACACTGTACGTGAGGTTGAGAATGAATTTGTAAATACAAACACTCCAACTGAAACCCCTCACTGGTCAGGACCTGTTTCTGCTGCTGGCATCACTCACAAGGGACAGGAAAATAAAGGTTCAGTGACAAATCTTATAGGAACACAGTCATAATCACCAGGAACGGCTAAACAGCTTAAAACTCTTTTCTCAAGAAAAGAGGAGGCTGAGAGACAACCTGGTATAATTAGGAAGCTTTGTGTCTGCTTATTCAGAGAATTGAGGTTGAAATCATTGTGATGGAAGCATGTTTCATTGCCCCAGGTCATCAAAGGTGCTGTTTAAATGTATGTCTTTCTTTCTGTCTCTCTGTCTGAGTTAACAATCAGATGGGTAGGTCATTGTCTGGGTGTTTTCCCAAACCCTTGATTGAATCGGCCTCCCCGACAATCTCAGGTGTCTCAGCGCTCACGAGGTCACGGAGAAACTCTGCCGTTACAATGAGAACTGTCTTTGCTGTTACCTCTCCTAGTGCTTCCGCCTAATTCCTACTTCCCTTCATTAAATCCCAGTTGCCTCGAGTCCACCCACATGGGCATGTTGAAGTGCATGACAGGAGAATTGATTGAAACCGAGAGTTCAATCTCAGAATGAAAGAGGAAGGAGGAAATAAACGGTTTTTATGGATCCCAGGGTATGCAGACTCCAGGCTGAGTCCTTTGTGGGCATTCCCGCAGAAATACGAGACAGCATTCCATGATGAGAGTTAAACCCAGGTGGCAGGAGAGGGACCCACTGAACATTAGCAGCTTTAGTTCAAACACAGGAGATTTGTGCAGTCAGTAACAGTGTGTTAGATATGGATGTGAAGTGAACAGTGAGGGGAAATGTTGCCAAAAGTTGCAGATGGGCAACTTCCATTGGAACAGGAGGAGACCATTCAGCTCCACAAACCTGCTCTGCCATTCAATAGATCATGGCTGATTTGTGGCCTAACGTCGATTTTCAAAACCCTCTAAATTCATCAATAAACTCCTCTGCAACAGACAAGAATAATATCGAAAAACTAACCATCTCCGAATGCTGGGGAATTAGAAACAAAAACAGACATTGCTGGAAAAATTTAACAGAACTGGCAGCATCTGTAGAGAGTGAACCTTTGGATCCAGTGACCGGTCAGGTGACCAGCTGTAGCTGACCATTCCGCCTGTTCTGGAACACTCTCTGGAACAGGTTCTGGTGCGAGGGGAATGAGATTGTCAATAATAACTGAGAAAACAGGAGGACGTGCTCAATCAGAATAAAACCCATTTTGGTCTTTCTCTTATAATTCAACTACAAAAAATATTATTATTTCCGAAATAGGATAATTGACCAGAAATCAACTCTTCAGGTCATTGGGCCTGGGAAACTGTTAATTCTGACCTGATCCAGCTTACATGTGAATCCAGACCCTGAATAACGTGGTTGACTCTGAACCATCTCCTGGGCAGTCCGAATGGATGACAAATGCTGCCCCAGCAAGTGATGCCGTGATGCCATGTACAAACAAAACAAATCCAATCGCTGTGGTTACTTGTGAACTCGCCGGTGTTTCATCAAGCTGGATATCTGAGTGAATTTCTTCCCACACTCAGAGCAAATGAACGGTCTCTACCCAGTGTGTATTTACTGGAATACAGTGAGGCTGGATGGCCTCCTGAACCGAGTCCTGCAGTGAGAGCCCCTGAATGGTCTCGCACTGGTCTCCTGTGACCGGGGGAGATGATATTAACAATCCCGGGGGATGGTGGGTACAGATACCTCCAAGAGGGATCCAGTGAGAGTTGATTGGGAGAAACTGTTCACATGCATGAAAGAATAAATAATGAGGAGGCACCGATGTAAAGTGATTGACAAAAGAAACACATGTGACATGAGACAAAGCGTTTTCATGCAGGGAAAGGTTATGGCCAGGACTGCACTGTCACAGAGTGTGGTGGAGCCAGGTACAATGAAGAGAATAGAATTGAACAGTTATTGGAAGAGGACGAAGATTTATGCGGTAAAGGTAGAAGAATAGCATTCAGTGAGGTGATCCTTTGGAGAGCTGATGAACCAAACAGCCTCCTTTTGCGCAGTAACAATTCTGTGATCATTTTATTCCGAGCCCTCTAAGGAAATATCAGGGCAGGGTTTATAAAGAGGTCAGATTGAATGACGGTCTCGGTAAACAACAGTGTGACACAGACACAGAGTGGTTTTAGGATCGATTGAATCAAATGTTATAAATTTGCACGGCCCCAACATACAGCAGTTACAAACGGGAGTGATCAAGAGAGGGGAATTAGAGAAGCAAATACATCTTAAACATTGATGCAGCTAAAGGGGATGCTGGGTAAAGATACCACAGTTAGTGCTTATTTCATTCCAGACACACCAGCCAGGGAGCACATCCTTCCTGTATCTGTCCTATCGAGCTCTTGAAGAATTTTGTTGATTTCAAGTGTTTCATTTTAGATACTCCAGAGAAGACAGTTTCATGCACTTCAATCTCTCCTGCCAGAGCAACGCTGTCGTTAGAATTCAATTCACTGATGCATGTTACTGTCTGCTTCATTTACTGGAACTGGCAATTGAGACTGGAAGCTTACTGTCGAAAATATCTTCAATTGTATTGCCAGATTGCCGGACACATGAGGGGCTTTAAGAAAAAACACCACTTGCTGACATGGTGTCAGAACACTTCCTGTTGCGGGGATATCCTGTTCAGATACAATCTATTGATAATTGTTAGAATTGACTTATACTGGCTCCGTAGAAGTGGTCAGAGCATTATAACGGTCATTGGAGCAGAGAAAGGCACATTACTGAGGTCATTGCATTAGTCCAAATTTAGAAATTCAAGAGAACTGACGGGAGAGCTGATGTTGGGAGTTGTAGTAATGACCAGGAAAAAAAACTTGTTTTACAGAGAGAGAGAGTCCCCAGATGGGAAACTCAGCTTGAACACCACATCAACTGCAGAGTCATCTAATTCCGCAGGTCCTGATCCGTATCGGTAATATGGAAGGGGAAAGCAGCATTCCCAGCCCAGAGAAATCATTGCCATGTTATGCACGTGGTCGAATATTTAACTGGGCATAGGATCTGGGAAGACACCATTATGGCGGGACCAGGGCGAGGGTATGCAAAAGTGGAGATTGTGGGACGGAATTTACCTACCCTCCCAGTGGGACACACACCGACACAGTCACACTGCAGAGAGTCCGCTCACCTGCCCAATGTATGGGAAGAGATTTACTTGATCTTACATTCTGCTGAGGCACCAGAGATGGCACAAAGGATTTAGACCCTTCACCCACTCCATGTGTGAGAAAGGATTCATTCAAATCTCTCTCCTGCAGAGACATCAGTGCATTCCCATCGGGGAGGGGTCATTCATCTACCCAGTGTGTGTGAAAGGATTCACTCAGTGACCTGCTGAAACACCAGCGAGGTCATACTGGGGAAAGGCCATTCACTTGCTCCCTGTGTGAGGAGAGATTCACTCAAATGCAGCACCTACTGAGACACCAGTGAGCGCACAAAGGGGAGAGGCCATTCATATACTCAGTGTGGGAGAAGGGATTCAGTGATTCATCTTGCCCCACCCCCCCCCGCCCCCAGTGAGCCCACACGGGGTGACGCCATTCAGATGCTCAGTGTGTGAGATGGGATTTAATGATTCATCCATCCTTCTGAGACCCCAGTGGGCCCACACAGGGGTAAGGCCATTGAGAGGCTCAGTGTGGGAGACGGGATTCAGAGATTCATCGTGCCCCCTGAGACCCCAGTGAGCCCACACAGGGAAGAGGCTATTCAGATGCTCAATGTGCGAGAAGGGATTCAGTGATTCATCACTTCCACGAGACCCTAGCGAGTTCACACTGGGTAGAAGCTGTTCACCCCTCTGCGTGACAAGGGATTTGCTGCATCTTCAACACGATTGTGAGACCAGTGCGTGCTCACAGGGAAGTGGTCATCCCCCTGCTCCATGTGGGCTGCAGGACTCTGATTCTGATGTTACTGTCCATCAGAGTCAGGAGTGGACCTTGTACATGATGACACTGTTGGAGTATTGATGTTGTTGTTAACCATATTAACTGGGCTGGAGTTGACTGAAATTACATTGCCACTTTCTGAACCTCAGGATGTCTCTCTGGGCAGTAAGTCTCCACAAACAGCAATGTGACAATGAGCAGGGATCATCTGTTTTGATTTAAATAGTGACTGTAGCACTGCTGCTTCACAGCACCAGGTACAAGGTTGGAGTCCAGCCTTGGTCAACGGCCTGTGTGGAGGTCCCACATTCTCCCCAGGATAGTGTCGGTCCCCACCAGGTGCTCTGGTTTCCTCCCACAGCCCAAAGATGTGCAGGTTAGGTGGATCAGTCTTGCTAAATTGTCCACAGTATTCAGGATTGTGCAGGGGTGTAGGCAGGGGTAATGTGATGGTGCTCTTCCTGGAGTGTACACTCAGCGTCTCTCATCATCATACAGTAACACCAACTGGGTTTCGGAACCGAGAGATAGAAGCCCTTTCGAGGATATAGGCATCACTGGCTCAGCCAGCATTTATTCCCCATCTCAAGTTACCCTTGAGATGTTGGTAGTGAGCTGCTGTCTTGTAACATTCACAGTCCATTTGGCGCAGATAGATCAACAATGCTGGGAGGGAGAGGGTTGCAGGATTTTGGCCCAAATTCTCTATCTTTGGTTCTTCAAATGCTGGTTAACATAATCACAATCTGCAGATGATTTCAGTCTAACAAATCTTCACCATCTAGCCCCCTGTATAAAGGAATATGTACAGGTTAGAAATTCAGAATAGACAATTCTAGTTTCTCTGGAACATCTTTGTCCCGTTACTCCCCCCGAAGCTGTAACCCTCGAGCCCATTTACTCCCTCCCACCATTCTGTCTCTGCTACCCCCTAATGTACACCCTCCACATTCTCATTGGGTTACTGATAAACAGATTCATGCCAACACTTCCCGTGCCTTGTTAGACTCTGCACCCTTTCTGGGTTCACTTCCTTTCCCTTCAGTTGCTGCAAGTCAATAACGTAACAGCAGAATGAAACAAAAGGAAACAGAAAAGGAGGTGGCAGATTCTGGACAGAAGAACAACCTTCAGTCTGGGAGAATGGCTCAGATCCTTGTTTGTTCCCCATTAGTTGATTCCCAGCATTACAATGAATTGTGGAAGGAGATTGGTCCTACATGGGTGTGGTGACACTCTGACCCCCTACCTGATCAATACTATAAGCAGATACATTCCTCCTCTAGCCAATGACAGTGTGAAATACTTTCCACAAAGTCTACTTACCCAAAGCACATGCTCCAAAATCCGCTCACATTCTGTAACACGTACAGTACCGGGTTTCCTCACACACGTATGGTCCCTGCCTCAGGGATTGTGGGAGTTGTCGTCCCCATGACGCCACTGGAGCCCTGTCTCTGGAAAGTGAATGAAAAGTATGGTCTGGAGGGTGTTATGTATCGGATCCCCATTCAGACACGAAGAACATATGGACTCTCGCTGGGTTTTACTGGGACACCTGCTTCCACCACCTGATTTCTGACGTAAGGAATATAGATTCATGCAACTGGGGCGTGGGGTGGTTAATAGGAGGAGCAGATTTTAAGCAGAGGTGGTTCAATGGTTAGCACTGCTGACTCACAGCATCAGAGACCTGGATTTGATTCCAGCCTTAGGCGACTATGTGGAGTTTACATGTTCTCCCCGTGTCTGTTCGGGTTTCCGCTGGGTTCTCCAATTTCATCTCACAGTCCAAAGATGTGCAGGTTAGGTGGATTGGCTATGCGAAATTGCCAACAGTGTCCATGCATGTGCAGTTTAAGCCATTAACCATGGGAAATATAGGGAATGGGTGAGTCTGAATGGGATGCTCATTATAGGGTTTGTGTGGACTCCATGGACGAATACCCTGTTTCTGCAGTGTAGGGATTCTATTCTATTCTCATGAAGAAGAATGTACTTATCTCAATGTGCTGTGAATCTGTGGAATTCCCTATTCAAATGTGCTGGATGCCAGGACAATGATCAAATTTACTGAAGAGATACAGATGTTGAATTTGTAACGAATTGAAATGTGTGTGAGAGAGAGAGAGAGAGAGAGAGCAGGTGGGCAAATCCAGCTGAGACCGAGGTGAGCTCAATCATCACCGTATTAAATGGTGGAGCTGGTTAGAAAGGGCTGCATTGCCTCTCCTGAGCCCAGTGCTTATCTTCTTACGGTAATAACTGGAAAGCTGAATCCAAAACTCACCACTTTCACAAAAGGAGATTTTTGGAAATAGCAGGATAGTCAGGTGGATTAGCGTTCCAAACTTAGATAGTGAGGTAGCATGTGGAAGATCATGATTTTGCAATTTTAAACTGAGGGGAGTTAAAAAAAATCACACAACAAAAGGTTTAATTGGATCATGATGAAGGAACAACGGTCCGAAATCTAGTGTGCTTCCAATTAAACCTGAAGGACTGTAACCTGGTGTTGTGTGATTTTTTAAATTTGTACACCCCGGTCCAACACTGGCATCTCCAAATCATGTAAATTGAGGGGAGACAGTGATTTATGGTTTTAGACTGTGTAGAACATTCACACCGTCCAGAACACTCTGTTGTGAATATCTATCCTGTACTTTATTACAAAGCCAAGGTCTCTGACAATGAAAACCAAAACACCCAGGAAACATCACCTCACCTCGTAATCTGATTAAAGACTTGTGATAAGTATGTTTGAATTTAGAATAAAATTGGAAAGCGGGAAGATGAAATCCAATTCAAATTCTGTGCTTAAACAAAGAAGACTATAATAGGATGAGGCAGGAGTTGGCTAATGTAGACTGGAAGCAAAGACTTTTGGGTGGGACAGTTGACAGACAGTGGAGGAACATCAAAGGATTTTTCAAACTGCTCAGCAAAAGTATAGATCAGTGAAAAGGAAGAACTGTAGGAAATGGAATAATCTGCCATGGGTGGCTAAGGAAATAAGAGAATTTATCAAACTGAAATAGAAGGCATACAAATTGGCAAAGCCCAAGGAGAAATTAGGAGATTGCAAAAACTTTAAAGATCAACAGAAAATAGACGGATATGGGGAGAAAAGTGATGAGTAGCTATACCCAGGGATAGAATAGCATTTTACACATATGTTCCCCCATTGTGTGGGGAACATATGGCCTCTGTAATTGATGAAGCACGTAACTGTTACCATAGAGATAATCCTGATCAAGTTAAAAATCGCAGCACACTCCAAAAGCTTGTACTTCCAAATAAACCTGTTGGACTATAACCTGCTGATGTGTGTTTTTTAACTTTTCCCACCCCGCTCCAACACCAGCTCGTCCACATCAGAATCCTGACAGACAGTCCCAATGAAACTGAACCGCCTGTCAGATACCTGACTGAGTCACAGGTGCGTGAGGGAGGGGTATGTTGTTTAACCACAAAGTGCTGAGCTGAACTCGACTTTTTAACTGCCATTGCCATGGAGATAATATTGAGAGACAACATCCATTCAAAACCACAAACCACAAAGGTATAAGAATGGGAGTGGCACATCGGACAGGCAAGGAGTTACCTGATGCTGCCTGGAGGTCTTTTGCATGCACACTGTCAAGGTAACTGCCATGTTTCATCAATAAAGACTCAAAGAAGACCTCTCAGACTTCTGTGCCCAGTTATTCCTATTCAGCAGTGTTCAGGAATATGAGTACACAGCAGTCAGTCTTCACAGTGGAGGATACGAAGAACATGCCAGTAATTGATAAGTAGACTATGGAAGGTGAGGACCAAGAAGCAATCATTATCACGAAAGCGTTAGAGCTGGGCAAGCTAAAGGAAATAAAGGTAGACAAGTCCATTCGCCCAGATGGAATACATCCCAGGGTGCTACCAGAGATAGCGGGAGGAATAGTAAATGTACTTGGAGTCAGAGTCCTACAGCAGAGGCAGACCCTTTGATTCAAATTGGCCCATGCCAGCCAAAATGTCGATCCATGCTAACCCCATTTCCTTGCACTTGCCTCATCTGCTTCTGGCCCGTTGCGATCCATGTATTTGTCCAAATGTCTTTTAAATGTTGTTAATGTACCCACCTCATCCACTTCCACTTGCAGTTCACTCCATATACATACCGCCCTCTGTGTAAAACAGGTGCCCCTCAGGTTCCCTTTCATTCTTTATCCTCTAAGCTTTAAACTGATGCCCTCCACTCCTTGATTTCCTGGTAAAAAGACTAGGTAAATTCACCTTACCCAAGCCTCTCATGGTCTTATACACTTCCAGAAAAGATACCCCCTCTGTTTCCTCTGCTCTAAACAAAAAAAAATTCTCGCTTGTCCAACCTCTCCCTATAACTCACACGCCTGAACCCTGGCAAATATCCTTGTAAAATTATTCTGCACTTTTTAAAGTTTAATAACTGAAACCTACATTACATTCATCACATTTCCAGTGTTTCCCAACGGCGCTGGAAGCGACGTGACAACGCCAATGGATTACAAGGAGTGTAGGTTTATTCGCTGCGCTGTAAGTTTGATATCCAGACGTTTCGTTACCTGGCTAGGTAACATCATCAGTGGCGACCTCCAAATGAAGCGAAACTGTTGTCTCTTTATTTCTATTTATATCTTTCTCCTGGATGGAATTCCTGGGGTTTGTGGTGATGTCATTTCTTGTTCGTCTTCTAAGGGGTTGATCGATGGCATATAGATCCATGTGTTTGTTTATGGCATTGTGGTTGGAGTGCCAGGCCTCGAGGAATTCTCTGGCATGCCTTTGCTTAGTGTGTCCCAGGATAGATGTGTTGTCCCACATGAAATGATGGCTTTTTTCATCCGTGTGTAGGGCAAGAGGGAGAGAGGGTTGTGTCTTTTTGTGGCTAGGTGGTGTTCGGGTATCCTGGTGGCTAACTTTCTTCCTGTTTGTCCTATGTAGTGTTTGTGGCAGTCCTTGCATGGAGTTTTGAAGATGACGTTGGTTTTGTCCATGGGATGTACTGGGTCTTTTAAGTTTGTTATGTTTTGTTTGAGAGTTTTGTTGGGTTTGTGTGCTACTAGGATTCCAAGGGGTCTCAGTAGTTTGGCTGTCATTTCTGAAACTTCTTTGATGTATGGTAAGGTGGTTAGGGTTTCTGGCTGTGTTTGGTCTGCTTGTCGTGGTTTGTTCTTGAGGAATCTGCGCACTGTATTTTTTGATTTGTCCGTTCTTCTTGAATAAATTGTACAGGTGGTTCTCCTCTGTTTTCCGAAGTTCGTCTGTGCTGCAGTGGTGGCTCCTTGAAATAATGATCTGATACAGCTTCGTTTGTGTGTGTTCGGATGGTTGCTGGTGTAGTTAAGTATTTGGTCAGTGTTTGTCAGTTTTCTGTATACGCAGGTTTGTTCTACTCCATTGATCTTTCTTTCGACTGTGACGTCCAGGAATGCGAGTTTGTTGTTGGTTTCTTCCTTTTTGGTGAAAGTTTTGCCTGTGTGGGTGTTGTTGAGGATGTTAAATGTCTCTTCTATCTTGTTTCGTTTTGTGATGACAAAGGTGTCATCTATGTAGCGAACCCAAATTTTTGGTTTGATGGTTCGTAGGGCTGTTTGTTCTAGCCTTTGCATTACTGCTTCTGCTTCGAATCCTGATAGTGGAGATCCCATGGGTGTGCCGTTGGTTTGTTTGTAGATTATGTTTTTGAAAGTGAAGTGAGTGGTGAGACACAAGTCCACTCGCTTCGTGATGTTTTCGTTGATAATGTGATTGATGGTGGTTGGGGTGTGTGTGATGGTCTCTTCTAAAAGTGTGGTAAGTGTTTCCTTTGCTAAATCGATATTGGTGGAGATGAACAGTGCTGTTACGTCGAATGAGATCATTGCTTCGTCTTCCTCTATTTTGGTGTTATTGATGATTTTTAAGAATTCCTGGGTGGAGTGAATGGAGTGCTGTGACTCTTCTACGAGGTATTTCAGTCTTGCGTGTAGTTCTTTAGCCAGTCTCTAAGTTGGTGTTATGGGTAGTGAGACTATAGGTCTGAGCGGGGGCTCCTGGTTTATGGATTTTTGGTAGTCTGTAGAATCGTGGGGTGTTGGTCCCGTCGGGTTTCATTTTCTGGAATTCTGTCTTGTCTAATTGTCCAGAATTATGTGATTTTCTTAGGATTTATGTAATTTTTTTGTTGCGTTGTGTGGTCGGGTCTAGCGCCACCTGTTGGTGTCTGCGAATAGTTCATTGGCTTTCTCGATGGAGTCCCTTCTGTTCAGGATGACTGTGAGCCGACTTTTGTCTGCAGGTAATTTAAAGATGTCTTTGTAAGCTAGCCACAAAAAGCCACGACCCCCTCTCCCTCGTAGCCCTTCACACGGATGAAAAAAGCCATCATTTCGACTGGGACAGCACATCTATCCTGGGACAGGCTAAGCAAAAACATGCCAGAGAATTCCGAGAGGTCTGGCACTCCAACCACAACGCCATAAACAATCACAGGTATCTAGATGACATCTATCAACTCCTCAAAAAACGAACAGGAAATGACTTCACCACAAACTCCAGGAACCCCGTCCAGGAGAAAGATATAACTAGAAAGCAGGAGACAACAGCTTTGCTTCACTTGGAGGTCACCACTGATTATGTTACCTAGCCAGGTAACGAAACGTCTGGATATCAAAACTACAGCTAAGCGAGCAATCCTACACCCTACATCTCAACCTGAGCTTCAAATCTTCACAAACCTTGCAATGGATTACAAGCCACGATCGATAATTAACTCCTTTACAACAATCCCGTTTTCATAGTTTTTTCCATGGTGCAGGTATCCTTGTCTCTTTCTGGTTGCATGATTAATTAAAAAGTTGTCCTCATACAACACAAATCTGTAGCTTAATTGTTCCTGGGAAATGTGCCATGTTTTTTCAGACTTTTAAAAACAAATGAAATCTCTCTCCACAGTCACAGCACTAACATGGACTTGGCTTTTTCTCAGTAATTTTTCCATTCACACTGGCACTTGAAATATTAGCCCACGGACAGAATACGTACCTTTCTTTCCATATGTTAGGGCCAATGATATTCAGATCGGCACGGATAAGGTTCCAATCAAAACGGAACATAAAATTCAATTTGAATGTCTCATTCACAAATCTGCCCTTTCAGTACTCTACAGCAGAGAAAACAAGTCACCACTGTTATTACAGTATGGAACTTTATAAGATAAAGATAGTATTAAATTTTAGTTTCTTTGTTCCCCCAAAGCTTTAAATCTCAGTCTCATAATTTCTCTCTTCTGTGAACTGAAATCCAAACCAATCCCCTCACTCCTTTCCTCCACACCCAGTTCAAACACTGTCTCCTCTCTTTGAATTCGGCTTCCTAGCTCCTGCCTGCAGACTAAGAACCAAAAAAGGGGGCGGTACGATGGCACCGGAGTTAGCACTGGTGTCTCGCAGCACTAGGATCCTAGATTCAATTCCACCCTAAGGTGACTGTCTGCGTGGAGTTTGAACTTTCTTCCCGTGTCTGCGTGGATTTCCTCCTGGTGATCCGGTTTCCTCCTACAATCCAGAGATGCACATTTCAGATGAATTGGCCATGCTAAATTGCCCATAGTGTTCGGTGCATAAGTCAGAGGGAAATGTGTTTGGGTGGGTTACTCTTCCGATGGTCGGTGTGCACTGGTTGGGCCGAAGGACCTATTTCCACACTGTAGGAAATCTAGTCTAATCAAATTAATAAGTCTGACTCGGAGCCTCCTGGGTGTTGGTGAATCCTCCTCCCGCCTCCCATGGTTTCCATCCTGGTCAGAACAAAATTTTCTTTTTTTTCCCCAATCTGGAACATTTTTTTATTTCCCCCACACTGACCCTCTGATGAGAACCACCCTGCACACTATTGCCAAATCATATCTGGCTGAACTAAAATGAACCAAATTAGAACTCTAATTTCAGGCCCATCCTTGTTCCTTTCCATAACATTCCTGAATCTTCACACGAGTTCTGATAACTTTCTGCAAAATGCTCCCCCACTGATATGCTTACCACTGGTCAGGATACCAGGGCAGGGACGATTCCCCTAGGTTTGTTCTCAGAGGGAGGAAGAGAGGGAGCTGCCAATGACATATTAATCCCACACATCCACAGCCTCTCTCCCTGGCACTGACCCGACCTGCACATACTCGAACAATTGGCCAGCACTGCGCCTGTGCACTGGTCTCCCCTCCTATAGAGCATGCTCCAGATCATACAGGATCCCGGGTGATTGACAGCAACTGCTGCCCAATAGGGTGGAGGGGGCGGGGCTGGAGGACCGGGACAATGGGATTGTACACAATGAATGAATGTGGAGGATACAGGGGGATGGACAGGTCAGTGAGGGACAAGATCAGTGCAGCAGCAGGAGAGGATCCTGGACAAACTGAGCAATGGGAGAGTCTGACAGGAGAGAAACTACAGGAAGGTTCTGTTTGGAGGCTCAGGCAGGGTCAGCTGGGTGACAACTGAAAATGTCTTGCTGGAAAAGCGCAGCAGGTCAGACAGCATCCAAGGAGCAGGAGAATCGACGTTTCGTGCATGAGCCTAAAGAAGGGTTTATGTCTGAAACGTCGGTTCTCCTGCTCCTTGGATATTGCCTGACCTGCTGCGCTTTTTCAGCAACACCTTTTCAGCTATGATCTCCAGCATCTGCAGTCCTCACTTTCTCACAGCTGGGAGACATTATGGCCTGGTGGCTTGGGCACGTTTTCCAGTCAGCCTCTTCAAAGATGCTGTTACTGAACTCTGAACCCGATCCTCCTGGTCCAGAGGTAAGGACACTACCACCATTTCCTCGTGGGCTAGTGGAAAGAATGGAAGATTTTCTCAATCTCACTTACATGGAACCTCCATGAGCTCCTCTTACTGTCTCCGGTGGGGATGGAGGAGACAGAGCATATAGGAAGGGGGGGGCGGTTTAGGGATATAAGGACCGCCTTTCAAAAGGAACTAACCGGCATTGGTGTTATTAACAAGACACAATACACAGTCACTAAAACAAAGCTGGTGTGCATGAACGTCATCCACAATATTGAGTCAAGTTGTTTGAAGAAGCAACAAAGAGGATTGATGTCGGTGAAGTGGTGGAAATTATCTACATGGACTTCAGTAAGGCGTTCAACAAGGTTCCCCATGGGAGACTGATTAGCAAGGTTAGATCTCATGGAATACAGGGAGAACTAGCCATTTGGATACAGAACTGGCTCAAAGGGAGAAGACTGAGGGTGGCGATGGAAAGTTGCTTTGCAGATTGGAGACAGGTGGCCAGTGGAGTGTCACAAAGTATCAGTTCCGGATCCAGTAATTTTCAACATTTATATAAATGATTTGGATGTGAACATAGGAAGTATTGTTATTAAGGTGACACCAAAATATGCTTTCCTTTATTGGTCAGAGCATTGAGTCGAGAAGTTTGGAGGACATATTGCGGCTGTATAGGACATTGGTTAGGTCACTCTTGGAATATTGCGTGCAATTCTGGTCTCCTTCCTATCAAAACAATACTGTGAAACTTGAAAAGGGTCAGAAAATAATTACAAGGATGTTGCCAGGGTTGGAGGATTTGAGCTACAGGGAGAGGCTGAATACACTGTTTTCCCTGGAGCGTCAGAGGCTGATGGGCGACCTTCTCGAGGTTTATAAAATCAGTAGGGGAATGGATAGGGTAAATACACAAGGTCTTTTCCCTTCGGTTGAGGGGGAGACCGAGACTGGAGGGAGACAGTTATTTCATAGATCTGCAACACAACCCTGTTCCTGTTATCTCCCTATACCCTTCAATCCTTCTGAAGGGCTCAGAATAAGTGCACAGACCCTGGAAAGTAGAGTTTCAGGGTGATCAAGTGCTAAAGGTGGCATTTGGGACACTGACCTTTATTTTTCTGTGCACTTATCAATAAACGGACCTGGGTTCAATTCCACTGTCCAGGATTCATGTCTGTGGCCACAGAAACGCCTGTCTCTGACCCTGACTATTGGATCCCCTGTCACTATAGCTCTGTCATTCTCCTTCCTCCCGTTCTGTACAGCGGAGCTATCTGTGGTGTCATGACCGTTGCTGTGGCTGATTTCCCCTAAGAGTCTAACCCACCCATTCCCCACCTTATAGAATCCCAAGCAGTGCACAATATCTGTTTGAGAAGGGGAACGATGACTGGGGAGTCCTGCACTTCCTTCCTGAGCCTTTTACTTGATCTGCTGGTCATCTTTCTGCCCGTGTATCCCTCAACTGCAGTGTGACTAACTCACTAAACGCGTTGTCCATAACATTCTCAGTACCGCAGATGCTCCACAATGAGTCCACTCACAGCTCCAGCTCTGAAAAGCAGTTTCCCAGTAACTGCAGATGGGAACCCTTCCTGCACATATAGCCGTCAGGGAGACTGGAAGCATCCATTACTTCCCACATTGTGCAAGAGGAGCACACCAGGGGTCTGAGGGCTCTTGTCACAACATCTCTCTACATTCATCTAGTTACTCCCATGAAGAGTTTTTAACTGAGTGAGCAACTTTCCTTCACTTCAAATATGTCTATTATAATATAAAAAAGCATCTTTACATAAGCTGATATGTCATACGTTAAAAACTTAAATACTCCACAGGTATCTCTGACAAATTGACTATTCCCTTTGGGACTGTGAATTCCTCAATGGCCTGAAGTAAAACGGAGTTTCAGCTTCACCTTCTCCCTGTCTCATCTCACTCTGTTTACACCCAACTCAAAACACTCTCATTGAGCCAAGCAGCCCTCACAGTGCAGCCCTGTCATTTTCATTGTCTGCTCACACCTACACTCCCCTCAGCCTCTGTACAGTTTCAATGCATCTCAATCTGAGCTCAGGAACAGCATCTAATCTTTCAGTTCAGCCCTTTGTAACCCCAGAGTCAAAATGCACTTCAGCAGTTTCTGAATGGACAGATAGTTGTCAGAATCTGGAATGTTCCACCTGAAATGGTGTTGGAATTTGAGTCCACAAGGAATTTTAAAGAGAAATTTGCAAGGAATTGGAAATAGGGAGTTTACAGGTTAACATGATAAAGTGGATGATTGTGACTAAATCTGACAGTTCCTGCAAAGAGACGAAGTGTAATTTGGATAAATTTGTGCTCTCTCTCAGGCCAATACATCCTTCCACAGCTGCAGGGCCCAGAATTGAGCACATACCCTACGGGTGATCCAACCATGGACTTGAACATCTTTCTGCTTTTTGTTTGACTAAAATATTGGAGATATTTTCCCACAGACAAACCTTTCCCCTTCCACAGTTAAATTCCAATGATATTCAGATCCTGATGACACTGCTGACTGTAGAAACTTGCTTTTGAGATCCCAGTCTCAATTATTATCCTATAAAAAAATTCACACAAGAAAACTCACAGTCACTGCAGGATGAATAGTAAAGACAAATATTTCTCTTGGTATGTATTTGATGTGTAAGTACTTCTCTTCAAATCGCCCCGCCCCCCCCCAACCAGGAAGAGGACAAGTGCATGTGCCTCACTGTACCCTGCCCCTAATAAAGATAGCGTCCATCACTCAGGACCTATCACCGCCTGAGGCCCACAGCTGTTTTCCGATTTGCTGCAAACGTGGGGCCAAGAGTTTCTGAATCAGGACTCATGACCTGAACGGTGATTCAATAAAGCCTCCCAGTCTAAACTGAGGCATTTCACTCGGTTTCCACGGCCACTCCCCCCTTCCCCGTTTCCATCTCCTGCGCACACCAAGGATCATACCGGGTCCAGTGACCATTCCTCAGATCCGACTGATTTCTAATTTATCCAGCTACCGTGTTGGAGATTCACGCCAACTCTCCTATTGGTCTGAAGCTGCTATCAATCACCCAAATCCCATTGTGACAAGAGCATCGGATGCTGAGGGGTGACCTCATAGAGGTTTATAAAATAATGAGGGGCATAGATGGGATAAATAGTCAAAGTCTTTTCCCTGGGGTGGAAGAGTGCAAAACTAGAGGGCATAGTTTTAATGTGAGATGGAAAGATTTAAAAGGGACCGGAGGGGCAACTTTGTTCACACTGAGGTTGGTGCGTGTATGGAATCTTCTGTAAGGGGAAGTGGTGGAGGCTGGTACAATTACACCATTTGGCATCTGGATGGGTATGTGAATAGGAAGGGTGTAGAGGGATATGTGCCAAGTGTTGGCAAATTGGCCTAGATTAGGTTGGGATATATGGTCAGCATGGACCAGTTCGACCAAAGGGTCTAATTCCATGCTGTATGTCTCTATGACGCTGTCCTGGGATGACCTTCATCATTCACAGTGAATGGAGCAGTAACACAGAGGACAGGGGTTGGGGGCTATTCAGCCCATTGGGGCTGTACACTCTCCCTCTGAAGATGGTGCCACTCTATCCCAACTCACCTCCCATTTGTGTGTAGTCCTCCAAATCCTTCCTTAAAAAAGTTAAATTCCAAATTTGTTTTGACAATAACTACTGAATCTGCATCGAGCTGTCGGTCAAACTGTTCCAAATGCTCAGAACTTAGTGAGTAAAATAATCTTTACATTTTTTGCATTTTCTTGCCAGCTGCCTGAAAGTACTTACTAAAAATTGTGACGTTAATAATTTCTCCCTCTGTCTCTCTGTAAATTAAATATCCTGGAAACAAATCTGCTCCTGGTCGAAATCACTGCCGAACCTTCTGTGCTCCAAGGAGAATTATCTGACCTTCTGCTAACTCTCCATAAAAGAGAAACCGATCTTAACTTTAATTTATTAGTCCCATAGATATGTACAGCATGCAAACAGACCCTTCGGTCCAACTTCTCCATGCTGACCAGATATCCTAAATTAATCTCGTCCCATAATTCAGCACTTGACCTATACCCTTCTAAAACTTTGCTAATCACATACAACATTTCAAAAGCATAATTGGTAATTGCATCAGCCTCCACACTTCCTCTGGCAGCTCATTCCACACATGCACAATGGTCAGCTTGAAATCATTGCCATTACATCCCCTTTAAATCTTTTCCCTCACACCTGAAGCCTGTGCCCCCAAGTTTTGGACTCACCTAATCTGTGAATAAGAACCTGGTTGTTCACCCTATCCATGCCCCTCACGATTGTATCAACCACTAAGGTCACCTCCCAGCATCTGATGCTCCAGGGAAAACAGCCCAAATCTATTCAGCCTCTCCCTATATAGCTGAGACCCTCAACCCTAGTAACATCTTTGCGCATCTTTTCTGAACCCTTTCAAGTTTCACAATATCATTCCGATACCGGGGAGACCAGGACTGGAAGCAGATTTCCAGAAGTGGCTGGATCAATGTGCTGTGCAGCCGCAAAATGATGTCCCAACTCCACTACTCAATGGACTGACCATTAAAGGCAAGTACACCAAACACCTTCTTCACTCCCTGCCGATGATTCCACTTTCAAAGAACTATGAACCTACACTCCAAGGTCTCTTTGTTCAGCAACACTCGCCAGGACCTTCCCATTAAGTGTATAATTCCTGCCCTCATTTGCTTTTTCAAAATGGAGCACCTCATATTTATCTGAAATAAACTTGATCTGACAATTCTCAGCCCATTTGATTGAAGTACCATTGTACTCTGAGATAACCTTCTTCGCTGTCCAGTGCGCCTCCAATTTTGATGTCGACTGTAAACCTACTAACTATACCTCATATATTCACATAGACATCATTGACATAAAGGATGACAAGCAGTGGACCCAGCAGCGATCCTTACACCATATTGCTCATCACATGCCTCCAGTCCAAAAAGCAACCCTCCACACTATCTTCCGTCTCCAACCTTCCAGCCAACTCGGTATCCAAATAGCTAGTTCTCTCTGTATTCCAGGGAGTCTAACTTGCTAACCAGTCTGTTACGTGGAACCTTGTTTCATGTCTTTCTGAAGTCCAAGTTAGTGATTTATGTACAAAGCTATGGTGACTATCTGTAATAATTCCTTGCCTTTCCAATTACATATAAATCCTGTCCTTTCGGACGCTTTCCAACACCTCGCCTGCTGCTAACTTCAGTCTCACCGGTGTATTGTTCCCTGGCCTTTCCTGACCACCTTTCTCAAATAATGGTGCCTGTTTTGCAGCACCTCACCTGTGGCTATCGATGATACAAATATTTCAGCGAGGGGCCCAGTAATCACTTAACTTCCCACAAAGATCTGGGATACATCTGATCAGGTCCCACAGATTTACTCAGCTTTATGTATAAGACATCCAGTAAAACCTCCACTGTAATATGGACAGTTGTCAAGTTATCACTATTTATTTCTCCAAACTCTCCAGCTTCCATATCCTCTTTCAGTAAAAGCTGACATGAAATCCTCGGATAGTATCTCTCCCACATTCAGTGGTTCCACAGACAGCCTTGTTGATTTTTGAGGGTCCCTATTCTCTGCCTGGTTACTCTTTTGTCCTTAGTGTTTTGCAGAATCTCTTTGGATTCTCCTTAAACCTATTCCCCTCCCAAAGCGATCTCATGTTACCTTTTTGCCCTCCTGGTTTCCCTCGAGTGTACTTCTACTACCCCTTTCCTATGAGGGATTCACTCAAACCCAACTGTCTGTACCTGCCAGATCCCACCTTCATCTTTTTGATCAGACCCTCAATTTCTCTGGACACACAGCATTGGCCCTGGCCCTGGCCCTGGCCTTAACTATGTACTCGTGTTGTCTCACTGTCACAGGCCTATGGAGGCAATGGCAGATGCTGCTATGGAAACAGTCATTCTCGGTAAAGAGGTAGTGCTGGGAAAGATTGCAGCCTAAAGGTAGACGGGTCTTCTGGCCGTCATGGAATGCATCCAGGGGACCAAAAGCGATGGTGAATGGACTACCGTCCTTCATTGCTCGAGGGATTGTTATGCTGCAGCTGTACAGGGTACTGGTGAGGCCACCCCTGGAGTACTGTGTACAGGTTTGGTCTCCTACTTCAGGAAGGATGTACTGGCACTGGAGGGAGTGCAGAGGAGATTCATAAGTTTGATTCTGGAGTTGAGAGGGTTGGCATATGAGGAGAGTTTGAATAGACAGGGACTATAATCTTTGGAATTTAGATGGATGGGAGGTTGTATTGGAAAAAAATAAAATTATGAAGGGAATAGATAAAGTAGAAGCAGGGAGGTTAAATTCCATTGGAGACGGGTCAACCGAGAGAGCATAGCATCAAAATAAGGGGTATCAGGTTTAGGGCTGAGTTCAGGAGAAACTTCTTCAGCTAAAGGGTTATGAATCTGTGGAATTCTCTACTGACTGTAGCAGTTGACGTTATCAAACTTGAATGTCTTTAAGGCAAAACGTAGATTTGCAAACAGGAAAGGAATTAATGGTTATGGTGAGAGAGCAGGAAAGTGGAGCTGAGGCCATGGAAAGATCAGCCCTGACCTTATTGACTGGCAGAGAAGGCTTAAGGGGCCAGATGGCCTACTCCTGCTGCTATTCCTTCTGTTCTTATGGTCCCACTTTCCAGCCGTCCCTTTACCTGAGAATACCAAATAAATATTGAAAATTCTCACCTTGTAACGTCAAAATTCACCTTTGTCCAATTTAGAACACCAACTTTTAGATCTGGTCTATTATTTTCTGCAACTATTTTAAAGCTAGTAGAATTATCGTCAGAGAATACCAAGTGTGGAAGCAAGCCATTCGGTCCATGACATTCACACTGACCCTCAGAGCCTCCGACCTTACCACTGCAACGCTGCATTTCTCATGGCTAATCCACCTAGCCTGCACGTCCCTGAACACTATGGGACAAACAGCCTGGATAATCCACCCAACATGCACATCTTTGGATGATGAAAGGCATCCAGAGCACCCGGACGAATACCACACAGACAGCTTCAATAAGGTGACCACCCTTTTTTATTTCCCAGTTCCACCCAAATAACTTCACCGGGTGAACTCCCATGAATATCCTCCCTAAGCACAACCATAATGCTATCCCTAATCAGAACCACCATTTCACATCCTATCTTATCCCCCTTTCTATCCTTCCTCTTACATCTATTCCATGGAGCATTAAGCTGCCTGTCCTGTCCAACCCTACGCCACGTTTCTGTACTACCCACAATATCCCAGTCCCACGTTCAAAACCATATCTTAAGCTCATCTGCTTTCCCTGTCAAGCCTCTTGCATTGAAATAAATGCAGTGCAGTGCTATTAAAAGTACAGACTGATGGGCAGAGGGGGTGGAATGGCCCTGTTGCTGAGAGATGACGTTCAATCCCTTGCGAATGGGTCACAGAATAAAAAGATGTAGAGTCAGTATGGGGAGAGCTGAGAAATTTTAAGGGAAGAAAGAGCCTAAAGGGAGTTATCTACAGGCCGCCAAACAGTCATCTAGATGTAGATGAAATTTGAATAAGGAGTTGAATTTGGTCTGTCGCAAAGGTATTACTACAGTTGTTATGGGGGATTTCAACATGTAGGCAGAGTGAGAGAATCAGGATGGTACTGGACCCCAAGAAAGGGAACTGTGGAGTGTCTCCGAGATGGATTCTTAGAACAGCTTGGACTGGAGCCGACCAGGGAGAAGGCAATTCTGGATCTGGTGTTGTACAACGAGCCGGATTTGATCAAGTAAAGGAGCCATTAGCAGGTGGTGACCATAATATGGTAAGTTTCCACCTGCAGTTTTTGGGGGAGAAGGGCGAATCACAAGTGTAAATCTTGCAGTTGAACAAACGGAACTATGGAGCTCGCCAAAGTTCCATGGTTCGATCCCTCAGCAGGGATGGCAGGGGACAACAATGGCAGGTATTTCTGGATATTATGCAGAAAGTGCAGGATCAGATCACTCCAAAGTGCAAGGAAGATCCTAATGGGAGGCAGGAAGTTAAGGTCTGTATGCAGATAAAAGAGAAGTAAAACATATCAAAAATGAGCGGGAAGCTAGAGGACTGCGAAACTTTTAAACAGTAACAGAGGATAACTGAAAAGGCAATACGTGGAGAAACCTGAGGTACAAAGGCAAAATGGCCGAAAAAATAAAGGAGAATAGTCAAAGCTTGTTTAGGTATAAGAGAAGAAAAAGAATGGTTAAGACTAAAATTGAGCCCTTGAAGATAGAAACGGGTGAATTTATTATGGGGAACAAGGAAATAGCAGAAGAGTCGAATAGGTACTTTGAATCTGTCTTCACTGGGGAAAATACAAGCAATCTCCCAGATGTAATAGTGGATGAAGGACCGAGGGTAATGGATGAACTGAAGGGAGTTTATATCAGGCAGAAAATGGTGTTGGATAGACTATTAGGTCTGAAGGCTGAAAAGTCCCTGGGACCTGATGGTCGACATCGCAGGCTACTTAGGGCATGGCTCTACAAATCATGGACCCATTGGTCATCATTTTCCGTTGTTCTGTATATTCAGGATCACTTCCTGTGGATTGGAGTGTTGCTAATGTTGTCCCACTTTTCAAGAAAGGAGGGAGAGAGAAAACAGTGATTTATAGACCAGCTAGCCTGATGTTAGTGGTGATAACGATGCTGGAGTCAATTATAAAATATGAAATTTAGACACATTTGGATAGCACTAATAGGATTAATCAGAGCCAGCATAGATTTACGAAGGGGTACATACTGACTTGGATTGAAAATTGGCTGGCTGACAGGAAACAAAGTGTAGTGATAAACGGGTACCTTTTGGAATGGCAGGCAGTGCCCAGTGGGGTACCACAAGTTCTGTGCTGAGACCACAGCTGATTACAATACACATTAATGAATGTATTAGAAGTAATATTAGCAAATTTACTGATGGCACAAAGCTGCGTGGCAGGGTGAATTGTGAGGAAGATGTTATGAGAATACAGGGTGACTTGGACAGACCAGGTGAGTGGACGGATGCATGACAGATGAAGATTAATGTGGATAAATGTGTGGTTATCCACTTTGGTGGCAAGAACAGGAAGGCAGATTATTATCTAAAAGGATTCAAGTTTGGTAAAGGGGAACTACAACGAGATCGAGGTATTACTGTACATCAGTCAATGAAAGCAAGCATGCAGGTACAGCAGGCAGTGAAGAAAGCTAATGGCGTGCTGGCCTTCATAATAAGAGGAATTGAGTATAGGAGCAAAGAGGTCCTTCTGCAGCTGTACAGGGCTCTGGTAAGACCGCACCTGGAGTATTGCGTGCAGTTTTAGTTTCCACATTTGAGTAAGAGCACTGTGGCTATTGAGGGATTGTAGAGTAGGTTCACGAGGTCAATTCCCAGAATGGTGGGATGATCATATGTTGCAACATTGGAGTGCCTGGGCTTGTATACGGTTGGTTTCGAAAGATGGGAAGGGATCTGATTGAGACATATAAGATTATTAAAGGGCTGGACACTCTAGAGGCAGGAAGCGCGTTTCCGCTGATGGGTAAGTCCAGTAGCAGAGGACACAGTTTAAAAATAAGGGAGAGGCCATTTAGAACAGAGTTGAGAAGAAACTTCTTCACCCAGAATGTGGAGGGTGCATGGAATCCTCTGCCCCAAGTCTCTGGATACTTTCAAGAAAGAGTTGGAAAGAGCTCTTAATGATAGTGGAATCAAGGGTTATGGGGATAAGGCAGGAACAGAATCCTGATTGAGGACGATCAGCCTTGATCATATCAAATGATGGTGCTATCTCAAAGGGCAGAATGGCCTATTACTGCACCTATTGTCTATTGGAAGTTGTCAGTACTACCTCATTCTGTGCCTTGCCCCTGCCTGTCTTGACTGTCTAACTTCTCAACTGTACCAGCCTCAGACATAACTCTTTTCTCATTATCTCTTTGGGTTTACCCCCACTTCCTCACTGGTTTAATGCCTCCCAAGTAGCACAAGCAAATCTCCCACCTGGACATGAGACACCTTCCAACTCAGCTACAATCCATCCTTCTTAAGCAGGTCAATTCTACCCCAGCAGAGATTCCAATGATCGAAAAATGTGAATCCTTCTCCCCTGTACCAGATCCTTAGCCACACATTCATCTGGACTACCCTGCTATTCCTACTCTTACTCGCATGTGGCGCCGAGAGTAATCCAGATATTATTACCACAAGGACCTGCTTATTACCTTCCAGGCTAATTTGCTATATTGTGCCATATGGACATCATCCTTTTTTCTTCCTATGTCATTGGTACCAACGTACAATGATCTGTTACTGACCATTCTCCCCTTTCAGAATATTCTGCTGCCTCTGTTAGAAATCCTTGACCTTGGCACCAGGGAGGTACCACCCCATTCTGATAGCTCACTGTCAGCTGCAGAAACAGCAGGCTGTGCCCGACTAGAGAGTCCCCTATCCCCCATCTAGCACCTGGAACCTGATACATCACCCGTTACATTGGAGCCAGTTTCAGAACCAGTAACTTGGCTGTCCGTGTTACATTGCTCAGAGAGTCTGTGACCCCTGATGCTTTCTGAAATAGTATACTTGTTTGAGATGTAAATAACCACAGGAGACTCCTGCACTACTTGCCCTCCGCTGCTTATTTCCAAAAGTAAGCCATCTACCTGACTGGATCGGCAGTATTCCCACCTTTCTGAAACTGCCACCTATCACACCCCTCAGTTCTTGTAAACACTTCATTACCTTTTACCATCACTCCATCCGTTCCATGAAATCCTACAGGATTTGCATCCTGCAGACAATCAGCAGGAGCACTGAAAATCTCCCTGATCTAATACATCCAACAGGAAAAGCACATTACTGTACGAATAGGCATCTCTACACCTTAACATTCCACAGACCTAAAAAAAGGTACAGTCTTACTGCTTTACAAAACATTACTCTAGAATAAATTAGTAACAATATTTTATATATTTTAAAAATTTAAGCAAAATATCATAAGACATATAATTAAAGAAATAAACCCTCGCCCTAAAGAATGCGTAGCTTTAAAAAAAGATTAAGATTTATCTTTGAAGAGATTGAAATCCACTGAGCTGTGAGTCACGGTGATGAACAGCAGGAAACAGACCCTTCGGTCAAATTTGTCCATGTTGACCAGATATCCGAAACTAGTCTAGTCCCTTTAGCCAGCACCTGGGTGAGATCCCTCTCAGACCTTCCCATTCATATATGTATCCAAATGCCTTTAAAATGCAGTAATTCAACCTCCAACATTTCCTCTGGCAGCTTATTCCGCCCAAGGGCCAACCTCTGCCTGAAAACGTTACTCCTCAGTTGCCTTTTATATCTTTCCCATCTCAACCTAAACCTAGGCACTCTATTTCTGGACTCCCCCACCCGAGGGAAAAGACATTGTCTGTTTATCCTATCCATGCCCGTCATGATTTTATAAACCTCTATGGAGGTCACCCCTCAGTCTCTGATGCTCCAGGGTAACAAAGTCCTAGCCTAGTTGGTCTTTTCCTACAGCTCAAACCCTCCAAGAATGGCAACATCCTTGCAAATCCTTTCAGAACACTTTCAAGTTTCACAACATCCTTCGATAAGATGTAAACAGAATTGCACCCAATATTCCAAAAGTGGCCTAACCGATGTCCTGTACAAATGCAACATGACCTCCCAACTACTATACTCCCATTCCTGAAGAAGGGCTTATGCCCGAAACGTCGATTATCCTGTTCCTTGGATGCTGCCTGACCTGCTGCGGTTTTCCAGCAACACATTTTCAGCAACTATACTCAATACTCTGTCCAATAAAGGAAAGTATACCAAACACTTTCTTCAATGTCCTATATACCTGTAACTCTACTTTCAAAGAAATATGAACCTGCACTCCAAGATCTTATTTTCAGCAACACTACATGGGAGTTTACCATTAAGCGTATCAGTCCTGCTAAGATTTGCTTTTCCAAAATGCAGCACGTCACATTTATCTAAATTAAACTCCATCTGCCACTGCTCAGTGCATCTGATCAAGATGCTTTTGCAATCTGAGGTAACCTTCTTCGCTGTCCACCGCACCTCCAATTTTTTATTAACTTTTGCACAGAGTGGTTCATGCGTGGATTTAACTTCCAGAGGAAGTGATAGCTGTGAATGCAGTTATAACTTCAGTGTGGCACGGAAGATCAGTGGTTAACACTGCTACCTCGCTGCACGAGGGACCTGGGTTTGATTCCAGCCTGGGGATAATGGCTCTGTGGGGTTTGTTTGTTCTCCCAGTGTCTGCGTGAGTTTCTACCAGGTGCTCCAGTTTCCTCCCACAGTCCAAACACGTGCAGGTTACGTGAATTGGCCATGTGAATGTTACAGTGTTCCGGGATGTGTACGTTGGGTGAATTAGTCAGGGGTGGATGTAGAATAGCGGCATCGAATTCGATGAGAAACATATTTGGGCAGCTACCTTGTTTGAGTGTGTGTGGACGAAGTTGATGTTGGTGAGATTAGTTCAGTTTGGAATGATGGTCGACATGGATTAGTGGACCACAGCGTTTTCTGTTTTGTGTATCTTTCTGACTAACCCTCGCTATCTGTTTAATTCCTCTGCCCTCACAACTCTTTCACTGTCCCCTCATCCAGCCTTTCAGCTCCTCCTTATCTCTAATTCCTTTCAAGCCTCAAAACCCACGCTATCTCTGCCACCACATACATCTCTGTCTGTGTAACATACTCCAACCTCTCAATCCTCTCGAACTCTTCCAGCTGCATTATCCTCCCTATCTCTAATTTTGAGTGTCTCCAAGGTCTGCTATATGTGCCTTTCTTTAATTCCAGCCTTGAGCATACTCCATTTTTATTTCGCACGTGATGATGGCACAATCAGATTCCTATGCACCGAGTTCCAGAATTAACCCCTGAATCTCTCCGTCCCGCTTTCCTCCGAACGTCATCAACCAATTACGTGTCACCTAAGCTAACATCTTCTTCTCTGGCCTGATTTCAGATGTGGCTTGTCAAATTCCTATATTATGTATCTCAGCGGTCTACAACACAAAAAAGATTCTGTGATCCATCGGGTCTGTGACAGAAAGAAAACTAACACCTAATCTAGTTCCAGTACTTGGTCCAAAATTTATCTGTGGTGGCATCACATTTGTACACCCAAATACGTCTTAAGTGTTTTCGCGATTTCTGTGTCTCCTACCCTAACTGACAGTGAGGTTTAGTGCAACTGTTGCTCGATGATGACCTCACCCACAGGAACACAGAACAGCTGAGTCTGTGCAAACCAGAGATCGCCCACACATTGGAAAAGATGGTAGGGTCGCTGAGAGGGGGCAAAGGAGATGCTTCAATGAATGTGGGATTTTAGTTGCAGTGACATGGGTGTTGATGATACAAATCAAGAATATCCATCTATAATCAATGGACTCTCCTTGTCAGCCTCTTCCCCTTGCCTGGGCTGTGCTAACCTACAGGTTAAACCACCACCAGGCATCTTTCCCGAATGAGACAGCAGCCCTATGGTCTGGTAGGACAATGCTGAATTTACCTTTTACACAGTGATGCCAATGTGTCTCGAAGCTGGAGAGAGGGAATGCTGAAGGTGGTGAATGGGACACCACTCAGGCACAGTGCTTTGTCCTGGAGGATGTTCACTTTCTTTAATATTGTTGGGGGCTGCACTGATGCAGGGAAGTGGAGAATGTTCCAACATAATCCTGATGTATATCTTATAGACAGCAAACAGGCAATGGAGAATCAGGGGTTTGGGGAAACTGAGATTGTTCCTCTTGCAACAGAAAATTGAGTGGAGCTGTGAGAGTGGTTTACAAAGCACATACATCAAGATGATAAACGTAACAATACTCAGCGATCATAAATTATAAACGGATTATAGGACATCTGAATGCCTACCTGTAATATCCTTTAATACAAGTTGATAAAATCCGTCACTATCAGTTCAGGTTAGAAACTCACACCATCCCCTCCGCTGTCCCAGAATGACAATACACATTACCCCTTGTGGAGAGCAGCAGTCAATTCAGGGGGAAATCGATGTGGGTTTCTATGAGTTTCCACCATGGGACTTCATGTGACTGAACAGAGCAGATCTTTGACACATGGGACACAATGTTCCATGATTTAGTGAGATGTGGAGAGCAGAATTTGCTTCCTTTTCTTTCCTTCCGTGCTGCCGCTGTGCTTCATCAATAGGACATGGGGTGTGACAGGTTCATGTAGCTTGATGGGTAAGTTGTCTCCATTCTCGGGCGACAGAAATGGTGGCGATGTGGAGACCGAGATGAGACGGGGAAGAGACACAGATGTGAGGGAAGGGAATACCGAAATGGGGAGCGAAGGGGTGACAGAGATGGGGGGGGTGGGAGGGGAGGGTGGTGACAGAAATGGGGGGATGGCAGGGGAGGGGCGTGACAGAGATGGGAAGGCGGGAGGGGAGGGGCGACACAGGCGGGGAAGGGGCGACATAGATGGGGGTGGGAGGGAAGGGCATCAGAGATAGGGATGGAAGAGGAGGGGGGCGACAGAGATTGTGGGTGGGAGGGGAGGGGGTGAAAAAGATGGGGGGGTGGGAGGGAAGGGGGTGACAGAGATGGGGTGGCGGGTGGTAAGGGGCGACACAGACGTGGGGGAAGGGGCGACACAGACGGGGGTTAAGGGGCGACACAGACGGGGAAGGGGCGACACAGACGGGAAAGGGGCGACACAGACGGGGGGTGGAAGTGGCGACACAGACGGGATGGAAGGGGCGACACAGGCGGGGGGAATGGGCGACACAGGCGGGGGCATTTGGCGATATAGACGGGGGCAAGGGTGACACAGACGGGGAAAGAGTGACACAGATAGGTGGAAGATGCAACACAGATGGGGCGAAGGGGCGACACAAAGCGGGTGGAAGGGACGACACAGATGGGAAAGGGGTGGCACAGACAGGGGAACGTTCGATACAGACCAGGGTGAAGGGGCGACACAGACGGGGTGAAGCGACGACACAGATGGTGTGGAAGGACCGACACAGACGGGGGGGTAAGGGGCGACACAGACGCGGGGTAAGGGGCAACTCAGACGTGGGGAGGGAGCGACACAGACGGGCAATGGGGCGACACAGACGGGGCGAAGGGCTAACATAGATGGGGTGGGAGAGGGAAGGGGCAACTGAGATGGGGGATGGGACGGGAGGGGACGATAGAGATTTAGGGGTTGTGAGGGGAGCTGCACGACGGAGATGGCGAGGTGGGAAGGAAGGGGCAACACAGACGGGGTAAAGGGGCGAAACAGACGGGGTAGGGGCGTCACAGACAGGTAATGGGGCGACACAGACGGGGTAAGTGGCAACACAGAAGGGGGCAAGGGGAGACACAGACGGGCGAATGGGCGACACGGTCTGGTGGGAAGGGGTGACACAGACGAGTGGGAAGGGGCGACTCAGACTGGAGGGAAGGGGTGACACAGATGGGGGAAAGGGGCGAAAGAGACAGGGGAAGGGGTGACACAGACGGGGAAGGGGCAACGCAGACGGGGATAAGGGGCGACACAGACGGGGGAAGGGGCGACACAGACGGGGGAGGGGAGACACACGGTGGCGAAGGGGTGACACAGGCGGGGGCGAAGAAGTGACACAGGTGGGGGCGAAGGGGTGACACAGGCGGGGAAGTGGCGACACAGATGGGGGGAAGTGGCGACATAGGTGGGCAATGTGGCGACACAGACAGGGATTGGCCGACACTGACGGGGTAAAGGGGCGACACAGACGGGGAGAAGGGGTGACATAGATGGGGGTGTGGGAGGGAAGGGGGTCACAGAAATGGGGGGTGGGAGGGGAAGGGGCAACAGAGATGGGGGAGTGGGAGGGGAGGGGCATGACAGAGATGGGGAGGCGTGAGCGAAGGGGGCGACACAGACGCGAGGGAAGGGGCGACACAGACGGGGTAATGGGGCGAAACAGATGGGGGGATGGGGCAACACAGACGGGGGTTAAGGGGGTGACACAGATGGGGAAGAGGCGAGATAGACGGGGGTAGGGGCGACACAGATGGGGATCGTGACACAGACGGGCTTAAGGGGTGACACTGGCGGGGTTTATTGGCGACACAGACGGGGAAGAGGCGACACATGCGGGGGATGTGGTGATAAAGACTGGGGAAGGGACGACACAGATGGGGGATGTTGCGACTCAGTCGTGGGGAAGCGATGACACAGATGGGGACGAAGGGGTGACACAGATGGGGACAAACGTGTGCCACAAACGGGGGGATTTGGCGACATAGATGGGTGGAAGGGGTGACATAGATGGTGGTGTGGGAGGGAAGGGGTGACAGAGATGGGGGGGTGGAATTGGAGGTTGGCAACAGAGATTGGGGATTGGGAGGGGAGGGGCACGACAGAGATGGGGAGCCGTGAGGGAAAGGGTGACACAGACGGGGGAATGGGGTGACACAGATGGGGCTGGGTCAACACAGACAGGGGTAAGGGGCTGACACAGATGTGGAAAGAGGCGACACAGACGGGGGGTAGGAGCAACACAGATGGGGGGAAGGGGCGACACCAACGGGGAAGTGGCGACACAGATGGGGCCGAAGAGTTGACACAAGCGGGAGGAAGGGGCGACACAGACGGGGGATGGGGCGACACAGATGGGAAAAGGGGTGACACAGACGGGGGATGGGGCGACTCAGACGGGGGAAGCGACAACACTGACAGGGAAGTGGCGACACAGACGGGGGCGAAGGGCTGACACAGATGGGGACGAAGATGTGACAAAAAGGGCGGGGGTGAAGAATTGACACAGATGGGGAAGGCGCGGCACAGATGGGGCGAATGGCTGACATAGATGGGGAGTGAGAAGGAAGGGGCGACGGAGATGCGGGGTGGGAGGGAAGGGACAACACAGGCAAGGGTGAGGGGGCTACACAGGTGGGGCAAGTGGCAACAGAGACGGGGGCAAGGTGCGACAGAGACGGGGAAGAGGTGACACAGACGGGGGTGAAGGGGCAACAGAAACCGGGATGGTGCGGCACAGGCGGGGGAAGGAACGAAACAGACAGGGGAAGGGGTGACACAGACAGGGGAAGGGGCAGCACAGACGGAGGAAGAGGCGACACAGACGGGGAAGTATCAACACAGACGGGGGTGAAGGGCTGATACAGGCGGGGGGAAGTCGCGACACAGACGGGGAAGTGGCGACAGAGGCGGGGGATGGGGCGACACAGATGGGGATGGGGCAACACAGTCGGGGGATGAGGCATTACAGAGGGGGAATGGGCAACACAGATGGGGCGAAGCGGTGACATAGATGGGGGTGTGGGAGGGAAGCGGTGACAGAGATGGGGTGGGAGGGGAGGGGGCAACAGAGATTGGGGAGTGGGAGGGGAGGGGCGAAACAGAGATGGGGAGGGGTGACACAGACGCATGGGAAGGGTCAACACAGACGGGGATGGGGCAACACAGACGGGGGTTTAGGGGGGGGTCCAGACGTGGGTTTAGGGGCGACGCAGACAGGGCGAAGAGGCGACACAGACGGGGAAAGTGCGACACAGACGGGGGAGGTGGCAACACAGACGGGGGCGAAGGGTTGACACAGGCGGGGGAATTGACGACACAGATAGGGAAGTGGCGACGCAAGTGGGGAATGGGGTAACACAGACGGGGAAAGGGCGACACAGACGCTGAATGGGACGACACAGACGGGGGCGAAGCATTGACACAGGCCGGGGTTATTGACAACACAGACAGGGAAGTGGCGTCGCAAGCGGAGGATGGGGCGACACAGACGCGGGATGGGAGGACACAGACGGGGGCGAAGGCGTGACACAGACGGGGCGAAGGGGGTGACCGAGACGGGGTGAAGAGGTAACACAAACGGCGGTAGGGGGGACACATACGGGGGAAGAGGGACACAGGCGGGGAAGGGGCGACACAGACGGGGCGCAGGGGCAACACAGGCGGGGAAGGGGCGATACAGGCGGAGGAGAAGAGGTGATACAGACAGGGGGAAGGAACGACACAGACTGGGGAAAGGGGCGACACAGACAGGATGAAGGGGCAACACAGACGGGGAAGGGACGACACGGACGGAGGTGTTTGGGCGACACAGACTGGTGAAAGGGGTGACACAGACAGGGGAAGGGACGACACAGACGGGGGAAGAGGCGACACAGACGGGGTGCAAGGGTCGACACAGATGGGGCGACACAGACGGTGGCAAGGAGCGACACAGATGGGGGCAAGGGGCGACACAGATGGCGGAGGTGAGACAGAGATGATGAGATGGAACAGAATGGGTACCCGAGATGCGACGGGCGGGATGTGCGACCGAGATGGGAGCGAAGGGTGACAGAGCCGGGACGGGACTGATTGGCGATAGAGATGGAATGGGTGACAGCGACGGGATGGGCAACAGAGACGGGATGGGATACGGGGCGGGCGACAAAGATGGGCTGGGACACGTGGCAGCCAACAGAGATGGGACGGGAGGTGGGGCGGGCAACAGAGATTGGACGGGACACAGAGTGGGCGACAGAATCGGGACATGGGGCTAGCGACATAGACGGGATGCGGGTTGGGCGACAGACGGGATGGGCGACAGAGGCGGGATAGGATGCGGGGCAGGCGACAGACATCGGATGGGAGGCGGGGCTGGCAACAGAGATGGGATGGGATGCAGGTGACAGAGATGGGACGGGACGCGGGTGACCGAGCCAGGACGGGACGCAGTCGAAAGAGCCAGGATGGGATGTGGAGTGGGCGACAGAGCCAGGGTGGGAAGAGGGGCGGGTGACAGATCCGGGATGGGATGGGACGTGGGCGACAAAGCTGGGAAGGGACACGGGCGCATGAGATGGGAGGAGGCAGGCCACAGAACCGGGACGCAGGGAGACGCGACTGAGATGGGACGGGTGTGTGGTTGCAACAGAGCTGGGAGTGAAGTTGGGACAGTGATTGGAAGGGAAGGAATGACAGTGATGGGACGGGGGGACGACGGGAGTTATTCATGTGACATGGAGTTGTTAAGACACATCAGGAATATCCATCCATACTCAATAGACTCTCCTTCCTAATCTCTCCCCTTGCCTGGGCTGTGGTAACCTTTAGGTTAAACCACCACCTGCAATCTCTCCCTAATTGGAGAGCAGTCTTATGGTCTGGTAGGACAATGCTGACTTCACCTTTTACACAATGATGCCACTGTACCTCGGGGGTGGAGAGAGGGAATTCTGAAGGTGGTGGATGGCACACCACTCAGTACAGTGCTTTGCCCTGGAGGATGTTCACTTTCCACTTTTCTTAATATTGTTGGGGGTTGCACTGATGCAGGCAAGTGGAGAATGTCCCAACACGATCCTGATGTGTGCCTTATAGACAGCAAACAGACATTGGGGAATCAGGTGTTTGGGGAAACTGAGATTGTTCTCCTTGTAGCAGAGGAAATTGCGGGGAGCTGTGACAGAGGGTTTACAAAAGATATACATTAGGATGTTAAGCCTGACGCTCATCATAAAAGGAGTACAGGACATATATTGACGATTTGTGGGAGATCTATTGAGAGAATGGAGTGATTCAAAGGAGAACGTTTTTATGAAGCAAACGGGAATGAGCTGGAACACAATAGTCACACACAATGAGAATATCCAGGTCCTGATGAATTGAGTACTTCTGTCGGAGATTAGCATTACGATTACTGAGATTACCATCTGAATGCCCACCTGTGATATCCTGTTATGCAAGTTTATAATATCCGTCACTGTCAGTTCAGGTCAGAAACTCGCACCATCCCCTCCTCCTGGCTCAGGATGACTGTACACATTACCCCTTGTGGAGGTCAGCAGTTAGTTCAGGGGGAAATCTATGTAGGTTTCAATGGGTTTCCACCTTGGGACTTCATGTGACTGAACAGGGCAGATAATTGACACATGAGACAGAATGTTCTAAGTGTTAGTGAGATGTGGATAACAGGACTTGCTTCCTTTTCTTTCCTTCTATGCTGGCACTGTGCCTCATTATTAAGACATGGGGGTTAAAAGACTCATGCGGCTTGATGGGCAAGTCATCTCCATTCTGACCAATGGGCAGCAAGCTCCTCCCAGTTATCCCATAGAGTATCACTAAAAACAGAGCAACTTTGCACGCATCGCACTCCCAGTGCTCCCAGTAAATGTTTAGAAGAATGGCGGGGAGGGGTACGGTTGGGGGAGGGGAATCTCCTAGAAAAGGCATAACAGTAAAGTTCTCAGAGGATTATGAAGAGAGAGAGATGCACAGGAGATTGGGGCAACAACTTGCCAGATGGAGTATAATTTGGAAAATGGGAAGTTGGTCGTTTTGGATGAGATAATAAAAGAAGAGTGCTATTTAAATGGTGGAAACTGTAGACAGCTGCACCACAAAGGGACCAGGAGGTAATTGTGCAGGAAACACAGAAAGCTCGCACACAGTTACAACAGGGCATCAGGAAGGGAAATGGAAAATTTGGTTTTGAAGGTTTTCAGTATGAGAGTTCGTTGTATACACCTGAGAGTAATTTTATAAAGTGCTTGTGTTGCTACTACATCTGGAGTAATGTGAGCAGTTTTGGTCCCTTTAGATAAGGAAATGTGTCACTTTATTGGAGCATTTCAGGTAAGATTCACTGGGATGATCCCTGGTTTGTAGGAATTATCTTATAAGCAAAGGCTGAACAGGTTTGGACTCTACTCACTGGATATTACAGAATGAGGGGTAATCTTAGTGAAACATATGGGATTCCTAAGGAGTTTGACAGGCTAAATACTATGAGATTGTGTCTGAGGGTAAATACTGGGAGGCGACTCTTGATTTTGGTCAGTCACGGAATCAAAGGTTCCGTTCCAAATTTGCCAAGTTTAAGGCAACACAGACACGGGTAATGGGTTTCAGTAGCAATGGAGCTGGGGTAGGGGGGTGACAAGTAACATTTTACAGATTGGAATTCCTGGTGTTTGTGATTGTGTATATGTCTGATCAGAAGGTCACCTTGGGGTCAGAGATGTCAGCAAAATTGTGAAGAGTGTTGTTTTGCCTCAGACAGTTCCCAGTGAGAGGGAGGGGCTCAGCAGTAAGGGAAAGGCATTTGTAAGGCAATGGGTTTACCCATCACAATGTTTCATTGAAGGAAATTGCCGCTAATCGAGTAGAGGAAGTGTGGTAAGCAGTTTGATAACTGAGTAATAGTGGAGTAATGGAGAGGGATGATGGGAAGGGAGAGCTGGGCATTGTCAGTGTACATGTGAAACCTAACGCAGCGCTTTTGGATGATGTTACCTCTTGGCAGTATGTAGGTGAGATACAGGACCGACCAAGGATAGATCCTTGAGGGACACCAAATACAAGGAATTCAGAAAGGAAAGGGAGAGTGGAGATGGAGCAGAACTTTGCACGAAGGTGTGGTTGAATTTTAGTTTTTCACAGAATGGGAGAGAAGGACATAACCAGAAAAGATAGACAGAACAAGGACAAATTTTTGTGAATTGGTGAGGTGGAGTGATGAGGATGAGGTGGAAACAGAGTTGGAGTGGCTGTAGTTTAGTGAGACTAGGGTAAAGGATCAAGGTGAACTCTAATAAGTCTTTACAAGAGACTGGAGAAAGGTGTAAGTTTGCGACAAAAACCAGGAAGACCACGTGAGGCAGTTTTGCTCAGTGGGCGAGTGGGAGGGAGGGAAGCAGCAGAGGCAGCTGATCAGATTGTCTCAATCTTAGTGACAGAGAAACTTGCATGTGATCCTCGCTCTTGTTGTGCGATGGAAAGATGGAGGAGACAGGATGATGGACAGTGTTTTACAAAGAAACAAAACGAGGGTTAGTGATATTTAAAGTGAGTGAACAAACCTAACGTATGAAACATTAATCCAGAATATTAAAATGTAGATGGTTCAAATCCCAGCTCGGCAGATGGTGCAATCTGAATTCAAGAAAAAAATAACTGGAATTAGGAATCTCCTGATCTCCATTAAACCATTGTCAATGGCGGAAAAAAATACTGTCAACCTGACAGGGTCCCAACAAGCTACTCACTGTCCTAATCACTGCAAAGTCTTAACAAAGGAATGAAACTGAATGCACTACTTGGCCTCTTACAAGGCATTAGGAAATACAACCACAGACTCAGCGCTCTCGACGGTGCAACACCCTCCAGACTAACATTAGATTTTGGAGAGCTGTGGAGAGCTGTCTCACAGATTCCTCAATCTCCCCAGGGGTCCCGTTGTCTAGAACATGTGCAGTGTGTCCTGCTTTTGCTGATATTTTGGGTAATGTGATGGGAGAGTTTACTGAAAGTAAGAATTCCCTTTGTGTGAGCTGTGCAGTAGATTTCCTTTATTCATGGAGGGAATTGCCTTCCTACTCATGACTGCATAGCTGAGATTGATTAATCAATGCTATCTGAATCAGTACATCAACACTCCATTTTCACTCCTTTTCACAACATCTGAGATCTTTAGCACATTTTATCACGCTCTTCTTTGGAGACAAAAACGCATGAAATGAAATGGAGCCTCAAGGAGTCGGAGCAGGAGTAGGGCATTGCTCCCCTCAGATTGTTCCTCCATTCTATCAGGTCATGGCTGGGCCAACCCAGGCCTCAACACCTCTTTTATGCTTGATCCGCATAGCACTCAACTACTCAATATTTCAAAAATTTATCTGCCCTCCTTTCAAATAATTTGAGATAGAATCGTAGATTCCCTACTGTGTGCAAACAGGCCCTTCGGCCCAACAAGCCACACTGACCCTCCGAAGAGTAATCCAACCAGTTTCATTCCCCATACCACGTTTTGCTTTCACAATTCTTTGGGCTAGAAAATTCTAGCCATTCACTGAGAGAAAAAGTTTTATACTTTTTTGTTAAAAAAAATGAATGTTCCCTTCTGTAATGTGCGCTGGTTTAAGACCTCACTGGTGCTAGAAGATCTAGTCAACATCTACCCTGTCAAGCTCCTCAGTATCTTTTTTCCATAAGATCACCCCTTATTTGTCGAGATGCTATTGACTAATGACCTAACCTGCTTATCTATTCTGAATAGGTCAACCCTTTCATCCTCGAAGCATCTCAGTGAATCTTTTTTGAATGGTCTCCAATACTGGTGTATCCTTTATTAATTATGGGAGCTAACATTGTATACAGTGCTCCAAGTGAGGTCTCAGCAACAGCCAGTGTGGTTAAGCAATCCTCACTCAATGCAAATACGTTATCCCGAGACCGTGATCTCCTAAATTGTGCAATTAATTTTTATGTAGCACCTTATCATTTGCATTTTTAAAATCCAAACATAGAACATCATTGGATTACCCTTTATCAGTCCTGCTTGTTATTTCTTCAATGAACTGTCGCAAATTTGTCAAATATAGTTTCTCTTTCACAAAACCCAGTCTACCATGTTGAATGATAAGCTTTCCTCAACGTCCTGCTGTTTCTTCATTTAATATCCGACTCTGCTGTGTGACTAAAACAGATAATAAACTAACTAGTCTATATTTTCCTGATTTATGTCTCCCTTACCTTCTTGAACAGGTGCATCAATCCACTGGATGGTCCCTGTTTTCCCTTATTCTGGAATATTCCAATCGATGCCTTGAATATCTCTGCAGCCAGTTGTGTTAAAAATGCTTGATCCAGGCCATTAGGTTCTGTCTGCCTTTAGTCCTTTAAATTGGTCAAAACTTTGTCCCTTGTGACAAAAACAGTTATAACATTTTTTCCCATGATTAAAATGCCTGACTTTGTTACCCACGGGTGGTTCACCTTTCTCTTCGAGTTCCCCTTTTTGCCTCAATGTTTGCTCAGAATTATGTAAAAAAAACCCATCATATTTCAGTGACCGAGCATGTGATTTTTTTAAACATTGGATGCTTCAATGTTCCCATTGGGTTTTGCTGTTTCAAAGAAGAGCTGAGATCATCTGGAAAGGGGTGGCAGCTGATTCACTGTTTTTTCCAAAATCAATTTGAATAATTGCAAAAAGAAATTATTTGCATTACTGTGAGAGCAGGGGTTTAGCCAAATAGCTATTTTTAAAAAGGCAGCACAGTTGTGATGGGTTGAATAGGGGCATCTGATTTCAAAAGCACAATGTGATCCAAGTTGTCTTCTAATCTGTGCTGTACTAATTCTTTCTGATTGAGATGACTGTGTTAGCATGTGCACAGGTTGTAGCAGAATCTCTGACTGCCACAAACCGATCTGAGGGAACAGCTCCTGTGTCAGTGACAGTGCTGTTGGACCAACAGAGGCAGCAACATTCAGACTTCATGATAAACTGCGAACCAGGGCTGAACTTTGCAGGGAAGACTTTTACACTGCCGTAATCTGATTAATACTATTAAACTTCACCGCTTAAAAACCTGAGGTTTGTTGCTCGCTTCACAGTTATTGATGGTTTTGCTGTCATCTATGATCAGGAAAGGCAGGGTGAATGCACTCAGTCTTTTAGGGAAAAAAAGAGGGGCGGCTCAGCGGTTAGCTCTGCTGCCTCCCCGCACTGGGGACCCAGGTTCAATTCCAGACTCGGGCGACATTCTGTGTTGAGATTGCACATTCTCCTGTGTCACCATGGCGCTAGTGCCTTGCCACAATCCAAAGAAATGCAGGTTAGCTGATTTCGTCATGTTAAATTGCCATAGTGTCTAGCGATGCACAGGTTCGATGCATTAATATGGGGAAAATGTTGAGGAATAGGTTTGTTTGAGATATTCTTTGGAGGTTTGGTGTGGATTTGTAATGATGAAGGGCCTGTTGTCATAACGTAGGGATTCCATGCTTGGAGTAATTTTGAGGATCTAACAGAATCCTGGTATTCAGAGGTTTCTCTGTTAGTTAAAATAGTATTGTACACTCAGCTTATGTTACCTTCTGGAGCAATTTGAGGTAGACTGCTCTGTACAATTTCTCAGAACAGATGCTCTGGAACCAATCAGAGAACTTAATAAAATTCATGTACACTACATCCACTGCTCTCCCCTCATCCACATGATTGGACACCTCCTAAAAGAAATCAATAAGACTTGTACGGCAAGACCTACCCTTCACAAATCCATGCTGGCTGTCCCTAATCAAGCAGGGTCTTTCAAGATACTCATAAATCCTATCCCTCAGTACCCTTTCCATTACATTGCCTACCACTGAAGTAAGACTAACTGGCCTGTAATTCCCGGGGTTATCCCTATTCCCTTTTTTTAATGAGTGGCACAACATTCGCCACTCTCCAGTCCCCTGGTACCACCCCCATTGACAGTGAAGATGAGAAGATCATTGCCAACGGCTCTGCAATTTCCTCTCTTGCTTCCCACATAATGCCCAACATATCTTCCTTCTTAACAAGTATCTCCTCTAGCTTACTAGTCCGTTTCATACTCTCCTCTTCAACAATACGGTCCCGCTCATTTGTAAATACTGAAGGAAAGAATTCATTTAAGACCTCTCCTATCACTTCCGACTCAATACACAGTCTCCGGCTACTGTCCTTGATTGGACGTACCCTCGTTCTCGTCATTCTCATGTTTCTCACTTACGCATAAAAAGCCTTGGGGTTTTCCTTGATCCTACCAGCCAAATATTTTTCATGCCCTCTCTTAGCTCTCCTAATCCCTTTCTTCAGCTCCCTCCTGGCTATCCTGTATCTCTCCAACGCTCTGTCTGAACCTTGTTTCCTCAATCTTATGTAAGCTGCCTCCTTCCTCTTTACAAGACATTCAACCTCTATCGTCAACCAAGGTTCCCTCCCACGACCATCTCTTTCCTGTCTGACAGGTAAATACTAATCAATGACACGTCGTATCTGTTCCTTGAAAAAGTTCCACATTTCAAAGACATCCTTCCCTGACACCCTATGCTCCCAACTTATGCTCCTCAGATCTTGTCTTGCAGCATCGTATTCAGCCTAAACTTCCCCCAATTGTAAAACCTGCCCAGTTGCACGCACCTATCTCTCTCCGTAACCAAGGTGAAAGTCACAGAATTGTGGTCACCTTCACCAAGATTCTCACCCACTAACAAGCCCATCACCTGTCCCGGTTCGTTAACAAGTCCAATATGGCCTCTCCTCTGGTCGGACATTCTACATACTGAGTTAGAAAAGCTTCCTGGACACACTGCAAAAACACCGCCCCGTCCAATCTACTTGATCTAAAGAGCTTCCAATCAATATTTGGGAAGTTGAAATCGTCCATGACTACGACCCTGTGGCTTCTGCACCTTTCCAAAATCTGTTTCCCAATCTGTTTCTCCACATCTCTGCTGCTATTTGGAGGCCTATAGTAAACACCCAACAAGGTGACTGCTCTTTTCCTATTTCTGACTTCAGCCCATACTACCTCCAAAGGCAGATCCCCCTTGAACTGCCTTTCTGCTGCCGTTATACCATTTCTAATTATCAACACCACCCCTTCTCTTTTTTTTACCACCCTCCCTAATCTCACTGTAACATCTGTAACCAGGAACCTCCAACAACCATTCCTGTCACTCTTCTATCCCCGTTTCCGTGATGGCCACAACATCGTAGTTCCAAGTAACGATTCACGCATTAAGTTCATCCTCCTTGTTTCTGATACTCCTTGCATTGAAGTATACACACGTGAGCCCATCTCTGTGTCCACAACTTTTGCCTGTCAGCACTACCTTCTCCACAGCCTCCCTACATTCTTGGACATCCTGAAAAATAGCTAACCTACTTGGTGGACTACAAGTCCGGATCCCATCCCCCTGCCAAATTAGTTTAACCCTCCCTCCCCCCCGAAGAGTGCTTGCAAACCTACCTCCCAGGTGCCCTTCTGGTTCAGGTGCAACCCGTCCTGCTTGTACAGGTCCCACCTTCCCCAGAATGCAGTCCAATTGTCCAAATACCTGAAGCCCTTTCTCCTACACCATCCTTTCAGCCACGTGTTCAACTGCACTCTCTCCCTATTCCTTGCCTCATTGTCACGTGTTTCCGGCAACAACCCAGAGATGAAGACTCTGTTCGTCCTAGGTTTTAGATTCCAGCCGAAATCCCTGAGCTCCGGAATGACCTGCCCATCCCTCTTCCTACCTGTGTCGTTGGTGCCAATGTGCACCACGACTTCTGGTTGCTAACACTCCCCCTTAAAGATTCTGAAGACATGGTCTGAGACGTCTCGGACCCTGGCACCCAGGAGGCAATAAACCATTCGAGAGTCTCGCCAATGTCCAAAGAACCGCCTGTCTGTCCCTCTAACTATAGAGTTCCTATACCTAGCGCGCCCCTCATCTCCCCCTTTCCCTTCTGAGCCTCAGAGCTGGATCTCGTGCCAGAGGCCCGGTCACTGCAGCTTACCCCTGCTAGGCCGTCCCCGCCCAACAGTATCCAAAGCGGTATACTTATTGTTGAGGGGAACGACCACAGGGGGTCCCTGCACTGCCTGCTTCCTCCCCTTCCCACCTCTTACTGTTACGCAGCTACCTCTGTTCTCTGGCGTAACTAGGTCCCTGCAGCTTCTATCTATACCCTCTCAGCCTCTCGAATAATCCTCAGTTCATCCAACTCCAGCTCCAGTTCCCTAACGCGGTCTGTGAGGAGCTTGAGCTGGCCGCAATTCCTGTCGATGAAGTCGGCAGAAGCATCGGTGGTCACCCCTACCTCAACCATCTTGCAGGAGGAAAATTCCACTGCCTGCGCTGCCAAAACTCTACACTTAGTCTCCGAAACAAGAACACTAAGTAGCTTACCTGTTCAGCATTGATAAGATTCAATGCAACATGATACAATTTAGCTTTAGGGTGGGGAGTTATTTTATATTTCTCAACAATATATGTTGGCTTGTAAAAGAATTGCATGATAAACAGCGGTGCATAGTTGACGGAATTACGAGTGACATCAAATTAATAGCAAAGATGCACAAAACTGCAAAGATGATGGTAAACCAGAAGGTTTAAAAATTTCAAACTATCGAAGGATGAACAAAAAAAAATGGAAGATAATTTGTCCCTTGTCAGAGAGACTGTTATAACATCTTTGTTCCCATTAATACCTTGCTAATTTCCCATCTTTAGGATGGTAACAGTATCTTCCGGATTAGGAAGATAATTGGGCAAATTAACCCACCAGTTACGCAGTCTAAAACAAAGTGCTCTTGTCATGATGTGGTAGTCTCTCCAACTTTGAACCAGATGCCTGGATCAGTCCCACCTGCCTTATCTTGTGTTGAATATAATTGAAGTTTGTCCTGTCTGCATGTCCCCTTGTGCAAAACCTGTTGCAATCTGTCAAAGAACAAGATTGAAAACTCAGATTCGCTGATCGCCTGTTCAAGGGCTTAAAACAGTGGCCTTTTCCACTGGGACAGTAGGTGCTGCAGAATTGATTCCATTTCCCATTCAACTGAGACAGGAGGTGGTGAGCTTGTTGAAATGTCTTTCACTGAAACAATTTTGAATTAAAATTAATTACTATGGCTACGGTGCAATTGAATTTAGAGACTTAGTGGGGAGTATTGACTTTCATTTCTTTGTTTGTTTCATCGCAAAAGGAATGAGAGCAGCCCTACGCCAGCTGGACCTGCCGAGGAATTGCCAGATATTAAAATGCAGAAGTCTGCTTCATTAGCCAGTCTGACTGAGTCATCCAGACTCAAACATCATGACTGGAGGTGGGGTTTTTGTGTTCACTCTGGATGCTTTTACATAGTTCAAAATTAATGCATAACATATTTCTTGGGAACTGAAAACAACAAATACTGAAGATCACAGGAGGGAGCCGATGGCTGAGTGGTATTACTGCTAGACTGTTTATCTAAAGATCCAGGTTGCATTCTGGAGAACCAGGTTTGAATCGTGCCACAGGAAAGGGTGGAATTTGAATTCAGTGAATATCTGGAATTAAGAATCTCATGACCATGAATCCTTTGTCGGGTTACAGAAAACCCATCTGGATCACTAACATGCTTGAAGTAAGAAGCTACCATCCTTACCTCGTTTGTCCTACATGTGACTCCAGAAACACAGCAATGAGCTTGACTCTTAGATGCCCATTGGGCAATTAGGGATGGCCAATGAATGCTGCTGAGCCAATGACACTGTAATCCCATGAACTTCTTTTTAAAAATCGATGGAGCGAGCAACCTAACATTTTGAGTCCAGATGACTCTTCATCAGAGCTCTGATCGAATCATTGAGACTCTCAGTTAGCTTGCCTGGTCGCCACTGATGCTGTATGACCTCCTGTCAGCTCCAGCATTTGCTGTTTTCAGTACAGATTCCACCATCTGCAGTAATTTCCTTATATATTTCTTCATTATTTTGTTTATTAAATACCCTCTAAATTGCAGCTACTGCTCAACACCTTACCTACACAGGACTGTGGCCCTGTTGTGGAAAGCTTCTACTGACGTGTTCAATTACACCATAGTTTAGGACAATTGTAAAATGTCAACTGTGGCTGAAAGAATAGAATCATAGTCATACAACATGGAAACGAACCCTTCGGTCCAAGTCGTCCATGCCAACCAAATTTCTCAAACTGTGCTAGTGCAATTTGCCTGCATTTGACCCACATTCCTCTACCTTTCCTATTCATGTTTCTCTCCAAATGCCTTTTGAATGTTGTAACTGTACTTGCATCAACCACTACCTCTGGCCGTTCATCCCATGTTGCAACCAATCCCTTTTTGAAAAAGTTGACAACTGACAGTTTCACTGTTAACTACGGTGTGTGAATCGCTGGGGATTATTGTTTGTTCAGGACCACCCCTTTCTGAGCATGGCTCAGGGCCTCAAGAGATTCCTGCATGTAGCGTGGGCCTCCTTGTGTGTTATCACATGCTGCTCAAGGCCTATTGTTTACGCAGAGCAGCTGTCTATGGGTGGGGATGTTGTGGAAGGAAGGAGGAGGCGTTAAGTAATTAATTTATTTATAGAATGTGGGTGTCACAGGCTGTACGAACATTTATTGTCTCATTCTAATGCCCTTGCGAAGGTGGTTGTGAGCTCCCTTTTTGAATCACTGCAGTCCTTGTGGTTTGTAGGCCTATTGGTAGTGCTGTTTGGAGGGAGTTCCAGAATTTTGGCTCAATGACACTTCAGGACTGCTGAAAGATTTTCAACACCAGATGGTAGTGGCTTGGAAGGGAGCCAGAAGGAGGTGGTTTTCCCATGAATCTGCTTCCCTTTTCCTTTCAGTTGGCATTGGTTATAGGTTTGGAAGATGCCATTGAAGTATTATGAATTGATGTAATGTATCTTGTCGACAGAACATAATGCTGCTCTGGGCATCAGTGGACGAGGGACTGAATGTGGGAGCCAATCAAGCAGTCTGCTTTTTCATGATGCTGTCAAGCTTTTGAGTGTTCTTGGAGCTGCACTCAAACCTAGCCAAGCAGCGAATAGTCTATTGCACACCTTGAGTTGTGTCTTGTAGTTGATGGACAGGCTTCAGAGATTCGGGAGGTCAATTTCTTGCAGTAGTTATATGGCTAGTCCACTTCAATTTCTAGTCAATAGCAAACCCCCAGAATGTTGATGGTGGGGAATTGGGCGATGGTGGGTTTGGATAATGTGGCTGCAGGATTTTTGTTGAGGGAGCTTCAGGCTGAAAGCTAGGGAGGGAGGAATAAGGTAGAGGCCTGAAATGGATAGGTGTGGAAAGATGCTGCAAAGAGACCACTTCTTCCTTGGAAATAATTCCTGAAATAGGGCAGAGGGATCTGGAGATAGGAATGAGTCACTAGCAGTAAATGGCACCGGTTTGTGAGGTTAGATAGAAAAGTGAATCATGGGTCTATTTCTGGGGCGACAGAATGGAAGTATTATTAGATATGTGTAGGACCATGGACAGATCACCCTTGGAGCACTGCGAACAGTTTTGATTTTCATATTGTAATATGAGTGCAGAGGCAGTAGGGTAGATAAAGAATAGTTACTGGAATTATATCAACACTGAATTTGAATTAATCAAGTATAATTGGGCAGTCTTGTCTCGCTGGAAAAGAGTTTCATGGTCCAGTTATGTAGGTGTTTGATGGGGTAGACACAGAAAAGATGTTTCTGCTTGTGAATGACACTATTCGCTGGAGCTGGGGATATAATTGTAGTCACTATTAAATCCAATGGGGAATTTGCAGAGGGCGACAAAGTCTATAGCCAGAAAGGAGTTTTACTGTAGAACTTACCTCATCAGAAGTAATTGAAGCAAATAGCAGATGAATTCAAGGAGGAGCTTGGAATACAAGAAATCGAAGAAAACTATGTTGATGGGTTTAGGATGATTTGATTAGATTACTTACAGTGTGGAAACATGCCCTTTGGCACAACAAGTCCACACCGACCGTCAGAAAAGCAACCCACCCAGAACAATTCCGCTACAGTTACCCTTTCACCTAACACTACGGGCAATTTAGCATGGTCAATTCACCTAATCTGCACATCTTTGGACTGTGGGAGGAAACCGGTCACCCGGCGAAAACCCACGCAGACACGGGGAGAATGTGCAAACTCCACACAAGTCAATCATCTGAGGTGGGAATTGAAACCTGGTCTCTGGCGCTGTGAGGCAGTAGTGCTAACCACTGAGCCATCGTGAGAAGGAAGCCTATGTAAGTCACAAATACTGAGAACCTGTTTTTGTGTCCTGAAACTATGCATCTGTGTTGATCTGCGACATTTCTGTAGTTGAGGCAGCGGCAGCAGTAAACAAGACAGCTCACCATTTCCATTCTTGAAGAAAAGCAGAACCTCTGGCCACACAAAAGGGAAACAGCTTGATTGAAGAGGTGGTTCAAAAACCAGAAATGATGTTAAACGGGGAAATTTGTCTCTTCAGTTAGATGAGTCGAATCAATCAAATCTATTGCTACATTAGCACTCCTTGCTTACCCAAAGGATATGTGAGGTCAAATAGGCACATGTCTTGCACTGCTTTATTTCAAGATTTAGCCATGTGCTTAAACTATTCAATCCAACTTCCTTGTGTTTCCCTTGGATCTGTGGTTGTGCATAAGGAAACTTAAACAATGTGTGATTCAATATCAAAGTTGTGTTGACTCAATAATTGTAACCCAATTCTGCCCCTTGAGCAGATAATTAATTCAAGGATTCTAGCTCAGCCCTTAACTTCAAGTTCAAGTTCTGAACCTTTCACTGAGCAATGGAAAATAACAAAGAACAATGTCAATCATTTATGTCTCTCCAGCCTCTGCTTCTCTTGCCACTGAGTACTCCCATAAGTTCGACGAGGCAATGACTAAAGATGAGATTGAAGAGAAATCCGTCCATTCCCTTCTGCCATCAGAGAGCCATCACCGCTTTAATATAGGGATGAAACGCAGCCAGCAGGATGATTCAGATGAGGACATAGTGCGGGATCAATCGGCTTCTCCAATGGATTAGGGTGAGCGGTGGTGCCAATTCGTGTGATCTAAGTGCTTGGAATAGTTGCTCCTCTCCATGTTCGAGGTATCTTGCCATGGATTCAGATGGAGAGGATGATGACCATACTGTGTAACAAATGTAAGCTAACAGTTGGGCGGGGCCTGTGCTTTTGAAAAAAAAGCGAGTACGACTCGGTAACAATGTGCCCAGAGTTTATAAATATTGAAGAAGAATAATTATTTAAAATTGTTAATTTTTTGTGATTGAGTTACCATGTAGTGAAGACAAAGGTTAAAATTTAGTGGGATTCCTTGCTCACCCAATCAGGTAAATACAAGCTAAATTTGACTGCTGAGAATATCGCTGAATTTACACTTTTCTTATTACCACCATTAAAGGTGGTAATAAGATACAAAAGACAGGGGACTTTTGCAGCGGAAGTCGATTTGAATAAGAGACATTTGTGCAGATAATAAGAGATATTCTAATTGGAAAGATATGATCAGTGATATCCTGAATGGATCGATGTTGGAGCCCTATCTATTTACTATTCATAAAGAATTGAAAGCCATATTCAAATTTGGGGCCACTCGACAGTTTACAGCGATTTCAAGTGTAGGTAGATGGAAGCATAGCATTTGAAAGTAATTTTGATAGATTCAGTAAATGTAAAAACAGTGACAGATGCGTTTGCGTCGGCAAGTGAGAGGTTGGATCAAAATAGGATATTTCTTGATTGTGAAAATTGAGAGAGAGTGGACTCCAAAGAAACTTGGTGGGATTGATCCAGCTGTATAGTTCATAAAAATGTCACAAACAGGGTCAGAAATGAGATCAAGGGGCCAGTGGAATGTTGACAATGATCTCTGCAAATAACAAAGGATTAGAATTCACGATTCAGAAAATCAGAACCGAGTAAGACCAAGCTGTCCGTGCTGGGCACCATGGCTTAAGAAGAGTATCACTCTGAGTGGAAGTGCAGTGTAGATTTACTGAAGATATATTTGGGTTCCAAGGCTTGACTTAAGAATAAAAATTAAACAGATAAACAGATATCGCGGAACAGTTTTATACACAGAAATGGATAAAGTTTGATAAAGTTCCACAAACAGCGATTGATTGGAAATCAATTGCAAGTTTTAAATCTGGGATTGATAGATTTTGAATGAAAATGCTGTTGGATTATGGGACAAAGACAGGGATTTGTAAGGAAGATGAAGATTACAATTGTTTGGGCGAATGGTGGAATAGGCTCAGAAACTAAATAGCCTCCTCGTGTTCTGATGTTGACGCAACCATGGCACCCTTATTCTCTGCAAGTGCAACTCTCGTTGTGTTTTTGGTTATTTATCAGAACGAGGCAGCAAATTAGTGACTGGAGTCCTGACCAGAAAATTACCAGTATGAGGGACTTCGCCAGTCTTAATTTTTTCACAGATGATGAAATGACACAGCCAGCATTTAGTAATCCTGATAAATATTGGGATAGTTTGGTGGGATCACTTGTGATGCCACATGCTTAGCATGTCTGATGATACTCCAACGACTTTTCAGTGTTGCTATTGTCTGCATTCAGTCACGTCTTTTCGTGGATTACAGAAAAAGTTTTACTTGAGTCTGGTGAAGCAGCTCACTTCACTCTGGACTGTTTGTCTTCCTGTCTTTCACTGATCAGTATTATTGGAGCATGCCCGGCGGGACAAGACAGTTTCTCTCAATTCACCATGGAGATGGTGCAACAGTGCATGAGGAGGAGGAGCTAGGTTTCACTCCTCAAACTGCGAGGACATGCTTGGAGAAAAAGCCCAAAACAGAGCTGGCCTTGTTGGTGCCCCAGAAAAAGGGAGGAACTGACCTATGCAGTAATGTTAAGCTAAGCTTATTTGCCTTTCAAAAATGTGTTGTTAGAATGTGAGCTCCTTCCAGTAATCCTTCCGAGAGAAGGGAGGAAAACCGCTGTCTTTTCCCATTGCAGTCAGGCTGTTGTCCAGAATCTAGGTAGTCACATCATCTTTCCCCTTCTCACTGTTGTGGATTGAGTAGAATGAAGTCAATTTCGATTCTTTTTTGTTTCATATTTTTAAGTCCGTTCTTTGAATTTGGATGTTTCCAGTAATGCTGGTATTTGTTATCTTTCCCTCGTTCTCGAAATTATCATGGTGGTGAGCTGCCTTGAGCCACTGCAGTCTGCTGGGGAAACATAAACGTATCAACCCTCACGTACTGTTAGGTTTGGAGCTCAGGGTTCTGTAGCAGATTGATACAAGACTGTTGTCCTAACCCAAGGGTCAGGCTTTTAAACATTTTTTTTCAATGGATGTCAGCACTGCTGGCAAGGCCAGTGTTGTTGTCCCTTCTTCATTGCACTTGGGAAGTTGAAAGTGAACCATTTCTTCAAACATCTGCAGTCACCTGATACAGGTACAATCACAATTCTGATCGGAAAGAAGTACCTGGAATCGAGATCCTACAGCAGTGAAGCAACGATATATTCCTAAATCAGAATGGTGTGTGGTTTGGAGAGGAACTTACAGGTAATGGTGCTACCATGTTATCTACTTACCTATGCCCTTTTATGTGGCAGAGGTCACAGGCTTTGAAGATGCTGTTGAAGGAGTTTAGTGAGTTGCTGCAGTGCATCATATAGTGCACATAGCTCTCCCTTTATTGGTGAGGGGAGTGAATGTATAGGTTGGTGAATGGGGTGCTGATCAAGCAGGTTTTTACATCCTATCTGGTGTTGTGTTTCTTGGGCATGTACTGGGGAGACAGGAAGTCAGTTACGCAGTGAAGAGTTTTCAACCTCTGACCTGATTTTGTTGACATAATGTGGAAGAGCTGATCCGGTTCAGTTTCAGGTCGAGGTTAACTCTATTATGTTAAACGTGATAGAATCAGTGATGATGATACCACTTAATATCAGAAAGATTGCAAGAGATGGTCATTGCCTGGTATGTATGGTGTGCATGCCAACCATGCTGTCATGGTACTGTAGTCACATATGCCAAACTAGTTGTGGTCAGAAGTTCTCCTTCTTCAAAGACCATTCATGAATTGGTAGAGTTTTTATGGCTGCTTAATATCTTTCTGGTCAATTTTAGTGACACCAACTCTTTATTTCCAGATTTCATTTTAAGTACCCTTTTTAATTTTGTGAGCATAAACAATATCTAGTTGAAGTAAAGTTTCTCCAAATTGAGTATGACAAGCCTGTAGGGGCATTAAAGTTATAAAATATCAAGAAGAATTTGTGGTTTAACAAAATCTTAATCCCTGATCATTCTCTTTCTGGTTTAGTTGCTAATTCAGCAGTGGTGAAAACGTGTGATCTCCTTGGGCAGATTTACCCAAGTGTGTCTGTAAATTAGAGCATCATTATACCATGTGTAGGGAAACGCAGTTTAATAAAGAATTTGAATCTCTTGTCAACAGGAAGAAAAGGCTTATGTTAGTGCAGTGATTTTCTTACCCTCATCTTTTTTGTTTGCCCCCATTTCCCTGGTGTAACAATCTCAGGATTGAATTGCAATGTGAAAAATGTTCACTAGTGCCAAGCTTGCTTTGCCTTGCAGTGGATGTTGTGGGAAACTGGAGGTCCTTGCAAATGTTGCAGTAATTGTTCTTCCTGGTGGGATTATCAGTTTTACATCACTGTGTACGCTTTTTGTTAATGAAGAAGATTGTATAGACGATAGAAGACACAAACAGGCATTATTAAGGCAGCACCATGCTCAGTGGTCTCAAAGTGGCCAGAACACGGCACCATGCCTCACGGTGTCAGGAACACAGGTTCGATTCCACCTTCAGGCGCTTGTCTGTGTGGAGTTTGAACATTCTCTTCGTGTCTGTGTGGGGTTTCTGCCGCAGTCCACAAATGTGCAGGTTAAGTGGATTGGCCATGCTAAATTGCCCATAGTGCCTAGGGATGTGCAGGCTACGTGAAGTAGCCATGGGAAATGCAGGGTTACAGGGAAAGCGTAGGGGAGTGAGTCTGGGTGGGATGCTGTTCGAAGGGTAATTGTAGGCTCAATGGGCTAAATGGCCTCTTCCAATACTGTAGGGTTTCTTTGATTTGTTCCAATTAGTTCACATCAGTGTTACTGCTCCACTCGAGTCTCCTGTCACCATTTCTCATTTATCACTCTAATCCTCTATTCCTCTATCCCTCTTATCTTGTCTATCTTCCCCTTAAACACACGTATGAGATTGGAGTCAACCACTCCCTGTGCTTCATTTTCGTAATCCAATTTTTTAGAACTTCCATATCTCCCTGTTGGATTTATTGGTGACGACTTTGTGACCTCAAGGTATGCTCTTCCATTTGAAAAGAAACATTCTGTCTGTATCCAGTCTGTTAAATCCTCTCATCATTTTAAAGACCTCTATCACGTCCCCTTTTTGGTCTCCTTTCAGAGAAGAGAAATGTAGACTGTCAACCTTTTTCTGGCATGTAGACACACATATTTCTGAGTACCCACTTCGGTTTCTCTTTGTCTAATTATTGTATGGTGATCAGCCTGCACACAGTATCCAAGTGTGATTTAAGCAAGGTTTGATTCAGGTCTAGCATATTTAAACATAATGTGATGGGGATGATGTGCTAAACTATTGGTGTTTTTTTCTGATCTAATTAATTTAGATAAATGTGAGGTACAGCATTTTGATAAGGCAGATCAGGCAGGACTCAATGGTAAGGTCCTGGTCAGTGTTGTCGAAGAAAGAGATTTTGGGGTGCAGGTTTGTTGTTCCTTGGAAGCGGAGTTTCATTCATATAGGGTAGAGAGGAAGCTTGTTTGGTACGCTTGCCTTTATTGGTCTGTGCATTGAGTGTAAGAGTTGGGATGTCATGTCGTGGCTGTACAGGATATTGGTGAGGCCACTTTTGGAAGAATGCATCCAGTACTGGTGTGTTGTGAAACTTGAAAGTGTTCGGAAACGTTTTATAAGAATGTTGCTAGGGCTGAAGGTTTTGAGCTATCGAGCGAGGCTGAAGGATAGTCTTCAAAGTTTTTAAAATCATAAAGGGCGTGGGTAGGGTGAATAGCCAAGATCTTTTCCCCAGGATGGGGGAGTCAAAAACTAGACAGCATAGGAGAGAGGAAAGATTTAAAAGGGACTGAAGAGGCAACTTTTTCATGCATGAGCTGCCAGAGGTGGTGGTGGAGGCAGCTATAATTACAACATTAAGCAAGCATCTGGATGGGTAGATTTATAGGAAGGTTTTTAAGGGATATGGGCCAAATGCTGGCAAATGAAACTAGATTAATTTAGAATACCTGGTCAGCATGGATAAATTGGACCAAAGGGCCTGTCTCCAATTTGTACATCTGAGTCTAACTGACCATCTGTTTTTTGGGAATCATCATTTTCTTTCAGCTTGTTGGTTGATGCTCCAACCCATGCTTGGTGAAACCCTTTTTCTCTCCCATGTTGTTGCACATGTTGCAATAAAGGTTGTTTAGCTCAGTTGGCTGGATTGCTAGTTTGCTAATGCTGTGATGCCAATAGCGCAGGCACCATTCCTGCATTGGCTGAGGTTACCTTTTCAACATGTCCACCTTTTCAATCATGTCCCTCACGTGAGGTGCAGTGGCCCTCAGGTTAAACCACCACTTTTTCTTTCATCATAAAAGAGCCATACTGCGTTCCAGGGCTATGGTGACTTTACGTTTACTCAGTGATAAGTAATTAGAAATGTTATATTCTTTATTGTTTGGTGTATTTCCTTTTGGTGACATTTGTTATGAGACCTAGGGGCAGGGAAGGAAAATGTCTGATCATTAAAAGTGGGTAAAAAGTTGGCTTGCAGGGAGGAGAAAGTAAGGACTGCATGCTGGAGATCAGAGTCAAGAGTGTAGTGCTGGAAAACACAGCAGGTTAGGAAGCATCCGAGGAGCAGGAAAATGGACATTTCTGGTATAAGCCCTTCATCAGGAATGAGGTTTGTGGTTCGGGGCTGAGAGATAAATGGGAAGGGGTGAAGTTTGGGGGAAGGTAGCTGGGAAAGCAATAGGTTGATGAAAGTAAGGGAGAAAGTGATCATTCAGAGTGGGGAGTGAGGGATGGGTCCGGAGGGCAGTGCCGAGTTGCCACGGCAGGAAGTGCAAAACCTGCACCTACACCACTCCTCTCACCTCCGTCCAAGGTCCCAATGGATCCTTCCACATCCATCCAAAATTTACCTGCACCTCTATCAATGTCATCTATTGCATCTGTTGCACCCGGTGTGGTCTCTTCTGCATCAGATAGACGGGATGCCTTCTTGCGAATCATTTCAGAGAACGTCTCTGGGACACCCGCATCCAACCCCACTGCCCTGTGGCTGAACACTTCAACACCCCCATCTAATCCATCAAAGACATGCAGGTCCTGCGCCTCATCCACCTCCAAACCATTGCCATCCGACACATGGAGTGGCAAAGCCTGATATTCTGCCTTGGGACACTGCCACCTTACAGGATAAATGTGGATTTCAACAGCTTCCACATTTCTCCTTAACCCACATTATCCCGGTCCCAAACCTCCAACTCGGCCCCGCCCTCCGGCTCTGTCCATCACTCCCCCTCTGACTGATCACATTCTCCCCAACATTCATCCACCTATCACTTTCCCAGCTAACATACTCCTACCCCACCACCTCCCGTTTATCTCTCAGCCCCCCTGACCAACAAGACTCATTCATGATGAAGGGCGTATGCCCAAAACATCAATTCTCCTGCTCCTAGGATGCTGCCTGACCTGCTGTGCTTTTCCAGCATTACACTCTCAACATTTGCCTTCACAGCAAAATGCTACGAGTTAACTGTCAGTTTCATAGATAATTATGGAATTGATTTTGTTAATTGAGAAATTTGGGCTACTCCACTATCAATGATAACAGCCTTAAGGTGGACAGTTCTTACAGGAAAAGTAGCACTTAAGCGTTATGATGCTAAATGGGAGAAATCTTTGAGCCAATTTAGGGACTTGAGACTGTGCATCCATGACGCACTGTGGGCCATCAGCAGCAGCAGAATTGTACACCTCAATCTGTAGACTCATGGTTTGGCATATTACGCACTCAACCGTTAGCATCAAACCAGGAGATCAGCCCGGGTTCAATGGAGAGTGCAGGAGGGCATCCCTGAAGCAGCATCAGGCGGACCTAAAAGTGCAGGGCCAACCAGGTGAGACTATCAAACGGGAATACTTGTGCACCAAATAACATAAATAGCAAGTGATAGGCAGTGCTAAGCGATCTCACAACAAGTGAATTAGATCTACATACTGTAGTCCTGTCACATCCAGTCGTGAATGATGGTGGAAAATCTTTTTTTTAATCAAAAACAGCTTGTTGGAGGTGAAGACTCTCAAGTATCGCTATCGTCAATAATGGAAGAGCTCAACACATTATTGCAAACGTTCAGGCTGAACCAATTGCAGAAAACATTCAGTCAGGCGTTGCTGATCCATCTTGGCATTCTACAGTGGTCCCCAACATTGTAAATACCAGTCTTTAATGAATTTGACTCATTCCACACGACACCAAGGAACGGTTAGAAGCACTGGATACTGCAAAGACTATGGGCCTGACAACATTCCGGCATCAACACGACAATATAGAAAATTGCCCAGATATGTCCTGTACACAAGCAGAACCAATCCAACCTGGCCATTTCCCACCCTATTACTGTCGCTCACCAGTAAAGTGATGGAAGGGGTCATCAACAATGCTAAAAGTCAGCACCTGCTCAGTGATAACTTGCTCAGTGATGCCACGTTTGGGCTCTGCCAGGGCCACTCAGCTCTTGACCTCATTACAGCCTTGGTTCAAACATGAAAAAGTGCTGAATTCCAGAGGGGAGGGGAGGTGACAAGTCTTGACTTCAGAGCCGCATTCGTAGCATCAAGGAGGCTGAGCAAAATTGGAATCATTGGGTATTGGGGGCAAATTCTCCTCTGGTGTCATGCCTGGTAAGTAGGAAGATGGGTATGGTTGTAGGAGGTCAGTCATTTCAGCTCCAGGACATCTCTGCAGGAGTTCCTCAGGATACTGTCCTAGTTCCACTCATCTTCAGCCATTTCAACAATGACATTCCCTCCATTATAAGGTCAGAATATGCACTCACTGTTCAACATCCCCAATGTTCAGCACTATCTGTAACTCTTCAGATACTGAAGCAAACTGTATTTAAATGAAGCAAGGGCTGATCAATATACAGGCTTGTGGCAAGAAATATTTGTACAATCCCAGTTAAATACCATGTGCAATAAGAGGCAATATAACAACCATTCCTTGACATAAATTTACATCACTGAATTTCCCTCTATTAAAACACTGAGGGTTACCATTGACCAGAACCTCAACAGGACATACCACACAAACACAGTGTAGCTACAAGAGCAGGTCAGAGGCTTGGAATACTGTGGTAAGCAACTCACTTCCTCACTCCTAAAAGTCTTTTCACCATCTCCAAAGCACAAGCCAAAATTCCGATGTTATGCTCCCTGCTTGGCTGGAATGGTGGGGTTCCAAAAACACAAGAACCTTTACACCATCCAGGACATGCTAACAGTTTGATTGGCACCGCATCCACATGCACTCACTCCCTCCACCGCTAATGCTCAGTAACAGCAGTATGAACGATCTAAAGATGCATTGCAGAGATTCACCAAAGAACCTTAGGCAAAACGTCTAAACCTCCAACCACTTCGATCTCGAAGGAAAAGGCCAGCAGATCCATAGTAGTTATTTCTCATCTGGTAACCCATAACAAACGTTAGTTGCATTTAAGACAGTAAATAATTCATTAATACTTTGCAAAATTCAGTGTTACTAATCCAAATAAAGTACCTTCATTTAACGAGGGGACCATTATGATAGTTCTGCAGTGTTGTGCACTTTCTGAAATAACATGCATATAACTGGAACCGGCCTTATTTAACCCGAAATCAACCGTTTTCATCTTGTACATCGCACAATAAATGATAACAGATGATTTATGTGCAATGGTACTGTAACATCTAGACGACAAATGCAGGATATCAATTTCCAAAATATTCACTGATGGTTTTTGAATTGATTGTTTCACACCCCACTGCGGAAGAGTGCCAAGGAATGATGAAACCAGGCCTATAATTCCTCACCTGATAACTGATAATTTAAGATAATCAAGTGATTTTTGAAGAACTGTACTTCACTTGGAAAGATAAAGAACTAAAAGGCCTAAATCAGATTGGTTAACTTAAACTGAAAACACACTTGAGGTGAATTGCTGGAAAACATCCTCTGAAATCCCTGGGGCACTTGAGAAATGTTCAGTAATACAGATGAAAGACTAAACTCTTTCCTCTTTGCCAAACATGCTGGTTGGTTGGAGATGAAGTATTCTGTCCTTATTCACACCAATGATTAGTGTGTTTTTGAGGTTGGTTGTGAAGTGGGATAGTACATCACAGCGGTGTGAATTTGAAATATTGCTTTAATTCAATCTTCTGTTTCCTTTGCCTTGTTCCAACAAAAGATTTGTCAACAGACAAACAGAATTTTAATTTGCTTGTGAGTGTATCATCGAGGAACACTTCTTCATTCTGTATCCCAATGCTGCTGATATGCTCACCCTTTTTCAGAGGGATGTGTAAGTTGTGGTTGGACCATTAGGAACGTAGTGCTTGAGATTCTCCTGCTATCCACGTCATAAAGAGAAATGGAGCTGGTGTTTTCTTTACTGAGCTCTGTTGCTATTTGAAGTTAACGAACCTCAGCAGAAGGAGTTGTGTTGAACCAGAAGGTGTAGGGAGGTTGGATATCAACTGTTGTATAGAATACTTGGAATTTTTGTTTAAACTGTGAGGTTTTCTTGAGTGTCTAAAAGATAAAGGAATTTTGGGGTAATAATCAGCTGGGGTAATAATCAGAGTCTGGTCTTCTGTCCACTGCTTCTCGTCTGTCTTTACGCCTCATCACTGGGCTTCTCTCAGTGTCTGTTTTTCCAAACAGAATCTCGAATTCCAGCTGTAAATTTGCAACCAGCTGGGCTGGTACTGTCCAATCTTTGTTTCTTACTGATCGAGCATGCTCTGTTTCATCACATGCATGTGGATGATGTGGGGGTTCGGGGGAGGGTCAAGGGAAAGGAATTGTGTTGAGAAATGTACATTACTTTGTGTTAGTTGAGTCTTCACGTAGATGCAGCAAACTGCTGGTTGGCAATATACTGCAGACTTTATAATTAATCTAGAACGTACTTTAAAAGGGACATTACTGTGAAAGCAAGAAGTTGAAGTTACGGAAGCAATCTTGAGCTGCACGTGCAAACAGGATACTATTAAAGGTTGACTTGTTAAAAATTGAGTTGGACTTGTGCAAATAGTCTGACAGAGTTAACAGACCATTAATCTTGATAAAGGTAGCTTTAAGAAATCTAAAATTTGATTTGTAAGCTTGAATTTTCCGATAGCAATTCCCCTTTAAGAGTACAATGTGTGTTTGGTGAACATTTGAGGTATTCTGTTCAATGTGAGATCTTAATTGGTATGTAACTGTCACAGTGAACATACGAACATCCAACTATATGCAGCTACGTTTGTCAAAACCTCTGTCAGTTTAATAGTACTTTCAGATTTTAGATCTTTGTTTAAAATTGAAAGTATTGATACAAATATAATTCAGGGTTCCGTGCTGCATTTAGTGGCATGCTGGACAAGCTCACGAGCATTTTGGATAATTTTAGCAATGGCAGGAATTCTGTGTTGATTTCTCATTTGAATTTAATCTTTCTTCAGAGGTATTTCATTTCCGCTTTTTTTTATATTTTGTTTTAAACTGCGTTCAAAATGAAGTTTGTTACTTTAATGCTTTTCTGCAGCTCCTTCATAGATTCCCACAGAAAAGACAAAAACATCTCCCCCAGACCAACCCCACCGTACATTGCTCCCTCCCCCGAACCGAGTCGTACACCACCCCCTCCTCCCAACCCCGTCCAACACCACACCCTCCCACAGCCCTTTCCAAAATTGCGCCCTCCCCCAAACCCCGTCAAAGACTGCCCCCTCCCCAAACCCCGTACAACACTGCCCCCTCCCCAGCCCCATCCAACACCACCCCTTCCCCCCAACCTGTCCAACACTGCCCCCTCCCCAAACCCCGTCCAACGCTGACCCCTCCCCCAGCCCCATCCAACACCACCCCTTCCCCCCAACCTGTCCAACACTGTCCCCTCCCCAAACCCAGTCCAACACAACCTCTCCACCAAACCCGTCCAAAACCGCACCCTCCCCAGCCCCATCCAACACCGCCACCGCCCCAACTTGGTCCAACACTGACCCCTCCCCCTACGCCATGCAACACCATGCCAACCCCCAACCCTTTCAAACACCACCACCACCCCAAGCCCGTCCAACACCGCCCCCTCCCCGCTACCCCATCCAACACTGCCCCCTCCCCACAACCCCATCCAACACCGCCCCCTCCCAAACCCCGGCCAACACCGCCCCCTCCCCGCAACCCTGTCCAACAATGCCCCCTCCCCGCAACCCAATTCAACACTGCCCCCTACCCAAATCCCCGTCCAACACCGCCCCCTCTACTGCAAGCCCGTCCAACACCGCCCCCTCCCCAACCACGTGCAACAGCACCACATCCGCAAGCCCAACCAACACAACCCCCCTCCCCCCAACCCCGTCCAACACCGCCCCCGCCCCTAAGCCCATCCAACACCGACCCTCCCCGAACCCTGTCCAACACTACCCCCTCCCACAACCCCATCCAACAACGACCCCTCCCCACAAACCCGTACAGCACCGCCACCTCCCAAAGCCCTTTCAACACCGCCCCATCTTCCCAACCCCGTCCAATAATGCCCCCTGACCCCAAACCCATCCCACACCGTACCTTCCCGCACCCCCGTCAAACAGCAACCCCTCCCCCAACTCCGTCCAACACTGCCACCTCCACAACACCGTCCAACACCACCCCCTCTCCCAGCCGCGTCCAACACTGTCCCCTCCCGCAACCCCCTCCAACCCCGCCCTCTCCCACAACCCCGTCCAACACCGCCCCCTCCCACAACCCCGTCAAACACCACCTGCTCCCCCAGCCCCATCCAACATCACCCCTTCCGCAACAGCGTCCAAAACCGCACCCCCAACCCCGTCCAACACCGACCCATTCCTCAAACCGTTCCAGCACTGCCCCCTCCCCCAAACCGGTCCAACACCGCGCTGTCCCCATCCCCGTCCAACACCTCCCGCTCCCCAACCTCAGCCAACACTGCCCCCTCCACCAACCCTATCCAACACCGCCCCTCTGCAACCCCGTCTAACACAACCCCTCCCACAACCCTGTTCAACACCGCCCCATCTCCAAACCACATCTGACACAGCCCCCTCCCCAACTCCTTCCAAAATCCGCCCCCTGCCCCAACCATGTCCAACACTGCCCCCTCCCCATCGCCGGCCAACACCTCCCCCTACCATCAACTCCGCCCCACCCCAACCCCATCCAACAACGCCCCCTCCTCCCAACCCCATCCAACTCAATCCCATCCCACAACCCCATCCAACGCTGCCCCCACCCAAATCCCGTCCAACACCTCCCCCGCCAACATCGACTCACTACCACACTGCCCCCTCCCCAACCCAATCCACCGTCGCCCCCTCTCCCAACTTCATCCAACACCGTGCCTTCACTCACCCCCTTCCAACACCACCCCGTCCCTAATGCCGTCCAACACCTCCCCCTCCCCAACCCCATTCAAAGCTGCCCCACTCCCACTCACGTCCAACGCCGCCCCCTCCCCAACCCCGTCCAACACCACTTGCTCCTCAACCCGTCCAACGATCGCCTCTCACAACCCCATCCAACGCCGTCCCCTCCACATCCCTGCCCGACAATACTTGCTCCCCAACCTGTCCAACACCCGTCCCCTCCCCCAACCTTGTCCAACTCCGCCCCTTCCCCAACACCGCTCCCACCCCCAACCCCATCCAATACCTATCTCCTCCAGAGCCCCATCCAACACCGCCCCTTCTGCAACACTGCTCCCAACACTGGCCCCTCCCCCCACCCCGTCCAACACCACCCTCTCCCAACCCCGTCCCACAATGCTCCTTATCCCGTCCAACACCGCCCCCTCCCCAAACCCGGTCTAACACCGTCCCCTACCCACTTTACCCGTGCAACACAGCCCCTCACGAACCCCGTCCAACACCGCCCCTCACAAACCCTGTTGAAACCGCCCCCACCCACAAACTTGTCCAACACTGCCCACTCCCCCAATTCTGTCCAACACAGCCCCCTCTCCTAACCCCATCCAACGCTGCCCTCAACACAACCCTGTCCAACACCGCCCCCTTCCCAACCCCGTCCAACACTGACCTTTCCCCAACCCCATCCAACACCATCCCCTCTCCCAACCTCGTCCAACACCGTGACCTCACCCAACCCCGTCCAACACCTCCGCTTCCCCCAACACCGCCCCCTCCCCAACCAGGTCCACCGTCTCCCCTGCCCCAGCCACGGCCAACAGCACACCCCTCCCCAACCGCATCCAACACCACCCCCTCCCCCAACCCTGTCCCAAACCGCTCCCACCCTGAACCTAGTCCAACACCGCCCCCTTGCTCAATCTCTGTCCAGCACCGTTCCCTTTCCCGAAACCGGTCCAGCACAACCCACACCCCTAAACCTGTCCAACGCCGCCCCAACCCCAGCCCCGACCAACACTGCTCCCTCTTCCAACCCCGTTCTTCACTGCCACCTCCCCAACCCTGACAATCACCGCCTGCTTCCGAATCCAGTCCGACGCCGCCCCCCGAAACCCGTTCAATACCACACACACACCAAACCCGTCCAACGCCGCCCCCAACCCCACCCCCGACCTACACCACCCCTCTCCCAACCATGTCCAAAATCGTCTCCTCCCCAACACAGACCAACATCGACCCTCCCCAAGCGCGTCCAACACCTCCCTTTTCCCCAACAATGCCCCATCCCTCAAACCCGTCCAACACTTCCACCTCCCCACAACCCCGTCCAACACCGCCTCGTCCACAACCCTGTCCAACATCGCCCCCGACACCCCAACATCGCTCCCTCCCCGAATCCCATCCAACACTGCCCCCTCACCCAACCCTGTCCATTCCCCCAATCCGTCCAACTCCGCTCCCTCTCCAACCACATCCACTCCCCCAACCCCGTCCAACATTGCCCCCACTCCCAGTCCAGCCCGAAACCACCTTCTCCCCCAAACCCGTCCAAAACCACGCCCTCCCCCAATCCAGTCCAAAATCGCCACCTTCCCCAGCCCCATCTAACACCACCCACTCCCCCAGCCAGGTCCAACACCGCCCCCTCCCCCAAACGCGTCCATCACCGCTTCGTCCCCCTACCCTGTCCAACATCGCTCCTTCTGCAAACAAAGTCCAACAACCCCCCTCCCCAACCTCGTCCAGCACTGCTGCCTCCCCGCAAACCAGTCCAGCACCGCCCTCACCCCCAACTCCATCCAATACTGCCCCCTTTCCCAACCCTGTCCAATGCCGCCTCCAGCCCCAGCCGTGACCAACACCGACCCTCCTTCTAATAATGTCCAATGCTGGCCCCCCTAAACTGTCCAACACCGCCACCTCCCCAAATCCATCCAAAACCTTCCCCTCCCCAATACCGCCGCCTCCCCCAACGCCGTCCAACACCTCCTCCTCCCCAACACCACTCATACCCCTAACCCCATCCAATACCTACCCCTTCCCCAAGCCCCATCCAACACCGTCCCCTCCCCACCTCCCCCAATGCACCCTCGCCAACCAGGTCCACCACCTACACCTGCCTCCATCCACATCCAACACCACCCCGCTCCCCAACCGCATTCAACACTGCTCCCTCCTCCAACTCAGTCCAACACCGACCCCTCCCCAAACTCATCTAACACTGCCACCAACCCCAAACCCATCCAACACCGCTCCCTCCTCCTAACCCCGACCAACACAGCACCCTCCTCCCAATTCCATCCAATGCCGCCCCCTCACCCAAACACATTCAATTCCTCCCCCTCCCCCAACACCGCTCCCTCGCCCCAACCAGGTCCACCAACTTCCCCCTCCCCAACCCTGCCCAACACCGCCCCTCCTCCAACCCTGTCCAACACCGCCCCAACCCCCAACCCCGTCCAAAGCCGCCCCCAACCCCAGCCCCGACCAAAACAGGCTCCTACCCCAGCCCCATCTAATACAGGCCCCTCCCCAGTCGCGTCCAACACCTCCCCTTCCCCCAACCCCGTCAAACACCTCCCCCTCCCCACAATACTGCTCCCTCCCCAACTCCGTCCAACACCGCCCCCTGCACCCAACCCTGTCCAAAACCGGACCTTCCCCACATACCCATCCATCAGCGCCCACTCATAAAACCCCGTGCAACACAGCCCCCGCCCCAAACCATGCCCAACACCGCCCCATCCCCATAATCCGTCCACCCCTGCCCACTCGCCAAACCCCATCCAATATCATCCCCTCCCCAAACCCCGTCCAACACAGCCGCCACCCCAAACCTCATCCAACACCGCCCCCTTCACAATCCCCGTCCAACACCGCCCACTCCTCCAACCCCGTCCAATACAGCTCACACACCAAACAACATCCATCACCACCCACTCACCCAAGCCCATCCAACACCGACCCCTCACCCCAACTCCATCTAACAACACTCCCTCCCCAACTCTGTCCAACAATGACTCCTCCCACAGCACCGTCCAACTCCGCTCCCTGCCCAAACACCATCCAACAACAACTACTTCCCCAACCCCATCCAACACTGCGCCTACCCATAGCTCCATCCAACACCACCCCTTCCCCAATCCCGTCCCACACCGCACCCTCTCCAACCCCGTCCAACTCTGCCCCCTCTCCCCAACCCCATACAACACCGCCCCCTCCCCAGTCCCGTTCGATGCAGTCCCCTCCCCTTCCCCATCAAACACCGCCCCCTCCCCCCAACACCGCCCCCTCCCACAACCGCATCCAACACAACCCTCTCCCCCCAGCCCCATTAAAGACTGCCCCCTCCCACAACACGGCCCCATCCCCAAACCTCTTTCAAAGACCGCCCACTCCCCGATCCCATTCAGCACTGCCCATTCCTGCAACCACGTCCAACACTCCCCCTTCCCAACTCGGTCCAACACGTCCCCGCCACAACCCCGTCCTACAGTGCCCCTCCCCAAACCTACCCAGCAGCACCGCCTGTCTCCAGCCCTGTAAAACACCGCAACCTGCGCCTACTCACTTGAACACCGCCCCCTCCCTCAATCTTGTCTAACACCGGTCTCTCGCTCAAACCCCGTCCAGCACCGCCCCCCCCCAAACTGGTCCACCACCGCCCCCACCCCCAACCCCGTCAAATACCGCCCCCTCCCAAACATGTCCAACATCGCCCCCTCGCTCAAACCCCGTCCAACACAGCTCCCTCTACCCGAACACCGTCCAATGCTACCCCCATGCCCCTACCCGGCCCAATGCCGCCCCCACCCCCAACCCTTTCCAACAATGCCTTCTCCCAGCTCAATCCAACAACGCCCCCTACACCAGCCTCTACCAGCTCAGTGCCCTCCGCAGCCACGTCCAACACCGCCCACACCCAAAATCCGTCGCAAAATGCCCCCTCCGACAACGTCGTCCAACGCTGCCCCCTCCCCAACACAGTACAATACTGCACCCTCCCCAACACCGTCCAAAACGGATCCCCTCCTCCACACCCTGTCCAGCACCGCCCTCCCCCACCAACCCCGTCCAACACCGCTCACTCCCACTCACCATCCACCTCCACCCCCTCTCCCCTGCCCCGTCCAATACAGGCCCCTCCCCAGCTCCGTCAACCTTGCCCCTTCCCCCAACACAGTCCAAGACCGCCCCCTCCACAGCCCCGTCCAACATCACCCCTTTTCCCAACACAGTCAAACACCTCCCCTCTCCCAACCCCGTCAAACACCTACCCCTCCCCTACTACTGCTCCGTCCCCCAAACCCGTCCAACAGCTCCCCTGCACCCATCCCAGTCCAACACCAGACACTCCCCACAATCCCGTCCAACACCGCCCACACCCCAAACCCCGTCCAACACCTCCCTCTCCCCATACCCCATCGAAGACTGCCCACTCCCCCAACCCCGTTCGACACAGTCCCCATACCAAACCCTGTCCCACACCGTCCACTTCCCCAAGCCCATCGCACAGCGACCGGTCACCCCAACCCTGTCCAACATCACCCCCTCTCACAACTCCGTGAAATACTGACCCCTTCCACTGCTCCATCCAACACCGCCCCTCCCCAAACCCCGTCCAACAACGACTACTCCCCCAATCCCCTCCCACACCGCAACCCTGTCCAACTCTGCCCCCTCTCAACAACCCCAGACAACACCGCCCCACCCCCAGCACCGGTCAATGCACTACCCTCCCCCAGCCCCATCAAACACCGCCCCCTCTCCCCAACACCGCCCCCTCCCATAACCCAATCCAACACTGCCCCCTTCCCCAGCCCCGTCAAACACAGCTCCCTCGCCCAACACCGTCCCCTCCACAAACCCCATCAATGAGCGTCCCCTTCCCCAACCCCATTCAACACCGCCCCCTCCCCAATTGGATCCAACACCGCCCCTCCCCAACCCCATCCAACAGTGCTCCCTACCCAAACCTGTCCAGCACTACTCCCTGTCCCCAGCTCTGTCCAACACCGACACCTGCCCCCTACTCAGTCGAACACCACCCCCTCCCACAACCGTGTCTAACACAGCCCCCTCACTCAAACCCCGTACAGCACCGCCCCTCGCCCCAAAACGGTCCAGCACCGCACCCACCCCCAACCCCATCCAATACCGCCCCCTCCCAAACAGGTCCGACACCGCCCTTTCACTCAAACCCCATCCAACAAGCCCCCTCTACCTCAACACCATCCAACGCTGCCCCCTGGCCCTACCACGCCCAATGCCACCCCCACCAAAACCCCGTCTAACACCATCCCCACCCCCCAACCCCAACCCTGTCGAATATTGCCCCCTCCCCAACACAGTCAGCACCGCACCCTCCCCAACACAGTCCAACACCTCCCCTCCGCCCATCAGCATGCCCACGCACAACACCATCCAACAACGCCCCCTCCCCAACAATGTCCAACACCGCACCCTCTGCAAACCCCTTCCAACTCTGCCCCCTCCCTCAAAACCCTCTCAGCACCGCCCCTCCCCAAATCAGTCCACACCACTGCCACCCCAACCCCGTGCATCACCGCCTCCTCCCCAACCCAGTCCAACACTGCCCCTCCCCAAACCCGTCCAACACTGCCCCCTCCCCACCCCGTCCAACACCACACCCTCCCCAACCCCGTCCAACACTGCCCTCTCCCCCAACCCCATCCAACACCGCTCCCTCCCCAACACCGTCCAACACCACCCCCTCACCAAACCCATCCAATACCAGCCCATCCCCAACCCCATCCAACACCGCCCCCTCCCTCAACCCTGTCCAACACATCCCCCTCCCACAACCCTGTCCAACACATCCCCCTTCCACAACCCCATGTAACACCGCCCCCTCTCCAACCTTATCAAATCCGCCCACTCCCACAACCCCGTCCAAAACCGCCCCTCCCCCAAACCTGTCCAGCACCGCCCCTTCCCCTGCCCCGTGCAACACCGCCCCCTTCCCTTAACCCTGTCCAACACGGCCATCTCCCACAACCCCGTCCAGCACCGCCCCCTCCACCAACACGTTCCAACACAGCCCCCTCCCCAACCCTGTCCAACATTGTCCCATCCCCCAAACCCATCCAACACGGCACCCACTCCCAACCCTGTCAAACAACGCCCCCACTCCCAACACCGTCCAAGACCGCCTCCTCCCACGAGCCCAAACACCGCATTCCTCCCCAACCCTATACATCACAACCCCCTCCCCGCAAAACCATCAAAGCCCGCCCACTCCCCACCCCGTCCAGCACCGCCTATTCTGGCGACCCTGTAGAACACCTCCCCTCCCCAACCCTTTCTCTCAAGCTCTGGCTCGCCCTTTCTCTCTCTCACCTCTCTCTCTCTCTCGCACCCCCCCCTCTCTCTCTCTCTCTCTCTCACGCCCTTCTCCCTCTCTCTCGCACCCCCTCTCTCTCATCCCGCCTTTCTCTCACCCACTTCTCTTTCCCTCATATCCTCTCTCTCTCTCAACCCCTCTCTCTAGCCCCATGTCTCTCTCTCTCTCGTACCCTCTCTCTCTCTTGCCCGCCTCTCTCTTTCCCCTCTCTCTCTATCATCCCTCTCTCTCTCTCACCCCTCCTCCCTCTCTCTCGCCCTCTCTCTTTCTCGCCCTTTTTCTCTCCCTCTCTCGCCACTCTCTCTTTCTTGCCCCGCTATTTCTCTGGCCTCTCTCTCTCTCGCCCCTTTCTCTCTCTCTCTCTCTTCCTCGCCCCTTTCTCTCTCCCTCTCACCCCTTTCTCTCTCTCGCTCTTTTCTCAATCTCGCCCCTTTCTCTCTCTCACACTCTTGCCTCATCTATATCTGTCACCCCCCCTCTCTCTCGCCCCCCTCACTCTCCCCCTCGCTCTGCTCTATGGTCCCCTCTTTCTCTCTCGCCCCCTTTTTCTCTCTTGCCCCCACTTTCTCTCTCGCACACTCTCCCTCTCGCCCTATCTCTCTCTCTCTCTCTTGCCCGTCTCTCTCTCGCCCCCTCTCTCTCGCGTCCCCCCCTCTCTCTGCTCTCTCTCTCTCACCCCTCTATCTCTCTCGACTCATCTCGCTCTCTCTCTCTCGCCCGCTCTCTGTCTCGTCCCCGCGACCCCTCTCTCTCTCTATCTCTCGCACACTTCTCTCTCGCCTCTCTCCCTCGCCCCCTCGCTCTCTCGCCCCTTTCTCTCTCTCTCGCCCCTTTCTCTCTCTCTCGCCCCTTTCTCTCTCTCTCGCTCCTTTCTCTCTCTCTCTCGCTCCTTTCTCTCTCTCTCTTGCCCCTTTCACTCTCTCTCGCTCCTTTCTCTCTCTGTCGCCCCCCTCTCTCTTTCTTGCCTCCTCTATCTCTCTCACCCCCGTTACTCTCTCGTCCCTTTCTTTTGCTCTTTCTCGCCCCTTCCTCTCTCTTGCCCTTTTCTCTCTCTCCCTCGCCCCTTTCTCACTCTCTCTCGCCCCCGCTGTCTCTCGTCTCGCGTCCCCCCCTCTCTCTGCTCTCTCTCTCACCCCTCTATCCCACTCGACCCATCTCGCTCTCTCTCTCTCCCCCCCTCGCTCTCTCGCCCCTTTTTCTCTCTCTCTCTCTTGCCCTTTTCTCTCTTTCTCTCGCTCCTTTCTCTCTCTCTCGCCCCCTCTATCTTTCTCACCTCCTCTATCTCTCTCGCCCCTCTCTCTTTCTCTCCTCCATTTCTCTTGCTCTCTCTCGCCCCTTCCTCTCTCTTGCCCTTTTTGCTCTCCCTCCCTCGACCCTTTCTCACTGTCTCTCGCCCCTTTCTCTCTCTCCCTCGCCCTTTTCTCTCTCCATCTCACCCCTTCCTCTCTCTCGCCCCTTTCTCTCTCTCTCGTCCCATTCTCTTACTCTCTCTCGCACACTCTCTCACTCCCTCTTTCTCTCTCGCCCCTCCCTCTCTCTCACCCCTTTCCCTCTCTCGCTCCTTTCTCTCTCTCTCTCTCGCCCCTCTCTCACTCTCTCTCTTGCCTCCTCTATATCTCTCACACCCCTCTCTCTCTCGCCCCCTCCCTCTCTCGCCCTCTCTCTGCTCTCTGGCCCCCTCTTTCTCTCTCGCCCCTCTCTCTCTCACCCCTTTCTCTCTCGCCCCTTTCTCTCTATCTCTCTTGCCTCCTCTATATCTCTCACCCCCCTCTATCTCGCCCCCTCTCTCTGCTCTCTGGCTCCCTCTTTCTCTCTCGCCCCTCTCTCTCTCACCCCTTTCTCTCTCGCCCCTTTCTCTCTCTCTCTCGCCCCCTCTCTCTCTCGCCCCCTCCTTCTCTCTCGCCCTCTCTCTCTCGCCTCCTCTCTCTCTCACCCCCTATCTCTCGCGTCCCCCCTCTACCTCTCTCGCTCCCTCTCTCTCTCGCCCCGTCTCTCTCTCTCGCACCTCTCTCTTTCGCTGTGGGCAGTGGGAGGCACGGTGGCACAGTGGTTAGCACTGCTGCCTCACAGCGCCAGAGATCCGGGATCAATTCTCGCCTCAGGCGATTCTCTGTGTGGAGTTTGCACGTTCTCCCCGTGTCTGCGTGGGTTTCCTCCGGGTGCTCCAGTTTCCTCGCACACTCCAAAGATGTGCAGGTCAGGTGAATTGGCCATGCTAAATTGCCCGTAGTCTTAGGTAAGGGGTAGATGTAGGGGTATGGGTGGGTTGCGCTTCGGCGGGGCGGTGTGGACTTGTTGGGCCGAAAGAGCCTGTTTCCAAACTGTAAAGTAATCTAATCTTTCGCTTTCTTTCGTCCCTTTCTCTCTCTCTCTCTCACTCTCACGCGGCTTCCTTTCACTCTCTCTCGGCCTCTCTCGAACTCTCTCTGTCTCGCCTCCCTCTCTTTCTCTCACCACCTCTCTCTCTCCCGCCCCCTCGTCCTCTCTCACTTTCTCTCTCTCGCCACTCTGTCTCTCTCGCATTCTTTCTCTTTCGCCCACTCTATCTCTTGCCCCCCTTCTCTCTCCCCTCCCACTCTCTCTCTCTCGCCCCCTCTCTTTCTCCCTGCTCCTTCACTCTTCCTCCACGTTCTCTCTCTCGCCCACTCTCACTCTGTGGCGCTCTCACCACCGCCTTGCCCCTCTATATGTGTATGTCTCTCTCTCTCTCTGGTCCCATCCCCCCTTGCTCACACTCTCTCAAGTCACTGTCTCCTCATCACCCTCTCTCTTCCCTCCCTCTCTCTCTCGTTCTCACCCCGTGTGTCGCTCTCTATTGCATCCATCTTCCTTCTTTTCTTGCCCCCTCTCTCGACCCATCCCTCTGTCCTTTGCTCAGCTCCTCTCTTTCACTCGCTCATCTTCTCTCTCTATCTCTCCCTTTCTCCCCCTGTCTGTCCTTCTCTCTCCTCGCCTGTCTCTCTCGCTATCGCCCTCTCTCACTCTCTTGCTTTAGCTCCCTTGCTCTCAACCTCTCTCCCTCCCGCCGCCCCCTTCGTCCTCTCTCTCTCTCGACAACCCTCTCACGCACCCTTCTCTCCTTCTCATCCTCCTCTCTCTCTCACCATCTCTCCATAATCTCTCTCTCTCACTCACCTTGTCTCTCTCTCCCTGTCTCTCTCTTTCACACAAGCACGCCCCCTGTCTACCTATCTCTCTCTCTATTTCTCTTGCACTCGCCGACTCTCTTCCGTCCCCTTATTATCTCTCTCTCGTTTCTTTCCTCCCTCCCTCGCAATCTTTCTCTCTCTCTCTCTCGCCCCTGCGCTCTCGCTGTCACCCTCTCTTTCTCCTGCCATCTCTCTGTCAAATCCCCTCTCACGGAACCCGCTCTCCTTCTTGCCCTTCCTCGCTCTCTCTCGTCTCTCTCACCATCTGCCTTTCTCTCTCTCCGCCCATCACACTGTCTCTTTCTTGCCCTCTCTCTTTCGTACGTTCGCTCTTTCTTACCCTGGCTCTCTTTCTCTCTCCTCCCCTTTCTCTCTCCCTCTCCCCTCTCTTTCGACCGCTCTCTCTCACCCCTCGAGCTCTCTTTTGCCTCCCTCTCCCTCTCAAACCCTGTTTCTCTCTCCTTGCTCCTTCTGGCTCTCTTGATCCCGCCCCCTCTCACCCCCCTCAATCTCTCTTGCCCGTCTCCCCTTCTCGCTCTCTTATCCCCTCCCTCTCTCGGTCCTTCTTTCTCTCATCCCCTCTCTTCTTGCCCCTCCTCTCTCTCTTGCCCTCCTCTCACTCTCTCTCTCGCCTCTATCTCTCTCTCGTCCCGTCTTTCTCTCGCTCTCACGTCATCACTCTCTCAAACTCTCTAATTCTCTCTTGCCCACTCTCTCTCACCCTCACTCTCTCACTCGACCTCTCACTCACTCTCTCACCCTCTCACTCACTCTCTCACCCTCTCCCTTGCACCTCTCTCTTTCATTCCCCTCTCTCGCACTCTCTCTCTCCTCAGCCCTCTCTCTCTTGCCTTCTCTATCTCTCTCTTGCCATCCCGCTCTTTTTTGCACCAACACTAGATCTCGCCCCTGTCTCTCTCCCTCTCGCCCTCTCACTCTCTCACCCCCTCATTCTCTACCTCCCTTCCCTCTCTCCTCTTATCTCTCTCTCTCACCTCCCCATCTCTCTCGTCCGCTTTCTCTCTCCTTGTCCCTCTCTATCTCTAAGACTTGCCCCCTTTCTCTCTCGACTCCTGGCTTGCACCTCTCTCAGTCTCACTCTCTCTCGTCTCTCTCTCATTATCTCTCTCCCTCCCTCACCCTAACTCTCCCTTGTTCCGCCCTCTCTCTCACCGCTCCTCTCTCTCTCCAGCTTCTCTCATTCTCGCGCCCTCTCCCTCGGTATCTCTCTCTCTCTCTTTCTCTCCCCCCCAACCTCCCTCTGTTTCTCTTTGGCTGAATCTCTCTCCCTCCTCTACCTTCCACCCTCCCCCTCTCTCTGACACACTCTGTCACTCTGATGCTTCCCTCCCTCTCTGACCCAGAGACTGGGTGGGTGTGTGTGCAGCTGAATGTGGGGTGTGGGGGGTGGGGGTGAGAGAATAGAGAGATGTGGGAGGTAGGAGGATTGGCAAATGGGGTAGAGACGGAATTGCGGAGGGAGACAGAGATGGCAGAGTGAGGGTGAGAGTGAGAGGGAAGAGTGGAGGCAGGTGGCGAAACGATGGTTGGGGGGTGCGTGAGAGAGAGGGGAGTGAAAGGGAGAGGTGGTAAGAAAGAGTGAATTTGCAGAAAGAGAGAGAGAGAGAGAGAGAAGTGATGAGAAAGAGCAGGTGGGAGGAAATGAGAAGGTCAGGCTGCAGTGGGGGGACCGAACGAGTTAAACCCAGCTCTTGAGCTCAGGGCGCGGTGCCCTCCCCTTCCCTGAGGACCAGGACTTGGGGCTGAGTCTGTCTCTCTCCAGCTCAGCTTCTCCAACACAAAGACACACAACAACGTCGGTCACTCTGCTGCTCGGCACGCTTTAATCAACATTTTTATTGTTTACAAATGGAAGTGATGGACACAGTTAGTGGGCTGGTGCCTTTTCTCACTGGCCCCTGAGTTATGCGAAACATTGAAATGTTTCCCTGTAACCCCCGTGTGGGATAAGGATGGACAAACCAGCGCTACCCTCAGTCTGTTACCATAGCGACAGGCTGCTCCATCGCTGAAACACTGAACTGAAATGAGAAAATCCTGGATGGTGAGATTAATGAGTGAATTTGATTCTTGGATGGATTTGGGTGAAGGGATATTTCAGCACATTCTTCAGCTGCTGCTTGAACTTAGTCTGTGTCACGGCATAAATCGCGGTGTTTGTGCAGCAACTGAGGAGCTGCAGCATGAAGCCCAATTCCAGCACAAAGGGATTGAGATACAGAGGGGAATACACAATATACACCATCCGTCTCCATATAGAATACAGCATTAACGTTGACCATAACAGGATGAAATTGGCCGAGATCACAAACAGTAAAATGATGGATTTTTTTCGGTTTCTCATTTCAGTGTCAGACTGAGCGTCCCCATTGGTGTGAGCGCGAAGTCTCCTGCGGGCTCTGCTGGTCACTAAAATGTGTCTGACAGTGAGAACATTGAGCAGCAGAATCAGGAAAAATGGGACACCCGGGGTTAGAATGTGGTGGACGGACTCGATTGTGACCCAGACATTGGAGTAACGAACAGCGTCTGTTACAGCACAAAACCATGGGACGTTCTGCAGCCGATACCGAGCCGTGAACATAAAATACCAGAAAATGTTCTTTAAATAGCTCAGCACCGTCACTGCTCCCAGAACCACAGCCGCTGTTTTCTCACGGCAATATTTACTTTTCAGCTTCTGGCAACAAATGGCCACAAACCGATCAAAGGTGAAAGTGACGGTGAACCAGACAGAGCAGTCAGTGGCTGCATAAACCAGGACGGCGTGGATATTACACAAGCGGACGGAGACCCACAGGAAATAAAACTGTTCCCGATAAACAATGGGAACATGTCTCAGGATCAGGTCGATGATAATGACCAGGAGATCTGCCGCTGACATGGCCCCCAGGTAACGTCTGACACATGGAGACAATCCACAATCTTTATAAAGCAGGACGTAGATGGTCACTACGGTAACTGTGAGGAAGGAAAACAAACCCATTATCTATCAGCCTGGAGGAAAAAGGACCCGTTTGATCGGGGACCAAGTGAGATTTTCAAATGCGTCCCTGTATTCAGGGATTTATTAAAATAATTGGAGCTGGAATAACAAATGGGATGGTCAGAATTACTGACAAACATGTGACATAAACCCCAAGAAACCCTCCCTCCCCAAACACATAGAGGCACATTCATAAGGACAGATGGTTTCTAGAACATTCCCACACACTCGATCATTCGAGAGCAGACACAGGTCACTTATAGAATGTCGGGGACAGAATGTTCCGGGGAACTCCTTGACCTGTCCATCACCTTTCCCCCCTACCCGCCCCACCATCATGATGTACTCTGCCTGGGAACACTGTAACATTAATGGGGTAAGAGACTGACGGTCCAATCTCAGAAATGGCAACTAAAGACATTGCCAGATCAGCTGTAAGGGTTAGATATACCACATTCTCAATCCACCTCACAGAACTAGCCCAGACACCATACACCCAGAGAAGATATCTGTTCACCGTGGAACACTATGCAGACCAGACCAGTGTACTGCTCACTACAACCAGCAATCTGGCCAGACTGGAACACTACACAGATCATGTCAGGGCACTTGTCTTCAAACGCAGACAAGAAATCTGTGCACTATGGAAAGCAGGGATAGAGACAGAAAAGCTGCAGATGCTGGAATCCAAAGTAGACAGGCAGGAAGCTGAAAGAACACAGCAAGCCACGCTGCATCAGGAGGTGGAGAAGTCAACGATTCGGGTGTAACCCTTCTGCAAGTGTCCTGAAGGAGGGCTACACCTGACACATCAAATTCTACACCTAATGCTGCCTGGATTGCTGTGTTGCTCCAGCAAGTATACAGTATGAGGAGTAGTGCAGACCACAGCTGTGCATTGACTTATAAACCCAGACTAGATATCTGTCCAGTGGAGCTATGCCGACCACAGCAGTGCATTGATCTATAAACCTGGACTAGATATCTGTTCAGCGCGGGGAGTTGTGCAGACCATAGTAGTGCAGTGATCTATAAACCCGGACTATAAATCTGTCCAGCACGGGAAGCTGTGCAGATCACATCAGTGCATTGATCTATAAACCCGGAGTAGATATCTGTCCAGCACGGGGAGCTGTACAGACCACAGCAGAGCACTAATCTGTGAACCTGAAACACATATCCATCCAGCAAGGGGAGCTACACAGACCACATCATTGCATTATCTATAAACCTCTATAAAATAGTCTGACCAGCATAGAGAACTGCACAGTGGTCACCCGTGAATTAATCTGTAAACCAGGAGCAGTTACCCCACCCCCCAAGCCCCCGCCCCCCCCCGCCCCCAGTATGTAGGACTCTGTACACCACCACAGTGCATTGTTCGGTAGCACTGCGTTAGCTCAGTGCCCAGTGTGGGGAAAATTGCAGCCCATGCTGGAAGTGATAGGATGTGCAGCTCCCATCCATTTCCAGCTCCATATCTCCATTGTGCCCTGACAAGGGGGTGCTGTGGGTGTGAACATCACTGCCAGAGAGAGATGGTGAGGGAATCAGTTTAAATGTCACCACATGAGAGAGGTTTGGGAAGTTGACAGAGAGGGGAAGACTGAGAGACAGTGACATGGAAGGATGTGTTCCCAGGTTTCAGAATGCTGAAATGTAGACACTTCGATAGCATCCTGAAACATGAGCCAGTCTTGCCAGGAAAGATGGGAAAAGAGGATAATGGTCTGAGGTCAGATGAGCATTTGTCCTGCAGCTTTGAAACTGAAAGTGGCTTCAACAGAGTCTGTGACTCATTGGGCTGAATCTAACAATAATTTATCTCAGTGTTATTTTTATTGAGTGTGACAGAGGGATTATCCTCACGAGGCCGAGCTAGTTTCCTGGTAATATTTTATTGAATTCACTTCATTAACTACCCACCCCACCCCATGGTGTCCCTCTCATTCAATGACAGCCCGATTCTCCCACCCATCATGGCTGGATGTACTCACCATCGCCCGGATACCCCAGGATATTCTGTGATCCCTGGCACGGGTGCCATCTTTAACAAGCGAAATGGCACATGTTTGAGCTTTTGGAGCTGCCCTGCACAGTTTACCCCGAGCATGGCAGATAATGAGCAATTAAACCACAGCTTGCCGACAAGGGCACAAGGTTCTGGTGAATGGGCTAGTACAGACGGAGACCATTCTCTTCCCAGAGAGGGCCACATTACTAGCCCACAGAGCATGGTCTAAGCTCACCACCCAGCTCAGTGCAGTTTCTGCGGTCTGAAGAAATGTCCAGCAATACAGGACAAGCATCAATAACCTTCCCCGCACTTAAGCATAAGGGTCACTGTAATCTCTCTGCGCCCTCACACTCACTGTATATCTGTTATAGCACCTGCCCCCGAGCAAGGATTATGCTCCACCACTCTCACTGCATGCATCACCTTCTCTCTCTCTGGCTTTCTCTCTCTTTCTGTCTCTCTCTCTCTTTCTTTCTCTCTCTGTCTGTCTCTTTCTCTCTGTCTCTACCTCGCCCTCCCCCCCTCCCAAATAACCACTCCCAACATTAATAACACTGCATGGATGGAACCTTGTGGACTGACTCTCCTCCGGACACCTCCCACATCTCTCCCCACCCCGACCTACACCAGCACTAACAGCAGGGTAACCCAATCTTACCATTCCTCCCTCCTTTTCTCCCATTCCAGGAGAAACAGCCTGAAATAGTTCAGAAAGGGCCAAGCCGTTTGGTGGAGTATCCGATATCCATTTCCTCACCCCCTCCCCCCACCATGATGGGAGTTCCCTGGTACGAGCCAGAAAAGACGAGGATGCTTCGTGTGGAGATTCTGAAACATCCACGTCCCACCGACCGAGTAAGGAGCAATGTTCAGTGAAGGGCAATTCTCACTTTAAACCCACTGGCAGCTCCGTTTACCCCCTGGCACAACTTAGAAGCCGTGGCCCTGATGCCATCTCCCTTTTGTGTCGAGCAGGTACAAATGGAATCCCCACGGTATCGGTGGGCAGGAGGGTGGGCTCACAACACATCGTCACCACCACCTCCCAGGAAGGGAGCACGGAGACTCCCTCCACCACCTCCTGTAAACAGCTCAGATACTGAAACTAATCTGTGAGTGTTACTGCTCTCCCTACCTGTCCTGACATCTTCAACAATCTGTGCTCGTATACACCTGCGCCCAATGCTCCTGCACCCCCTTATCCATGTACTGATCTAAAAGTCATTTAACCGTTGTAACTGTCCCTGCTTTCACCACTTCCTCTGGAAGTTCATTCCACACACACGCCACCTTCTGTCTAAAATATTTACCTCTCATGACTTTTGTAAATCTTTTTCCTTGCACTTGAAAATATCCCTCAGTTTTTGATCCCCAACTCTCTGGAAAAGACATGAGCACTTTAGCTTATCTGTACCCTTCATGATTTTATAAACTTCGGTGAAGTTACCCATTAATCTCTTACTCTCCAGTGAAAAGACTCCCAGCCTATCTAACCTCTCCTTATAGCTCACTCCCTCCATTTCCAGCAACATCTCGGTTATTCTCTTCTCAATCCTTTCCAGCTTAATAATATCAAGGTCAGTAAAATCAAAATGAATACTCAAGGCATTATCTAAGGGTACTGGGACAACAAAACTAGACGACATAGTTTTAAGGTGAGGGGGGGAAATTACATGTGACCTAAGGGACAGCTTTTTCACCCAGAGGGTGGTGTGCCTATGGAATGAGCAGGTAGAGTGACCAGACTGGACACAGTATTTCACAATGGGCCTCACCAATGTCCTGTACAACTTCAACATGACTTCCCAATTCCGATACTCAAAGGTCTGACCAATGAAGACAAGTGTGCTAAACACCTTCTTAACCACACTATCTGTATGAAATGCAAATTTTAAAGAACGATACCTGACGGCCGAGGTCTCTGTTCTGCAACACTGCCAAAGACCCTGCATTTAATTGGATAGATCCTGCTCTTGTTTGATTTACCTTATCCAATACCTCGCATTAATCCAAATTAAACTCCATCTGCCATTCCTCAACACAGTGAGTGATATTAACACCTACTCACCTTCCACGTTTAATTTTAAGTTCCTTCCCCTTTTCCAGGATGCCTTGATTCGGTCCTTGATTTTCACAAAGACCCTGAGCTTTGGTTGCCTTATGTGGTTAGGGCAAGGAAGGACAGATGCAGACACAGTCAGTGGGGTGGAGAGGCTGGTCAGTAATCAGCTGCCTTGTATCATTTCATGGTTTTAGGAAGAGGGCAGTCACACATGAGATGTGGACAATTCTGATCCGTATTTTGGGTCCAGCAATTATGGTTTTTCTCCGTCTCTGGTGTTCCGTAATAAATATCTATTCGAGACGCTTCTTTGGGCAGAGTGTGCCTGCAGGATTTCTTTCCCTAATATTGCAGACTGCCGATAATAGTAATTAAAGATGTTCATAGTTAATTTCGATGGCACAGCACGTGCTCTCAACATCCTACAGTTAAGACAAATAATTTGCATTTGTTTAACAACACAAAGTGTTTTGTATTGTTTAAATATGGTAACCTAATTATAATAAATCCATACAAAGCTGAACGCTGTTACTTAAAATATTACCGAAAATATGGGTATGGAAGTGTAGTGGGTAGTGTCCCTAGAACATAGAACATAGAAACATACAGCACAGTACAGGCCCTTCGGCCCTCGATGTTGCGCCGACCGAAGCCTACCTAATTTACACTAGCCCAATAACCTCCATATGGTTATCCAATGCCCGCTTAAATGACCATAAAGTGGGAGAGTCCACCACTGCTACTGACAGGGCATTCCATGAACTCACAACCCGCTGTGTAAAAAATCTACCCCTAACATCTGTCCTATACCTACCACCCCTTAATTTAAAGCTGTGTCCCCTAGTAACAGCTGACTTCATTAGCTGAAAAAGGTTCTCATGGTCAACCCTATCTAAACCCCTAATCATCTTGTACACCTCTATCAAATCTCCCCTCAACCTTCTTTTCTCCAATGAGAAAAGCCCCAAGTGCCTCAGCCTTTCCTCATACGATCTTCCTACCATGCTAGGCAACATCCTGGTAAACCTCCTCTGCACTCGTTCAACTGCATCCACATCCTTCCTATAGTATGGCGACCAAAACTGCAGACAATACTCCAGATGAGGCCGCACCAGAGTCTTATACAACTGCAACATGACCTCAGGACTCCGGAACTCAATTCCTCTCCCAATAAAGCCAAGTACAGCATATACCTTCTTCACAGCACTATTTACCTGGGTGGCAACTTTCAAAGATCTGTGTACATGGACACCAAGATCCCTCTGCTCATCCACACTACCAAGTAGCCTTCCATTAGCACAGTAATCCATCTTCTTGTTATTCCTACCAAAGTGAATGACTTCACACTTAGCTACATTGAATTCCATTTGCCACCTTACTGCCCAGCTCTGCAACTTATCTATATCCCGCTGTAACCTGCCACATCCTTCTTCGCTGTCCACAACTCCATCGACTTTCGTCCCTGCTCTGCATTTTATTCCAGTTCCTGCACTTGTTTGGTAATTTTCTTTGCTCTTAACTAAAAGGTCTGCATTCAAGTCCTGCCTGTTGCTGAGGTATGTCACAGCAGATATAACATGCTGATGAGCAAATACACAGGAGAATAATGTTACAGCTTTATTGGTATTGCCGAGGTGATGCTAGTGTCCCTACCTCCGGGCACAAAGGTCTATGTGTAAAGCCCACAGAAGTGTCTCTGGATACATCTGAACAAACTGATTAAAATGGATTCAGAATTGTGTCCTGATGGAGAAGGAAGAGGCGACAGTATTGAATTTCAGAATTTAGGCCCGGGATAACTGAAAGAACAGCCATCCGTATTGATTGGAGTCACCTTTCGCCATAGTAGCAGTTTATAAAATCAGAATGGTCATGGATAGGGTGAGTAGTCAGGGCTTTTCCCCAGGTTAGGGGCATCCAAAAATAGAGGACATTGGTTGCAAGTGAGAGGGGGAAGATTTTGAAGAGGCCTGAGGGGTACCTTTTCACGCAGAAGGTTTGTGTGCGAATGGAATGAGCTGCCAGAGGAAGTGGTGGATGCTGGTACAACTACAGAATGTAAAAGGCATTTGGGAGCTGACAGACTTGCCAAGCCTTTCCAGCAATTTCTGTATTTGTTACAGAATGCATTCATTTTAACACAGATGTTCTGAATACATTAAATATTTTATTTTTAATGACGCAGCGACATATACACATACCTTCAAATCGACCGAGACCATTTTCTGCATCAGAAATGATGCACCTGCATGGAATAGGGAATGCGATGGAGACATAGTTTGGACAATGTACAAGGAGACCTCACATGATCCAGTTTGGAAGAGGAAGACATCATTGTGTGATTCAACTCAGAGAGGCAGAAAATGCAATCTTCCCGAGAAGGAATGGCCTATTGCACTCTCACTCCTTCATTGTTCCTCATCACAGCAATGTGTGAAAGCTACAAAAAACTCTACAGTCATCGTTACCATTCTTATTTTTATAGAATCCTTGCAGTGTAGAAACAGGCCCTTCGGTCCATTAACTCCATTATAACCTTCCCAACTCATTCCCCTATATTTATCCAGGACGAATGCACCGAACCTAGAAATCCCTGAACAGTATGGACGGTTTAGCATGACCAATCCACCTAACCCGCACAGTTTTGGACTGTGGAGGGAAACTGGAACACAAGGGGAGAATGGACAAACTCCACAGACAGTTACCCAAGGCTAGAATCACACCCAAGTCCCTGGTGCTATGAGGCAGCGGTGCTAACCATTGAGCCACCGTGCTACCTTTTGGGAGATCACTGACCAGAATCCACTGGAATCTCCTCCTTGCCTAAAGCTCAGTGAATTCAGCCAAATGCAACTGTCCAGGATGAAATCCCATTGCTAGCAGCTGTGTGAGTAGAATATCTTAAGAAGCAGAATAACATTTTGGGCAGCCTCTCAATTTTTACTTTTGTCATGAGTTACACTAAGATTTGGACAATGTTCTTTCAAGTTAAAATTGCAGAGATTTTTTTTGTCTTTTGTGTGTGTGTGTGTGTGTGTGTGTGTGTGTGTGTGTCAGTGTTTGAAACAGCGAAATATCGATGCTTTATTTGCAATATCCAAACAGTTTTCCATTCAGCTTTCCATCATTGTTTGAGTTACATTGGTCTGGATCATAAATGTACTATTTTTGTGGATTAAAGAAATTGGCTTGACTTGTTCCTAAAACTGACCCTGACCCAGTCTGAGACCGACATCATCGGCCATATCACCAACCTGGTTACATTTAACATTTGTTATGAGCAGTGGAGGATTGGGACGAGAAAAGGAAATAGTGACCCAAAAGCCGGGCAACTACAGACAAGTAAGCCTGATGTCAGTGGTAGGTAAGTTGTTGGAGGGGATTATGAGGGACAGCATTTACATTTGGGAAGGCAAGGTCTGATTGGGATGCTCAACGTGGCGTTCTGCATTGGAAATCATGTCTCATTAATTTGACTGAGTTTTATGAAGAGTTGACAAAGAAGATTGATGAAGGCAGTTTAGTAGACATTGTCTATATGGAACTCGCAAGGTGTTCATAACATTCTGATTGGTAGACAGATGAGTAAGGTTCGGTCACATGGGACACAGAGGAAGCTAGTCTCAAATCTTTTGAAGGAAGAGGGACTTTTTCAGACTGGAGACTTGTGAACAACAGTGTGCTGCAAGAATCGGTACTGAGTTCACTGCATTTCATCATTTATGTCAGGGATCTGGATGTGAATATCGTGGCCATAGTTAGTAAGGTTACAGATTACATCAGAAAGGTGGTATAGTAGATTATTTCAGAATACAACAAGACCACAATTTTATGGGACAATGATGCAAGGAGTGACAGATGACGTTTAATTTAGATAGATACGAGGTTTTGCATTTTGGGAAGGCAAGTCAGGGCAGAAATTATACACTAACTGGTAAGGTCCTGGGGAGTGTTGTTGAACTAAGGGACCAAGGGCTGCAGGTACATTGTTATTTGAAAGTGGAGGCCAGGTAGAGAGTGTGGCGCAGAACACATTTGGCCCATTTGCCTTTATCAGTCAGAGCATTGAGTATAGGAGTTATGGTGGCATGTTGGATCTGTACAGGATGCTGGTGTCGCCACTTTAAGAATACTTTAAGAATACTGCATACAACTGGGTGGTCTGCAGGAAAGATTGACATGGATGTTCCAGGATTGGACTGTTTGAGCTTTAGGGAGAGGGTGATTCGGTTGAGGTGTTTCCCCCTGGAGTGTCAGAGGCTGAAGGGTGTCATTATAGTGGTATATAAATGGAAATTAATATAGATGTGTGAGGTCTTGCATTTTGGAAACTCAAATTAAGATATGAGTTTCATTGTGAATGAGGGGTGTTGTGGGCAGAGAGATCTTGGTGTCCAGGTGTGCAGTTCTCTGAGAGTGGAGTCACAGGTATACAGGGCAGTGAAGAAGGCTTTTGACACACTGGCCTTCATCAGGCAGGACATTGAGTATAGAAGTTGGGAATTTATGTCGCAGTTACACAGGACATTGGTAAGGCCGCACTTGGAGTATTGTGTTCAGTTTTTGTCACGTTGTTTTAAGGAGCATGTTATGAAACTAGAAAGAGTGCAGTCGAAATTTACAAAGACATTGCCAGGACCTGAGTTATTGGGAGAGGTTGGACAAGCTCGGACCTTTTCTGTAGAGTGTTGGAGACTGAGTGGGGACTTTATAGAGCTGTATACGATCATGAGGGGTATGGATGGGGCGAAAGCTCTCAGTCTTTTTCCAAGGTTTAGAGAATCGAGGACGAGAGAGGATCAGTTTAAGGTTAGAGGGGAAGGAATAAAAGGGAACCATAGGGGCCACGTCTTTACATAGAGGGCTGGTACGTGGATGAGCTGCAAACAGATGTGGTTGAGGCGGGGGGGGGGTACATTAACAACATTTCAAAAGCATTTGGATAAATATGTGGATAGGAAAGGACTAGAAGGATATGGGCCAAAATAGGGGAAAGTGGTTAGTGTGGATGGACATTTGCAAGGTGGAGTCTAACCCCTCTGTTAATTAAAACCAAACACCCAGAAAAGCTCGACTCAGCTCGTAATCTGTTAAAATATGAGCGACACAGATTTCCTACATTCCACTATTTAAAAAAACACAGTCAGTTTCTTAACTTTAATAGTGAACACTAAACGACAACTATTCACAAATACAAGCCCCTCTTTTCTTAACTACTTCCTATCTGAATCCAACTCTGTAAATATATGCTGTTCCCACAACCCACATATTAAACATTACAATCTCAAGATCACACAGTCTCTCTCTTCCTTACTTTGTTCACTCTTTCAGCTGCAGATCTCCCTGCGTCATTTTTTTTATTGCAAATAAGTTTTGTACGAACATATATCTTTGATAGAGAGTGTTTGAGATGGCCAGTTAGCACTCCTGCTCGCCAATTGCTACTCTGCTGTTGGATAGCAGTGGTTCTCCCTCTAGTGTTCAAATTGCTGTGTTTATATACTTCCCATGATACAATAATTCTCATAATTTAATTGCTATCCAGGTATCCAAACAATATTATTCGAATTTCGTTGGCTTCTGGCATTCTGAGCGTTGTTTAAAATCCTTGGATATATTTGAATTGGTATCAAAACAGCAACCAAGCCTCAGGTGTCCATTCCTTTGCTAATTGTTACATTTGGAACAGTCTGAACTTTAGCTGACATCTATAGCTGTACTTTCAATTCAGCAAAACCCGTTCTGTCTTAAAGTGACAAGACATGCCTTCAGCTTCATAACACCTCCCCCTTCAGAAAAAAAGAACGATCAGAATGAAAAGATAACTTCATTTCTTTTCCACTAATTCTTTATCCCATTTTTATGAAATATAAAAGTATTAATCTCTGCTTTGTCATTCATACTAATTCTGCACAGATATATAACATTGGAACAAGCCAAATCTTATCTACGCTTATTCTTTTAAATCCTCGATAACACATCTGCTATCACATATTTAGAATCCACAGCATATAGATTTTGGACGTTTAAACTCGGTAACGCAAGTCTTCAGTGAAATAGTCTCACATTCTGGTCTTTAAATATTCCAGAAAATACGAGAGTATTGTTGTTGTTGTCCACAACTATGTCTGACAATTTGTTTGTCATATAAACATTAAAATGTTGTTTGGCCAGTACGAAACTCAATCATTCTTTTCCAGTAATGGTGATTTTGTAATTTTGTATTGAGCTTTTTCAACAATTGGCCAATTGGCCATTCAATTCCATCATCATCTTTCGGTTTCAATACATCTCCAACACCTATATCCCGAGCATCAAACGCAATTTTCAAAGGGTTTCAGAATATTAAATGCAGATAAAACAGGTGCAGTGATTAATCCTGCTTTACAATTCTCAAATGCCTCCTGGCATTCTTCTGTCCACCACAATTCTGTGTGCTTTTTTATCGATCCATCAGTGGTGCCAATACGGTGCTGAAGGTTGCAACAAACTTCCGATAGAATCCATTCAGTCCCAAAAATCGAAGCACCTCGTTCTTCGAGGATGTTCGTGGAAATTCCTCAAAGCCCTTCGTCTTTGTGTTCCATGGGGTCATCCTTCCATGTCCAATGTAATGTCCCAAGAACATCACCACTGCCTTCGCGAATTCTGTTTTCTTTAAGTTTTTTTTACCAAGTTTGCTTCTTGTAATCGTTCAACATGCTCTGCCAACAGTAATATGTGAGCTTTCAATCACTTGCTAAAGATCACTACATCATACGGACAAACTGCACAATTTGTTCATCTGGCCATAACTCTGTTCCTGAGTCTTAAATGTGGCTGGAGCATTATTCATTCATATGAAATACTCGATAACATTTTTGTTCTATCCAGTATCTTTACCAGATAGTCTAACTGACTCAACATTTTTTTTAATTCGAAAGGGGCCACTAAAATTGGCTTTGGCGAGATTTCCTACCACTGGTGGCAATATTGTAACATCAAACAACGTGTCACTTAACTGTTGGGTTTATGCCTGATATGTCAATTGTCCTGCTTTTCGGATGCTGCCTGATCTGATGTGCTTTTCCAGTGCCCCAACTTCTCAACTTTTAGAGACTGAGCAGGTCTCGTATCTCAAAAATTTATATCTTCTTGTCTTTCTCCCTCTGTTCTTTCTGAGTAAAGATCAACCACAGAGGCGAATTCATTATAAAGATCAGGTACTGCCTCCATACCCAGCCCCTGCCTAGGCTGTGCACTCTCCTGCTTCTCTTCGGCTCCACTTGGGCTCTCCTTTACCAGTTTCACTAATGTCACATCTTCTACACATCTTTTTCCAAAGTGTGTGTCCCAGCTGACTGCAGTGAAAAAACCTTTTCCCAGTGCCCTTCTTAAACCATCATTACTGTAATTTTATGCGTTGCACTCCCTTGTAGTGAGAACACCTGAGGCCTGTCATCACCTTTCAACCCTTTTGGGCTCCATTTTTCACCTGTGGTAAACTATTGCCAGTGTTCTCTACTGGTCGATTTGTAGTGTAGGATCTTCCCTTCTCCCATTTTCTACCTCTTACAGGATGAAAATCCTCCTTGAAGCAAAATATCATCTCATGCATCAATACATATTTACCTGCTATTTCTCCCGCGCTTTTCTCGAACTTTCCGTTCATTCACATGAATTCTTACCCTCTCTGGAAGTGAGTATTTAAACTCCTCCGGCAGAGTTACCACCCTTCAAGCCTCACAGGTCTTATCCATTTTTAAGGCCAACACCCATCTATCAAAATGACTGTGTTTAATTCTTTCAAATACAACATCAGCCTGCCCTGGTTCCATCTCTTTATTTCTGAACCTCTGTCTTTATGCTTCTAGTAACAGTTCATAAGCACTGAAAATAGCCTGTTTGACATCTGCATAATCTCTTGACCCCTCATCTGACAGCGCTGCACATACCTCACCAGCTGTGCCCATCAGCTTAGTCTGAACTAGCATTACCCACAAGTTCACTGGACACGTCATCTATGGAGCCAATTATTTCAAATGAAATAAAAACAGATTTTGACCTTTTCTGAGCGAAGTATGGCAATGTATTAACATACCTGTATACATCCTGACGTTCTCCCTTCATCTCCATCCTGTTAACTTAACTTTCTTGTCTAATTCCCAACTTTTAAATTTCAAATTATTTCTCTCTTTTTCCTCTCTTTCTTTTTCTCTTTCTTCTCTCTCTGTTTCCGTCCCTTTCTTTATCTTCTAACTTCAGTTGCCATATTTGCAATTTAAGTTGTTTCTAACTCTACTGCACTTGTCTGTTTCTCTGATACATCAAAGTGCTTGACTAATACCATTACAATTTCAGCTTTCCTTTTCTCCCTGATAAAATCCAATTCTAAACTATTTGCTAATTCTAAAACATGTCCTTCTTCTATCTTTCTAAACTTTCTTGGAAAATTTGGGAACCTCTTTAGTAATGTTAAAAGCCATTTCCCTCACTTCTAATTTAACCAACCACAAGTAAACAAAATTAAACAAAACTAATCTAATCTAATCTAAACGAAATTTCCCACTGGTTTTATTTGAAGATCTCGGCCACTAATTGCAACGTGTTGGGATTTGCTGGGACCGTTTATACCCCAAATCTGTTCAAATCTGTCCAAATCCCATATGACAAGGCCACAAACTGTTATGACATCAATGTCAAATCCCTCTGTTTATTAAAACCACACACCCAGAAAAGCTTACCTCACCACATAATCTGTTAAAACGTGAGCGACAGAGAACTCCTAAATTTCAATAATAAACGAAAAATAACAATTTATATGTATGCAAGTTGGCTCACTGAGCTTGAAAGTGTGTTTTCAGACGTTTCGTCACCATGACGAGGTGACATCATCAGTGAGAGTCTCTGCTGAAGCGCTGGTGGTATGTCCCGCCTCTCTATTTATAGGTCGTGGTTTCTTAATATGGGTGATGTCATTCCCAGTTCTTTTGTTTTACAAGAGAAGGTAGATAGGTTGTACATTGATGCATTTATTGATGGACTACTGGTTAGAATGCCATTCCTCAAAAAATTCCTTGCTTATCTAAGTATACGTGTGCATTGTCCCCATCACAGTGGTGCCCTTCTTTGTCTGTATGTATGGAACATAGTCATAATGGGTCGTGTCTTTTGGTGGTCAGTTGGTGTTGATGTATCCTGGTAGCACGTCAACAGGACTATTTCAATGGTGGAAAAATGACTTTATATACAGTGCTTAATCAATGTGTGTGTGTGCAGATAAGTAACATTTTTCATATGTGCACAACACATTGTAAATGAACAGAGACACAGTTCACTAAAAGTGATGCATATGATGTATAAAATTTATAAAACGTTAAAACATTATTTCATTCTCATCTAACGTGATATGTTGCCCTTCTCTCAACGTTCCCTCCCTTTACGGGAATTCTCAACTCTAATCTCTCATTCTTATCAGGATGTATGTTATAAATTCTTGCTTGTGGTGTCCCAATTTATTTCAGTTAATCCACTTTCTACCAGGAATTAAATATATTGGCCTGCCAAGTTCTTTCCAAAGCTAGTGTCTGTCATATTATTGGAGATAAAAATTCTGGCATCAGACCCAGCATTTGAACACATTACTCTGTTGTACATGCACTGTACAAAGGACCGCAGCACACAGAAATTGAGAAAATCTTGAGGAATGTACATCCACTTCTTTCAATAATCTAGTTTTCTCATTTTTCACATTTCCTCATCTATATTCTCTCTCTCTTTCTCTCTTTGTATCTTGTTAAGAAACTTACCCAATTATTCATCGCGTTCCTTCTCTCAAAACTCCTTTCGCTTTATATCTATTGCTCTCTTCTCGATCTAATGTGATTATAATTGAGCAATGTCACTACAAAGACATACGGGAGGAGCTGGCCAGAGTTAATTGGAAGGGGAGTCGAGCAAGAAAGACCATGGAACATCAAAGGCAGGAATTTCTGTGGAAAATTCGGAGGATATCAGAAATTCATCCCAAAGGAGATTAAACATACTCATGGGAGGACAAGGCAGCCATGAGCGATAAGGCATCAAACCAAAACAGGAAGCATACAATGTGGTGAAGATGATTGGGAATCCAGAGAATTCATTGGCTCTGAAACTACTATAAGGCTGGCATCACTGACACTACAAAACTCTTAATCATGGTCAGGGAGAGAAACAGAGGGAATTACATTCACTTTAAACACAGAAGATGGTATAACTCAAGGAACAAAAGATTCAGATGAATTAAACAATTGAATTAAAATCAATTAATTGGTTTTGCAGTGTCAGATTGGAAGCATGACCCGGAGAGAGACCGTCAGCAGAATGAGAGTATGAAGATGGAAGCATTTCCACATTAGAAACCAGAGTAGGTCACTGAGTACATGGCTGATGGGCGAATGGGTCTCGTTGTGAACTAAGGGACAGGCAGCAGAATTGCATTTCAGATATTGCAGCTCAAAACTGCGTATTCATGTAGTGCTGTAGACCACAGCAGCAGGAGAAGCAGACCTGAATTTCACCACAACCTGTAACATTTTGCCCGGGATAATCTCCTCATCAGCCGTTACCATCAACATGATCTATCGCTCAGTGACGAGTGTGGGCGAACGTGTCAGGGTCAGAACCACGTGAACCTAAACCTGATGCCAACGCATTAAAGTTACCACACTTGACCAACAGATGTGATCGAAGCTCCGCACTCCTGCCAAATTTAGTTATAAATGGTGATGAACGATTAAACAAATGACTGGAGGAAAGGGATCCACAAATATCCCCATCCTAAATAATTGAAAAGCCCTGTATATCAGTGTAAAAGACCAGGATGTGGTATCTGCACCATCGTCAGCCAGAAGTGTGGAGTTGATGATCTACCTCACCCTTGCCATGATGTCCACAGAATCAGTTTTGCCAGTCTTCAACCAATTCGATTTACTGCTTGTGACATGAAGAAACAGCTTAACACAGTAGATACGACAAAGGCAAAGGGCCGTGAACCCATTCCTACAATAGTACTGAAGACTCGTGCTGCACAACCAGCCGTGTCCCTGGGGAAGCTGCTTCATTCCAGATCCAACAATGACATCTCCCTGGCAACGTGGATAATTACTCAACTATATCCAATCCCCTGAGAGGAGAATAACTACGACCTGACCATTTACCACCCCCTCAGTCTCATCACGACAGTCAAATTGGTGGGAGTTATTTTTGATGGAGTTGTCAAACAGCACAGAAATAACCTGCTCAGTGTGGTTTCCAATAGGTCCCCATGTGGAAATGGTGCTGTTGTGGAAATGACACTGGGTTACTAATCCGGAACAGGATAATACTCTGGAAATTAAAAACAATTGACAAAATATTAAGATGCAAATCTGGTGTCAGTAATAGTGCCCTTGAAACCAATGTCGATTGTACACACCAATTCTTTTCCCCAATGTACTTTCAGGAAGTGAATCTCCATGCTTTCCTGGTCTGGCCTAAACGTGACTGCAGACAGAGAGACATGTGATAAACTTTTCAATGGTCTCTGAATCGACCAAGCAAGATACTCTGTTGTATTAAACTGCTCCGAGATCTTAAAGGATAAACCCAGACAGAACATCCGGCCCCAGCCTCAGTAACGGAAAAGGAACGGAAAACACAGTCTTGTTGGCACTGCAGAGACCTCCTTCCTAAGATCTGAGAGTTTGTGACAATATTAACAGAGCTTTCCCACAGACTGCACAGAAACATTGGGAATGGATTAGATTAGATTACTTACAGAGTAGGCCATACAACACATTGAGCCTTCCTCATTGTCGTTCATGTTCAGACATCTCTTCAATGCACTTATCCCACACAATGAATATGTCCTTCAATGCGATTAACCTTGGGAAACTGTAAAATAGGAAGTGCAGTAGTCCCTTTGGTCCATCGAGTTTGCTACCCAATTCAACATAATATTGGTTGGCACTTTATTTCCACACCGTTCTCCTGCTCTCCCAAAGTCCCTTTACTGTCTCTAAATCCGTATTTATATTCAGTGTGTTGGCTTCCATGTTGCAGCGTACTCCTCAGGTTCACCAGTCTCAGAGTGCAGACATTTATTGTCATCTCAATGCAGAATGGCTTGTCTATATCTAATACTGTGGCCTCTTGTTTTAGACACCACAGCCTGGGGAATTACGATCCCTGCTTCCATTCTGTCTCAGCCTGTCAGCGTGTTATATATTTCACTGAGATCTCCACACATTTTCCTAAAGCCCATGGAATACAGGCCCAGTCGCCCCAAACTCTGCTCCCACAACAAGCCCGTCATCCGAGAGATCAGTCTAGTCACCTTTCGCTGCTCTCCCTCAATGTTAGGCTTGTCCTTTGTTAGGTAAAGAGACCAAAACTGCACACAATACTGCACAATGTTCGAGATGGGGTCTCACCAAGGCCCTGTCCAGCTGCAGTAAGGCACCCTTACTCCTGGACTCAAATCCCCCCGAAATGAAGGTCAGCACACCATTGATCTTCCTAACTGTTTTATTTCATTCAATATTGCTTTCAGTGACTGGTGTACAAGAAGATAAAGAACATTTGCAAAGTTACAGCTCCACACTTGGTGGGTCTCTGTCCACTGGGCAGCGTGCCAATGCCATTCCCAGTATTGACTCCTGGGTTCAGACCTCACTGCGCTGCAGGGACCTCGGAGGGCTGCGCAGAAGGAAACAACAAAAAGGAGCATACGTACCTTTGTAGATCAACATGTTTCAAACAATCCCTTTTCAAACTAGAGGCTTCCAGTCTATTGTTCCAACCAAAGGGCACACCGTCACCTCAACCCACCTTGCTCTTCATCTGACACTTATTTGCCCATTCACTTCACTTGTCTTAGTCACCTTGAAGCCTTTTGACATCCTCCTCACCCAAGAACAATCCAACATCCTTTGATACAGTCAGCAGGTTTGGGTAAATTGTATGTGATTCCCGCAACCAAATGGTTAATGGGTATTGTGAACAGCTGAGGCCTGAGCACCGATCCCTATGATAACTAAGCAACCTTCCTCTGTTACGTTTTTAAAAAAATTTCCTGAATTTTGGTGTGACTGGATGGGCCAGAATTTATTGCCTGCTCCGAGTTGCCCTTGCAAAGGTGGGGATGAGCTGCCTTGTTGAACGTTGCAGTCCACTGTGGATTCAGTGATAATAACACCATTGAATACCAAGGAGCCGGGCCGTGCTTAGATTGTATTTTAGTGGTGATGGTCACGGTCTGGCATTTGTGTGGCCTGAATATTACTTGCCACTTGTCAGCCTGGATACTGTCTAGATCTTGTCGTATTTGGACATGGACTGCTTCAGTAGCTGAGGAGCCACCAATGTTGCTGAATATTGTGCAATCATTGAGGAGAAAGTGAGGACTGCAGATGCTGGAGATCAGAGCTGAAAATGTGTTGCTGGAAAAGCGCAGGACGTCAGGCAGCATCCAAAGAACTGGAGAATCGACGTTTCGGGCATCAGCCCTTCTTCAGGAAGGGCTGCCTGACCTGCTGCGCTTTTCCAGCAACATATTTTCAGCATTGTGCATTCATTGGCGACCATCCCCACTTCTGACAATAGAATGGAGAGAAGACCATTGATGAAGCAGCTCTGAAGATGCTTGGGCTAGGCCACTGCCCGATGAACTCCTACAGACTTGTCCTGGAGCTGAGGTGACTGACCTTTATCAACCATGACCATCCTCCTAAGTGTCAGGTATGATATTAACCAGCGGGGAGTTTGTCTCTTATACCCATTGATTTCAGTTTTGCTAAGGTGCCTTGATGCCACATTTGGTCAAAGACAGGCTTGTTTTAAAGGGCTTTCACTCTTACCACACCTCTGGAATTCAGCTCTTTTGTCCATGTTTGAACCAAGGTAATGAAATCAGGAGCTGAGTGGCCCTGGTGGAGCCCAAACTGAGCGTCATTGACCAGGTTATAGCTGAGCAGGTGCTGCTTGGAAGCACTGACACTGTCCATCACTTTACTAATTGGTTGATAATTGGCCGGATTGGATTTGTTCTGCTTTTTATGAATAGGAGACACTTGGGTAGTTTTCCATGTAACCGGGGAAATGTCATTGTTGTAACGATATCGGAACAGCTTAGTTAGGGCAATGAAAAGTTCTACAGCGCAAGTTTTCAGTGCTATTGCCAGAATATTCTCGGGGTATGGACACTTTGGAGTATCCAGTGTCTCCAACTGAACCTGGGTATCGCGTGGACTAAATCGAATTGGCTGATGACTGGTAGCTGAATTGATGAGGATCTCTGGAGGAGGCTGAGGTGCATCATCCACTCAGCACTTCTGACTGAAGATTGTTGCGAATACATTAGCCTTATCTTATACACTGAAGTGCTGGACTCTTCCATCATTAAGGATGGGGATATTTGTGGAATCTCCTCCTCCAATGACTTGTTAGCTGTCCATAGCTATTCTCAAACTGAAGTGGAAGGACTGCAGAGTTCTGAAACGTTGCTTGTGAGAATCACTTAGCTCTGTCTATCACTTACTGCTTATGCTGATTGACACACACGTTGTCCTGGTTGCTGCCTTCACCAGGCTGACACCTCATTTTCAGGTCTGCCTGGTGCTGCTCCTGCCCTCCTGCACACTCCATTGATCTAACGATGATCCTCTGGATTGATGGTAATTGTTGTGAGGGGGATATGCCAGGCCATGAGGTTGCGCTGGAGTACAATTCTGCTGCTATCGCTGACCCACAGCACCTTATGGAAACCCAGACTTGAGCTGCTAGATCTTCTTGAAGTCTGTCCCATTTAGCACGTTGGTAGTACCACCCAAAATGATGGAGGTTATTCTCAATGTGAAGATGGGACTTTGTCTCCTCAATGACTATGCGTGGTCACTCTTACCGATACTGTCATGGACAGATACGTCCTGTCATGGACAGCAACTGGTAGATTAGTAAGGATGTGGTCAAGTATGTATTTTCCTCTTGTTGGTTCCTTCACCACCTGCCGTAGACCTTGAGGACCCGACCAACTTAATCAGTAATGCTGCTGCAGAGATACTCTTGGTGGTGGACATTGAAATCCCCCACACAGAGTACATTTTGCGTCCATGCTCACCCTCAGTGCTTACTCCAAGTGTTGGTCAGCATGGAGGAGTACTGATTCATCAGTCGAGAGAGATTGGGGCATGGTAATCAGCAGGAGGTTTACTTTCCCATGTGTAAACTAACGCCATGAGACTTCATGCGATACGGAGTCACTGTTGAGGACTCCCAGAGCAATTCCCTTCCAACTGTATCCCACTGTGCCGCCACTCCTGCTGTGTCTGTCCTGCTGGTGAGACAGGAGATATCTGGAGAAGTTGATGGGGTGTCTGGGACATTGTCATACTCAAAGAATCGTACCTTTCATACAATGTCAGTCTGTTGCTGGACGAGACTGTTTATTTCTATTCACTGTTTCCTGCCAGCTCTCCCATTCTAGAAACATGGCCGTATATTCACCCCAATCCACTAAGGTTTAATTTTGTAAACAGGGCTTGGAGCTTTACGATTTTTTTCCTGAAAATGCAATGTTTTACATCCATTACTTCTGTTTCATTTGACTCCCAGTCTGCTTCTCAAGCATAATTCTCATTTCATAAATCCATATTAGTGTTGTCTATGACCATTACGTTCACTCTTCATATTTTCTCCAAAACCATGTACTTACTATGTTCTATGTTCCATGTACTATGTCATTTTCCACACCAGATTTCGTTTTCCTAGTACTGAAAGAAAGTTCTGTGAAGACAGAACTGAGGTAGTGGCTTCATAGTTCTGCTATTTCTCTGTCCCCCATTCTCCATTCTCTGGTTTCAGATTGTAAGGAAGCTGCAATTGTTTTCTCATACTTTTCTCATTGACATAATTTGACAAACTATTACTATTCACTCATATAACTCTTGTGAATATACTCTTCAGAAAAACATCAATTCCTGCCATCGGCTGCTCAATGACTGACCTTGCACAGCCGTGCACTCACAGGAGTATATATTCTGTACTGTCAGAAATACAGTACGATCTTCAGTAGACCCACTTTCCTACACCAGGCCCAAAGCCTGGAATGTTATAACACTTCCAATTGCTCGTCCAAGCACTTTTTAATGGCTGTGAGGATACCCGTGATAACTCTCCTCTCAGGAATTAAATTCCTGAGACCAACACCCACTGGGTGAAAGAAAACTATCTTTTAATCCTCACTAAACCTCAAACCCTTCACTTTAAAATTGGGCTCCCTTGTTCTTAGCCCTCTGACTAAAAGGAACAACTGCTGTCTATCAACCATCTCCATGCCCCTCATCATCATGTACTTCTGAATCACATCCCCCTCAGCCTCCTCTGCTACAAACTAAACAACACAAGCTTAGCGAGCCTCTCTCCATAGCTGCTATACTCCATCCCAGGGAACATCCTGGTGAATCTCCTCAGCACACCCTCCAGTATCATCACCTCCTTACTGTAATGTGGCTCCGAGAATTACACGCTGTACTCCGTATTAACCTCATCAAAGCCGTGTACAGCTCTTATAATCTACGACCCGTTTAATAATTGCTACATCCAAGGTCCACTTCTTAATTAACCTATTACACTGTCCAGTCACATTCAGGGATGTGTGGAGAAGCATCCTCTGAGCTGCCTGGTGTGCTGCCATTCACTGAGTACTCCCCAACTGGTTCCTTCTTCCAAGGTGCATCACATATTTATTAGTTTTATGTTCTATCTGCCATTGACCTGCCCACCTGACCAATCTATGTATATCTTTCTGTAACATAAGACGTTCCTCCTCACTACCAACCAACCAGGCAAACACAAACTTACTTATCACAACCCCACCCCCTTCACCCACTCCCCTCCATTCACATCTGCACCATTTATGAATACCACAAACAATAAGGGACACAGTACCTGTGGTACACCAGGGGACACTGGTCTCCAGTCATGCAAACAGCCTTCTCCCATCACCCTCTGACCCCTGCCACTGAGACAATTTTCGTTGTAACTTGTCAAGTTATCCTTGAATCCATGAAATTTTACTTGATTTTTCAGTTTCTCACGTGGAGCTTTGTCAAAGGCGTTGCTGCAAAACGAATGAAGCGAACTCCTCAAATTAATTCACATTCGGGAGGAGTGACTGCCCTCTGATTAAGTTATGATTATTATCCCTGTTCAAGTCTTGCCATTCTGGTTGAGGTTCAATTTTCTCCTTCCCTATTTTCTCCAGTAGTTTCCCAACAGTGATCTAATACTTGCTTGTCTATACATCCCGGTCTATCTCTTCCATCCTTACTGTAAAGTGGAATCGTAGTATCTGTTTTCCAGTCCTCTAGCACCTCACCTATGGTCAGATTCTAATTAACTTTTTCAGTCAGGGTTTTCCTCCCGTGTCTCCCACAACAGCCTGTGATACAATTCATTCAGACCTGGCAATCAGTCCAATTTTCTATCAGCCACAGCCTCAAATTCCTGCTCGCATTTTACATCAATCTGTTCAAGAGCTTCCCCATCCATCTTCTCGAATTCTGTACCTGCTTCCTCCTTCTCCCAAGTAAAACAAATGTGAAGCTAACATGTCACAATCTCTCAATGTTCTCCAGCTTCACACACAGATTGCCCCCTTGGTTTCTAATGGACACAAACTGTTCGCTAATTATTCTGTGCAACTTGTTGTCCGTGTAGAGTATCATGGGATTCTCCCTAATCGCGCCTGCTTGCAGTTCTCCATGCCCCTGTCTTATTCAGTCCCCTCTATGTCTCTAAGTTTCTAAGATTCACTACGATCACGTCTCATTATTTGAAATTCGAGATCATGGGCTGAGTTTCCCAGTCAGACAATCTTGCCATTTTAGGTAACATCTGGAGAATGTCTTTTGCAGTTCCTGTATACTCGGTATATTCTTTCTTCGATGGAGACTGCACAACAGGACACAATACTCTCAGTTTTGTGTCAACAACACACTATGCAATGGGTGCACGACATCCTCTATCTTCCAATTACATTCACATGAATGTAAACCTAATTTTTACTTTCCCATCTGCACAATACTTTTGCTTTAACTTTTCTTATGGTATTAGTATGTGGGTTCTTAAAAAAATGCTCCTGAATATCCAACTATACGTTATCCACTGTTTCCTCATTGCTAATAGCGACGTTTCGCGCAAAAGTCATTCATCATCAATTCCATAATCCCCAAACCCTCTAACACATCAACTTGAGAAGGTCATTCGGGCCTTAGAGATGACAACATGGGAACACCAGAAAGACGCAAGACCATCGAGTTTGTACACCAGCAGGATGATGAGTCCATTCAGCCACACATGACTCTTACACAGCAATTGGAGCAGATGTCTTAAAAAACGTGTGTCCATTAAACAGGAATTCAAAGAAAACGTAAAGGTTCTCGAAACGGAAGAACTTGTACTAATGGTATACATTAGGGACTAGCGTGTCACAATGAAGTATTGTAATTTAAGGCAAATTGTTAGAGTCTATTGTTCAAGACATTTGCGAAGTTAAACCACAATCCGTCAAAGTCAACATGGTTTTACGAAGGCTAAATCGTGTTTGAATTGTTGCTTGAGTTATTTACAGATGTCACAAACAAGGTGGTTCGTAGGAATCCTGGAGATGGAATATATCTGGTCTTCCAGAAGGGATTGGATATGTTCCTTCTCCAAAGAGTAAATGTTATGATCAGACAACATGGGTTTAGGAGTAATTTATTAGCTTGGATGGAGGATTGGTGAACCAACAAAATGCAGTCAGATGGAAGAGATGTGTCATTTTCTTCTGGAAAATGCACCTTGTGGGTGCCACAGATTTCAGTACTCACGCCTTAACATTTTTTCATCAATATTATTACTCAGTTGACAGGATAGAAAATACTACAACTAATTTTTCAGATGACACCAACATCGATGGGAAATTACTTCGGTATGAAGATGTAAGAGTTTGTAAAATGAAAATGGATAGTTCGGTTAAATGGGCTAACACTGGCAATGAAAATTAAAATGTATAACTATGAGATTATTCAATTTGGCCAGCGAAATAGAAAGACAAATTATTATCTAAATGAAGAGAAAATTCAAAGTGCACAGGTGCAGAGGGATGCATGTGTTCACGTGCAATTCACAGATAACCTGCATGCAGCTACAGCAAGTAATGTGAACGGCAAGCGTAGGTTCAGTTTTTATTTGTACAAGGATAGAGTAGAAAGCTAGGGAGTGTTGCTGTAGCTATGCAAGACATTAGTGAGGCTGCAACTGGAGTACAGTTAGGGTGCCCTGACTTGCGGAAGGATGCATTTGCATTGGATATAATTCAGAAGGGGTTAATTAGATTGATTCCAGAGATGAGGCGTTTGTATTATGAAGAGAAATTGAGCCGTTTAGGTCTATAGTCTCATGTTTATAATAATGAAAGGAGATCTCATTGAGGTCTGTAAAATCCTAAAAGTAATTGACAGTGGAGATGTGGAGTGGATATTTTTTTCATGTGCAGCAATCTACAACAACAGGCCAGAGTTTGAGGATAGAGAGGTGGCAGGAAAGTGGGACAGAGGCCGTGATGACATCAGCTTTGATTATATTCTGTGATGGAGCAATCTGGAGCGGCTGAATTACTGACTGATTTCCTTGTTCTTTTTTTAGCCCTTCAAATGTATTAGACAGGAATGGGGAGGACTCGTTATCAAACAGGAAGCAGGCACTCCGGATTAATCAATCTAAACCAGTTGGACAGAACGTCACCAGTGGAGTCACACAATTACCAGTGCTGAGTTCTTAACTATTTACAATCTCTTCAGCCTCGTTACCAACAAACCCAAACACCCCGTGGCTCAACACTTTAACTCCCCCTCGCACTCCACCAAGGACATGCAGGTCCTTGGACTCCTCCATCGCCAGACCATAGCAACACGACGGCTGGAGGAAGAGTGTCTCATCTTCCGCCTGGGAACCCTCCAACCACAAGGGATGAACTCAGATTTCTCCTGTTTCCTCATTTCTCCTCCCCCCACCTTGTCTCAGTCCCAACCCTTGAACTCAGCACCACCTTCCTAAGCTGCAATCTTCTTCCTGACCTCTCCGCCCCCACCCCCACTCTGGCCTATCACCCTCACCTTAACCTCCTTCCATCTATCGCATTTCCAACGCCCCTCACCAAAGTCCCTCCTCCCTACCTTTTATCTTACCCTGCTTGGGACACTTTACTCATTCTTTAAGAAGGGCTCATGCCTTGAACGTCGATTGTCCTGCTCCTTGGACTCTGCCTGACCTGCTGAGATTTTCCAGCAATACATTTTCAGCTATTTCCAATCTGTATCAATGATCAGAAAGAATGGAACAGATGTACTACTACTAAGTTTGGTGATGACTCTGTGATAAGCAAGACATTAAATTATCAAGGGAGGCAGTGGAATATAACATGATATGACCTGTCATTACATTTACAGGAAGAATGGAGGGGAGTATGTTACTGAAATGGAGAGAGAATACCGGACTTAGTAATATTGTGTATTGGGGAGTTCACTCAGCTCAGTTCAGACATGGGAGATTTTGCTCCATCTCCCTGATGGTCTATACCGTGACGTTCCCAGGAGCCCAACTGCTCTCAGTACATACCAGATATTTTGATGTTGTTGGTTGGCAGTGGGACAGTTTTTTGAAACGTGTAGCAAGGAGACGGACTTTAAGATACGTTCATTTCTCTCTGCATAGAGACCGACGATGAAGGAATGGTCTGACTGCTTCTGAATGAAGAGGCTGTGGTTGCTGCCAGAACAGTGGGTATTCACCAACATTACGTACTGTGCATGGGCGCACTGTAGCATTAATGGAGTGAGATGTCCTTCAGTTCCCCTCCATCTCCTCAATGATATGTGGACCCGCAGAGTCATGTACATCATTTGGAAAATTACTGGGAAAATAAAGATTCACTCGGCAGCTCCCTGCTGAGGGAGAAAACATTGTATTCACCTCATCCATCATATATACCGTCCGTCTCTGAATGGTGACATTGATGTCGACATACTGGGAAATTACGGATATGTCACCCAGTCCTGCCTGGAAAGTTCAGATCATAGAAGTCACAACTCCCCCTTTGAAAAAAAATGAACAATGAATCTACAAAGGTGATTTCATTTTAAACTCCTTATTATTACTGTTTCAGTAGACTACAATACATATATATTGTATTGACACTAAGCATGCAAACATTCGCAAATCCATTTTATTTCAGGCAGTTCACACCGGCCACAGAACGCCTCTTTCCTTCTTCCTCCAAGTCTCGACAACTTACCAGCAAGTACGGTTTCTCGTCCAGTCACCTGTATTACTTACAAAGTGAATGGCAACAATAATAACCTGTATCTGAATAGCCCAGAAGTTTTCTCCTTAAATTTTTCCAAAAACCTTTTATAGTTATGATCGTATGTAGATTTGTCTCAGGTACGTTATTTACAAGTTAAATGCTGAAATGTTGTAACGCCAACACTAAGCACAAGGCCCAATTGTGAAATATTTCTGTTGATAGCTTAACCGGACACTCCAACCACACATTACATAATGGAGCAAATCTCATCTGTCCAATAGTCCTTCTCAATGACATATCTCCTCATGTCTCAGCTTACATGTTTTACATGATTCTGTACCGCTCAATGCTGGAACCGCTTTACCTGCTACTCCTGACCTATGCCAGTAAACCTTACTCTCACAGGTATATATTTTAAGATCTCGCACATTCTTCTCCATCCCTCACAGAAGCCAAACTTTGATTTATGGGCCAACTGCAAATCATTAGCCATTTCTGCTTCCAGACTTGCCATTTTATCTCTCCGCTCTTCCACATGAGTTCTCACGACTGCAGAAACTGAATTTTTGAACTCCTGCCAGGTAAGAAACTCTCTAAGAGTGTCATAGATTGCTTTATTTTTAATACCCTTATCCACCTTTCAAAATTACTTTGTTTGATTCTTTCAAACCCGATGTACATTTAACCAGGGAGGCTTTATTCACCTCCTCATACTGGCCAGATACCTCCTCCGATAAGGATGCAAATACTTCACTCCTTATACCAACCTGCTTTGTTTGGATCAATTAAATCCACTTGGTCAGTGGCCACAGCATCCGTTTAGCCACTTTCTCAAATGAAATTAAAAAGACATCTATATCCTTCTCATCAAATTTAGACAATGCCTGGATGTATTTAAACAGATCTCCTTCAGAGCTTTGGCTACTATAGAGATGCTCATCTTCACTCTCCGTCTCATCCAGCCTACCATCTGCCTTCATCTCCACCCTGCTAAGTCGACTTTACTCTCTCATTGCTAAGTTTTGAAGTAGAAACTCTCTCTGTTTCTGCTTTTCTTCTTTCTTTTTCTGTCTTTCTTCTTCCTCTCCTTTTCTTTTAAGTAAACTTTTAATAGTATTTCAAACTGCTTCAATTCATTTTTGTGTTCAATCTGCCTCTTCTGCAATTGAATTCCAGACTTTTCCAAAGATTCTGATGGTGTACCAACAAAATGTAAATGCAAAGCTATAGCTATAATTATCTCTCCTTTTCTCACAGACAAACACAAACCCAAGTACAGCTTGTCTGCCAATTCTAAACACTTTGCCTGGCTCACCTTTTGTAAAATCTCTAACTTCACTTTCTCCTCACCCAGAGAACTCTTAGAGACAGAAAGGACCATTACTGCACAAAGCACTGTTCAACCCAACTGAATATCAACACGTGGAACAAAAGGCACCAACAACTATGAAACGCCGCCTTTGATCCCAACAATCTCCCTGTGCACATTCTCCACTCTCCACGTAGGTTTCCTCTGAGTGCTCAGTTTTCCTCTCACAGCCCAGAGATGTGTATTTTAGGTGGATTTGCCATGTTAAATTGCTCATACTGTTCAGGTTAGGTGCATTAGTCAGGGTAAATATGGAATATTAGGATAGGACCAATGAGTCTTGGTGGGTAACTCTTCGGTGGATTGGTGTGGACTTGTTGGGACAAATGGCCTGTTTTCTCACTGTAGGGATTCTGCACCTGAACCCAATTTGGAATTATCGATTTGGAAACGGACAAGAGACCTCACTTTGCTATGGACCAGACCAGACTGCCTTAAAATGCTTTAAGATAGCAACCTGAACGCCAACTTTGTTTTATAATAAAGGTAGATGTGAAATGGGTGTTTCAGATGTGATGCAGCTGTTCAAACCACTCAACGTAAAGCAAAACACAATTTATTTAAAAACTCTAATAAGAATACATGCAAAAGAAGACGAATGTAGACTAACTTTACTACTGGAAATCTGAACAGAACAATAGACATAGTACCTTCCACTAATGAAATGTTCCAATGTACAATCATTACATAATCTATCCCTTGGCAAAAAGTCACATGCAAGGCCAGTCAGTCATGCACACAGTTCTCCAATCCTGGAGGAAACAGCATCAGGACAGATCTCAGAGAGAATAGCAGCTAGGGATCGTTTACTGAAGCATCCAACCCTTCTCCCACCCCAGGGACCTGGTGATTGTTACAGCTCAGAAAAACTGGATAGCCTGGTCTGTGCGTGCTGACCATTGTTATCACTATTTATAGAAATAAACCCTAAAAGCCTCCTAAGTTATTTACTTCACCCGTTTAGAGTAGGCAGTTCGGCCTTTAAGATCTCTCTTTCAAGAAAAGGAGCAAATAACCTTTATTTAAAGTGACAGCATTGTCAGAGATGTTAGGTACCTGGTCCTTTACAATAATACTCAAGGAGATTCCTTGAGTTGTTACTGACCATATGACCAGCTCAAAGAGACAAACGCAGAAGCCAGACGTTCAGTGGATAGGCGCAGATCAAGTTTCAAAGACTTTAGTCAAAGCTACTGAAACCCCTATCCAACATGGAACATCACATGAGATACACCGGGAAGTGAACATCAGCCTGACACGCACCAATTCATTGTTTCTGAGCTTCACAATGCCAACACTCGAAACACGAGGGAGCCAAAAACCAAGGTCGGGGAAATTAACAAAGGGACAAAACGATTTACATTAAAGACAGAAGCAGACAGTTAATTAACTGAGAACGTGTTGTGGAAATATATTGAAAAAGACTGGGTAGTGGGACTAACTGTTGGATTGAACCCTTAGAGAGCAAAATCACAAGAGTGAGGACATTAAATAAAGGTATTATCAGATCAGCTGAAATGGTTTGTTTCACCAAATTTTGAATCGACTTCACATAACACTTCAAGCAACTTAAACTGGGAAAAGGTGATGGACTAACACTGTGAGCTCTGCAGTCCATGCTAGTGTATTGCTCAGTAATCTGGATTATATGGCCAGCATCACGAGTATTGCGAACATTACTATCATATCGAACGATGCACATATCAAATACAAACAGCAGGGGAAGATTTCGATCTCCATTGGACCTGTTTAAAGGATGTGTGTGTGTGTGTGTGTGTGTGTGTGTGTGTGTGTGTGTGTGTGTGTGTGTGTGTGTGTGTGTGTGTGTGTGTGTGTGTGTGTGTGTGTTTGTGTATTTGGGGTGGTTGGATATAAAAGTCATTGCTGGAGAGAAAATGCATTTGAAGTAAACCAGGTTAAATATGAACAACCGGCAGTGATTTGGATAATCGGCACAAGAGACTGAGGGAAGTTTCACGGACAGATGAATTATATTGCTTAAGAATATTAAAATAAACGCATTCCCAGACACAATAGAGATATAGATCAGCGTGCACAGGAATGTCAGATGGATGGGAGTTTGGTGTGAGTTCGAATCAGATTTGCTTCTGCAGTTTTCAACCCGAGAGTGTCAGCAGCAGATTGTTGTCATCATTCAGTCTGTATTTTACAGCTCAAGGTTCAAACAGCAGATGGGTTAAGCCAGTGAAGTACTTTCTGGAGCAGTGAGTAGTTAAAGTTAATAATGGTCAGGGCATGGTGTCAGGAATCAGCTCATGGCCAAAGGGATCTCCAAGGTTGTCTGTGTCAAACAACACCTGCCATTTTCACTTCCCACCTCCCTCCCCACCCCCCACCCACCAAGCTACTCCTCACGCTGATTTGGAAATATGCTGCTGTTCATTCACAAGCGTTGGTTCAAAATACTGGAATTCCCTTCCTAACGGCATTGTGGTTCAACCAACAGCAAGTGGACTGCAGCGATTCAAGAGGCAACTCACCCTCACCTTCTCAAGGGCAAACAGAGATGGGCTATCAATGCTGGACTGCCAGCAACACCCAAGTCCCACAAATGAAAGAAAATAAAAGATGTTGGCCAGGGATGAGATGGAATCCCTGAGAGGAAATGGAGTTTATAAACATAACAAAGGAAAATAACCTCCACAATCCCAATATTTAAATAAAAATGGTACAGAGACGATGGTTCACATCTGAAAGTGAGTAGGTCAACATAGAGACCCATGAGTAATACAGTAATGCAAGGAGGGAGACAGGAATTGAACTGGATTCAAAATATCACCAGGAACACTATTAGTGGCAAGATGTGTAGACTATATGAAGGAACAGAAATGCAGTCGTAACTGGTTTATAGAAAAACAAATCTGGACAATGAGACTTACCAGGGACACCAACGATAGACAGGAGAGGATAATAAATATATTGAATAATGCGAAGAGCATAATAGATCCGCCATGGTAACGACAACCGATCATAATGTGTAGAAAGATAACCAACAGAATTGGATAAACCCCTGTCCATTGTTGGAACATTCCAGTCTAATGTTCTCAGATTCTGATCTCTCTTGCCCCTCTCTCTGGAGCCACTGATCCCTGTTAGTGCTGTCGGTGATGCTCCCACTCATACTGTGGAATACATGGTGACGGAGCTCATTTATCAGTTAAAGATGGAGACCCTCCACTGGAATAATTACATTCCATAGAGACTAACATTAACCACAGTCACTGAACAAACAGGTTCAGTTAACCACTTCCTTATATCACATTTCATATCATAATAAAAGGGAATTTTTACTCAGTCTGGATGGAATGGATGAGGGTTACTGACCGACCGACTATAAATCTTTCATTCTTTCTTGTTAACATTTCCTTGTATCTGGGAGAATTTCCAGAACTGTGCAAGGCCGTATATGTTCCACTTTGTTTATAATACAGGACTGGGCTAAAATAACTGACCAGCTGCATAAAGTGTCTGGTGGGGAATTTCCTAGATACACTAACTCAAGGGAGAAAGTGAGGATGGCAGATGCTGGAGGTCAGAGTCGAGAATGTGGTGCTGGAAAAGCACAACCCTTCAGACAGCATCCGAAGTGCAGAAGAATCCACATTTCATGTGTCAGCACTTCATCAGGAATGAGCCTTGTCGCCCAAAGGTGCTGAGAGATAAATGGGGAGGGGATGGGAATGGGGGAAGGTAGCTGTGAATGTCATAGGTAGATGATGTTGGGGGTGGAGGTGATATTTCGGAGAGGTGGGTGGAGCACAAAGGTGGGAAGGAAGATGGGCAGGTAGGACAGGTCATGGAGGCTATGCTGAGTTGAAAGTTTAAAGTGTGGGAAAGCAAAATGAGGAAACCAGTGAAATCCACATTGATCCCGTGTGTTGCAGAGTCCCAAGGTGGAAGATGAGGCTTTCTCCCTCCATGGCATCAGGTGGTTGGGGGTGGTGGTGGAGGAGGCCCAGGACCTTGGTGGAGTGGGAGGGTGTGCTGAAATATTCGGCCATGGGACAGTGGGGTTGGTTGGTGCGCGTGTCCTGGACATCTTCTCTGAAGTGTGCCGCATGTTAGCGTCCTGTCTCCCCAATGTGAAGGAGACAACGTCGGGAGCAAAGGATACAGTATGTGCTGTGTCTGGAAGTGCAGGTAAAATTCCGATGGATATGGAAGGATCCTGTGGGGCCTTGGGCGGAGGTGAGGGGAGTGAGGACGCAGGTTTTGCAATTCCTGCGTTGGCAGGGGAAGGAGCTGCGAGCGGAGTGTGCTTTGGTGGGTGGTATGACCTGATGAGATAGTCACTGAGGGAACGGTCTTTCTTGAATGCAGATACGGGTGGGGAGGGAAATATATCTCTGGTGGTGGGGTTTGTTTTTAGGTGGCGCAAATGGGGGAGGAAAATACATTGTATCTGGAAGTTTGGTGGGGTGGAAGGTGAGGAACAGGGATGTTATTTTCCTGCTGCATTTCGAGGGGTGGAATTCGAAGGCAGAGGTGTTGGAAGTGGATAAGATGCGCTGCAGGGCATCGTCGATCATGTGAGAGGGGAAATTGCGATTTTTGAAGAAGGAGGCCATCTGAGATATTCACGGAGTTCAGAGTGTGGTGCTCATAAAACTGCCTTGAATTCTCTTCTCCCTGCTATAGAAAAGATGTTGCTAAACCTGAAAGCGTGCAGTCAAGATTTACAACTATGTTGCTGATGTTGGGGCAGCGGGTGATGTTGACCTACACAGAGAGTATGAATCCGTTGGGGCTATATTTCCTGTAACGTTGAGTCTGAGGAGTGACCTCACTGACGTTTATAGCGTTGAATCCGAAAGCTCCAGGGTGAGCAAGGTCAAAGACCAGGGAAATAGACAGGACAGTTATTCACATTGTAACTGGACAATTACTCATGGGGCAAGTTGCCTAAAGATGCAAGTAGACTGAAGAATGGGACTGGCCGGAGGATTCAGAATTTGGAGGGTCCAATCACAAGAATGAGAACAAAAATAAAGGCATTGCCATTTCGACTGGAATGATTAGTTATATCACATTCTCAATCCACCTCAAAGAACCAGCCCTGACATGATAAGTTCGGAGGAGATATCTGTTCAGCATGAAGCACTGTGCATACCAGCCTCGTGTACTGCTGAACACAACCCTGCAATTGTTCCAGCGTGGAACACTGGGCAGACCATTGCAGTGAATTGATCTATAAACCCAGATCAGAAATGTTTTCTAGCATGGAGAACTGTGCAGACCGAGCTGATGTACTGTGCAATAAAAGCCACACTCTACCCAGCGTGGAAAGATATGCAGACCATAGCAATGCATTGATCTATAAACCCAGATAAGATGTGTGACCAGGGTGTGGAACTGTGTCCACCACCCTAGTACATTGCTCAGTAACACTGTTTTAGATCGCTGGCCATGGTGGGGAAACTTTCAGGCCATGCTGGGAGTGACAGAATGTGCAGCTCCCATCCATTTACAGCCCGATATCTACACTGTGCCATGATAAGGGATACTGTGGGTGTGAACATGACTGCCAGACAGCGATCGCCTGGGAATCAGCTTAAATACCAACAAATGAGAGGAGTTTGGGGTATAGACAGAGAGGACGAAATTGAGAAACAATGCCATGGACGGATGTGTACCCAGGTTCCAGAATGTTGAAATGTAAACTTTTCAACAGTATCCTTCAACATAAGCCAGTGTTTCCGGGACTGATGGGTGAAAGGGATATTTGTGTCAGGTCAGATGATGGAGAGTATTGGATGAGCATTTATTCTGCATCTTTGTAACTTGGAGACTTGTCAGCACAGACTTCGATTCATTGGGCTGAATCTAATAATAACTTGTCACAGTGACATTTTTATTGAGTGTGACAGAGGGATTGTCTGCACGAGGCCGTGTTAGTTTCCTGGTGCTAACTTATTGACCTCACCTCATTAACTACCCACCCACCCCGTTGTGTCCCTGTCATTCAATGCCAGCCTGTTTTTCCCACCCATCATGTCTGGAGGTAATCGACATCGTCCGGATATCCCTGGATGCTCCATGATCCCTGGCATTGGTGCCACCTTTAAAAGGCCAATGGGCACACGGTTGAGCGTTCTTAGTTCAGAGCTGTCTCGAGCATGGCAGATAAAGGGCAATTACACCACGGTTTATCAACAGGGGCAAGGATGTCCTGGTGGATAGGCTGGTACAGAGGAGGACCATTTTCTTCCCAGAGGGGGCCACACCACCAGACCCACCAAGCATGTGCTGAGCTCTCTCTCTCTCTCTCCAGTCTCTCACTCACTCTCTCTCTCTCGCTCTCTCCACTACACCCCTTACACTAACAAGATTGCATGGACACATCATTGTGGAATGACTCTCCATACACCTCACCATGTCCCCCTCCCCACTTGCACCAACAATAACAGCAAGGACACCCAGTCCCATTCTCCCTCCCTCCCTCCCTCCCTCCCTTTCTCCCATTCCAGGAGAAACAGTCCAGAATAGAACAGAAAGGATCAAGCTGGTGGGTGGAATGCCCGATATCCATTCCCTTCGACCTCCCTCACTCCTGCCATGTGGAGAGGACCATGGCACGAGCTGGAGAGGACCGGGACCACTTGTGTGGAGATTCTGAAATATCCCCGTTCCAACAACCGAGCAAGGAGCAATGGCCAGTGAAGGGCAATTCTCACATTAAACCCACTGGCAGCTCCGTCTCCCCCCTGCACAATATAGAAGCCATGGCCCGGATGCCATCTCTCTTTTGTGTCGAGCTGGTACAAATGGAATCCCCACGGTCTCGGTGGGAAGGAGGGTGGGCTCTCAACACATCTTCACCACCACCTCCCAGGAAGGGAGCACGGAGGCTCCCTTCTACACCTCTTCCTTTAAACAGCTCAGATACTGAAACTAATCTGTGATAGTTACTGCTCTCCCCACTTGTCTTGACATCTTCAATAATCTGTGCTGATATACACCCAGGGACTTCTGTTCCTGCACCCCTTTTATAACCGTACAGTCTGCTTTATAATGTATTTCAATGGTTTTCCTACCGAAGTGCATCACCTCACACTGCCGCGCATTGATCATCATTTGCCATAAAACTGAAAATTACACCAACGTGTCACTATCCTGTTGGAGTTCCACACTGTCCATCACAAAAACTTTTAATTCTTCCAGGTTTGGTATCTGCAAGCATTGAAATTGTCCTACAGTCACACGCCACACAGAAATACTGACTCACTCACTATTGTGATCAAGTGCAATACTAACATCTTCCCTGAGGACGGAATTAAATACTGACGCACACCAGACAGTGTAAGTGAAATATTGACAAGGAAAACCATGGAGCAAGGGAATTACTGACAGACACTCCATGTCTGTATTAGTTTCCGAGTATTAGTGAGTGTCTTTATGACTGTGTATTAGTGTTTGAGTGTATATGTGTGTATCAATGTGGGGCGAGACTGACAGTCTCTGTGGTGCTTGAAGTGACTAATATCCCCCGACATGAGTTCTGAGGAAGGGTCACTCTACCTGTAACGTTAACTTTCATTTCTGTCCACAGATGCTGCCAGACCAGTTAAACTCTCTGCTGGCCTCCCCACACCACTGTACAGGTGGTGAAAATCATCAGTGATTCTGTTTACGTGGGACAGAGTGAGGGCATCAGCTCACAGCACCATCAACACACACACACACACACACACACACACACACAGATGCAGACACACACACAGAAACAGACACATAACATACACAGAGAAATAGATACTCACAGGATGCACACAGAGACACACAAAAATAGACAAGCGCAGAAAGAAATATGCAGATACATGCTTGGGCACACAAACACACAAGGTCATAGAGTTACACTGGGTGTTTGGAAACAGACCTACCGGCTCATACAGTCCTTGCTGATGATGATCTCAAACTAAACCAGTCCCATCTGCATGCGCTTGTACCATATTTTCCCAAACCTTCTCTTATACTTGTACTTAATCAAATGTCTTTTAAATGTTGTAACTTTGCCCACATCCATCACTTCTCAGGACGTCAATTCCATACACGCATCAAATGATGTGTAATCAAAATGCACTTCATGGGTCCGATCAGGTGTACACGAGAACTCTGTGGGAAGCTCGGGAAGTGAGTGTTGGGAATCTTAATGACATGTTCTTATCATCAATAGCCAAAGGTGAGGTGCTGGGAGACACGAGGCTGACTAACGTGGTGCCATCATTAAACAAACTAGGACAAAAAGGCCAGAGAACAATAGACCAATGATCCTGACATCGGTTGTGGGCAAGTAACTGGAGAGAATCCTGAGGGACAGGACGTACATGTATTTGGAAAGGCAAGGACCGATAAGGATAGTCAACATGGCTTTGTGCATGGGAAATCATGTCTCACAAACACGGTCAGTTTTGCTTGAAGAAGCAATGAAAAGGAATGATGAGGGCAGAGCAATTCGCCTGATCTATATGGACGTTCGACAAAGATCCTCATGGTAGACTGGTTAGCAAGGTTAGATCTCATGGAATACAGGGACAACTAGCCATTTGAATACAGAACTGGCTCAAAGGTATAAGACAGAAGGTTGTGGTGGTGGGTTGCTTTTCATACTGGAGGCCTGTGACCAGTAGAGTGCCACAAAGATCGGTGCTTGTTCCACTGCTATTTGTCATTTATATAAATGATTTGGATATGAACATAGGTGGTATGATTAGTACGTTTATAAATCACACCAAAGTTGGAGGCGCAGTGGAGAGAGAAAAAAGGTAACTCAAAGTACAACAGGATCTTAATCCGATGAACCAATAGGCTGAGGAGTGGCAGATGGAGTTTAATTTAGAGAAATGTGAAGTACTACATTTTGGAAAATCAAGGCATCGCTTATACATTTAATGTTAAGTTCCGAGGGAGTGCTGCTCAACAGAGAGACCTTGGGGTGCAGGTTCATAGTATTTGGAAAGTGGAATCGCAGCTATATCGGATAGTGAAAAAGGTGTTTGATATGCTTGCCGCTGTTGGTCAGTGCATTGGATGTAAGATTTGGGAGGTATTATTGCGGCTGGACAGAACATTGGTTAGGCCATTTTTGAATACTTCGTGTAATTACGGCTTCAATCATAGAGGAAGGATGGTGAAACCTGAAAGGATTCAGAAAAGACTTACAAAGGTACTGCCAGGGTTGCTGTTCTGAGATTTATGGAGAGGGTGAGTACGCTGGGATTATTTTTCCGGGAGCACCAGTGGTTGAGAGGTGTTCTTAGAGGCTCCAAAGTCATAATGGGAATGGATAGCGTGAATAGCCAAGGTCTTTTTCACAAAGGAGCATGTTCCAAAGCTATAGGGCATAGATTGAAATTGAGAGAGGAAAGACTTAAAACGTATCTAAGGAGCAACGGTGTCAATTAGAGGGTGCTGTGTATGTAGCGAGCTGCTAGAGGAAGTTATGGAGGTTGGTCATTTAAAAGGCATCTGCATGGGCACATGAATAGGATGCGTTTAGGTGATATGGACCAAATGCTAGCAAATGGACCTACATTAATTAAGGACATCTGGTCAGTAGGGACGAGTTGGATAGAAAGGTCTGTTTCAATGCTGGACAGATCTGTGACAATATGTCTTCCGTTAAACTTTCTCCTGTCATCTTAAAATTACCCCCAGTCTTGAAATCCACCACGCTAAGGATAGGACACCTGCAATTCAACATTATCCATATCCCTGATATTTTTATAAACCTCTATAAGGTTGATAAGGTCTCAACCTTCAACGCTGCAGTGGAAAAGGTCCCAGTCTATCGAGGCTGTCTTTATAACTTAAACAGTACATTCCCAGCAACATCCTGGTAAATCTCTTTGGAATGTCTCCAGTTTACTAATATCCTCAACGTGACTGGGTGACCAGAAATGCACAAGGGACTTCAGGAGAGACCTCACGAATGTCCAGCACAAACTGAAGATGATGTCCCCACTCCTGTACTTAAAGGTCTGAGCAATGAAGGCCAGCAAGTCAAACGCCTTCATACTTACCCTGCCCACACATGATGCAAACTTCAAAGAAATATACCAGAACCCCGAGATCTCTCTGTTCTACAACACTACCAATGGCCTGACATTGAATTGTATATGTCCTCTCGTTGTTTGTTTTACCAAATTCTGATACCTTGTATTTATCGAAACTAAACTCCATCTGCCACTCCTCAGCCCAGTGAGTGATAGTACTGGGGAAGAAAGGATAGAAAGTAGTTCACTGCCTTGGATTATTTGGTGGTTTGAAGAAAAGGGCTGTCAATCGTTACAGGCGGGAAAGAGTGATTGTTGTTTTTAATCCAGAAAGTATGCACTTTCTTCGTCTCTGGTGTTCGGTGATAAGTATCTGTTCCAGATCCTTTATAGTACAGAGTTTGTCTGCAGGATGTCTTTCCCTCATATTGCAGGTGTTAGATAATAGCCACTTAAGGTGGAAATCATAGCCAAACAATTAAAGATATTCATAGTTTATCACGAAGGCAGAGCACATAAACTCAACATCCTATAGTTGAGGTGAGTACCTTCCATTTGTTAAATAATGTAATTCTTTTAACTGTAACTTTTAATGTAATTCAGTAAAAGTAAACCAAATTTTAATGAATCCACAACGAGCTGAAAGCTGACATTTAAAATGTGAGCCAAAATCTGGGCATGTTTTAAGTCTTGTGTAGTGGGTAACGCCCATGCCTCTGAGCCAGAGCTCTGGGTTAGATTGCAATACCTGAACTTGCGTGGTACTGCCTCTCACTCTGGACCAGAAGGTCTAGATTCAAGTCCTGCCTGTCAAGGAGGTATGTCACAGTATTTAACAGTTCAACAGTCTGATGAACAAACACACAGGAGAATAATGTTGCTGCTTTAGGGATTGTTGCCAAGTGGTTGTGGTTTCCCTACCTCTGAACCCAAAAGTCTAGATTCAAATCACACAGAGGTGTTTCAAAATGTGACTGAACAAGTTGATTAAAATGGTTTTAGAACAGTGACATGATGCAGAAGGAAGAAGTGTCAGTATTAAATTTCAAAATTTAGGCCCGGGATGACTGAAAACACAGCCATTCGTGTTGATTCGAGTCACATGTACGCATTCTCGTGGTTTATAAAATCATGAAGACCATGGATTGTGTGATTAGTCAGGGTCTTTATCCCAGTGTAGCGAACTCCACAGCTCGGGGACGTAGATTAAAGGTGAGGTGGACAGAAGGTAGTGCATGTATGCAATGAGATGCCAGAAGACGTGGTGGAAGCTGGTGCAATTACAACATATAAAAGGCATCTGGATAGGGACATGAATTAGAAGGGTTAACAGGGATATGGAACGACTGCTAGAAAACGAAACAAAGTAAATTTACGACATCTGGTTGGCACGAATGAGTTGGACCAAATGGTGTTCTGTACAACTCTTTGATTCATTGATGCAATTAATTATGATCTCTTTATAATCTTATGTGACCTTCTACACCTTCCACGAAATAACTAATCCTGCTGTCATCCATAAACCTTTCTCACGATACCTTCTATTATTTACATCTAAATTACTGATATAAATGACAACCAAAAGTGGATCCAGCACCAATCCCTGTGGAGCACCGCTGGTCACAAGTATCCAGTCCAAATGACAACCCTCCTCCACTACCCTCTGTCTCCCGCCAAGAAGCAGAAACTCACACACACATACAGACATACAGAGACACAGACATAGTTCTGTCTTTAGGGCAGAGATAGATATGATTTGATTGATAATTAGATCAAGCATTACTGTGAGAAGGTGGGAGAATTTTGTTGCGAAATATGTCGGCCATGATCGAACAGCTGATCAGACTTGATGGACCAAACACTCTAGTTCTGCACCAATTTCGTACTCTCTATGGTTTCTCGCTATCGGAAATGTCGACCCAACAGAGCAGTGGAGGCTGAGTTTATAAACACTTTACTGAACAGAGTCAATGAGAATATGGGATAGGTTTGAGGAGCTGAATGGTCCATTTCTTTCCTATTCGTTGTGCCCTCATGCCTAAAAAAGAGAACCTGACTTGCTGTGAAGTTCATACACTTTTAAATTTAGAGGTTCCCCTATTTAAGATTGAGATTATGACGTTTCTCACTCCTTACGGTTGTGTTGTCTGTGGTATTCTTATCGCCAAGGTGTACTGGAGACTGGGCCATTGAAGATATTCAAGGCTGATCTTGACTGACCTTTATTGGAAAGGGGAGTCAGTGTTTATTGGGAATAGACAGGAAAAGAGTTTTCAGCCGCAAACAGACCAGCCATAATCTTGACAAACTGATAGGCCGGCTGGAGCTTCTATTACATATGTTGTTCTCTCACTGCACCCCTTGAGCCTGTTACAGAGGGAGAGGAAGATCTCATTCAGCCAGTCAGTATCGCTGCAATGTGGCAGGAGGAGCCCATTCTGCCCCTCTAAGGAGATACACAAGAATAGAATGAAGGATCCAGTCATAGTGTAATATAGATATACATCAGGGAAACAGACTCTTTGGTCCAACTCATCTGTGCCAACCAGATGTCCTACAGTAATTTAGTCTCATTTGCCAGCTTTTGCCCACATCCCTCTGAACCATTACTTTCCATATACCCATCTGGATGATGTTAAATATTGTAATCACACCAGCCTCCAGCAATTCCTCTGGCAGGTCATTCCATGCACACACCATACACTTTGTGAACAAGTTGCCCCTTAGGTCTCTTTGATATCGTTCCCATCTCACATTAAACCTATACCACCTAGATATGGATTCCCTTACCCAATGAAAAAGACCTTGCCTATTTACCCTATCCATGCCACTCGTGATTTTCTAAACATCGACAAGATCACCTCTCAAAGACAATAGTTTATTTAAATTTGCAGTGACTGCGACAATTTTTCAACACAGCACCAACAGACAAAAATGAAATTAATGATTAAGATTATTGGTTGTGTTGTTAAGGTGACGCATGTTAATCAGGTTAATTGGAAATCTCTCCTCTTCCTCAGTGTCTGTCTGGTGAAAATTGAGCACGTTACTGATATTGCAGAATGGTTCTGTTGCTACATCTGAAAGATCACATTTTTGACAGGGTAGCAATCCCCCCATATTTTAGTCTATATTTTGTCCTCATGTTTAAACTCTCAGGGATCAGGATCATTGACGGTACGAATTCCACCTGATCATCTGGCAACAAATGGCCGGAAGGAGGATCACTGAGATCAGAAACAAATCGACAACCAGCTACACAGCATAGCAGGAGGATATGCAACATTTCTGGGCAGGTACACAGGAATAGGGAAGCTCTAGTTAGCTACCAGGAAATACATAATAGAGATTATTATTTATTTTCAGGTTGGAAAGCTGTCACTAGTGGATTTCCACAGGGATCAGTGTGGGGTCATCATCATTTTCCAATCTAAATTATTGGTTTGGATGAAGGGGCTGAACGTACTGTAGCTCAATTTGCTCAGATACCAGAATAGTAATTAAATAAGATGTCAAATGGTGACACGATGTCTACAATGGGATACAGACAGGGGAGAGTCGTGAGCAAACCTTCAGCAAAAACAATATTCGCAAAGTCGGTGACGGGAAGTTTGTATTTTGGAGGAAGCATAAACCCACCAACCCTCTCAAATAAAAACTAACAAAGTTAAAAGAACCAGTGCATCTCATGTACAAAACCAACGAGGTCTACAAACTTCCATGCAAGGACTGCCACAAGCACTTCTTAGGACAAACAGGAAGAAAGTTAGCCACCAGTATACATGAACACCAGCTAGCCACAAAAAGACACGACCCTCTCTCCCTCGTAGCTCTACACACGGAGAAAAATAAAACACTACTTCGACTAGGACAACACATCTATCCTGCGACAGGCTAAGCAAGTACATGCCAGAGAATTCCTAGAGGCCTGGCACTCCAACTACAACGCCATAAACAAACACATAAATCTAGATGCCATCGATCAACCCCTCAGAAAACGAACAGGAAATGGCATCACCAGAAACCCCATCCCGGAGAAAGATATAAATAGAAAGCAGGAGACAACAGCTTCGCTTCACTTGGAGGTCGCCATTGATGATGTTACCTAGCCAGGTAATGAAATGTCTGGATAACAAACCTACAGATCAGCGAGCAAACCTAGACCCCATAAAATAACAATAAACTATGTAACCGGGGGCAGAATGCAGAACTCGGTGGTACAAAGGGATTCCTGTGTCCTAGTACGTAAGTCACGTCATGTTAGTCTGTAGATGCAGCACGTGATTTGGAAAATAAATGCAATGATACTTTTTTCTTGCAAAGAGTATTGGGTCTGATCTTAAGGGTGTTTTACTGCATCTGTACAGGCCGTTGTGGTTGGAGTGCCAGGCATCAAGGAATTCTCTGGCATGTCTTTGCTTAGCCTGTCCCTGGATAGATGTGTTGTCCCAGTCGAAATGGTTTTTTTTTCCATCCGTGTGTAGGGCTACGAGGGAGAAATGTCGTGTCTTTTTGGGGCTGGCTGGTGTTCGTGTATCCCGGTGGCTAACTTTCTTCCTGTTTTTCCTACAAAGTATTTGTGGCAGTCCTTGCATCGAATTTTGTAGACGACGTTGGTTTTGTCCTTGATATGTACTGGGACTTTTAAGTTTGTTCGTTTTTGTTTGAGAGTGTTGGTGGGTTTATGCTTCCTCCAAAACACAAACACCCGGAAATTGCGCGCCAAAGACCGTTATTCAAACAAGCAACAAATCAAGAATGGACAGACGCGACAGAACGAGCCATAAACATCAAACAACGGCAAACACAGATAAAGAAAAATAGGGACCTGAAGAAAAAAATTGACAAACTCACCAAAAAAAAAGACAAAACCGATAACACAGGAGCATGGATAAAGAACTTATCAGACTGGATCCTTACAGACACAGAAAAAGCAGTACTAGTGAAAGGACTAAATTTCAATTACTGAGATGCTGACAAGAAGGATTTCCTAGCGGCACTAGAAACCACATTGAAGGACAACAAACTCATGGAAGAAACACATCAAATGATCAGACAGACAGTTGAACCTACTCTGAGCCGAAATAGGGAAGGAAACAAACTGAATACACAAGAAAAGAAAGACCGAGAAAACCTCAAAAAGACAAAAACATCGTTATATTACCTGCAGACAAAGGTCGGCTCACAGTCATCCTGAACAGAAGGGACGAAACAGAGAAAGCCAATGCACTACTCGCAGACACCAACACCTATCAACAGGTGGCGATAGACCCTACCCAAGAACGAGGAAACAACATTCCATATCTCCTAAGTAAAGGACACAATTCCGGACAATTAAACAAGACGGAATTCCAGAAAATGAAACCCGACGGGACCAACACCCCATGATTCTACGGACTACCAAACATCCATAAACCAGGGGCCCCCCCTCACACCCATTGTCTCACTACCTGGAACACCAACTTACAGATTGGACAAAAAGCTACACGCAAGACTGATATACCTAGTAGAAGGGTCATAGCACTCCATCCACTCCACCCAGGAATTCCTTAAAAATCATTAAAAATACCAAAATAAAGAAAGACGAAGCAATGATCTCATTTGACGTAACAGCACTGTTCACCTCTATCAACATCGACCTGGCAAAGGAAACACTTACCACACTTTTAGAAGAGACTATCACACACACACCAACCACCATCAATCACATTACCAACGAAAACATCATGAAGCTAGTGGACTTGTGCCTCACAACCCACTTCACTTTCAACAACATAATCTACAAACAAACCAACGGCACACCCATGGGATCTCCGCTATCAGGATTCGTAGCAGAAGCAGTAATGCAAAGACTAGAACAAACAGCCCTACCAATCATCAAACCAAAAATCTGGGTCCGCTGCGCAGATGACTCCTTTGTCATCACAAAAAGAAGCAAGATAGAAGAGACATTTAACATCATCAACAACACCCTCACAGGCATAAAGTTCACCAAGAAGGAAGAAACCGACAACAAACTCGCATTCCTGGACGTCACAATCGAAAGCAAGGACAAGGGAGAACTACAAACCTGTGTATACAGAAAACTGACAAACACTGACCAAATACTGAACTACACCAGCAACCATCCGAACACACACAAACAAAGCTGTATCAGAACACTATTCCAACGAGCCACCACACACTGCAGCACAGATGAACTTCGGAAAACAGAGGAGAACCACCTAAATGAAGTATTCAAGAAGAACGGACACTCAAAAAATACAGTGCACAGATTCCTCAAGAACAAACAATGACAAGCAGAGAAAACACAGCCAGAAACCCTAACCACCTTCCCGTACATCAAAGAAGTTTCAGAAATGACAGCCAGACTACTAAGACCCCTCAGAAGCCTAGTAGTACACAAACCCACCAATACTCTCAAACAAAAACTAACAAACATAAAAGACCCTGTACAACCAGTGGACAAAACCAACGTCATCTGCAAAATTCCATAAAAAGGACTGCCACAAACACTACATAGGACAAACAGGAAGAAAGGTAGCCACCAGGATACATGAACACCAGCTATCCACAAAAAGATACGACCCTCTCTCCCTCGTAGCCCTACACACGGATGAAAAAAAACACCATTTCGACTGGGACAACACATCTATCCTGTGACAGGCTAAGCAAAGACATGCCAGAGAATTCCGAGAGGCCTGGCACTCCAACCACAACGCCATAAACAAACACAAAGATCGAGATGCCATCGATCAACCCCTCAGAAAACGAACAGGAAATGTCATTAACACAATCCACAGGAACCCCATCCAATGGAAAGATATAAATAGAAAGTAGAAGACAAAAGCTTCGCTTCACTTGGAGGTCGCCATTGATGATGATACCTCGCTCTGTAATGAAACGTCTGGATATCAAACCTACAGCTCAGCGAGCAAACCTAAATCCTAGGGATAGGATTTACATACAATGCCAGATGCAACTACTGATTAGGGATAGCCAACATGGTATTTTGCACGGGAATTCATTTCTAATTGATTGCGTTTTTTGAAGAGATGTCAAACAAGTTTAATGAAAGCAATCTGGTAGACGCTGTCCATACAATCTTCAGCAAGGCATTCGACAGGATTCCACATAACAGACAAGTTAGTAAGTTTGGATCATAAATGGACCCAAGATAAGCTCGCCACTCCACTACAAAATTAGAGTGAATGTAGGAGGTAGAGGGTGGTAGACGACCTCTTTTCAGACTGGAACCCTTTGACCTATGGTCTAACACAAGGTGCTGAGTCCACTGCTTTTGTCATTTATATAAGTGAATTGGATGTGAATATTTGCCTGTTTATTATATTTACAGATGACATTAAAATTGGAGGTGCAGTGGCCAGCAAGGTTTTCCTTGGAGTACAATGGGACCTTGATCAGATGGGGCAATGGGACAAGGAGTGACAGATGTAATTAAATTTAGATAAATGAGAAGCGCTGCATTTTGGAAAGGTAAAATACGGCAGGACATATACAGTTAATGGTGAGGTCCTGGGTATTGTTGTTGAACAAAAAGCTGCAGGATAATTGCTCCTTAAAAGTGGAGTTGCAGGTAGACAGCGTGGTGAAGGAGGGGTTTGGTATGCTTGCCTTTATTGGTCAGGACATTGAGTATACGAGTTGGGGGATCATACTGCAATTGGTCAGGATGTTGATGAGGTGAAGTTTAGAATATTATGTCTAATTTGGTTCTCACTGCTATAGGAAAGATGTTGTTAAACCTGAGAGGGTGCAGAAAAGATTTACAAGGATATTGCCGGGCATTGGAGGGATTGTGCTACAGGGGAAGGTAGGACAGACTGGGGATTGTTTACTCTGGAGCATCGGAGGCTGAGGAGTAACAATGTAGATGTTTATAAAATCATGAGGAACATGGATAAGTTGAATACCCAAGGTCTTTTTCCAAGGATCGGTGAGTCCAAAATTTTTGGACAAAAGCTAAAGGTGAGAGGGGAAGGACATTAAAGGAACAAAGGTTTTATGCAGACTGCGGTGTGTGTATGGAAAAGGCTGTCAGAGAAAATGATGCAAGCTGCTAAAGTTACAATATTTGAAAGGCATCTGGACGTGCATATTAATAGGAAGGATTTAGAAAGCTATGGGCCGAATGTTTGCAAATGACTTGAGATCAGATTGGGATGTCTGGATAATGTGGACAGAGTTCCCTTCTGTACGACAATGTGAGACAGATGAGGAATAATTCTAAAAAGGCCACTTGAGTGGGAATCGTCTTTCCCAGAGCTATGTGTTGCCTCTTTGTTCACATTTATTCAAACTGAATTCATTAAATATTTGACAGAGATTGAGTCATGGATAATGGGATACAGACAGGAAAGTGGGGCTGAGACCACAACCTGATCATCCACAAACTTAATGCGTGGTGGCGAAGTTTCTTAGTGTCGAGTGACCTAATCTTGCTCCAGATTGCGATGGTCCTTTGTTCCATTCAGCCTCTGCAAACTGCTAGACAGGTGCAGTTGGAGGCCAGTTACTGCTATAAACTGGTGCACAGAAACTGGGAAGACCATTCAGAGACCTTTCATTGATCTTGATCCCCTGACTCTCCTGAATAGAGAATTCCTGACAGTCACTACTCTCTGTTTGAAGAAACCATTTCCTGCTCATACACCATGACCTATTGATATGAGCGATAGAGGTGAATACAAGGGCTGAGCTAAGAGTGACTGGCCCTGATATCAAGGCAGCTTTTAACTGAGGATGACATCAAGGAGTCTGAGCAAAGTCGCACTTCATGAGAATCCATTGCAAACTCTCCAGTGTTTGGAGTCATTCACACCACAAGGGAAGATGTTTATCATCATTACGCATCAATCATCTCAGCTGTGGAACATCACTGCATGAGATCTTCAGTGTACCTTCCTTCACCCAGGCATCTCCAGTTTCTCAGCGGGGAATCCATGCAGTGTGGAAGCAGGCCATTCAGCCCATTGAGTTCACACCGAACAGAAAGAGGATATTCACTGTAGGTTACACAATGTTCAGAACACTTAGCTATCTCTCATTTTCTAAAGGAGTCTGTGCTCATGTGCAACAAGACCTGGACAACATTCAAGTTAACGTGTCGGCAACATTCATGGAACAGCGATGCCAGACACTGCACATTTCGACAGTAAACGAAGGAGTTCATTTACACTTCAATCTGGCTTCACAAGAATGTGGGAAAGTCATTCACCCTATCAAAACTATTATGCAAAAATATGGATAGCCCATTCAGTCCTTCCTACCTGTTACACAGGAAGAAAAGGAGTCTGCTCACTCCCACACGTCACTTACACAGGATCAGAAAGAGACCATTCGATACCCGGAGTCATTAAAAAGGAACAGGAAGAGGTCATTCAGCTTCTCAAGTCACTAACCAGGCACAGGATGATGTCAGAGATGCGCCAGTATCACAAACAAATGGAGCAGGGGCTTCACAGGTAGATTGCTCCACCTTATTCCAAGTGGCTTCATTATTCATAGTACATACGTTTTACTTTATCATGGTATCCTGGGAGTAGGAATGAAACCAAATTTTAACCAATTTCAAAGGCATCTTCCATCGCTGAGAGAGCAGACCTATGTTCTCTCAGGAAGTAAGAAGCTGGTGGGGAATGGCTAACTGTTTCAGAATGAAGGTATTATGGCTTCTGAAAGGATTGGGTACAATCTAACATTGAGTACAGGGCCACACAGTAAGGGTGCATGAAACTGTTCAGAGTTCATTCAGAGCCTGTACCTCTCTGTCAATCGAAATTAGTTCTATGCACAGGAATCGAGCATCCTATGGAAAGTATGGAATTTCTCACCTTATCAATGGCTGCTTGAGACATAATGAGGGTCCATCCATAACCATTAAGTTTCAAACTTCTTATTCTCTCACAGCATGGCTGATTAAAAACATGGTTACTGCTCTGTCTCCTTATGGTAACATCATGCTTGGGTTCAGACTGGTGAAAATATTTTGCACTGTCTCGATGACAGGGAGATCATTATTTAAAAAGCAGACTCTGTCTGTACACAATACTGGCTAAATACTGGCTCAACAAAACACTACCATTGAGTAAGATATATTGACTCTGGTTCTTCAATAATTTTCCATGATAGACCACATATCCTGTGCAGTTAGAATAATATACTACCCCATGCGAATTCTGTTAGTGACTTATAACCAAGGACATCCAGGTCCTTTACAACAACAGCCCTTCCCAACCTCTCACCATTTAATACACTTAAATGTGAATGATGGTATTTGTTGTTCACATCTGAATCATTTTTATACCTTGTGCACAGCTATTGCACAAGAGCTGATCCTTCTGATACTCCACAAGCATTCAGCCCAGAGAAGAAAAACACGACACTTCATTTTGCCCATTATCCAATTTTTAATCCATTCGGTGCATTCCACCCTTAACTCACCATGAACCCTAACATTCTCCACCCACCTGCAATAAACAATGTCAAACTTCTTCTGAAAATTCAATTACTCCACTCCGACTGGTACTCAATTGTCAATGACAAAATGGACAGAGTCCACAAACTCCAGCCGGTTTAGCAAAGATAATTACCCATGACTGAATCTAGGTCAAATCTATCAAATTATATCATTATTCGGCAAGTGTCATTTTGTCACATTTATTATAAAAGGCTACAATGTTTTTCTCACAGCTAACGTCAAGCTATTTAGGTTTCTGTTTTCCCTCTCCGTCCTATTTTAAATATTTATTTTTTCAATAGATATTTTCCAGACTGCAGGATGCTTTCCAGAATCAAACCAGCTCTAAAGAATAATTAGTAATTCTTTCACTGGCTCTGTTGCCACCTCCTTAATACTCTGGGATGGAACTTAGAGTAATAGAGCTCGGAAGAGCCAGGAGGAGACATGAGAAGTTGTTGGCGGATAGAATCACGGTTAACCCTGATAGGTATGTCAGGAATAAAAGAATGACGAGTTAAATTAGGGCCAATCAAGGATAATAGTGGGAGGTTGTATGTGGAGTCAGAGGAGATAGGGGAAGTACTAGATAACTATATTTAGACAGTGTTCACAATAGAAAATGAAAACGTTGGCGAGGAAGATACAGAGATACTTGCATCTAGACTAGAAGAGATTGAAGTTCATCAGGAAGAAGTAATTGAAATACTGCAGTGTGTGAAAATAGACAAGTCCCCTGGGCCGGACGGGATTTATCCTATGATACTCTGTGAAACAAGGGAAGAGATCGCCGAGCTATTGGCATTGATTTCCAAATCATCATTGACTACAGCAATAGTGCCTGAGGGCTGGAGGGGAGCAAATGTGGTTCCCTTGTTTAAAAAGGGTATTTGAGACAAGCCTGGCAATTACACACCAGTGAGTCTCACTTTAGTTGTTGTAAAATGTTGGAAAGGGTTGTAAGAGATAGGATTTATAACCATCTAGAAAAGAATAATCTGATCAGGGACAGTCAGCACCATTTTGTGAAGGGTGGGTCGTGCCTGACGGATCTTATTGAGTTTTTTGACAAAGTGATCGATCAGGTAGATGAGCGTAAACCGCTTGATGTGTTGCATATGGATTTCACCAAGGTGTTCGATAAGGTTCCCCACAGTAGGCTATTATACAAAACTCCGAGGAAGGGGATTGTGGGAGACATAGCAGTTTGGATCAGTAATTGGTTTTCTGAAAGATAAGAGAGGGTTGTAGTTGATGGAACATGTTCATCTTGGTGTCCAGTTACTCGTGGCGTACCGCAAGTGCCAGTGTTGAGTCCTGTTTGTCATTTTTCTAAATGACCTGGATGAGGGCTTCGAATGGTGGGTTGGTAAATTTGCGGACGACACTAAGGTCGGTGGAGTTGTGGATAGTGACGAAGGATGCAGCTGATTGCAGTGAGACATAGATAGGATGCAGAGTTGGACTGTGAGGTGGCAAATGGAGTTTAATGTGGACAAGTGTGAGGTGATACACGTTGGATGGAGTAATCGAAATGCAAAGTATTGGGCGAATGGTAAGATTCTTGGGAGTGCAGATGAGCAGAGAGATCTCGGTGTCCATGTTCACAGATCTCTGAAAGTTGCCACCCAGATTGACAGGGTTGTTAAGACGATATACAATGTTTTGGCCTTTATTAATACAGGGATTGAGTTCCGGAACCAGGAGTTATGCTGCAGCTGTACAAAGCTCTGGTACGGCCACACTTGGAGTATTGTGTACAGTTGTGGTCACCGCATTATAAGAAGGATGTGGAAGCTTTGGGAAGGGTGCAGAGGAGATTTACTAGGATGTTGCCTGGTATGGAAGGAATGTCTTAAGAGGAAAGGCTGAGGGCTTTGAGGCTGTTCTCGTTACAGAGAAGAAGGTTGAGAGGTGACTAAATAGAGACAGACAAGATAATCAGAGGGTTAGATAGGGTGGACAAGGAGAGCCTTTTTCCAAGTATGGGGACGGCAAACACGAGGGGACAAAACTTTTATGTGAGGGGAGATAAGGACCAGACAGATGTCAGAGGTACTTTCTTTACTCAGAGAGTAGTAAGGGTATGGAATGCTTTGCCTGCAACGGTAGGAGATTCGCCAAGTTTAAGTGCATTTAAGTCGTCATTGGACAGGCATATGGACGGACATGGAATAGTGTAGGTTAGATGGACTTCAGAATAGTATGACAGGGCGGCGCAACATCGAGGGCTGAAGGACCTGTACTGCGCTGTAATGTTCTATGTTCTAGATGCAGCACCTTACCAACCTTTAATTCGAATGGGTTTTCAAAGAGCATGCTCTTCATTAATTCTAGTTTTGTGCAGTTCCGCATGTTCACCAGACCTCCTGTTCCCCAGTGTGTCTGGAGGTTTGCTTCTGTACCTTCCTCACGGCGATGGACTCACTGTCTTCCTCTTAGCTGGCAGATGGTTTCTGACAGCCAGTGAATATTTCGGAGGACTGCACTTCAGAGATGATGAAAATGTTAACAACTCCTGCCTGTAATGTTCCCGAATTAACCCAGTTCACTTCATGGTGAGTGTCAGCACAGTCCGTCTCTGGTGTGAGTTTATAGGTTATAATGATGGAGGGGACACAGCTCAGTGACCACATCTTTTTTCAAATGTTTACAGTTTACGTTTGGAATTGGTTCAGCTTAGAAACATATACCTGGAAATCCCAGGGAGGATAGTACTGTACCCAGCCCTTCCCCGTGTACAGAGCTTACCATCTGTACAGGCTCAGCTCCATTTGTTTCCCATGGACCCAAACACGCTCGAAATGCAGTGTCCAGCATGGGGTCACCAGACCCTCGGGTCTCTTTGAATGAATGCAGCAGTTGATAATACACAAACCAGATGAAAGCATCTCCTGAACCTCCCCTTATTGTCTAACTGCAGGCGCAAGTGAAAACCTCACACACACGCAGTGCACCCATTCCATGTTGAAAATGTTTCGCTTCCTGGCTGAAAAAGCCGTTACATCTCTGCACAGTCCCACAGTAACAGTCCCTTTCTCTGAAGAAGCAGTTGACAGTATAACATTACTTTTCTCTGTGTCTCAGCAACTATAAGGATAGCATCAGTATTAACAGTGGAGTTAATCATCACACTCCGAGAAGAGAGATCGAGGGAATATAATTCACTTTAAAGAGGGGCATATCAAGATTGACGTGATATTCAGGAGTAAGGGGGAAAAGGGTTATGTCAGAAGAAGATACCTTTTTTATTTTCCTTCTACTTCATCATCAGCCTTCCCTTTGTTTGCTTTTCAGTTCTTTCCCTCTCTCTTTCTCTCTGTTGTTGGACATTTCTCCATCCATTCAAATAACATCCCCTTCACTCATCCAGCCGTCCCTGGAAGAAATAATATTATATCTCGGTTGCTTTCAGTGTTGGTATTGAGTCACTAAACTTTCAACTTTATCTGTTTTTCTCCTGACATTAAGGATGTTCTGTAAGTTGAAATGACTCAGAAAAAAAATACAACATGATTAAAAGGGATCGAAGGGACAGCTTTTTCAGGCACTCAGTGATGTGTGTATGGAATGAGCTGAGAGAGAAAATAATGGAGACCAAAACTATGACAACATTTAAAAGGTATCTATATGGGTATATGGATAGTACGGGCTTCGAGATACATGGGCCAAATGCTGGTAAATAGAATGGATTTATTCAGATCTTCTGGTCAGCATGGATAAGTTGGACTGAAAGGTCTGTTTCCATGCTGTACATCTGTATGACTTGAAAACTGTGCATGTTATAGAAGAGGTGGTGCTGGAGGTTTTAAAACACAAAGGTATGTCAAGTCGCAGAACCTGATTAAGTGTGTCACAGGACATTGTGGGATGCTAGCGAAGAAATTGTGGAGCCCCTAGCAAATATACTTGTTCCATTGACAGCCATGTGTGATCGGCTGGAAGGCTGGAGGCTGGAATAGTGGAGAGTGAAGGAGGATTGCTAAGATGACAAAGGGATTTTGATGAAATGGGTGAATGGGCTGAAAAACTGTGAATCGAATTCAATCTGAATAAATGCATTTGGTAAAACGAACAAGGTAGAGCTTATAGAATTAACGCTGGGGTCTTGGTTATTGTTTTAGAGCATAGGGTCCTTCGGGATCAGGTACATAATTCTTGAAGCTTGCATCACAGGTCCTTGTTCTTTCAAGAAGGACATCTGCCCATCCTCACATGGTTTACACGATATACCCACAGCAAAGTGTTTGTCTCTCAATTACCCTCTGAAATGGCTGAGCAAGGTTTTCAGTTCATGGGCAGCTAGGGCTGAGCAAGAAAGGCTGGTCAGCCAAAGACGCCCATATCCCATACCTGATTTAAAAAAATAATCATTAGGATGTTCCCACTGGAACCGTGCTGGGGCCAGTGTCCTGTCTAATCATGTCAGTAGGTTTATGGGCAGGGCTTTAAACTGACAGAGAGGATGCAGGGATAGGGTTCAGGTCAAAGGATAGGGTTCGGCTTTCCAAAGAGAAAGGGTGAAGCATTGGAACACCATGGGAATGTGGCTGAAGACCAGCGGAAAGGAACAGGAAGGGATAGAATTTAACTAAAACTGCATATCAGCGAATAGGGTTGTGAAAGGAAATTGTGGAAAGAGTAAAGTATGTTTTATTTTGGAATGGACAACGTCTCATCAATAAGGTAGATGGATTTATGACACAGAGATAAAAGGTTTAGACACCAAGGAGACATGGTTACAGAGCGAAAAAATGGTTCACAGCCTTGCGGGTACCAGGCAAAATGGACACCGCGAACAATAATGGATCACAAAGACATTACAGAGAAAACATTTGGCCTCAGATCATGAACTAGAGTCAGCCTGAATGTAAATTCTGGCTACTACATGCCAAGGACACAAGCAGTAGAACAGTTTTAGCCACTGAACAGCATTTCATTGCTCATCACTGCATTAAACAGGAACTCATTGGATTTTAAAAAAAAATGCACTATGGTCATTTTGAAAACCTTCAATATTTTCATTATCTCGGACAGTCACACTGACAACTGTGATATTGGTAGAGGAATTCGGAGAATTTTTTTCAGTGTCTCTTTGTGGAACTGGCTAGGGATGTAACTATCTCAGATCGACAGTTGTGTCATGAAACTTAGTAAATGAGAAATGTCACCTGGAGAGATCCTCTGGGAAATTCGGATAAAGTGCAGTTTAACGGAATATAAAGTTTTAAAGTGAATGAGAGAAAGGACAAGCTACAACTAGAAACAAAAATAGCCAAGCACATGAGCCTGAGGGAAGAACTGACCAAGGTAAAGAGGAAAAACAGACTGAAACATGTGTCTGTAAATGAACAGTGGAAAACATTTGAAAGAACAGTAAAAAAACACTCATTGAAGCAGACAAAGACAAGATATTCACATCAGTCCCTCACTCGGTACAAAATGGATCATATTAGATTATGAGGCTGAGAAAATCACCAAAACGTACTCAAAATCCTGAAAAGAGAAAGTGTTTTCAGAGTACGTTTTAAAGAGATTGCAAAGGATATGCTAGCAGGAGGATGGCAGTGGGAAGGGGAATCATTGTCAGGGTTTATTGACACGACAGGAAGAGGGACAAGTGAAGGTGCTGGAGGTGGTGAGAGTGTTACAGAGAGTGCTCAGGGCCTGAATGGTGTTCCAAAGCCAATACCGATTGTTGTAGCTGGAGTTGTTTGCAGAGGTAGGGAGGGACATATGTATTTTTATGTATTCATTCATGAGATGGATCAGCAATCTTTGCCCCATTGCTAATTGCCCATAGGGTAGCTCAGAGTCAGCCCTATTACTGTAGGTGTGGAATCACATGTTAGCCAGACCAGGTTAGAATATTTGATGACCTTCCCTAAAGGAGGTAAGTGAACCAGATGAGTTCTCCTGACTGATCAACAATGCTTTTACGGTGGCCCCACCAATTTCTTGTACAGCCACAGCATAACTTCCGAACTCTTACGCTCAATGCACTGCCCAATGAAGGTAAACATCCCAAATGCCTGCTTCAGCAGCCTGTCTACCTGTGACACCACTTTCAAAGAACTGTGTACCTGCATCCCTGGGTCACTGACTGACAACACTACCCAGGGCCCGAACATTAACTGTACAAGTCCCACCCTGGTTTGTTTCACCAAAATGGACACTTCACATTTATCTAATTAAACTCCATCTGCTGTTCTTCAGCCCAATATCCCAGATGTACTGTTCATCCTGTTGTATCACAGATAACCTTCTTCACTGTCCACTTTACCACCAATTCCAGTGTCACTCAAAAAACTTACTTACCAGGAAACCAATATTCCCATCCAAACCATTTATCCAAATGTCAAACAACAGTGGACCCACTACACACCTGGTCACATGCTTCCAGTCAGAAAAACAACATGTCTCCCATCACCCTCTGTCTCCTACAATCAAGCCAATTTTGTATCCAGTTCACTCGCTCCTCCTGAATGCCATATCCTTTTTACACTGATCTGAGCTTATTATCCAGTTTACCACACGGAACTTAGAACACACAACAGTACAGCACAGGACCCTTCGACCATGATGCCATGCTAACCTTTTACCCGACTGTAAGAACAAAGTAACCAACATTCCCTTCATTTTACTGTCATCCATATGCCTATCCAAGAGTCTATCAAATATCCCTAATGTATCTAATTTTACTACCACCATTGGCAGTGCATTCCAACCACCTACCATTCTCTATCCTCTCATCCATCCTCCATTCACCTTAAAATTATGCCGCCTTGTAATAGCCATTTGTGCCATAGGAGGAAAAGTCTCTCACTATTTACAGTCTCTGTGCCTCTCATCATCTTTTTCACCTCTATCAAGTCGCCCCGTCCTCTTCTTCACTCTAGTCGGAAAGCGTTAGTTCCCTCAACCTTTCTTCATAAGAAATGCCCTCCATTCCAAGCAGTATCGTGGTAAATCTCCTGTGTACACTCTCTAAAACTTGCACATCCTTCTTGTAAAGAGGGGACCAGAACTGAACACAATATTCAAAGTGTGGTCTCACCAGGATGCTATAAAGATGCAGGAAAACCTCACGGCTCTTAAAATCGATCCCCCTGCTAAGGGAAGCTAACACAACATATGCATTTTAAACAACCCTATCAACATGTGTGGCAACTTGAGGGATCTATGGACATGGACCCCATGATCCCTCTGTTCCCCAACACTGCCAAGTATTCTGCCTTTCACCCTGTATTCTGTATTCAAATTTGACCTTCCAGAATGAGTCACTTCACACTTTTCCAGATTGAACTCCATCTGCCACTTCCAACCCAGCTCTGAGTCCTGTCAATGTCTCATTGCAACCTACAACAGCCCTCCACATTACCCACCACTCCACCAACCTTCGTGTGATTGGCAAACTTACTAACCCACTCTCCAACATCCACCTCCAAGTCATTTGCAAAAATCACAAGCAGCAGAGTCCCAGAGCGAATTGCTACACAACACCACTGGTCACTGAGCTCCAGGCTCAATATTGTCCATCTGCTGCCATACTCTGTCTTCTCTGGACCATCCAATCCTGTATCCGGACAGACAGATTTCCCTGTTTCCCATGTTTCCTCATTTTCTGAATGAGACACCAACGTATCCTGTCATATCCTCAAATAATTCGGAAAGGTTTGTGAGGTATGGACTGCCCCTCATAAACCCATGCTAACTGTCTCTCATTTAACTATGGTTTTCCAAGGAGTCATAAATCCTGTCTCTCAGAGTCCTCTCCAATAATCTGTACAGCACAGACATAAGATTAAATCTGTAATTCCCAGGAATCTTCCTCTGTAACATGGCACGGATTCAACAAAATCTTCCCTCTTCTGCCACGTTTCCCAGAATGGCACTGGAGGGTGGTGGGGGCTACAGAGATAGGGAGCGATAACAGTGCGAGAGGATTTTGCAGACATGAGGTGGTTTGCAGTGCCAAAAGGAGGCTTTAGTAATTGTGAGGTTTCATGGTGATGAAGGTATTTGAGGAGGGAGGGAGGGAGGATTGTAAGGAAATGAGGTGTTTCACAGTTTAGGTGTTTTGTTAGGATTGCAGGAGGTTAGTGAGTTGGAATGAGTTTAAGCACTGGCAGATTTTACATAAACATGGAGGGGTTGCAGTGACAGGAAGAGGATTCCGGAAGCGGGAGAGTATGGGTCTGAATGAGCTAACACAAATGGGAAGAGTTTTCAGAGATGGAGGTGTTTACAGAGACAGCAATGGTCTGATCTGGAGCAGAGGCGCCAGATTGGGAGAGGTGTGGGGACTGGAGGTGGTTTCACAGGGAGGGAGGACCATAGACCCACAGGAGGTTACAGATATGTGGAGAGCTATCGGGCTGACAGTGGTTCATGGAGTTGGAAATGTTGGGAGGGATGGAGAAGTTTACAGAAATAAGGATGTTTGTAGAACAGGGCTGGATTACACAGACAGGGAGTGTTTTTGGGAGCTAAGCAGATTACAGAGATAAAGATGTTTGCATCGGCTGGAGGAACAAACAGAGATATGGAGGGAAGTCGTCACTGAAGATGTTTATAGATATAGGAAGTCTGAGGTTCTTGGGGTTATTTAGACATGGAGGCTGTGGAATCTGGATTCTTTCTTCAGGGATTGGAGTAGCAAGTTTGGTTGGAGACAGTTTCATAGATAAGGGAGCTTTGCACAAACAGGAGGAAGTTACTGCTCTAGGGAGGGTTCTGGTGGAGAGTGATTCTTACACAGATAGGGGTGTAAGAGCTGGAGAAGGTTATAGAGATGGGTAAAAGGATGAAGATACAGGACAAGCTTATTTTGACAGGGTGGGTGATAGTGACGGGAGGATGGTACATAGTTACTGAGTCTTGTAGGAACAGGACCGGGAGAGGCATAGGCATTGGAATGGATTCTACAGATCGAGACCTGGGAGGATAACACAGATAGGGATGTTGGTAGGATCTCCACAGACTGATGGTGTTTTAGGGACTGCAACAGGTTATGTAGATATGGAGGACTGTAAGAGCTGTAGGAGCTTATGGAGAGTTGAAGAGTTCGAGCAGTTTACGGAGGATTTTTCTCAGTCAGCAATACGTTATTGATAGTGAAAGTTGTGTGGCATTAGTAAGTTAAAGAGATGGGCAGTTTTTGGATCTGAAAAATATGCCACTGATATGGACGGTTGAAGAGACTGAAGCAAAAAAATGCATGGGGAAGGTTACACAGATAGTGGGGGATGTAGAGACTGAAGGTAAATACACAGATGTGGAAGGTTGAATTGTTAGACAGAGCTTAGAGTGGTAGGGACTGGTGTAGAGACTTACACAGATAGGGAAGGTTCTGCTTTTGCGGAAGGTTACACTGATACAGACAGGGAGTGTTTAATGGACTACAGAGGAGCTCAGAGAGAATGTATTATGGAGAGTGGAGGAGATTACAGACACAAAAATGGCTGTCTGGTTGAAAAGAGCTTCAACAGATCCTCAAAGCTGTAAGGCTGTCGGGAGGTGATAATAGTGAGTGTTACCAAGACTTAATTACTTCACTGATATAGAGCAGGTCTCAGCACGTAACTGTCAAAGGGAAGTTGAGGCAGTCCAGATGAGTTTTCAGAGATACAAATGTTTATGGGAGTTTCAAGAGGGAACAATGATTGGGAGTGCTGTAATAAATGGCAATAGTTAGAGGGAGGGTTCTAAAAGTAGGAGGAGGTGACAGTCATATCGATCTTTGTAAGGACTGGAGAAGCTTACGTAGACAAGGGGTGATTTAGAGACTTGAGGAGATTACAGTGTTAAGGAGAATATTGGGGTAAGGCAAGATTTAAGAGACGGGGATGGTTGACAGGACTGGGCAAAGATCTGAATAGAATCTCCAAAGTGCGGAACCAGGCCATTCGGTCCAACCAGTCCATTCCAACCCTCTGAAGAGCATCCTACCCAGACCCACCCCTCTACCTATCCATTGAAGCAATCATTTCTCATGGTGAACTGACTTAAACCACCCATTTCTGAATACTACAGTCAATTGATGATGGCCAATCCACTGATCGTGCAAATGTTGGACGGTGGGAGGAAACCAGAGCACCCGGAAGAACCCACACAGTCGGGGTGAGGGGAGAACATGCAAAGACTACACAGACAATTGTCCAAGGCTGGAATTGAAGCCAGGTCCCTGACACTGTGAGGCTTCAGTGCTTTCCACTGAGCCACCACTGCATATGATGACACAGAACACTGCAGACATTTGACCAGGGTCCAAAGTTCACAAGGGTATATTAGAACAGGAGGAGAACGTAATTTGGAACAGGAGAAGGTTTATTAGATTTCGAGAAGAACTGGAGGAGGATAACGCAATAGGGAGTGCTGTGGATCCTCCATACAATTAGAGGTAGGGACGGTTGAGGCGACTGGATGAAGTTAGTCATACTCAGAATTGTATACGCTGCGTGAGGTTACCGAGTCAGTTAGGATTCTACGGGCTGGCTGAGGTTATAGACAGAGGTAGTTTTGGGATGAAAGCTGTTTCAACAATTGAGAGGATAGTTCAGGCACATGGATGGTTTTAGTGACTGCAGGATGTTCGAGAGCTAGGAAGGTAAATACTGACTGAAGGTAAGGAACATTATAGTGATGGGAGTTAGTCACAGAGACAGAGAAAATTGAAGAGAGAGCGAGAGGGCAAGGTTACAGATCTGGGGAGCGTTCAGGTGGCTACAAAAAGGGAGGGTTGGCAGGAAATGCTGTAGGAACTGGAGGACACTTAACAGACAGTGAGGTGAAATGGGTGGTGGACATTTAGAGGTAATGAAGTGCTGTGGAACAGAATGGAGGAGTACTGCAGTGACTGGAGAAGGCTACAGTGACATCATATGCTAGAGGGGGGGAGGAACGAACACTGATGGGGAGGTCAGTAAGGGCTGGATGTTACAGACAGAGTGGGCAGTAGGTGCTTGACAAGATGACAGACATAAGGATTTTTGTAGCGTTTTGGCGATAGTGGTCATAACACTAGGTTTCAAAGGCAGTCCCAATCTGGCAATGTTAAAGGCAGTAACCACAGCGAATACTGATCAAGCGATACTGTGAGTTGGACAAAGGAAGTACAGTGCGATGGAAACAGGCAAAGGCCTTCATGTGGATCAAGAGTGCAATGGAGACCTTAAAATGAGGGTCAAAGAATAGGCATGCAATGTCCTCGTTAAAATATCGTTAAGGAAAGGTCACAAGGTATGTTATGAGTATAGTTAGAGGAAGAGTATTCCCAGCTAAAGCGTGGGGCCTGTTAGAAACCAAAAGTTACAATATGTGCATGGCGCCAGAGGAAGTAGGTGAGGTCTTCAATGAATACTTCCCATCTGTATTCACACAGGAGAAAGACATTGTGATTTCATTTGGGATGGTGAGACTCTCGAGCATGATAAGATCAATCAGGAAGAGGTATTAAATTGCTTTCACAGTCATAAAGGTGGAGAAATCCCCAGTGTCCAATGAAATGAATCCCAGGCTGCTATGGAAGGTATGGGAGGAGACTGCTGAGGCCCTGACGAATATATTTAATACTTTGCTGGCCACAGGTGAAGTGCTGAATGACTGGAGAATCGCTAATGTGGTTCCCTTGTTCAAGGAGTGCAGCAGGGATAGGCCAGGTAATTAAAGTGCAGATAGTCTGACAGCAGGGAAAGGGACATTGGGAATACTTCTGAGGTTGAATCAATACTTGCAAAGGCAGGGATCAACTCAGCTGAGTCTTCGCGGATTTTGTAGAGGGAGAAATTGTCTGAGGAATTCAGTGGAGTTTTTTGAAGTGGTGTCTAAGCAAATTGATGAGGGCAGTACAGATGATGTGGGTTACATGGACCTGAAGAGGCCTTTGACAAGGTTCCACTTGTAAGGCTGATCCAAAAGGAAACAGCCCCATGGATTCAATGCAATTTGGCAAATTGGAAACAAAATTGGTTGACAGACTTCTTCGTGTTTGAAATTCTTTCACCAGCGGGTGTAACACAGGGATCTGGGCAGGAACCATCCCTGGTTATTCTGTGGAATAATAACTCCGAAGTGAAATTAGAAGATATCATTCATCTGTTTGCAGATGACATGAAAGGTGAGGATGTTGTTCACAGTGAGGAGGATGGGCTCCAGCTACAGATGATAATCTGAGCAGATATTATTGGTGATCGAAGTGAGGTAATACCCTGTGGGAGGTGTGATAAGCAAAGGACAGACGTAATGAATGGTCGATCCTTGCAGAGTACCAAGGAACACAGGAACATTGGTCGATAAGTGCATAGATCCTTGCAGGTGTCAGCACACGTTGACAGGGTGGGGAAGACAACTGAACAGGGAGCCGGGGTGGCGCGGGGGGGGGGGGGGGCATATCCTCGTGGGGAGAATTACAAGAGCTGGTTGAGAGAATACAAACTAGTCTGGCAGGTTTGGACATTAAACAGTCGTAAGGCGGAAAGAAGATCGAGGCTGGTACACAAGTTAAAGAGAGGAATTACAACAGACAAGGCAGGCAAGAACGTAACAGGGAATGGGGGAAAACTGATTATTAAACTGCATTTATTTCAAAGAAAGGAGTCTGACAGATAAGGAAGGTGAACTCAGGAATTGGAACATGGGACTGGGATATTATAGTTATTACGGAAACACAGCTGAGGGAGGGGCAGGGATGGCAGCTCATTGCTTCAAGGTGAAGATGCTACAGGAAGCATCGCAGGGGACGCAAGAGAGGACGCTTGGTGGTGGGCTTTGATTGCATGAATTATCACAGCAGTACTTCGAGAGGATATTCCTGTGGAATCGCCCAGTGAAGCTATGTTAATGGAACTGAGAAATAAGTATGGGTCATCACTTTGATACGATTGTCCTACTGACCCTGAATAACCAGTGTCAGACTGAGGAACAAATATGTCAGGAGATCTGAAATATCAATCATAATAATAGGGGTTCTCAAAATTTCAAAACGGAGTCTGGGACTGCTGGTGTTCAGCACTTGCAAGGGAGGAATTTGGTAACTGAACTCCAGAAACTTCCAACCAATATGTAAATGGCCTGAAAAGAGAAAGGGGGAAAACCTGACCTTCCCTTGGGAAACAAGGTCGGGAAAGGGACTGAGGTGTTAGTGGGAAATCATTTTGCCAATTTGATTACAGTTCTATTAGTTTGAAAACAGCTCTGGAAAAAGACACGTCTGATCCACAAATTCAAGTTATTAAATGAGGCCAGTCCAATCTTGATTCTATCAGCCAGGAAATTTGAGCAGTTGACTGGGGAGTCTTTTTGCAGGGAAAGGGACGTCTGGAAAATGAGAATATTTTGCAAGTGGGACAAGTTAAATGTTCAGCGCCAGCATATTCCTATCTGTGTGCAGCTCAATGCTGACAGCATTCTGAAACACAGGCTGTCTATTGAGGGTCTGGTCAGGGAAAAGAGGGCACATGTCAGGTATAGCCAGTTGGATCAAGGGAATCCCTGAGGAGCACAGGGGCTGTTGGAATACACTTTGGATGGAAATCAGGAATGCGCAATGAGTACTAAAATAGCCTTTGCAGAGAAGGATCAGGAGAATCCATAACTGATTGTATAAATATATTAGCAGTTAACGAGTAACTCGAGACAAAACAGGGGCCGTTAAAGATCACTGAGGCCATCGATGTGTGGAACTGGAAGATATGGCTAAGACGCTAAACAATGTTATCACTCCAGACCTTACTATTGACAAAGACTGGGGAACTCGGGGAACAAGACTAATATGTTAGGCAACAATTGGCGTACTCTGCAATTCCAGTCTCCCTGCTATAGGAAGGATCCTGCAGGGAGGTAAGATCACTCACAGTGTACAGAGCAGAGAGAGCAGTGAGAGGGCTCCAAATATCAGGTAACACCCCAGGCTCAATCACCACCCCACTGTAAGTTTTGTTGTACTAAGACAGCACCAGGAGTGAGTCAGTTATCAATCCAGACTTGTGCTGCCTTAGTGAATATCAGTGCAACAGAGGGGAAAGCAGGCCTTCCACGAGAGGGTGGGAATGCTGCCTGCAATCTTTCTGTTCTGTATTCCCTCTCCAATACTACCTATGGCATGTCTCTTAGACTAGTGTCTTCAAAAATTTGTAACTCCTACATCAGTTCCCATCCCTGTAACTTCCTCCCTTCCCTGCAGTCTCTCCACATATTTGAAATGTACTGCATTCCAGATTACCATTCCTATTGCTGTAACTTCCTTCAGTGTCTACAACATGCCTTATCTCGGTAGTCTCCTCCAATAACGGGAGACAGAGTCATGCAGCACGGAAACGGTTTCTTCGATCCAACCAATCCATGCTGACCAGATTTCCCAAACTGAACAATTCACTTTTGCCTGCGTTTGGCGCTTATCTCTTCAAACCTTCTCCTTTCCATGTAACTCTCCATGTCCCTGCTTAAAAGTCTTTTACATGTTGTCATTGTTCTTGTTTCTCCCATGTACCCCTGGCAGTCCGTTCTGTCTGTGCACCATCCTCTGTGGATAATGTTGCCCCTCAGCTCCCTCTTTAAATGTTTGTTCTCTCACCTCACATTTGTACCGTCGAGTTTTGGACTCACCCACCCTTGCCTATTCAACTTACTAAGGCCGCACATGTTTTTGTAAACCTCTGTAAGGTCACCCCTTAGCCTCCCATGCCCAAGGGAAATATTGAAGACAATGTTACAAATACCTCCAATTCATGTCCGCAATGCTCTGACCAATGACGGCAAGTGTGCCAAATGCCACTTTCCCCGCCCTGCCCCCCTGTAATACCAAATCAAAGGAACAATGTAACTGTCAACCTTGGTCTGTCTCTGTTCGACAACACTGCCCAGGGTCCTACCATTAACCGTGTTAGTTCTCCTTGGTTTGTCTTAACAAAACAAAACAACTTAATTAAGCCCCATTTTTCATTCATTGGTCCACTGGCCCAGTTTGTCAAGAGCCCCTTTGATTATTATATTCACTGCTCACTACACTATTAACTTGATCATCCACAAACCTACGAACAATGACTCCTGTATTCTCAACTAAATCGTTTAAGTCGATGATGCACATCAGTGGACCCATCCTTATTGCACACCGCTGGTCACATGACTCCAGTCTGAACATCAACTCTCTCCCACCACTCTCTGTTTCCTACTGTCAAACCAATTTTGTATTCAGTTGGCTAGCTCCCCCGATCCCATGTGATCTAACCTTATGATCAAGTATATCATGCTAAATCCTGTCAATCATCCTGCTGACGTTCGTATCGACAATGTATGGTCACCACTTCAGCAAAAGCAATCAATTTTGTGTGATCTGACTTTGTACGCACAAAGCTGTGCTGACTATCTTCCATCAATCCTGGACTTTCCAAATTCATGTAACTCTTGTTCCACGGAATGACATCCACAACTTATCCACCACTGATGACCGACTAATTGGTCTTTAGTTCCCTGGCTTTCCATCGCAGCCTTTGTTAATTAATTGGAAAAAAATACATATTCTTGTTATAGTCGTACAGCATGGAAACAAACCCTTCAGCTGGTACCAACCATAATCTCAAACTAAACTCATTCCAGCTGCAACGTTGCTGGCCCATATCCCTCCAAACCTTTCCGATTCACGTACTTATCCAAATGTTGTTTAAATGTTGTTATTGTACCCACATCCACCCCTTCCTCATGAAGTTCATTCCACACTCAAACCACCCTCTGTGTAACAATTTGCCCCTCAAGTCATTTTTTTTAATCTCTCTCCTCTAACCTTATAAAATGTTGCCCATTCTCTTCAGACCTACCCATCATGAGGAAAAGGCAATTGCCATTAACTCTATCTATATCTCTTTTTTAAATTAAACTTCCTTACGATCATCTCTTAACCTCAAGGCTCCAGTGAAAAATGATTCAGTCAACCCAGCCATTTTAAATAACTCAGGCCCTCCATATCTAGGAACGTCGTCGTAAATCTCTTCTGAACTGCAAGCAGCTTAATAATATCCTTCCTATAACTGGGTGACCAGAACTGGATGGAGTATTGCTGAAGAGGTCTCACAAATGTCTGTACAATCTCAACATGACGTCCCAAATCCTACACGCAGTGCACTGAGCAATAGTCCAGAATGCCAAACACTGTCTAATCCATCCTGTGATGCAAACTTCAAGAAATATGTACCTGAACGAGGAGGTCCCTCTGCTCTAAAACACTAACCGTAGCCCTAACATTAATTGCAAAACCACTACACCATTGTTCGTTTTACCAAATGCTTTACCTCCCATTTATTCAGATTGCGTTCCATCTACAATTTTTCAGCCCATTCCCCAATTTCATAAAGATTCCTTTGTAATCTTAGCAAATAACCTTCACTGTCCATGACGCCACCCTCCATGACTGTCAATGGTACGCACATCGTTGCTAGGGGCTCCACAATTTCTTCCTCAGCATCCCATAGTGTTCTGGCGCTTAATCAGGGTCCTGGGGCCCTTCATACCTTTGTGTTTCAAAACCTCCAGCACCATCTCTTCTGCAATATGCACTTTTTTTCAAGTCATAGAGATGTACAGCTTAGAAACAGACCCTTCGGTCCAACTAATCAACGCTGACCAGAAGATCAAAATAAATCCATCCCACTTACCATCATTTGGCTCATGTACCTCTAAACCCTTACTATTCATATACCCATCCAGATACCTTTTAAATGTTGTCATAGTACCAATCTCTGTTACTTTCTCTCTCTTAGCTCATTCCATACACAAATCACCATGTGCATGAAAAAGCTATCCCTTCCGTCCCTCTAACCTTAATCATATGGCGTCTAGTTTTGGACTCCCTAATCCCTGGGAACGAACATGAATGTTACCCAATCCATACCCCTCATGTTTATATAAACCTCTGTAAGATCACCCCTCAGTTTCCGATGCTCCAGGGAAAATAATCACAGCGTATTCAGCAACAAACCTGGCAACATCTTGTAAACCTTTTCTGACCACTTTCAAGTTTCAGACGACAGTTTTGAATCCATATAGTATTATTAGTGTGTGGGGTATTGCATAGGTGACAGAGAATGTGAGGAAGAAAGTTACTGAATTCAACAGTGAGATCGATAGTGCCTGAGCCTTATCTGGAAATAGAGCGTGAACCTTGTTCGGGGGTAGGTGCTATAACAGATATAGAGTGAGTGTGAGCGAGCAGAGAGTATACGGTAACTCATCCTGACAGAGCGGGGAGAATATCGATGCTTATCCTGTATTGCAGGACATTTCTTCAGATCATCTCAGCGTTGAGGTGAGGCTCCCGGAATATCTTGTCCAAATCTGTCACGAATAATGACACAGACCTTTCCCTCATCTTCCACAGAATCAGTTTTGGTAGAGCTTACAGATAGCAAGGAGAAGCAAATATTGCTGTGTTATATATCAAAACCAAAACGCTAGCAGAAAATTTCAGCATCATATGCTCCGAAAATTAGATAGGCAAGTATTGTGGACACTGCAATCCTATTGAATGGTCTCAAGTTGCATCTAAACTGCATTAACTATGTGACTGCTCATGTTGTAAAAAATAAATTCTGTTGAAGAGTATGTTGTGAAGCAAACTAGAGAGCAGGTTATTTTGGATTAGGTATTGTGTGGTCAGAATGACGAAATAATAACATTGTACTGAAGCAGCTTTTAAGGAATGATAACATTAATAAGGTGTGGCATATGCGTACAATATAAAATGCGTGAACTCTCTAGTTTAACATCATAGAAGAGTGGAGGGTAAAGGGTCAAGGCAGCTCCAGTGAATTGGGAAAGTACAATGTAAAATTCAGCGGGAGACAAGCAATGGTTATTTGAGTCATAGAGTCCGACAGCACCGAGACAGGCCCTTTAGCCCAAACTGTCCATTCAGACAAAAATGTCCATCCACGCTAACCACATTTCCCTGCCATTGCCCCGTATCCTTCTAATCCTTTCCTATCCGTATATTGTCCAAATGCCTTTTAAATGTAGTTAATGTATCCGCCTCAATCACTTTTCCTGATAGTTCGTTCCATATGTGTACCAGCCCCTGTGTGTAAAAAGGTTCTTCCTCAGGTTCCCTTTTATTCTTTCTCCTCTGACCTGAAACTGATGCTCTCTAGTTTGTGACTGCCCAACTCTGGGGAAAAAAGACAGGGTACATTCACTCTATCCATGCCTGTCATGATCTTACAAACTTCAATATGATCCTCCCTCAGTCTCAACACAAAAGTAAAAAGTCCTAGCTTGTCCAACCTCTCCCTATAACTCAGTCCATTGAGTCCTTGGCAACATCCTTATAATTTTTTCTACATTCTTTCCAGTTTATAAACATCCTTCCTAAAGCAAAGTGAACAAAACTGAACATAACACTACCAATATGGCCTGAGCAACGTCCTGTGTAACTGCAATGTAACTCCCTAATTTCGTTACTCAGTGAAGTACACTGATTAAAGCCAGTGCGCCAAAAGCTTTCTTCACTGCACTGTATACCACTGAATCAACTTTTAGAGATCTATGAACCGGAATTCCAAGGTTCCCCTGTTCCACTACACTCCTTAGGACCCAACCATTCGCCATGAAACTGCAAACTTGATTTGACTTTCTTAAAGGAGAAAGTGAGGACTGCAGATGCTGGAGATCAGAGCTGAAAATGTGTTGCTGGAAAAGCGCAGCAGGTCAGGCAGCATTCAAAGAAACAGGAGAATCGACGTTTCGGGCATCAGCCCATCTTCAGGAAGAAGGGATTATGCCCGAAACGTCGATTCTCCTGTTCCTTGGATGCTGCCTGACCTGCTGCGCTTTTCCAGCAACACATTTTCAGCTTTGACTTTCTAAAATGCAAGAACTTTTCTGATCAATAGTAAAATCCATTTGCAAATTATCAAGGCGACTTCCCCAGCTTATCAAAGTACTTCTGTAATTTCTGAAATTTATGATAACCTTCCTCACTCTCCGTGATGCCGCCTATTTTCGTGTTGTCTTCAAACTTATAAATCATGCCTGTACATTCTCAACTAAATCACCGATATATGTAATATGCAGTGGTCCCAGCACCAACCCCTGAGGCAATCCACCAGTCACAGGCCTCCCGTCTGACCAGCATTCTTCCAGTATTACCCTCTGCTTCCTACCATCAAGCCAATTGTGTACCTAATTTACCAGCTTCCTCTCAATTCCATGTGATCTAGCCTTCCAGAGCAGCAGAAAATGTGGAACCTTACTGAAGGCCTTACTGGAATCCATATAGACTACTTATACCACCCTTCCCTACTCAACGATGCTGGTCACTTTATCAAAGAACTCTAACACATTTACGAGTCATGATCTCCCATGCACAAAGCCGTGCTGAATTTGATGAAGGGCTTTTGCCGAAACATCGATTTTCCTGCTCCTCGGATGTTGCCTGACCTGGTCTGCTTTTCCAGAACCATTCTAATCTTACACCGGACCACAGCCTGTCTTTCCAAATGCAGGTATATTCAATCTCAGTGAATCTTCTCAAGTAACCTACCCACTAGATTTTATGTTTTTCTGGTCTTTAGTTCCCAGGTATATCATTGTAGTCATTATTGAATATCGGTTCAGCAAACGGTACTCTCCAGTCGTCCAGGACCTCAATTGTTGGCCAGCAATGATGGAAAAGAGCCAAGCAGAGCTCCCGCAATTTCTTCTCTCTCCTCCTATCCTCCTGCAGTGTTCCTGAATGTACCTGGTCAGGACAAGGAATTTTAGAAATGCCGCAAAGTCTGAGAAATACGTCTATTTATTTCAGGTACAAACACGAAAGAGTGAGAAAGTGACTCAATAATGGTTAACATAACAAATTAGAAAATATATTAATCATAGGAAGTGACTTCAGAAGAATTCCAGATATTCTAGAAAGCTGAGAATTCTCAGAAATGAACGATCCAGGAAAGGAAGGCCATGAAACTGATAAGGAAATCAAAAGAGAACATGCACGCTATCAAACAGGAACACAAAGACTGCATCAGTCTACGATCTATAATTCAAAGGAAACAAAATAAAAGAAAGGTCAAATGCGGAATCATTTTTTCGGGAGAGGAGAGGTCATTGTTGAGAACAGGAAAATTACCAAGAAAAGAAACAGTTACTTTGCATCTGACTTCATGGAGGAAGATCCAGAAAATCCCCAGGAATACTAAGTGATCATATCAGAGTTCAGCAGCGAACGACATAAAGTCAATTCATGTCAGTAATAAGGTAATATTTGAACATGTAGCTGGATTGAGCATTGCTAAGTCTGATGAAACAGATGTACTTCCGATCAAAATGTCAGAAATAAATCACCAATAGTAGGGATAATTGCACTGTCGATGACTTTGTTTTACTTTCCTGTACATTCTGCAGAGACCAGAAACTATTGTGGATAAACGTGATGCAACCATTATCGATGAATGGAAGGGATCCAAACAGGTACAAAGGGAAACAGACATAGTGTGAAAACTGCAGACGAATTAACTTGACATCTGTAGGGAAACTGTTAGAATCCATTGCACAGGATGATGTTTTTGATATCTGGAAATTAACAGCAACAATGGAGATAATCAGCATGCATTTCTGATAGCGAAATCATACTTGATAAACTTCGGAATCGTTTGAAGTTGTTTTTTACAGAACAGATAATCGGGAACCAGTGGAAGTGGTATATATTGGATTTTCGGATGGGTTTCTATGCGAACTCAGTGAGTTCATAAGTGCAATGAATGTGAAGAGTATTTGCAGGAATATATGTAATTGGAAAGATAAAGATTGATTTGCCTTTATTTAAGAGAGTCAGAACATTGATGTAAAGACATGTTGAAGCAGTTTCACAGCGTGTAGGTGGGACTGTTTCTGGAGTATTGTGTGCGGTTTTGGTGACCGAATCTCAGAAAGGATATACTGACCACAAAGAAAGTGCAATGGACATTCTTCAGGTTAATCCCTCAGAGGGTGAGATTGCCTGATGAGGAAACTCGGCCTGTGTTCTCTAGAGATTCAAAGAATGAGAGTTGGGTCACAATGAAATTTAGAAAATTCACAAAACATCTGAAAAGTTGGAAATTAACAACACCTCCCTCGCTGTCTATTCCACATTCAAGGCAAATTATGGCAGGATCTGGGACAGGCCAGTTAAGACTGCAATAAGGAGGAAATTCATCACTTGGAGGGGACTGACTAACATGGGGGCATGGAAACCTACTGGCAGGCAAGATTAGGGAGAATGTCCAGATATTCTACACGTGTCTCCAGCGGAACAAAATAATCAGGGAACAGGTAGGACTCATTCGTGACTTGCGAAGTTGCATCTAAATCAACTTTAGTGGTAGGAGACAGAGGGTGGTGGTAGAAGGCTGTTTGTGTGATTGAGGCTCATGTCCAATGGTGTACCACAGGGATCAGTGCTCTGTCTCTTATTATTTCTGATTCGGAGATGTTGGTGTTGGACTGTGGTGGACAAAGCTAATAATTGCATGACACCAGGTTATAGTCCAAAAGGTTTATTCGGCAGCACGAGCTTTCGAAGGCTTCATCAAAGCGCACAACCACTTGGTGAAGAAGCAGCGCTTTGAAAGCTCGTGCCTCCAAATAAACCTGTTGGATTACAAGCTGATGTTTTGTGATTTTAAACCTTTTCATAAATGATGCAGCTGTCAATATGGACGAGGGGTGGGGGATGTCATAAGTAAGTTTGTGATTGATACGAAGATTGGCCGGGTGGTTGATGGTGAAGAGGAAGATACGGATGGAATGGTCAGATGGGTGGATCAATGGCAGATGGAATGTAACCCTGATAAATATGAGGTGATGCACTTTGCATGAATGAACCAGACAGGGGAGGACTCAATGAATGACAGCACACTAGGAAGCTCAGGGGGTACTTCTCTACACATCCCTGAATGTGACTGAACAGGTTATTGCACAATTTGGGAAAGCATAGGGGAGCGTAAACACAACCTTTATACATCGAAGCATAGATTATAAGAGCTATGCGGAGCTTTGTTTAGGCCAAGATGGAATACTGTGTATAATTATGGGAGCAACAATACAGGAAGGATGTCATTGTACTGGAGGGGGTGTAGAGGAGATTCACCAGGATGTTCCCTGGGATGGAGTATATCAGCTATGGAGAGAGGCTGGATAAGCTCGGGTTGTTTACCTTGGAGCAGAGAAGGCTGAGGTGTCCCTGAATCAGACGGATAAGCTTACGAGGGACATGGACAGGGTGGATAGAGAGGAGCTGTTCCTTTTAGTCAAATGGCCACACGTTTAAAGTGAAGGGTTTGAGGGTGTGAGGATTTGAGGACTGTTTTTCATCCAGAGTGTGTTGGGGTCTGGAATGCATGTCTTGAAAGGGAGTTGTCATGGCAACCGCAAAACCTTTACAAAATGCATGCTTGTGCAGTTGAAATGCCATAAGATTCACAGCTATAGGTCTTGTGTCGGAAAATGGGCCTAATGCAGACCGTGCTGTATTTCTGATGGTAAAGAAACTGTGCTTCTGTTATTGTATGGATGTGGGAGGTCAATCATCGAGTAGCTTAAGATAGAAATTGATGAGTTTCTGAAGAATACCTTATCAATGTATATAAATGTGAACTTGTAATATCTTCTGAAAATATGTCAATGGCAAAATTAAGAGAAAAATTTTCAGCTTTCTTACAGTCTGAAACCAGATAATTGAGGACAGGGAAATAGCAGAACTATGGAATAAATACTTCAGTTATGCCTTCACAGAAGAAGAAAAAAACAAAGAAAATTTCCTAGAAATACTAGAGAACCTTAGTCCGGAGAGAAAAAGGAAGTAGCAACTAAATTAGCAACTGAACAGTTTTAGAGAAAAATATTGGACTGAAATTAATGGGCATAGACAAAGTCAACAGAGATTTATGAAATGGGAATCACATTAAGGAATGTGGCTTTAATACGATTGACATCTCAGAAAGATTTTTGATAACGCCCCAAGCCTTTTGTGCAAATTGGAATCCTGTGCGACTGGGGCTAATATATGGTCGTGGTTTTAGAATCGGAGAGCTGGCAGGAAACAGTGAGGAAGAATAAAACCCTTTTTTTTAATGGAAGGCTTAGGCGATATAACAAGGATCGAGATTTGACATCAATCTATTCCCAATATACATCATATCTTTGGTTGATGAGATCAAATACAATATCCCCAAGTCTGCTGACAGTACTAAACGGTGTCAGCTTGTGAGTGGATGAGGAGGATGTAAAAAAGACTCCAAGGTGATTGAGACAAGTGGAGAGACTGGGCAAATACGTGGTAGATGGAAAGCAATGGGAGAGATGAGATGTTGTGTACTTTGATGGGAACAATAGAATGGCAGCCTATCATTTGCAAAGGGAGTGGTTGAAAAATGTTGCTCTCTAAATGAACTTTAGCTGCATTTTTGTTTTATTTCTGCGCAGCCCTCCGAGTCCATGTAAGGCAGTGAGTTCTGAATCCAGGAGTCAATACTGGGAATGGCATTGGCACGCTGACCGGTGTATATACACCCAGCAAGTGGCCTATTGTAACATTGAAAACGATCTGTATCTTCATGTACGCCAGTCAGTGGAAGTAATATTGCAGGAGCAGAAAGCAGGTAGGCAGATGAATGTGTATTCACCTTCATTTCAGGGGGATTTGAATACAGGAGTAAGGGTGTCTTACTGCAGCTGTACAGGGCCTTAGTGGGACTCCATCTCGAACATTGTGCAGTGTTGTTTGTAGTTTTGGTCTCCTTGCCTAGTAAAGGACAAACCTGACATTGAGGGAGAGCAGTGCAGGATGACCAGACTGATCTCTGGGAGGACACGTCTGTTGAGGGACCAGAGTTTTGGGGTGACTGGGCCTGTATTTCATAGGGATAAGGAAAATGAGTGGAGATATCATTGAAATATATCAAACTCTGACCGTGTGAGACAGATTGGAAGCAGGGATGATCATTCACATTATAGAAAACAGTCAAATCGTATTTAATACCCAAGCGTTATCAAAGAACTGTGTGTATATAGAATAGAGGCGCAAACTTGATGGGCCGAAAGCAATACATTAATTCTCGGTTTATATTTCACAATGTTTAAACGTATTATGATATATGAACATTGTATGGGGAAAACTGCATTGAGGAGATGTTCGGCCATGAACTAGCATGGGGAAAGCTCAATGCATTGAATGACCTCCTCCTTTCCCGATGTTTCTATGCAGTCTGTGGGAGCGCTCTGTCAATGTTGTCACAAGCTCTCAGATGTTTGGAAGGAGGCCTTTGCAGGGTCGACAGGACTATGTTTCCCACTCCTTTTTCTGATAACGAGGCTGGTGCCGGCTGTTCTCTCCGGGTTTATCCTTTAAGACCTCAGAGCTGTTTGATACGATTGAGTGTCTTACTTGGCCGATTCAGAGACCATTGATAAAGTTGATCATATGTCTGTGTGTCTGGAGTCACTTTTAGGCCAGACTAGGAAAGCACGGGAGATTCACTTCCTGAAAGTACATTGGGAAAGGAGATCGAATTTTAAAATTAACTTTGGACACAAGATCACTATTACTGACACCAGATTTTAGGTCTCGATATTTTATTAACTATTTTTAACTTCCACCAGCTGCCAGAGCATTATCCTGGTCTGGGTTCGTAATCCAATGATATGTCCACAACAGCACTATCTCCACATGGGGACCTATCGGAATCCACACTGACCTGATTATTTCTGTGCTACTTGACAGCTCTGTCAAAAAGAATTCCCACCAATTTGATTATCGTGATGGGACTGAGGGGGTGGTAATTTGTCACTTCGGGGACTGGACATAGCTGAGTAATTTTCCACATTGGCAGGGAAATGTGAGAGTTGGAGCTAGAATGAAACAGCTTCCCCAGGGACACGGCTTGTTGTGCAGCACAAGTCTTCAGTCCTATTGCAGGAATGGTGTCAGGGTCCATTGCTTTTGTCAAATCTACAGTGTTCAGCTGTTTCTTCATGTCACGTCCAGCAATTGGAATTGTTGGAAGACTGGCATCTGTGAGTATGTGGGCATCATGATGAGTGTGAGTTGGATCATCCACTCAACACCTCTGGCTGAGTACAGTGCAGACATCAAACACGACTTTTTTTTCACTGGTGTACACAGCTGTTCGGATATTTAGGATGAGGATATTGGTGGAGTCCTCTCCTCCAGTAAAGTGTTTAATAGTCCACCAACATTTATGGTTGGATATAGCAGGACGACAGAGGTTAGATCCAATCTGTTAGTCTTGGGATCATTTCCCCCTCTCTATCAGAAGTTAATTCTGCTGCTTGGAATGCAACCAGTCACGTGTGCTGGCTTTAATGGGTTGGCAACAGGTTGAGGTGCTCGTGATTCCGACGTTGGCATCAGCCCCTACTCAGTGACCTAACCTGGTTTATGATGTGGCAACACTTCCATTTTCATAATCTCATTCTGATGAACCTGGGGAATTCTCTCCCACATAAGGCTGTGGAAGCCAGGACATTGAATAAAAATATGGATTTCTGGACATTAAAGGGATCAGGAGACAGCTGGAGTACAACTGTCAGAGGATCTCAGATGTAAAGAAGGATGTCTCTGCAGTCTCAACAGGACTGTGTTTCCCATTCCCTTTTCCGATACTGAGTTTTCTGTCGGTTTTTCCCTTCAAAGCCTCGGAGCAGTTTGATACATTTGAGTGTCTTGCTTGTCTGTTTTAGAGACCATTGAAGAGTTTATCACAAGTCGTGTGCCTGGAGTCACTTTTAGGCCAGACCAGGAAAGCACGGGGGATTCACTTCTTGAAAGTCCATTGGAGCAGGAGATCGATGTTTACAATCAACATTGGCTTCAAGGTCACTGTTACTGACACCAGATTTTAATTCTTGATATTTTATTAATTGATTTAATCCACCAGCTGCCACAGCATCAACCTGGTCTGAATTAGTAATCCAGTGACATTTCCACAACAGCACCATCTCCACATGGGGACCAATCAGATACCACACTAAGCAGGTTATTTCTGTGCTGCTTGACAGCTCTGTTAGAAAAAAAAAACAGCCACTAATTTGACTTTTGTGAAGACACTGATGGTGTGATAATTAGGCAGATTGTAACTCTTTCTCTCTTTGAGAATTGGACGTAGCTGAGTAATTTTCCGCATTCCCAGAGAGATGTCAGACTTGTCAGCTTGGTGGAAATGGTCGACTGAGGGATTATCCCAGTCAAAAAGTTACAGATTGTGTATGAATATAATTCTGTTTCAGCTGCTGCTACTGCTGTGGTGTACAGCACCACAACAATGCCAAGAATTCTGTATTTAAGAAAGTTCAGCGAGTTGTATCATTGAAAGTATTTACAGTGGAGTTTTGACTTGGAAAATAATTGAGTGCAATGAAGAATTAGTGATGAAAGAGGAGATCTCGAGTCAGAGACTCTTAGAGTCATACAACATGCAAACAGACCCTTTGGGCCAACTCATCCATGCTCACCAGGTTTCCTAAACTTCCAAACCTTTCATATTCATCTACACATCAGATTGTCTTTCAATTGTTGTAATTGCACTCACCAATACCTCTTCCTCTGACAGATTGCTACATATATACACCAATCTCTGTGAGAAACAGCTGCCCTTAGATATCTTTAAAATCTCTTCCCTCTCACCTTAAACTTATCCTCTCTGATTTTCGGCACCCCCACCCTGGGCAAAAGACCTTGTCTATTTATCCTATCCATGTCACTCTTGATTTTGTAAACCTCTGTAAGGTCACCCCTCAGCCTCCTACGCAAAAGGAACAAAATTCCTGCCTCTCCATGTATCTCAAATCCTCCCGTCTCCGTCACATCATTTTAAATACTTTGTCCCTTTTCCAGGTTATAACCTCCTTCGTAAAGCAGGGAGACAATAATTGTACTCAGTACTCCAAATGTGGCCTTGTACAGCCACAACATGATGTCCCAATTTCTGTACTCAATGTTCTGACTGATGTAGGTAAGTGTGCCTAATGCCTTCTTCACAACAGTGTCTATCTGCGACTCCACTTTCAAGGAACCATGTACCTGCACCCTGGGTCTCTCTGTTCGAATACAATTCCCAATGCCCTACCGTTAACTGTATAAGTACTGCCCTAGTTTGTCTAACAAAATGCAACACCTCACAGTTATGTGCATGAAGCTCTACCTGCCAATCCTCAGCCAAATTTTCCAGTCGATCACGATCTCATTGTTCTCTAAGATAACCTTCTTTACTGTTCACTATTAACAGCAATTGTGTGGGGTTTACCTAAAAACTTACTCTCCATGGTTCCTATATTCTCATCTAAATCAATTACAAAAACAATGACCAGCAGCAGACTGTTCCTTGTGGCACACCACTGGTCACGAGCCTCCAATTTGGACAACACATCTCTCCCAGCATCATCTACCTCCTACTGCCAAGCCAATTTTGTGTCTAATTGGTAGCTCTCAGTGATCTCCTGTGATGTAACCTTTTGAACCAGGCTACCATGAGGAACATTGTTGGGCCTCACTGAGGTCCACATCGACAATGCATGCTGCTTTAACTTAATCTATCTTCCCGATCACCTCTTCAAAAACTGCAATCTAGTTAGTGAGACATGGATTCCCAGACAAAAAGCCATGCTGAATATCCCTAATCGGTCCTTGCCTTTCCAAATTCATGTAAATCCTGCCTCTCAAAATCTCCTACAAACACTCACCCACCCTTTACATGAAACTCACTGTTCTGTAGTACCCTCGGTTTCCCCTGCATACAAATTACAAATAATGTAAAAACATTAGCTGCTTCCTGTCCTCCAGCACTTCAACCATGGCTGTCAATGATACACATAAGAAAGTCAAGAGAACTGCAGATTTCGTAAACCGGAAATCTAAGACAGGAATGTGCTGGAAAAGGTCAACAGGTCTGGCAGCATCTTCGCAGAGAAATCAGAGTTAAAGTGTTACAACACAGGGTAACCCCAACCCCCACCCCCATCCCGCACGCTAATTTAAACTTGCAAGACAGAAAAGATATAGCCCGTGATGTAATCTGTAAAAATTCGGTAGGCCAAGAACCATCCTAAAGGTCAGTATTTAAAGTAAAAATTAGGAACTTTGTTTTTTAAAGTCTAACAGAGAATAATTACCTAACAACTATTTGCAACTCCTTTCTCTGACCTATCTTTTACTTTCCCTTCTACAATACTGGTCCGATAAATCCCCCAATTCAGATTTACCAAAGCAAACAAATTTCACAACCTGCCAGCTGTCAAATCTTCTCTTTGTATCTTCCTCTGTCTTCTTTTATTCTCCATACTGTTTCTGTTTCACAGGTCATTGATAAATATAGATGGATTTAAGAGAGCTATTCTCCGGGCAGTCTGCAGATGTTGGTGGCGTGGCAGTTCTCCCCGAACTGGTCAATTTCGTTTACAGCTTTATACCCCAAAACATTGCGTCATTTCATTTTTTTATAATATTGCCAAATGCCAAATTTAAATTCGATTGTAGTTAGCTTCTTGGGACAAAATTTAAAAGGATTGAACAAATTTGATTTTATTTTTTGTCTCATAGCAACCCAGGTACTGCCAGCTGCTGAACCAAATGTAACATTCTAGATTTTCCAGAACTCACTGTGCTTGTAAATTCTTCAACTCTCTTAAAGGTACAATACCCTTCGTACGTTCGTAACACCTTCCCTGTCAAAAAAGAAGCATCGTAATGAAAACACTGTCTCATTTGTTTTTCTATTCATTAAAGACATTACCATAACATACAGACAACTGAAATCTAAGATCACCTTAACTTTTCCCATATACCTATATTTTACATTGCATAAATACAAATCTCGTCTAAACTTTGACAGTTAAATCTGTGAGAACGCATCTGTGATTACATTCTTACGACATTCTACATGTCTATTTTTTAAACAAAAAGTCTGTAACTTAAGACTACAATGAAATAGTCTTTAAAGTGTTCAAAGAATGTAAGCAGATTGGGATCCGTGTACACAACGGTCTCCAACACGCTGTTTGTGAGTACACATTAAAATGTCATAAGGCTAGTGCCAAACTCAATAGTTCTTTCTCAATCACGGAACTTGTGCTCTGGTGGATGTTGAGTTTCTTTGAAAAGTACAATCCTATCTCACCATCCTATAGCAGTATAGCTCCAACTCCTATGTCACGAGTGTCGATGGCAACTTTGAAAGATTTTGAAATGTTCGGTATATCTAAAACTGGTTTGGTGGTCAATATTTCTTTTTAATGGTCGAATGCCTCTTGGTGTTGTTCTGTCCATCAAAACTTTGTGTTCTTTTTCAGCAAATTAGTTAATTGTGCCACTACACTGCTGACGTTTGGAACGAATTTCCGATAGAATCCGCTGACTCCTAAGAAGCAAAGCACCTTTTTATTCGAGGTTGGTCGTGGAAATTCCTGGGTAAATTTTGTCTTTGTGTTCCATGGGGTCAACTTTCCATGACCGATGTTTTGTCCCAAGAATATCACGTCAGTTTTTGTGAATTCAGTTTTGTTTAATTTTATCACCAGTTTTATTTCATGTATTCATTCAAACAGCTCCTCTAACGGTACTAAGTGATCTTTCCAGGATTTAGTAAAGATTACTACATCGTCCAAACGGATTGCACAGTTTATTATTCAGGCCACAACTCTGTTCATGTGTCTTTGGAATGTGTTGGGTGTGTTGTTCATTCCAAAGGGCATTACTTTTGAATTGATACAGTCCATTTGGCGTTTCAATTCAGAAAGTTCTTTACCTTCTCTGATAAAGGTACCTGCCAGAAACTACGCATCAAGTCAAACTTTGTGGTGTAACTGACTTATCCAACTTTCTCGATGCAGTCTTCCAATGTCGGTATTGGATATATGTCTGAATTTGTAACAGTGTTGACCTTCTAATAATCCAACCAAAATCATTGAGTCCCATCCGGTTTGGGAACGAAGATAATCGGCGAGCTCCACTCGCTCTGGCTTGGTTCGATGATGACCTAATTGAGCATAGCCTCCACCTCCTTCTGGAACTGTCTACTTTGAGAGGATTAAGCCGATAGGGGTGTTGATTTATCAGAATAGTATTCCATGCGTCTACTTCAGGAACAATGGCATTAGTCCTCCCCGTATGATTCTTATGTAAGCCCTCATATTGCAATAACAAACGTTTAAACTGCGTTCTATGCTCCTGAGGCAGATTGCTTATGAACCTATCCCACTGCTCAAGGACTTCTATATTTTAACATATTTTGAGTCACATCAAAATCCACAGCATTTGCAATTGATTCCTCACTCTGTGGTCCAGAAACTAGCACCTGTTTCTTCAATTCTTTCCCTCCTGTACTTTTCTGGAGGGGACAGTAATTTATAAGCCACAATAAGGGGTTTCTGAATGTGGGAATTGGTGACAGAGGTCCTACTTTCATTACTGCCTGTGGCCTACCTGCTATTTGGCATGTATGACACATATGCCAGAAGTTAACCATATCTTTGTGCATTCCAGGACAATAAAAATGTTTTTGTCCCTTAACCTGAGTCTTTTGTACCCCTCGGTACCTCCCATAGGTAGTTCACGTGCTACACGTAACACTTCCTATCTCTATGCTACCGGCAACACATTCTGGTGCACTTCACCACACTACTCCTCTGCACTGACCTGCCGTAGTCTCCATTTCCGTTTTAGGATTCCATATTTCTGATAATAATCCTCAGGAATAACTCTGCCTCACTTTCAGGTATGCATACACATATATATCTTTTACCATCTTGCTTGTCTGTTGCAAATCCCTTCACCTTTCAGGACTAAACATCATTATCTGACCCTCTGTTTGTTCATGTTTTCCCTACACCATTACGTCAAACAGGATGTCAGTTAACTGAACCTTAACTACTTCATCGTTGTCTTTAGTTTGTGCTTCCTGCTGTGACTTATGATAATGGGGTTTGGTCACTATACAGTCTGGAAAATACCAGTATATTTCTGTTTTAACTCCTCAGTTTCCTGGTATTCTTGGGCTTCTCCACAACAAGGGGTATCGCTCCCAACTTGGACCCTGCTAAATTATTCTCGAGAACAAACCGGATTCCTGGAGGTCACACTCTGTCAGTCACTCCCACGGTTACTTCCCCAGACTTCAGAAGGCACTCCAACCTCATCTTTTGGAGAGGAAAGCTTAATTTCTCTCCATCTATCCCACGAATTATAACACTCCCGGGAAACAGATCAGAAATACTGCAAAGTTGCTCATCTCTTACTATTAGAAACTGGTTAGATCCTGTATCTCTCAAAATTATAACTCATTCTCATTCTCCCCCTGTTCTTTCTGAGTAAATATTAGTCACAGATGCAAATTCCTTAGAGATCAGGTACTAACTCCATACCCAGCCCCTGCCTAGGCTGTGCAATTTCCTGCAGCTCTTCGGTTCTTGTTGGGGTTTCCTTTAAGACTTTCAGTAATGCCACTGGCTTACCTTCTCTTACCACATCTTTTCCCACAGTCCCTTTCTTAACGATCAGCACTGTGACCAAACAAATCCCTTCTTATGGCAGTGAAAACATCTTATCCCAATGCCCTTCTGAAACCACCGGCACTGTAGCTTTCTGTGCCCCACTCTATTAAGTAAAAGCACCTGAGGCCTCTTTGGCATCTTCTTTCACCTGTGGTAAACTCTTATTCTGTACTGTTTCTTTTACAGTGTAGCATCTCCACATCTCCCAAATGTGATCCTTCACAGGACGAAATTCTGGTTGGAAGCTTGTCTTATGCAGCAACATGTATTCATCTGCTAATTCAACTACCCTTCTCAATTTCTGAACATTTTGTTCCTCCACGTGAATTCTTATCATCTCTAGAAGTGAATTTTTCAATTCGTTCAGCAGAATAATCTCCATTAGAGCCTAATAGGTCATATCTATTTTTAAAGCAAGCATCCATCTATCAAAATGCCTATGTTTAATTATTTCAAACTCAACATAAGTCTGACCTGATTACTTCTGTATGTTTCTGTACTACTGTCTATATGATTCTGGTACCAATTCGTGAGCACTTAAAAGAGCTTGTTTGACGTCTTGAGAATCTCGTGACCCTCATCTGACAGCGGAGAAAATACAACACTCACCCTGCCTACCACTTTAATCCGAACTAGCATTACCCATAGATCCTCGGACCACTCCAAATGCCTAGCCAATATTTCAAATGAGATAAAGAAGGCATCAACATCTTTCTCATTAAAATGTTGCAGAGTTTTGACATAGTTAATTATAACACTACCATCTCTTTTAATCTCCATCTTTTTAATGTGACTTTGCTGACTAAATCGCAACTTCTCAAGTTCAAATTGTCTCTCTTTTTGGTCAGCTAAGAACCTTCTCCTTCTCTCTTTTCTCTCTCTCTCTGTTCTGTCTTGTTTTCTGTTTCTTCTCTCTCTCTCTTTCTCTCCCTTTGTTTATCTTTAAACTGTATTTTCCTCAATCGGAATTTACATTTTGGTTTTCTCACTCTACTGCACTTGTCTGTGTTTCTGACGCACCTTAGAATGTGAGAAGTTCCCGAACAATTTCAGCTTTACTTTTTCCTTGGTTAAAACCAAATCTAACTTCCTTGCTAATTCGAAAAGTTTGGCCTTTATCTTTCCTTCTAAGATTTCGTGGCAAATTTGAGAATCATCTTCAAACCCATCTTAACTTTTTTAACAGCCATTTCTCTCACTTTTAATTTAACAAACACAAGTCATCGGAATTAAACAAGTTGTCTCACTGATGTTTTATTTAACGATCTCAGACACGAACGTGCAAATGTTTACATATACTTTATTTTCCTTTCATCCCTCAAATCTATATAAATTTGCTCAAACCTCAGACTGGATCTGCTTAAACCTGTTCATAACGTGAACGAAAGCCCCCAAGCTGTTAGCACACAGAGTGAACCCCTCTCCTAATTTAAACCAGCCACACAGAAAAAAGTTCACCTCATACCATAATCTGTTAAATTTCGACATGCAAAGATCCATTTACAGAGGTCACAATTTAAAGTAAAATTAACAATTTTGTTATTTAAGTCCAGCAGTCCAATAAAACAAACAGCTGTTTAGAACTTCCTTCGGTTAAACATATCTTTAACATCCCACTCTACAATCCTGGTCCATAAAACAAAAAAAAAAGGTTTACAAATTAATAACACATTTCAAAACCAGTCCGCTTTGTCGATTCTCCGTTTATACTTTCCTCTGTAGAGCTTTATCTCGGTTGGCATTGATGTTCTGCTATGCAAACCTCTTATGGACAAGTGCCATTCAGAAAGACCTTCAACTCGCAATCTATCTTTCAGGATGTCCTTGGCAGTTCTCCCCATAAATGTTTAAAATGTCCAGTTTTATACCTCTAAACATCGGACCATTTCATTGATTTTGAAGTCATCAAGTATTTTAAACTCAATTTGATTTCAGTTTGTTGGGTCAAAATTTGAATTGGTTTTCGTTTCGTGACAACTCAGCTATTGATTTCACAGTCAAATGTTACATTTAACTTCTTTCAGAACACTTTGTGCCAGCTTCCAATCTCTCTTAAATGTAACATATATCTCTACACCTTCACAACAGTAACTTTTATCTGCCTTGCATAGCTTTCCATAAATTTGATCAACTTAGTAAGTTCACATGATAGTCTGTTCTGTTCCAAAAAGACCCATTTTCTCTCATCCTTCCTTTACCTAAATCCTTCTTTCCAGTTATCATTCCAATTACTGACATTGTTAGTGGTATTCTTTGACAAAGAATTACATTGTGTGTATGTGTGTGTGTGTGCTTGCGTGTGTGTGTCTATGTGTGTATGCATATGCATATATATGTGTGTATGTGTGTGTACGTTTTGTGAATAATTCTCTGTGATTGGACTGAGATGAAAGAATGCAATGTTATCACATTCCCATATGAAAGAGTAAATGTGCAACGTTTCCAAGCGTTCTGATATCAAAGCAATGGAAAAACCTCCTTTATTCATGGATTGGGAAAGTGAACAAAGTGTCCATAGACAGAACAGCAGTAACGTAATGAAGCTTTACAGGAATCATTGAACGACCAAGTAATTAGTTTTCTCTTGAGAGTTTAAATTCACCTTGTTTTTTTTTCAATTCTGTGTTGCATACGTTTTTATCAATATGCAATCAACATCGGTGACAAAACCAGAAGATGCTGGAACTGCTCAGTATTTCTGCCATTATCTCTTGTGAGAAAGCAGATCCAACATGATGTAGAGGAATGGGTCTGGATTGTTTGTGCTTTGCCAATAGTGGTCAGCGACGAGCCGCTTAGGTGCATTAGTCAGGGGTAAATGCAGAGTAACAGAGTAGAGGAAGGGGTCGGAATGGGTTACTCTTCAATGGGTCAGCGTGGACGTGCTGTTTGAAATGGCCTGTTTTCCCACCGTAGGCATTCTATGATTCTATGATTTCTTCATAAAAAGGGTGGTTGGCGTCAGGATCAAGAATGTCTCCGAGCATGTTCAGTGCATATTGAAGTGGGAGGGTAAACTGTATATCCAGTGATTAAAACACTTATGTAGCAAACTATTCTTTCCATTTGAAATTGCCGTGTCCACGTTCATCGAATGCATGTAGTGTGGAAGCAAGTCCTTGGAAGAGTAACCTGACCAGGCTCATTCTTCTAACACCCGCTATTGACCCCTCACTTTCGTGCTTAACCTACATATCTGTGAACACAATGAGAAGATTAGCAATTCACCTAATCTGCATATCTTTGAACTGTGGGATGAAACACATGCAGACTTGGGAAAATATGCAAACTCCATACAGAGATTCGCCTGAGGTTGGAGTCGAACCAGGCCCTAGAACTGTGAAAATGCAATGCTAATCCCTGACCCACAGAGCCACATCAGCAATCAGCATTCTGTTGCCCAAATGTAATAAGTTTCGTTGATTTGCTTTGCATTTCATTCTGTCTGGCAGAAAGCGTGATGGTGATGGAGGAAATATCATTGTATTCCGCTCAAATCTCCACAACCACTGCTCCCATTCCTTTCTGTCTCATAACTAATGTTATTTTCATTCTGCCCCTGGCTAATTAATCCAGGGATTTTAATGAACAAGGTCTTTGTACATTCCATATTTTTGTCCCCTCTGTCTCTCTTCCCTGAGTGTGGTCATCTTCTTTAATTAATTAAAGCGACATGGGTGTAACTGGCTGGACCAGTATATACTTCCCTTCCCGGTTGCCCATGAAAAGGTGTTTTTGAGCGGCCTTCTTGAACTATAGCAGTTCACATGCTCGAGGCTGTCAGTGCTTAGATCTGTCTGGTTTCATTTCTTTGAGACGTTGTAGTGATATAACTGAATGGCTGACTTGGCCATTTCAGAAGGGCAGTTGAGAGTCAATCACATTGCTTTGGGTCTGGTGTCACATGTGGGCCTCACCACGTGAAGATAACAGATTTACTTCACGGAGGACACAAGTGGTCTATGTGTTTGTTTTTTATTTAACAATTGACAATCTTTCATTAGATTGTTAACTCAAATACTCCATTGAATTCAAATTCCACAATCTGATGAGGCGGGATTCAAGTCCAGGTTTGAGTCATTAGCTGGGCCCCGAGATTAATCATCTGGAGATAATAGCACGAGACCATTGTATTCCCAGCACCTACACTGGTAATGGTAGTGTTGCTGTTATTGTGACTGAGGTACAGAAAGTTTTTTCAGTAACATTGTCAACTACTTCCATGGAGAACAGAACCAGTAGTATTTCAGCTCACGGGGACTGTGCAGAGCTGCAATGGTTTTTTTCAGCCAGGAATAGAAACTGAGGAGACAAAGCCATTTCTTAACGCTGAGTGGGTGTGACATGTATACAGAGATTTGACTTGGACCCGTCACTGGAAAGTGAGAGGAGGTTCTCTGGATTGTTTACTTGGCTTTGTGTTATCAACTACTACCATGACTTATGGAAATCTGTGGGTCTGGTGGCCCCACTCTGGACAAGGTTTGAACACTGCATTTTGGAGAGAGTCTGGGTCTGCAGAGGCTGCATAGGAAGTAGCAGGACACTACACTATCCTTTCTGAGATTTCCACAAATATTTCCCAATGTTGAATGGTTTCCATGTACAAAGTGTGAAGCCACTTAATTTCAACAATGAGGAGGTCACAGAAACCTCCTCCAGCATAACCTGTAGTCTCACGCCAGGGAGAGGACTGTACTCAAAATGCCCACCAACTATTTTGATTCTGGAACTTTCCTGGCAGGAGTGGGTGAAGCATCCATTTTGCCAGAGTGCGATCCACTCTTGTACTCACAAGGTGACAGAGGTCATCTCCGACTGGTGAGGTGTCTCCACAGAGGAAGGAAGAGAAAATCTTCCCGAAATGTCAGGGAGCATGGTGACTGGCGAAAAGGTGTAACGGCAAGAAGTTAGAAATATTAAAGAGGAAGTACTGGGGAAAAAAAACAAAGCTCATTGTATTGAATGTTGGTACGTTAAATGAGTTATGAATTGAAAGGGTTATAGAGTTAGGGCTGCAGAGTTGTGCTTGCCGTGTAGCTCTTTCGGGTGCAGGTAAAGAATGGCCTGATTCTGTACAGTCAATTCCTTAAATCTTTGAGGGAGGGCAAAGTTTGTCAAAGCTTTTTGTGTTATGGAAAGGATACGACAGACTTGGAAGTACCTACTGCGACCAAAAATATTTAAAACAGGAGAGAGAGGGAAATCAGAGGACCAACTGATGAACAAACCGATCTCAGATGTGAGGGAAAATATTAGATTGTTGTTTTAGGAAGTCATAATAACTAGAACTTTGGAGAATAATGATATGATTTGCAGAGTCAGCCTAGATTTTGAAAATGTGAAATCGTTTTTGATAAATCATTTAGAGTTTGTGGAGAATGTTGATTGTGACATCGACAAATGAGAGCCAATTGGAACAGTGTATTTGAATTTTCAGGAGGCTTTTGACAGGCATGTGAAGAACGTTAAAGTCCTTGTGTAAGGGGTGAATATACTACATGGATTGAGAATTGGATAATGGGGAGATAACAGAGAGTAAGATTCTGCTCTGGACTAAAGGTCATTGCTCATCGGGTAGCCCATGTATCAGTGCTTGGAGCACAGCTGCTCACAAGGCAAAGAAATGAATTGAACGTGAGCAACAAATACAGTCCTTTTCATTTTGAATTTATTAGAAGATGAGAGATTGGGAACTGCAGTTATCACTTATACAATTCACATTAGCCAGCAAGTAATCAGGCCAGTAAAAGGTATGTTGTCCTTCATTACAAAATGATTCAAGTGTTGAAGTAAATTTATATTCCTGCAGTTGTACAGTGTTGATTGGATAGTAGTTAGGCCACTGAGTACAGATTCTCTCTCCCTTATAAGGAATTATTTCATTGCGACTGAGATAGTGCAAAATACTTTCACCAGACTTATTCCTGGGATGATGGTACCGTGAGGAAAGTGTCAGGAAAATGAATGTTTAATCTGTGGCGCTTTTACATTTAAACTTGAAGATTAGGTACGACACTCATATTGTCAAGAAAAAGACAGTGGTCAGGTAAAACATTACATTTTTCTATGATATTTGACTCCCAATAGTTCACAGACCTGCCCGGAGCCCCCATGTTGGTTGAGAGGCAGCTCCAGGCTCTGAATGAACTCTCATTGTCTCAATATGCAGTTGGTGTATGAACCTGCATTGTTCACAAATCAGTCAGCAGCCACAACACCTTATTCCTGAAAGAAAGAGTTAGGCATTCCTACCAGTTTCTAATCTTCATTGAAACACCACTCTGCTTTCTGGGAGACCGAAACTATTTCATTGAGACTTGGCACGAACCATCCACTTTCCCTTCTCACATTCTGGAAAGCAAGTTAAAGTAACACGTGTACCACTCGCAATGGATCCAGGAGGAACAACAGAGAGCAGTTTATCTGTGTAGTCTCTGCTTCGCTGTTTGTCATGTTGGGGCATGAATGACATCTTACTATTTTGATATAATTGACTTAACAGGTTGACTGCCCTCTTCCTGGTCACATGGAAGAGACTCAAAGACCTGATTTGGCAACTCCTGGTTCCTGTTTAACACCTCGATGTGCTGACGACACTCCTTCCCTCCTTGTGTAATAGGCAGGAGGGACTAAATGGGCTATGTCTGTTCTTGCCAAATAGTTTCAGTGGGTTGAATACATTCCGTTGCAAACAGCTTGAGATGCTGAATGAGCTCCTCTTATTTACCTGTGGGAAAGAGAAATTTCTAGTTGGACTGTTACAAGAATGTTATCTTCAATTAAGCAAGACAGTTTAGATACTATCCAGGTCTTGCTGCACATGGACACGGATTGCTTCAGCAGTGGACGGGTGACAAATTATTTAGTACAATCTTCAGTGAACACCTCCCACTTCTGACTGTATGATGTGGGAAAGACGTTGAAGCAACTGAAGAAAGCTATCTTGTGGATGCGCCCTGAGATGTCCTGGACAGAGATGATTGATCCTCACCAACCACGAATACCTTCCCTTGTCCTCTGAATGCATCTAACCACGATTCATTCCTATTGCATTCAATTTTGTTCGGGTTCCTTGAGATCATGCCTTAATATCTGGGCCAATCACTCTTACCATGTACATGTTCATGTGAATAGCTCACGGTGTCTTTGTGAGTAGCGTTTCCTTCTCACAGAGGGCAGTGACTGTCGGGACTTCTGTATTCCAGAGAGGTCGGGGAGGTGGATCACTAAGATATTTAGAAGGGGGCACAATGGATGTATGAGGCATCAGAATGTTGAGGGCTGCAGTGATTGAGCATAAAGGAAGAGTTGAGAATTTTGCAGATTAGCTATGATCATATTGAAGGGAAAGACAGGCCAGAAGGGCTGAATGACCTATTCGTGTATCTGACGTTCTCTCGTTTTTTTATTGGAAAGTTATTTTCCTGAAAATTCTGTTATTGGATGTTGCAATCAGGGAGAACAGAGGATTTTGTGGGCCATCTCTGGGTGAGGTATGGGCGCTGTATTTACAGTGAATCTGAATCGGCAACATGACCAAGAAATGAAGACAGTTCTGTAAAGACAGACGAGTGAGATGTTTCACACAGTCACCTACCCTTTCTTTTCTCAAGAATATTTTCCAACGCCATGTCAAAAAGTGTGTGACAGTCTTCATCTGCTGAATAGTAAATGGGTCCGACTGTTCCTGTCCAGCAGGTTTGAGAGGTTCAATCGAACATAGGAACAAGGGACTGAGGAGAAGGGCTGGTCATTAGCCTTTTGGAGCCTTCTCTACCAGGCAATAAGATTGTGGCTGATCTGGTTGTGGCTTCAGCCTCACTTTCCTTTCTGTAGTTCATTGTGCTTTATCATCCAATATCGAAGTAGCATGGCTTTCAATAAATGCAAACACACAGGCAGCACAAACGTCTGGGGAAGACCATTTCCACTCAAACAGCCCTTTTTCAATTTCTCCTCATCCCTGTTCAGACTGGGGCTGGAGAGGTCTCTGTTTCATTTTCTAGTCCCTCTCCTCCATTGGTCATGACACATTTTAAATGTGACTAGGTTGGTGATATAATCAATGATGTAGTTCTCAGACTAGGTCAGGTTCTTTGTTCGGGACAGTCAGATAGATAGCTTAAATTTGGAAAAGTAATTTACCAAAGTAAACTAACTCAACCTAATGGAAAAATACATGACAAACAGTGTGGACAAATATGTACATTTATATTTATCTTTCAATGTATACTGAGACGCAGTTTGTATATACAGAAACACACACATACTCAGACACATACACCAAGACACTCACAGTGTCACACACACAATTGCACACAGACACACACACACACACATGCATGAAGACAAATAGAAAAAATCTCTACCGAATATCAGCTTGAAAGAGATTTTCGTAGCAAAAGTTAAATTCAAGACAAAAGGAAATATTAAATTGTATTCTGCATCTGAGGTCATTCTGTTCACACACGCTGTTGTCAATCGGATACCTTCCTGGAACATTTGGATTTGGCTGAATTCCCTTTGCTTCTGGAAGTGTGGATATTCCAATGAATCCTCAACAAGAATCCTTTACAAGAGCGAAAAATGCCTGATGAGTTTTCCCCTCTCATACTTTGCTGTGAGAAGGAACAAGGAAACAAAAGAAACAATAAGTCTCTTGCAGGTTGCATCTTCTCCATCTTTTAAATGAAATATACAATAATGTTATCTGACCACCTAATTGGACCAAATGAAGCCTCCTTGAATATGATCTGGATTGTATGACTCCATCCCTGTTCCCTGATTCATGTAGGAGCAGTTTATAAGATATAATTTGAAGATGCGTTTGTATGTGTCCTCATAATTTTGACCAATAAATTCATGTCTTTGGGCTATCTGTGTTAAAATGAATACATTGTTCTCTTAAATTTGAATCTTTTGTTCTAGTTTCCCACACCAGTGGAAATGTCCATCAGCCAAGCACCTGATGCACTCTCCTCAAGATCTTATATGGTTCAGTATGAAACTCTCTCATTTCCAAACCTGAAGTGTTCTGGCCTTGTAGAGGTTTATAAAATTATGAGGGGGCATGGAAATGGTGACTACCCAAGGACATTTTCTGAGGTTGAGGGAGTCCAAAACGAGAGCACATAGTTTGAAGGTGAGGGAGAAAGATTTAAAAGAAATAAAAGTGGTAATCTTTTCTCGGAGTGTATGGAATGAACTGCCAAAGGAAGTGTTGGTGGCTGGGATAATTACAACCTTTAAATACCATTTGAATGGATACTTGAATAGGAAGGGTTATGGGCCATGTGCTGGCAAATGGGACGTGCTTAATTGAGGACATCGGGTCCTCATGGACAAGTTGACCCGAAAGGTCTGTTTCTGTGCTGTATGACCGAATAAGGCCTTCTTTCCAGGAACACGTACATCTTTACAAAGCTTCAGAATCAATTTAGTATATTTACGTTTCAGTTTTGGGAATCATTACTACACGCAATACATCAGATGTGGCCTCAGAAAGCCCCTGTACAGATGCAGTAAAATATCCTGACTGGTTTTGCATGGAATAGAATAATTCCATACACTTTCCTTACCACTTACCACATCGGCGGAATAACTTTGTGTGATGCATGTACCAGGATGCACAAATCCCTTTGTACCACTAAGTTTTGTGATCTTCTCCTTTTAAGGTGGTTACTATTGTTTTCCCTTTTGTCACAGCATAAACTTCATTCACGCAAGTTATACTGTTTCTGCTAAAGGTTTACACACTAGCCTCCACTGTCTCTACCTCATTACAAACTCTCTACCTCCACTTGACATCTTATTGAATTAATATCTTGGTGGCGGAGCTAATTGAGGTCCAATCCAATCAGTCCCCACATCCAAATCATTGACAGGTTTGAAATAGTTGCTGATCTTGCACTGATCTCTCAGGAACTCCACCACGGTAAAGATTTCCAAACTGAAAACAAACATCAATCCCTACTGTCGATTTCCTGATAGTTACTCAGGGTTCCCTGTTCCTGTGTAGCAGCTCAGAAAGGTTGGATGGCCTCGACATGTGCTGTTTAATGCACTCAAATGGCTGAATGACTTTATCATCTTCCTTTGTAAATCCTTAGAGGGCATAAAGATGTCTTCGTGTCTCATTGCCGACGGGCTGAACTGGACCTTCCTCTCCCTCTGTAACAGAATCGAGGGTTTGAGTGAGAGAAGAAGACATGAGTTAGGAACAGCAGGTGGTCATTCAGCCCTTCGCGCCTGCTGCTCCATTTAGAATGTGCATTGTTGACGTGCTTGTAACTAAACATCCTTTTCCTGTCTGTTCCCAATAAACGTGGATTCTTTGATCAATGATCTGTGAAACTCAATTTTGAATGGTTTTAGTAACCCAGTCTTCACTGCTGCTTGGGCTTGGGAACACTACAGATCACACAACCCTAAACAGAAAGGAACATCCCTGTCTCAGTCAGAAATGGAAATGCCCTTATTCTTAAAATGTGTACCCCTCTAGCCAATCACCAATCTTTTGACACAGGGACACAACAGTTAGAAACAGATATAGGCCATTCAAAACTCAAACCTTTCCACATTTCCTTTAACAACTGACAATCAAATACTTACCAAATGTAACCTCAGCTGGGGTTGGATGAACTCCAGATACCATAAGCTCACAAGAGTGTAGGAAATTGGAACATAGAACAGTGTAGCACAGCATAGTCCTTCAGCCTTTGATGTTGTGTCAACCTTTTATCCTCGTCTAAGACTAATCTAAACTTCATACCCTTCATTTTATTATCATCCATGTGTCTATCCAAGAGTTGCTTGAATGTCCCTAATGTATCTGATTCTACTACCATCGCTGGCTGTGCATTCCATGCACTTACCACTATCTGGAGAAAGGAAATACTGTCTCTGGCAGCTCCTCTCAGCCTTCCTCCAATCACTTTAAAATTATGCTCCCTCTCTGCGTGATAGCCATTTCCACACCTGTAAAAAGTCTCCAGTTGCCCACTCCATCTATGTCTAATCATCTTGCACACCTATATTATGTGGTTCTCATCCTTCCTCACTACAATGAGAAAACCCTAGCTCCCTCAGACATTCTGCATAAGACATGCCCTCCTGCACAGGCAACATCCTGGTAAATCCTGTCTGCACCCTCTGGAAAGTTTCCAATTTCTTTCCGTAATGGTGCGACCAGAACTCAACACAATACTTCATGTGTGGTCTAACCAGGGCTTTATAGAGCTATAGCATAATCTCGCGGCTCTTAATCTCAATTTCGCTGTTCCCGAAAACCAACTCACCATGCTTCTCTTAATACACCTATCCACTTGAATGGTAACTTGTAGGCACCTAAGGACATGGAGCCTTAAAATCCGCCTGTTCCTCCACACGGACAAGAATGCTACATTTGACCCTGTAATCTGCATTTGCTCTCGATCGTCCAAAATGAATCACTTCAGAAAATAGGAAATCGGATCAGAATTAAGCCATTTAGCCAATCGGATCTGCTGTGCCGTTGATCACGGGTGAAACGTTTCTCAGCCGCATTCTTCTGCCTTCACCAACTGATCAAATGGTTCGCTTATTAATGAATAACGTATTTGTCTGTATCTTAAATAAATTACTTTTTCTCTCTGCAGGAGTGTGCATGTGTTAGTGTGTAAGCGTTGATACCTGTATCTAGATGTGTTGTGTATTTAATGTATGTTTGTGTGTATCTCTGTCTGCATCTCTGTTAAACGTGATCTTTGAAGGTTTTGGGGTAAATCCACTGAAATTGACACCAACACCCTCCCCCTTCCTCTATCCCTACTGTCTGTCAATTTTAAGTGCAGAGCCATAAAGTGCCACCCTCAGCTGTCCTACCCTGGCTAAATGTCAGATTTTACTCTCTCTCGGATGACATCAAATTCTGCAAATCTCTCAGATTGCACGGCTGCTTGGGTTTTCAAATAACACCTTTTTAAGCACAGAACACTTTCGTCTGTTACCTAGTAATATTGTTCTTGAGATATTACCAACATCACTGGGTTAGTTTCAGGACTTTTCAATCTTTTCTCACTTATAATTTGTAAGAGTGCATAACAAAAGATTTCAAGTTAAAGAACGTGTAATAAATGCATTACATCAATTTACAAATGTTTCAGTCGACCTTCATTGGATGCAGTTGCAGTGGAAACACTCTTTATTGTGTACACTCCGTGTCACGAATAATCTTTAAAGACAAATCACTTCCACGTTGCAGAAGGAGCGCAGATATTACTCTACATGAGCATTCTCCACTCTTAGGGTCCTCAGTACAATTACGACACCCCCTATATACCTACCTATATGTGTGTGTGTGTGCGTGTGTGTGTGGTGATGGTGCTGTCAGTTTCGATGGTGCTGTGAGCTGGCTCCCTCCCAGACTGAAACTCTGATGTGAGAAAGTGAGGTCTGCAAATGCTGGAGATCAGAGTGCTGGAAAAGCACAGCAGGTCAGGCAGCTATCTAGGAGCAGGAAAATTAATGTTTTGGGCTAGAGCACTTCACCAGGAATGCCGTCGATGTAGTAGAATGTGAAGCCCAACTGAGGAGGCATTGCTTCACTTTGAACACCACAGAGGCTGACATATCCACTATGCACATGGATATACACAGAGACACGCAGGTACACACAGAGGCGAATACAGACACGCAAAGACACACATTATTGGTTATAGATACACACACAAAAAATAACTGATGCAGTAATACAGATACTAATACAGACATAGAGAGACACATACCAATACACTGATATGCATGCACACACAGATACACTGTCATCAATACAGAAATACTATACACACGCTGACACACTGATGTTGATACAGACATCAAGAGTTTGCCAGTATTTACTATTCACGTGGTGACATTCCCAATATTTCACTTGCTCTGTGTGGCGTGTGTCAAAATTTCTGTTGCACTGCAGGAGATCCTCTGCACCCTCTCTATAGCTTCCACATTTTTCAATGACAAGGCGACTACAACTGAGCACAATGTTCCACGTGTAGTGTTACATCACGGCGATGAACCCTTCCACGAATTAAAGCAAACAGCGAGAAAAGCTCAACTTGCAACGTAAGCTGTTAAAGTACGAGTGACAATTCTCAAACTTTTCTCTTTAAATATAAATAATTTCAACTTATTCCTTAACTCTAAACGTGTACATTGAACAACAGCTATTCACAACTCGAAGCCCCTCTTTCTCTGAACTGGCTGGTATTTGCCTCCAACTTTATAACAACATAGTTTTCCAATAAAAAAAAGCCCATAATAAAATTGCATCAACTTAATTTCAAAACCATGCAGCATCTGTCATCTCCAGTGTCATCTTTCTTTCAGTTGAAGATCTTCCTGAGTTGTCTTCTGAATTTTAGTGCAAGGATATTTCATACAAAAACGGTATCTTTGTCAGAGAGAGTTTTGCATGGTCGTCTCTCTCTAGATGACAGTTACTCTCAGCCTAACTCGCGAACTACCTGCCTCTTTTATGCCACTCAATCTTTGATCATCTCATTGATTAGATGTTGGAAAACAATAAATTCAAAATCGATTGACTTTTATGTCCTAGGGCATAATTTAAAATGAATGGTTAAATTTGAATTGTTGTCAATCAGCAACCAAAACTCAAGGTATCTGTTTCATAGCCAAATGTTGCATGATTTATATTTTCCAGAATACTCTGGGACTGCTAGCTGGTGATACGAAGGTGCTTTCAAGCTCTCAGTGCAAAACAACATTCACTCTCTCTTAAAAGGTACTGTAAACACATTCAACTTCATAACAGTGGTTTATTCCGGTCTTTATAGAAGTAGCAGAATCTCACAACTCTGAAACTCAGTTCCGTAGTTTGTGAAAGCCAACACAATATACACTTTCTTAACAACCACATCAACCTGGGTCAAGATTAGCGTGGTGTTGGAAAAGCACAGCAGTTCAGGCAGCATTCGGGGATCGGGGAAATTGAAGTTTCGGGCAGATTATGAACAGCTTCTGCTTGAAACGTCGATTTTCCTGCTCTTCGGATGCTGCGTGACCTGCTATGCTTTCCTGCACCACCCTAATCTTGACTCTGATATCCAGCATCTGCAGTCCTCGCTTTTGCTGATTTACCATCAACCTGGGTGGTAACTGTGAGGGCTCTCTGGACATGGACCACAAGATCCCTCTGTTCCTCCGCACTTCCAAGAATACTGACTTTAGCCCAATATTCTCCATTCAAATTCGACCCTCCAAAGTGAATGACTTCACATTTTTGCAGGTTTAACTTGATCTGCTTCTCATCAGCTCAGTTCTGGATCCTGTCAATGTTCCATTGCAACTTACAACATAATTCAACATTATCCAGAACTCCATCAACCTTTGTGTTTTCGGCAAACGTACTAATCCACACGTCCACCTCCTCCTCCAAGCCATTCGTAAAAATCGCAAAGAGCAGAAGTCCTAAAACTGATTCTGCAGGACGCCATTAATCACAGAGCTCCAGACTGAATGCTTTCTATCTACTACCAACCTCAGTCTTCTATGGGCCAGGAACTGTGTATTCAGACAACCAGATTTCCCTGCATCCCATGCCTACTGACTTTCTGAATGAGCCTACTGTGGGTAACTTTATGAAACGTCTTGCTAAAATCTATATACACCACATTCATTGATCTACCTTTATAAATGTGTTTTGTCACATCCTAAAATGATTCAAAAGATTCGTGAGGCATGACCTGCTCCTCACAAAGACATACTGACTAGATCAATCAAGCGAGTTTTTTTTTCCACGTAATCGTAAATCATGTCTCTCAGAATCCTCACCAATTCTTTGCCCACCACTGTCTTGAGACTGATTAGTCTATAATTCCCAAGATTATCCCTATTCCATTGCTTAAACAAGGGAATAACATTTGCCAACCTCTTTTCATCTGGCCTGACTCCAGTAGACAGTGAGGATGCAAAGGTCATTGCCAAACGTGCAGCAATCTCTTCTCTCGTTTACTGTATAATACTCACTTATATTCTTTTTGGCCAAGGAGAATTATCTATCCTTGTGTTTCTCAAATTTTTCGTCACACCCCCCCCCCCCCACCACGTTCTAGTATATCAGCCTGTTTCACGCTCTCCCCACAAATTTCAATACCCCTCTCAGTAGTGAATACTGAAGCAAAGCATTCATTAATGACCTCCCCTACCTCCCCCAACTCATGACGTAAATTTTCTCCACAATCTGTGATGAGCGCTATCCTCACTCTGGCCTTCCTCTTGTTCCTGACATACGTGTAGAACATCTTCGCTTTTACCCGCCAAGACGTTTTCATGCCCGCTTCTTGCTCTCCTGAGTTCATTCTTCAGTTCCTTCCTGGCTAACTTGTAACCCCCTAGAGCCCTGTCTGATCCTTGCCTCCTCAACCTTAAGAAGACTTTCTCCTTCCTTTTGACTAGACGTTTACATCCCTTGGCACAATGGAAGTATGAAGCTGTAAATGGAGAGGAGCGACATATCCTGTCACTTCCAGCATGGGCTGCAAGTTTCCACACAGTGAGCAGTGATCTAACACAATGTTACTGAACAATGTACTAGGGTGATGGACACAGCTCTACATACTGGGAGGGTAACTGCTTCTGGTTTTCAGATCAATGCACTGGGGTGATGCACAATGTCCTACATGCTGGGAAGCGAAATGCTTCAGGTTTACAGTTGAATGCACTGGGATGGTGTACACAGCTCGACATGCTGGGAGGGTAACTCCTCCAGGTTTAGAAATCAATGCACTGGGTTGGTGTACACAGCACTACATGCTGAACTCAGGAGAACAAGAAGCGGGCATGAAGAGGTCTTGGTGGGTAAAAGCGAAGATGTTCTTCACATATGTCAGGAACAAGAGGACGGCCAGAGTGAGAGTAGGGCTCATCACAGATTGTGGAGCCAATTTGCGTCATGACTTGCACAGCACTACAGGCTGGGAGGATAACTGCTTCTGGTTTACAGATAAATGCACTGTGCACTGGTGGGGGGGGGGTGTACGCAGCTGTACATGCTGCGAGGGTAAGTGCTCCAGCTTCAAAGAACAATTCACTGTTATACACTGCACAGCTCCCCATGGACTGGTGTGGTCCGCACTGTCTGTGCAGAGTACTGGGTTGTATTGAGTCGTACACTAGCCTGGTCTGCACTGTGCTCCATGCTAAACAGACATCTCCTCTATATTATGGTGTCTGATTCTGTGTGGCAGATGGGGCATCTGATATAATTGACCATTTGAGCTTATCTCTCAGCATTTTTTTTACGTTCTTATTCTTGTTATTGGACGCCATCCCCAAAGTCTGATATCTCCAGTTAGTCATATTTCGCTGAGAAGAGCCACATTTATTCGATTTGTCAGTGAAGTAATCATTCAATTATGACATGAATATCCGTCCTTCTGTACCTTAACCTCGCAGTTGGTGCTCATATCCCTGGATTCCCATGGACATCATTATCAAGCTCAGAAACAATGTGCAAGATGTATGGCTTGAGCTCTCCTGTATGTTCCGGCTGTGAGTGCCAATTGGCTCCTCACTGTATCGAGAGCTTGCATTGTGAAGCCGTGTTTGTTCAGAATTCTTCCTCCCATGTGCATCTAGGACACCAGACACAATGCTTATGGTTACACAAAGGCACTGACCAAAAGAGCCAAAATGTCCGCGCCTACATGGTTCAAAAAGGACCGCCACGTCCTATGAAAAAGTTTCATTTTTTAGTGCATGATAATTGTAAGGAAGACCGGGGGATGTGCTTCATAACTAAACTACAAAACCACGAGATTCCTGTGGATTATCCGACACCCACCTCCTCAGAATGTTCTTTCTCGCACAAAATGGAAGTATACTAAACAACTTCTTCCCAAAGATGGGTGATCTGGCAAACCCAAGAGGCGGGACACCAGATCTACCTTGACCTCGGTTCCCAAGACCCCTTCCAAAACACTCGCTATAGGGCCCTAATAGCTACGAGATTAGTGGCATGACCATTAACAATGAGTATGCGTACCCACATCTGTTTTACATTTGGGCACGCCGGGAGCGCTCCTTTCTTAAATTTGACAAGCCACTCCGATGCCAAATAAACCCTGTGGAGTACCTTCAGTTCCATAGCTTACGTCCTATTGCAAATCGAAATCTTCCAGACATTCTTCCAAATATCTGCCCACTCCACTGTTGAAGATTCCACCCCCAATTGCTGACCCCAAATCCCACACAGCTGCTCGATGTCTATTGAGACACGACCTCATATTAAATGCGAGAGAGTGCTGACTGAGAGAGTGCACATGGACTGAAGAACTTTCACCTCCATATTCGACTTATGGGGCCTAATCATTAAATCAGTTTTTTTTTCTGTGTAAAATCCCTAATCTCATAGATAGCTCATATTTTTGGCTCAGCTGCTCGAAAGACGTCATGCCCACCCCGTCATTTAAGTCTCCCAAACAAAAAAGTCCTCTGGACTCCCAGAGCCAAAAGCCAGAAACCATCAATCCTACAATGGGAGTAAAAGGGGAAGTGTTTTTGTTTTGTAAATTGCCCTCACTTTGTTGCATCATTCTCCATGCTTTAACTGTGTTGAGGATAGTTGGATTTCTGCAATGATCCATAACAGTCCGCAGCTTGTCCATGATCAACAGATTAATGAGGGGGCATTTTGCCTGGGAGGCATTGATGTCCAACCACACTGACCGCGGGTCTTGGCAGATTAAATCAGCCAAATAGGCTAGGAGGGAACTCAACTGGTATTTGTTAAAGTGTGTAAAATCCACATCCCTCAGCTCCCGCAGCAACTGCAATTGGGTGAGCTCCATAAGAGGCCGACTGTGATGTCAAATAAAACATCCAAGCCGGCTGTAAAGCTCCGTATAGGCTAACTGGGCAATATCAAAAGGTGCATTTGCCTGGGATATAATAAACGGAGGAACACATTCATTTTGACCGGAGACATTCTTCCCAACTAGGATATAGAAAGGTATTCCCAGTGCTGAAGGTCCTGCCTTATGTTCTTGAGCAACTGTAGGAAGATAGCTTTATCTAATTGATTGAAGGCTGAAGTGATAAAAATGCCTAAATACAGGAAACTTCCCTCTGACCATCTGAAAGTGAACTGGATTCCACCTCCAAGATCGGGTATTTTAATAAGACCCAGATAGGCATGGTCTCCGATTTTATAAAGTTATTTTTATACCTCAAGAAAGATCCAAATACATTAATCACTTGGGGCACAGATATCATCGATTTAGTTAGAAAGAGAAGACCGTCATCTGCACAAAGTGTGATATTATGCCATCCTGATCCTACCTCCAGGGCAGAAACATTGTGGTCCCTCCGGATTGGCTCTGCCATCGGCTCAGTCACCAATATAAATAGTCACGGTGAAAGGGGACACCCTTGATGGCTGACTCTGCCATTGCTAAAATTGTCAGACCTTATACCATGTGTGACTTGATAATACTGTCACCCGAGGAGAAAGTGAGGACTGCAGATGCTGGAGATCAAAGCTGAAAATGTATTGCTGGAAACGTGCAGCAGGTCAGGCAGCATCCAAGGAGCAGGAGAATCGACGTTTCGGGCATGAGCCCTTCTTCAGTGCTAAAGAAGGGCTCATGCCCGAAACGTCGATTCTCCTGCTCCTTGGATGCTGCCTGATCTGCTGCGCTTTTCCATCAACACATTTTCAATACTGTCACCCACCCGGCAAAAGCCTCTGAAAGGCCAAACCATTCCAGGACATAATAGAGGTCCGGCCACTCCATCCGGTCAAATGTTTTCTCTGCATCCACTACCAAGCCTGGAATAGACCCTTGCTGGCACACCTGAACCATATTAGCACTCTCCTATCATTAGTAGATGACCTGTGACCCCTAATAAAACCTGTCTGGTCGTATTTCACAATGAAGAGTAAGACCTTCTCTAGCTTCAACGCCAGCATTTTCACCAAAATATGAAAGTCCATATTTAAGGCCTTTATGAAGTGCAACCCTCGGGAGAATAAGACAAATATTTCCTTCTCTCGGAGAGGATGGGAGGCAGGCTTGACTGTATGAAGAATTGTACATATCCAACATTGGCACAGTCAGCATGTCTACAAACTCCTTTTAAATCTCACTCTAAAATCCATCTGGGCCCAGTGCTTTACCACTCTGCAGCTCCCTCACGTCCTCCTGTATCTTTTGGCATGTCAGAGGGGCATTTGAAAGAGACGCCTGCTCTGAAGCAACACCTGGGAGACCCAGGGTACTACAAAAGGGCTTCATTGTCGCCAATCTGTCCATACAGCCCTCTGACTGGAAGAGCCCAGAATAGAACTTCATGAATGTTGCATTAATCTTTCTGGGATCGCAGGTGATTTTAACAGCATACGTACTAATGGATGTGATAGACTGGGGGCACTCTTCTTTCTGGCCAAATATGCCAGATATCTACCAGGGTTCTCACATTAATCGAATACCCTCTTTTCGGAAATGAAATCGCTACTTTTGCTGTCTGTGTGAGCGCAGCATTCAGAGTAGCGTGGAGCATTGTAATCTGCAGCAACTTAGTTACAGACAGTCTGTCAAAATACGCTCTGTCAACTGCTGCTCTCCCTTCTACCGCTTCCGAGTCGCCGAGTAAGAAATAATCAAACCCCTTGCATAGGCCTTGCCAGTCTCCCAAAGCACCTTCGGATTACTGGCCGTCCAAATTGAATGTACAAAAATTTTTAAATCCCATGAAAACTATTCAATAAGAAAGCAAATCTTAGCAGGAATTATACACTTAATGGCAAGGTGCTAGGGAGTGTTGCTGGACAAAGAGACTTTGGAGTGCAGGTTCATAGCTCCTTGAAAGTGGAGTCGCAGGTAGATACGATAGTGAGAAAGGCGTTTGGTATGCTTTCCTTTATAGGTCAGATTATTGAGTCCAGTTGTTGGGAGGGCATGTTGCAGCTGTACAGGACATTGGTTAGGCCACTGTTGGAATATAACGTGTAATTTTGGTCTCCTTCCTATCAGAGAAATGTTGTGAAACTTGAAAGGGTTCAGAAAAGATTTACAAGGATGTTGCCAGGGTTGGAGGATTTCAACTACAGGGAGAGACTGAACAGGCTGGGGCTGTTTTCCCTGCAGCGTCATAGCCTGAGGGGTGACCATATAGAGGTTTACAAAATTATGAGGGGCATGGATAGGAGAAATAGACAAAGTCTTTTTCCTGGGGTGTGGGAGTCCAGAACTAGAGGGCATAGGTTTAGGGTGAGAGGGGAAAGATCTAAGAGCGAACCTGAGGGGCAACTTTTGATCGAGGAAATCACCTCCAGCATCGAAAATACCTCAAAAAAAGGAGCAGCTCATAGAGCCAGAAAGTTGTCCCGTCCTACATCTTGCCCCGGTACACCCTTCAAATTAACGGATGCACTCTCCAGGTTGATGGCCCTTGGGGGGCGTCATACAATTTTAGGGGGAGACTTTAACCAATGTATCGATCCCAAGGTGGATAGGGTCTTATGGATTCTCGACGATATTTCCCTGCAATCTTGGCAGCTGGTGGATCTGAACAGGGAGCTGGGCTTGGTGGACGTGTGGAGATTGTTCACCCTTAGGGTACGGAATTCACCTTTTTACCTAACCCACATAAGTGCCAAAAGTAGGATTGACATGTTTTTGCCCTATTGGCCTTTTTGAATTCAGTGCTGTCCTGTAGAATTGGGAACATAGCTATTCCTGATCATGCGACAGTGTACATGGAGGTTTAGGATGGTGGCAATGGGTCAGGCTGACAGAGTGGTGCATGGATACCTTCCTCCTGAAGGATAGCGAGTCATAGAGTCGTAGAGATGTACAGCATGGAAACTGACCCTTCGGTCAAACCCATAAATGCCGACCAGATGGCCCAACCCAATCTAGTCCCACCTGCCAGCACCCAGCACATATCCTTCCAAACGCTTCCTATTCATATACCCATTCAAATGCCTCTTAAATGTTGTAATTGTACCAGCCTCCACTATATCCTCTGGCAGATCATTCCTATGCGTACCACCCTCTGCGTGAAAAGTTGATCCTTGGGTCTCGTTTATATCTTCTAGTTCTGGACTCCCCGATCCCAGATCATAGCAATTACAGAAACATGGCCCAGGGATAGACAGGACTGGCAGCTTAATGTTCCAGGGAGGATAGAAAGGGAAGCAAGAGAGGAGGGGGAGTGGCATTTTTGGTAAGGAGTCGCATTACAGCTGTGCTGAGAGAGGATATTCCCGGAAATATGGATTTTAGAGTGAGATTTAAAAGGAGTTTGTAGACATGCTGACTGTGCCAATGTTGGATATGTACAATTCTTCAGACAGTCAGGACTGCCTCCCGTTCTCTCCGAGAGAAGGAATTCCAGGAGCAGCAATTAGTTTATATGCTGTTGCATTGTTTTGGAACTTTGGGGAAAAAAATGTCAAAACAACAGCAGTTTCAAAACCAGGAAGAACAGACAAAAGATTCACATGGTGAGGACAGTGCAGGGAGAGAGAAAGAGAGAGAGAGAGAGAGAGAGAGAGAGAGAGAAAGAACCTGCACAATTACTGCCTTTGCAGTTTTTGAATTCATGTATCGCTGGACATCGGAGTGCGTCTGCAAAAACTAACAAACAGTGAATTTCACGACTAATCTTGAAGAAACCTGTTTGGGCGAGGTTCACCACACAGAATCAGATCAGTTAATCGTTGTTTTAATTCTGTACAATAGAAAAGCTGCAGTAGTGAGTATAATGGGTTCTTTCTTGATCATATGTTCTTGGAGATAAGCCTCTTGATTAAACTTAAAATAATAGCCGTAGCTATTAATTTAACCTGGTGCAGTGTTTTGTAGAGGAATAAGACGGTGTTATTTTCTGGGTCTGTAAATTGTGAAGGAGCAAAACTGGTCTTTGCAGTGATATGTACCTCTTGTCAGATGTGGGAGTTTAAAGAGAGTTTAAGGGTTATTACGGATTATATCTGCCATAAATGCTGTTGGATGCGAGTCTTACCAGATCAAATGGATCCGTTGGATAGACAGTTAGAAGCGGTGAGGAATTTGCAACAACAGCAGTATGTGATGGATGGCAGTTATAGGAAGGTGGAAAGTCTCAGATACAGTCACATAGATGGGTTAACTCCAAGAAGGGTAAGAGAGGTAGGCAGCTAGGGCAGGAGTCATTTGTGGATGTACCCATTTCAAACAGGTATGCTGTTTGGAAAATGTAGCGGGTGATGGATTCTCCGGGGAACGTAGCACGAACAGTCAAGTTTCTGGCATTGTGACTTGCTCTAATGCAACGAGTGGTACATCGGCTTCGAAGAGATCAGTCGTGTTAGGGGATTCTGGAGTCCGAGGTACAGACAGACGTTTCTGTGGCCAGTAGAGGAAAAGCAGAATGGAGTGTTGTTTCCCTGGTGCCAGAATCAAGAATGTCTCAGAGAGTCTGCAGAATATTCTCACGGGGGGAAAGGGTTCAGCGAGAGGTCATTGTCCACAATGGACCAACGATATAGGAAGGGAAAAGGTTGAGAATCTGAAGTGAGATTAGAGAGAGTTAGGCAGAAATTTAAAAAGAAGTCCTCAAGGGTACTAATATCTGGATTACTCCAGCGCTACGATCTAGTGAGGGCAGGAATAGGAGAGTAGAGAAAATGAATGCATGGCTGAGGAGCTGGTGCATGGGAGAAGGACTCACATTTTTGGATCATTGGAATCTCTTTTGGGGTTGAAGTGACCTGTACAAGAAGGACAGATTTCACCTGAATTGGAAGGGGAGTAATACACTGAAAGGGAAATTTGCTAGAACTGCTCGGGAGGATTTAAACTAGTAAGGTGGGGGGGGGGGGGGGTCGTGGGTACCCACGGAGATACTGAGGAAAGAGATCAATCTGAGACTGGTACAGTTGAGAACATAAGTCAATCAAACAGACAGGGCAGGCAGGGACAATGTAGGAATGATAAATTAAACTGCATGTATTCAATGCAAGGTGCCTAACAGGGAAGGCAGATGAACTCAGGGCATGGTTAGGAACATGGGACTGGGATATCACAGCAATTACAGAAACATGGCTCAGGAATAGACAGGACTGGCAGCTTAATGTTCCAGGAAGGATAGAAAGGGACGCAAGAGAGGAGAGGGAGTGGCATTTTTGGTAAGGGGTCGCATTACAGCTGTGCTGAGAAAGGATATTCCCGGAAGTATACCCAGGGAGGTTATTTGGTTGGAACTGAGAAATAAGGAAGATATGATCACCTTTTTGGGATTGTATTATAGACCTCCCCAATAGTCAGAGGGAAATTGAGAAACAAACTTGTAAGGATATCTCAGCTATCCGTAAGAATAATAGGGTAGATATAGTAGAGGATTTTTAACTTTCCAAACATAGACTGTGACTTCCAACGTGTTCAAGGTAGACATGGAGAGGAATTTCTTAAGTGCCTACAAGACAATTTTCAGATTCAATATGTGGATATACCTACTAGAGAAGGTGCAATAAATGACCTACTCTTGGGAAATATAGCAGTGCAGGTGACTGAGGTGTCAGTGGGGGAGAAATTTGGGGCCAGCGACCATAATTCTATTCGTTTTAAAATCTTGATGGAAACGGATATACCAGATCTAAAAGTTGAAGTTCTAAATTGGAGAAAGGCCAATTTTGACGGTATTGTGCAAGAACTACCGAAAGCTGATTGCAGGCAGATTTTCGCAGGTAAAGGGATGGCTGGAAAATGGGAAGCCCTCAGGAATGGGATAACAAGAATCCAGAGAAAGTATATTCCTGTCAGGGTGAAATGAAAGGCTGGTAGGTTATATGGAATGCTGGTTAACTAAATAAATTGAGGGTTTGGTTAAGAAAAAGGAGGACACATATGTCAGGTATAGACAGGATAGATCGAGTGAATCCTTAGAAGAGTACAAGGAAAGTAGAAGCAAACTTAAGAGGGAAATCAGGAGGGCAAAACGGGGACATGAGATAGCTTTTGCAAATATGATTAAGGAGAATGCAAAGGGTTTTTACAAATATATTAAGGACAGAAAGGAAACTGGGGAGAGAATAGGGCCCCTCAAACATTAGCAAGTCGTCCTTTGTGTGGAAGTTCAGAAAAGGGGGAAGATACTAAATGAATATTTTGCATCAGTATTTACTGTGGAAAAGGATATGGAAGATATGAGATGGTCACATCTTGCAAAATGTCCAGATTACAGAGGAGGAAGTGCTGGATGTCTTGAAACGGGTAAAGGTGGATAAACCCCCAGGTCCCGATCAGATGTACCGTGAACCCTGTGGGAAGCTAGAGAAGAGATTGCTGGGTCCTTTGCTGACGAATGTGTATAATCACTAGTCGCATGTGATTTGCCGGAAGACTGGAGGTTGGCAAACTTGGTGCCACTGTTTAAGAAGGGCGGTACAGACAAGTCAGAGTACTATAGACCGGTGAGCCTGACCTCGGTGGTGGGCAACTTGTTGGAGGGAATCCTGAGGGATATCATGTTCATGTATTTGGAAGGCCAAGGACTGTTTAGGAATAGCCACCATGGCTTGGTGTGTGAGGGAAATCAGGTCTTACAAATTTGATTGAGGTTTTTTAAGAAGTAACATAGAGGACTGATGAGGGCAGAACAGTGGATGAGATTTATTTGGACTTCAGTATGGCGTTCGACAAGGTTCCCCATGGGAGACTCATTAGCAAGGTTAGAGCTCATGGAATACAGGACAACTGGCCATTTGGATTCAAAATTGGCTCAACCGAAGAAGAGAGAGGGTGGTGGTGGAGGGTTGTTTTTCAGCCTGGAGGCTTGTGACCAGTGGAGTGCCACAAGGATCTGTGCTGGGTACACTACTTTTTGGCATTTACATAAATGATTTGGATGCGAGCATAAGAGGTACAGTTAGTAAGTTTGCAGATGACACCAAAATTACAGGTGTAGTGGACAGCGAAGAGGGTCATCTCAGATTACAACAGGATCTGGATCAATTGAGCCAATTGGCTGAGAGGTGGCAGATGGAGTGTAATGCAAATAAATGAGAGGAGCTACAGTTTGGGAAAGTAAATCTTTGCAGAATGGAAAGGTCCTCGGGAGTGTTGCTGAACAAAGAGACCTTGGAGTGCAGGTTCATTGCTCCTTGAAAGTGGAGTCGCAGGTAGATAAGATAGTGAATAAGGCGGTTCGCATGTTTTCTTTTATTGTTCAGAGTATTGTGTACAGGAGTTGGGAGGTCATGTTGCAACTGTGCAGTACATTGTTTAGACCACTTTTGGAATATTGTGTGTAATTCTGGTATCCTGCCTTTCGGAAAGATATTGTGAAACCTGAAAGGGTTTAGAAAAGTTTGACAAGGATTTTGCCAGGGTTGGAGGATTTCAGCTATTGGGAGAGGCTGAACAGGCTGGAGTTGTTTTCTCTGGAGCGTCGGAGGCTGAGAGGAGACCTTCTAGAGTTGCACAAAATTATGAGGGGCATGGATAGGGTAAATAGACAAAGTAATTTCCATGGGGTTGGGGAGTCCAGAACTAGAGGGCTTAGGTTTAGGATGAGAAGGGAAAGATATAAAAAAAGACCTGAAAGGCAACTTTTCAAAGGTGGCACGTGTATGGAATGAGCTACCAGAGGAAGTGGTGGAGGTTGGTACAATTGCAACATATAAGAGACATTTGGATGGGTATATGAATAAGAAGGGTTTCCAGGGATATGGGCTGGGTTCTGGCAGGTGGAACTAGTTTGGATTGAGATATCTAATCAGCATGGATGGGTTGGACCGAAGGGTCTGTTTCCATGCTGTACATCTCTAAGATTCTATAACTCTCTCCCATGTTCCTCTCTATGTATTAAACCTTTATGGATCAGAAAAAGCTGACATTCTTCTTTAATTTGGACAAACAACTGATATAGAAGGTTCTTCTGAATGAGAGAAGCTACTCCCCTACATTTTCAATTAAAGGATAAAAATAACACCCCGCCAAACACTCTCTTCTGTAAGGTTAAATGTTCCTTATTGATTAGATGAATTTTTTTCTGGCACCAAGGCTACATTGACCCTTTCCTTTCTAAGGCCTGAAAGCATCAATTGGTGAATGACTCCCATTTAATGTTTCAGGTGCACCATTTTAATGAGCGGTTAGCCATAGCCATCCGAAACAGCCCGTGATCCCCCTGTGAGGAAGGTCCCCTTTTGTTGAACACTGCAAGAAAGTGGTAAATCGTTCATATAAACTTGAAAATACAACTGCAAAAACTACCAACTCAAAACTCCTAACTACACCTTGTGCAAGGAACCAACATATAACACAAATAAGGAGTGATTCTCCCTCCTTCTCCACAGGGAGGGCTCATACTACCCACTAATTCCCCATTGGCTCCTACTAGCTGAAGCTGCACGCCAAACCCAGACAAAACAAACTTTAAAAATGTTACATGTGTCTTACAACAAGAGAATTAGAAGGGGGTACTCAACCCGTCCCATTCATATACAAGGCAGTCCTGGTGAAAAAAAAATGTCACCCTCCACCACCCCCCCCGCACACCCCCCCCCCCCCCCCCAGAACACTGCCCCCATTCAGATCTAAGAGAAACGAAAAGGAAATTAGTGATAAATGGATTAATGGGAGGGGAGGAAGAAAGGAGAAAAGAGAGAAAGAGAAATGAATGGGACATCCACATATTAAATAAAACAAAACCAGGTAACCGTGGCAAACCACAGAGGAAACAAAGAGAACATGATTGTCCATACTAGTTGAGGCAGCCAATCTAACTTAAGGTGTCCAGGAAGTCCTTTGCATTTTCTAGTGAATCAAAATTAAACACGGGCACTATGGTTGAAACGCAATATTGTCGGGTATCTTACAGTATACTGAATATTCAATTCCCTCAGCCTCGTTTTTACCCTAACAAATGCCTGCCTCGTGTGGACCATGGCCATAGAAAGGTCCTGGAAAAACATAATTCGTGATCCTTTGGATATAATAGCCTGTGGATGCTATCCCAGTGCTGGAGAGCCATTTGTTTCTCTCCATAGTGCTGGAGTTGCACAAGGACTGGGCAGGGGGGCGGGGATGCTGGTCACACCGTTGCTTGTGCACTGTGACCTGGTGGGCCTGCTCGACCTGCACCCGGCCCGTCTCGAATTCCAGCTTCAAAAAACTACCGAAGCCGTTGCTCGAAAAACGGACGGGCTGGCCTTCTTCTTCCCGTCCTGCCAGCCCAATCAGGCAGATATTCTTATGATGGCCTCGATTTTCAAAGTCGACCTGCTCCCTCCACGCCCGATACCCGCCATCCCAAGGTCTGGACACGACGTGCTGAGGATTCCACTGCAGTTTTAGAGGACACTGTCCGCTGCTCCACCTCCATGACATGTGTCTGAGACGCTTCTGCAGCATGACCGAGATCGGTTCCAGCCTGGTCTGGGTTTCCTCAATCTCTGAATCAATCTTCTCTCGGAGTTTTACATACTCCATGACCAAGCTCTGCTCTAATGTTAAGTCCCCTGGCAGGTTCAAAGAGGCCGACGCCACGGCCGCGGGTGTATGGTGGCTGCAGGGCAGTACCTGCTAGTTGCGATCCATGTGGTCCTTTACCCTTAGTCATTTTCCTTACACACTTCAACTGACGTACAGCAATACAGGGGGCCAGTATTTATCACCACAATGAGTAAGAAAGAGAAAGTGAATGCACCCTTTTGTCTGGGTTCTGCTGAAGAGCTGAGCAGGGCAAACCTACTGGGTCGCCAATGTCTTGGATCTCCCCCGAAAATAAATCACATTTAATGACTTTTTTAAAATGTTGCCGTGGGTGACCTCACAACCGTTAGGAAGTACATGGACCAGCATCAAATTCTCATAACATAACCGGCTACAGGCTGCATGTAGGAATGTGGGAATAATGTATATCGTGCTGTATTTCTGATGGTGCAGGATATCTCCTTCTCTGAATGTATGATTGTGGAAGGGTAGTCATTGAGCAGCCTAACGCAGAAATTGCTGGCTTCTGAAAACACGTATTGTAAAGGTTATACGACTCAATTGCAATAGTTTCCAAAAGTATGTTAGTGTGAAAGTAAACGAAAAATAGCAGTTTATTACAATCTGAAACCAGAGAATGGAGAATGGAAAACAGAGTAATGGCGGAACTGTGAAGCAAGCACTTCAATTCTGTCTTCACTGAGGAAAACATCAACAACGCAAAAAAAAACTTCCCAGCACGACTAGGAAACCCAAGTATGGTGAAAATAAGAATAGAATGAAATTAGTAAGGACATGGTTTTGTAGAAAATATTGGGACTGAAAGTAATGAACATAGACAACCTCAGCATAAATTTATGAAATGGGAATCATATTTGAGATACTGGCTGGTTAGTTAATTATGGTGAAGCAATGGATGTAATGGATTTGAAGTTTTGGAAAGATTTTCGGTAAAGTCCCAAAAATAATGTGCAGCATCACATCTTATGGAACTGGGGCTAACATATGGATATGGCCTTAGCATGGCATAGCTGGCAGGAAACAATAAATGGTATATTTTGATATCGATTTTGAGTTTACTCTCAGAGGTATTTTACAGCGTAAATACAAGACATATTTGCATCAAACTGTCACCGTTTTAAATAATTTGAATACCGAATATTGAAAAAGTGAAAGGTATAGCTAGAAGAAAGTCCATGGGTCCTGAGTCAGCGCCTTACAATCGGTGACACCTGCATCCCCCATGACTGGACTTCAGCTTCATCACCATCAACACCAGAGGCCACCAACATCGATGTTGCTGAACCTCAGGTGCCATCTTTGCCGCTGGGCCAATACTCTTCCATCACCGCCTCGTCACCCCCATTGCCAGACCTTCCAATGTCAGAGGTATGTCTCTTACTGTTGTGCCCACCTCATCGATGTTGCCAAAATGCCCTTCCATCGTCTACTTCTTCAGCACCAACGCTCCACCCAACCAACAAGGAAGTCCCCTGTCCTCTGGCATCATCTTTTGCTACTGGGCTTACCTCACACACATTGCCTCTGCTGATGTAGCGGTCGCCAATTCCAGGTCCTGTACTTGCTCCGGAAAAGTAAGCAGGGACACACTCTCCTCTGCACTGGGCCAAGCACAAGGTTCATACACTGTGCTCCACTTGAGACCTCTCGAGGTCCATGCCCTCAGTCCATTGAAAGTCTGCATGTCTGGGCTCTCGTTGCTGCTGATGCTGTCCAAGCTACAACGTCAGTAAGTTACAGAGAGAAAAAAGAGGGGGAGAAAATAAGGGACAAAAGCAAGTCAGAGTGTACAAGCTTCAGCAAAGGAGCCCTTGAACCAGAAACACCGGAATAAAAGCACCCTTTTATTGGAGACGAAGGCTCATAGTGTATCACAGGGATCGGGGATTGGGCACCAACTATTCCTAACACACATCCAACATTTGGTTGATGGAACCAAATGCAATATTTCCCAGCCTGCTGACAGCACTAAACCATGTTGGATTGTCAGTTGGTGAGGAGGATGTAGAAAAGCTCTAAATTGATTGAGATAAGTGGAGTGAATGTTTGGCAGGTGTCGAGCAGTATGGGTAGATGTGACGTTGTGCAATTCGTTGGATAAATAGAACAGCAGCCGAGCATTTGAAAATGGATTGGTTCTAAACTGTTGATTTATAAACTTATGCTCCTTTATTTGTTTCTGCCTGCGCAGCCTCCGAGATCCATGTAGGGCAGTGAGTTCTGAATCCAGAATTCAATACTGAGAATGACATTGGCATGCTGACCAGTGTATAAAGGCTCAGCAAGTGGGGAGTTGTAACATTGAAAATGATTTGAATCTCCCTTTACACCAGTCACTGAAAGCAATATTACAGGAGCAGAAAGCAGTTAGTAAGATAAATAATGTGTTGACCTTTATTTCAGGGAGATTTGAGTCCAGGAATATGGTTGTATTACTGCAGCTGTACAGGGCCTTGGTGAGACCCCATCGCGAACATTGTATAGCATTGTGTGCAGTTTTGGTCTTCTTGTCTAATGAAGGACAAAGCTGACATTGAGGAAGAGCAATGAAGGATGACCAGACTGACCTCTGGGATGACAGGCTTGTTGTCGGAGAAGGGATTGAAGCAAATGGGCCTGTATTCTATGGTGCTTCGGAAAATGAGTGGTGATCTCAGTGAGATATATAAAACTCTGACAGGGTGAGACAGATTGGAAGCACGGATTGTAATTCCCCTGGCTGAGATGTCTAACACCACGGGCCACAGTATTAGGTGCAGACTGGCCACACTGCATTGAGATGAGAATAAATGTCTACTCTCAAGAGACTGGTGAACCTGAGGAATTCTCTCCCAGATCATGCTGTGGAAACCAAGGCACTGATTACATACAAGGATTTCTAGACAGTAAAAGGGTGGTGATAACAGGCTTATGGCGTGGAGATAAACGATTAGCTGCCATTGTATTGAATGGGGTAGAATATTCTACTACTGTAGTTCCTATTTTACATTTTTCCGATGGTTAGTCATGTTGCGGGATATGTATATTGTTTGGGAAAACTGCATTGAGCTGGAATGGGGAAAGGATCAATGTGTTGATGGGCCTACTAATTTCCCGATGTTTCTGTGCAGTCTGTGGAAAAGCTCTGTCAATTTTGTCAGAAGCTCTCAGATGTTAAGAAGGAGGTCTCTGCAGGAATAACAAGACTGTGTTTCCCATTTCCTTTTCCAATACTAATGTTGATGCCGAGTGTGTTGTCCGGGTTTATCCTTTAAGACGTCAGAGCAGTTTGTTGCTATTGAGTGTCTTCCTTGGCTAATTTAGAGACAATTGAAGACGGTATCACATGACTGTGTGTTCGGAGTCAGTTTTAGGCCAGACAAGGTAAGCACGGGAGATTCACTTCCTCAAAGTACACTGGGGAAGACAATTGGTGTTTGCAACTTGGCTTCAAGGTCACTACTACTGACCAGATTTTACAACTTGATGTTTTATTAATTGTTTTTAACTTCCACCAGCTGCCAGAGCATTGGCCTGGTCTGTATTCGTAATATAGTGACATTTCCACAGCAACACCATCTCCACATTGGGACCTATCAGAAACCACCCTGAGCAGGCTATTTCTATGCTGCTTGACCAATCTGTCGGAAATGACTCTCTTTGGTTTGAATATCGTGATGGGACAGACGGGGTGGTAATTGGTCAGATAGTAATTATTGTCCTCTTAGGAGTCTGGACATAGCTGAGTAATTTTCCACATTGCCAGGGAGATGTCAGCGTTGGAGCTGGAATGAAACAGATTCCCCCGGGAAACGGCTTGTTGTACAGCACAAGTCTTCAATCCTGTTGCAGGAATGGGGTCAGGACCCATTGCCCTATCTACCGTGTTCAGCTGTTTCTTCATGTCACGTGCAGCTAATCGATTCGGTTAAAGACTGGCATCTGTGTTTCTATGGGAATCATGGCGAGGATGTGGTGGATCATCAACACCACGCTTCTGGCTAAGAATGGTGTAGATACTACATCCTTGTCTTTTACACAGATGTACCGGGCTGTTCTGTTATTTTGGATAGGGATATTTCAGGAGTCCTCTCCGCCATTAAGTTGTTTAATGTTCCACCGACCTTTTTCCCTGGATGTGGCAGTACTGCAGATCTTAGATCTGATATGTTTGAATTGGGATCAATTCTCCCTTTCCATCAGATGTTAGTTCCACTGTTTGGAGTGTAACCAATCCAGTGCGATAGCTTTACCGAGTTATCATCAAGTTTAGGTACACATGGTTCTGACTCTGGCATGTTCACACACACTCGTCACTTAACTATGGATTGGCTTGATGATAATAGTAGACTGAGGGATTATCCTGGGGAAAAAGATACAGACTATGATTGAAAAAAAAATCTGCTTCTGCTGCTGCTGTGGTTTTTCGGCATCACATGTTAACCCAGTTTTATCTGGAATATCTGCGATTTAATTCTTCCAGTGACCCTTCTACAAAGCTCTCAGTGTGTCCAGCAATTTTTGCATTTTTATGTCCAGTATTCATAATTATTTGCTGACTTGAACATTTGTGCTGTTCCTATTCATTTCTGGAGAAATTCTGCAGGTCTGGCAGCATGTGCAGAGACAGAGAAACAGAGTTTGCGTTTCAAGTCTAGTACGATGATTCTTCAGAACTGAATATGATTGGAAAGTGAGTTTTTGATCCCTAGCCAGAGGTGGGGGATGGCTGACAGGGAACTGAGGGTGTGGCAACAAATAAACGGACATTTAGCAGTGGAGAACGAGAAGATGATGTAAAACGGGTTTAAATTAAGATACGAATGGGGAAAGGGGTTCCTTCTCTTGAGTGCAAGATAAAGAATACACAAGAAGACAAGGTCATCGGGAGTTCAGGAGGGAGAATGTTAACTAGGTGGTATTATGTAGATCTGTCCAAAAGTAAGTTTTCACTGTGGAGATCATCAACCCCTTTAGAAAAAGGAATTCAGGTGTTTGACTACTTATTGACACTAGTAAAATTTTCATGCTTCCTTAGCATTGTAACATAGCGAAAGCAAATGACAATATGATGTTTGGACTGTGTGCTGTTTACCAGTCTGTTTGAGTATAGTTTCAAATATGCGATGTTTATTTTTAAATACTTGACCTTGAAGTTAGTATCAGATGAAGTGAAGGAGGTTGCTGGGTGACATTATAGAAATCAGAAAATCATTGAGAAGGCGAATAGCCAAGGTCTTTTCCACAGGATGGGTGAGTTCAACCACAGAAGGCATAGGCTTAAGATGAAAGGGGAAGATTTAAAAGTTAAGAAAGAACAATGCTTTTACACAGAGGGTGGTGTGGGTATGCAATGAGCTGCCAGAGGATGATTGGCAGATGCGTGTACAGCCGTAACATTTAAAAGACATATGGGCAAACATATGAATGGGAAACATTTAGAGGCATATGGGCCAAATGCAAGCAGATGGGACTAATTTAGTTTGAAAAAGCTGGCCAGCATGGACAATTAGAAAAGCTTCACGCAGAGTCAGGGTGGTTTTGTGAACTGAAATTTACATTTTGTCCTTTAAAATCATGCAAACTACTTCTGGAGATCCCTGAGAACGAAACAAGCGGACTTGATAAAGGGGAACTGGTGGACACGAGGCTTTCCAGAGATTCTCCACAAGGTATCACAAAATAAAGGTTCTTACACAAGACAGAAGATCATATTCTGACGGATAATGTATTAGCATGGGATGACGATTGGTTAACACATAGAAATCGGAGAATCAGGTTTAATGGATGGTTATGATAAAAGTGTATCTGCTGGAATACCACCGATATCAGTCCGTGGCATCAGTTATTGACAATCTATACTAATAGCCTGAAGGAGGGAGCTGAGTGCAATATACCTCCGAGATTGAGGATGACACTGAGATTCAAAAGGCAGGCTGTTATTCAATGGAGAGGACTTCCAGCAAAGGAGCAGTCCAAAAGATTGGAGTGGACCTGCGAAAGAAACATCACGTCAGCATGCTGATACAGCAAGTAACTAGCGTGGTGCTTCAGGCGGTTTCCTGGGATGAAACGGTTGTGTTATTGAGAACCTCTAAAATGGGGAGGCAATTACTCATTGTGGTTGAAATGAATGAGGATTAATACTGCTGAAAATTACAAGATACCGAGGGGGCAAGACAAGTTAAATGTTGAGAACGTGTATCCACTGCTGGGTGTGGTATTGAACTCATGGACATAGATACCAAATATTGAATATCTATTTCAAACTGAGGTACAGTTTCTTCTCTCAGAAGGTAGTGAATGTCTGGAATTCTCAAACCCAGAGAGGTGTGTAGGGATACAAGGAGTCGGCAAGAAAGAGGAGTTGAGCTCTGGAGTAGGTCAGCTATGTTCATATTAAATGACAGGACGAGCTTGAGGGGCTGAATGGCCTGCTCCTGTTCCTATTTCTTATGTTCTCTTGTTATGCTTTTGGAAAATAACTGGATATTTTACTGGAAGTCATGCAGTACAATGTTGCATTCAGGAGGAGAAGAGGACTTGTTTGAGTTAACCCGGGGGGAGGGGGTGTCGGTGGTTAGGAGGCTGTATTCACAGTGAATCTGGGTTTGTAACATGACCCACATCTGGAGCAGGTTACAGAGAGGGCAAGCCTGTGCATGGGGGTGGGGGGAGGGTGTCACTTCCTGACCCAGCCTGGATTTTCCAAATACATTGATGAAATTGCATCTAACCATCAGAGTGGCCTCGATCTGCCCCTGTGGAGCAGGTCTGAAGCGCTGAATGGAACATAGAACATAGGGCTGAGCTATTCGACCCTTTCATTCTACTCCACCAGTCAATAAGGTCGTAGCTCATCTTAATGTGGTCCCAGTTGTACTTTTCTCTCCATGCACTATTATCCCTGATTCATCTGTCTATGGACAATCAGACGAACAAACATTGATATAATATAAAGATTTAGCCATCAAAAACGTCGAGGAAAGAGACTTCCCACTGGAATGAAATCCCATTTTGTGAATTTCTCCTCATTCATATTCTGACTGAGGATGGAGGGTGTCACTGTTTCCTTTCCTAGTCCCACTCCTCCACTGCTCACAACAAATTTTAAATGTAACCAGGTTGGTGATATGTCCAATGATAAAGGTCTCAGACTGGGTCAGGTTCAGGGATAGGAACAAGTCAGACAGATTTCTTTAGTCAGCCACAAGTAACTAATAAAACTAACGGAGGGGTATGTTGGATCTGTGATTACCACTGCTGCCTCACATCACCAAGGAGCTGAGTTCAATTCAAACCTTGGGCGACCCCCTATGTGGAGTTTGAACATTCTCTCCATGTCTGTGTTGCTTTCCTGCCATTGCTCCAGTTTCCCCCAAGGTTCTAGGATGTGCAGTTGAGAGTGGGTTGGCCATGCGCCATTGCCTATAGTGCCCATAGATATGTGGGTTTGTCATGGGGATCGCACGCTTACATGCATAGGGTTGGGGACAGGTCTATGTGGATGCTGTTCGGTGGGTCAGTGTGGACTCGATGGACAGAATGTCCTGCTTCCAATTTAGAGAGTTTCTATGACAATGACAACAAGTTTAGATTATACAAATATCCAGTGGGTATCTATCTGATCCACTGTCCTCGAGGTCTTGTATGTTTCAACAAAAACACCTCTCATTCCAAGAGCAACCAGATAAAGCCTCCATAATATAAACCCTTCATCCATGGAATACATGAAGTGAAATATCTCTGAACTGCTTCCAATGGAATTATGGTAACGAGACAAAAGAAAGCCTCAAACTCCGATGAGATTTGTTTTTTTGTTTTCTCGAATTATTTTGAGACTTTGGAACTCTCTTCCCCGCAGAGAATTTCAGGCAGAAATATTGAATGATTTTGAAGCACAGACAGAAGGTTCATAAATAGCAACAGAGTCACGAATTGCTGTGAAATGGGCAGGAATGTGTAATGCGGAGGAAATGCTGGCAGTGGTACAAATGAAATGGCTGCAGAACTTCCAGGAATATAATGCAAAACTAAATTATAACATAGATGACATTTTAAAATGTTAACACTGATATAATACAGTTCCAAATGACCATTGAACTGCTCTGTCATGAGAGAGAGAACACTCGTGATGGTTTGCCCTGAGAGTTACTACATCTCGGGTGATGGGGTGAGGATGAGAGAGCGTCCCCTACATGGTAACCTCTGTCAGTGTGAGGAACTGCACCTGCACTGTTGGCCTCCCGCTACATCATAAACCAGCAATCCAGCCAACTGAGTGGGAGACAGTGTAACTGTTACAGGCAGAAACAGTTATAGACAAAGGGCAAGAGAAACTTTCATGACAAGGAAAAAAAGATGCAATTCAGAAAAAGTCATGATAACGGCTGAGGACAAAAATGTTCTCTGCCAAAAATTGTATTTTATAAGGAGACAAGTGATTTAAAACTGTTTTTGGCTGAATATAATGAGGTGAGGGAAATTAAGTAACCAGAGTGACCAATTGTGATTGGATATCAATCATAATTAAATAAGAGCATATTTTTGATGGGTCTGTTTAAAATGGGCTTACCATTATTTAGAAGTACAAAGCTGATGGAATATATTATTTGGAGTGTCCATCCCCGTGGGAAAGGCCCTCGAACAGGCGCTTGAAGAAAACAGGGGTAGAAGTGCCTGCGTGTCGTCTGGTTCGCGACAGGAACCCAGAGGGTTGAATGGCTGAACATTCCTGTGGCATGGTGCTGAGAAAACCATCAAATCAGCCGCGATCTTATTAAATGCTAGAGCACGTTTGAAGGGCTGAATAGTCTCATGATGGATATGAATTATGTGGGATGTGAAAAACGTACATTTCTACTCCTCTGCTTTATGTATCACATACAGGAACATCGACATTTTTCTGAAAATGGGTATTATTTGGAACATTTTCTGGACATTCTATAATTGGCATGATCCAGAATATTCTGCCACCTTGTCGGGGTATTGCAAAGATGAGAAAGAGAGAGAGAGAGAGAACGAAAGAGAGAGAGAGTCAGAGAAAAAGGGAAGGTGCTGCATGCAGTAGTGAGAGTGGTAGGTGCTGTAACAGTGAGTGTGAGGGAACAAGAGAATACAGTGATCCTTATCCTGACATAGTGGGCAAGTTTATTAATGATTGTCCTGTATTGCTGCACATTTCTTTATACTGCAGATACTGCACTGAGCTGGATTGGTGAACTCAGACCATGTTCGGTGGATCTGGTGGTGTGCCCCATTCTAGGAAGAGAATGGTCCCCGTCTGTAGTAGCCCATCCATCTGCCCCTGGCCGATAAAACATGGTGCAATTGCCCCTTATCTGCCATGCAGGGCAGATCCAAACTGAGAAAGCATAAACTTGTGCCCGTTGGTGTTTCAAGATGACAGCAGTGCAATGATCACAGAATATCGAGGGACATCCATGTGATGGCGAGTAAATCCAGCCATGATGGGTGGGAGAATCGGGCTGGTATCGAATGATAGGGACACCGTGGGGTGGGGTTGGTAGTTAATGAGGTGAGTCCGATAAGATATCACAAGGAAACTAATTCAGCCTCGTGCAGACAATCCCTCTGTCACACTCAAAGAAAATGTCACTGAGACAAATTATTGTCAGATTCAGCCCAACAAGTCGAAGGCTCTGCTCAGGCCACCCCAGTTATAAAGCTGCAAAAGGAATGCTCATCAAAATCTCCAACATCAGAACTCATGCTGATATCCCGTTCCCTATCATTCCTGAGCATAATGGTTCATGCTGCAGGATGCTGCCGAAATGTCTTTATTTTAGCATTCTGAAATTTCTGATCTTCCATGAAATTGTCTCTTTATCTCCTTTTCTCTTTTTCACAAAATTCTTTTGCTTATTGGTACTAAAACTCGTCTCCCCCACCCCCACCCCCCAACCATCTCTCTGTGTCAGTGATGTCATACCCACAGCACCGTTTGTCATGGCACAATGGAGATATGGAGCTGAAAATGGATGGAAGCTGCACACGCTGGGTAAACTTGGCCATGGTTAGAGTTCCTGATAGAAGCCGTACTGATGATTATTCAGGCAGGTTACTACCTCATCCGCACGATTTTTGATGTTCCTGGTAAGCCTATAACTGTCAATTCTAAAAACAATGGTGAAAGTTATTGCTATTTCAGTTATTTATATTTAACAAATGAATACACTGTTATTCTTAGTTTCAGTCACAAAATCCATTTCCATCAATTTCAGACTCCTCACTCATAAACATCTAAGATGGAACCAGACTTTTCAGACCCTTAAATCTTCCTTTAGCCCTGAACTGTTATGTGTCTCTGTATTCTCTCAGCCTCAGTACTGTTGCTGAATTAGCTGTCAACTGTCCCCTTGTTAACTTCTGATTTTACGGCTCCAGTTTTCTTCTGACCACTATTCCAGATAAAAATATAATGACAATAAACTTTTCCCTGTCTATCCAGTTATTTCATAATAAGGACACCACATCAGAGTAATAAAGTCACCGGATGGGTAATTCACAGGCACAAGTTGTGACTTTAAAGGAATTGTTTCAAATCCTACCAGATCCAATGATAGTGTGCGAGATAAGTGGCTATCCAGCCCCATCTACGGCACTTTTTATTTCCCTTCCCAGGAACAAAGGCACGGAGGAGTCTGTCCAAACCTTTTTCGTTCAACTTTGCAAAGTCGGGTGCTGTTCCCAAAGGTACACACACACAAGCATAGTAATCTCCACGCATTATATACATGTATATGTGGGCTGGGTCTACTACTGCTGCCTTGACCAACGAGTGCTAGGATTCCCCACTGTTTTCCTTATTTGGGTTCTGGTGCCTGCGATTATTTTGTTATTCACTTGGCCAATCAGTGTTTGAGCTTCCCGTTCTTCCCTTATATGGGTGATGTTGTACAACTGTGGTTAAGGGCGGTCTCTCAACTATCGAGGAAAGCTGTTACAACTGTTTCATTCATATAAACGTGGGGGAGGTCCGGCAACAGTTTCGAGTGTCTGCTTGTGTTTACTATGAGGTAGAAAAGACTAAAAGGCAGCTAACCGTTTAAAAATTACACTACCCCCTTCAAATCCCCCGTGTCTTTTCTTACGGCCTGTAATTTTTCAACTGTAAGTTTCTTCTCCAGGGCATTTAATAACTCCCGAGCTTGTTCATCAAACTGCCCTTCTCTAATACTACCCCCGCCCAAGAGGGATTCACGTTGTTCCATCTCGAGATTTATTCGTTCAACCTGCCCATAGGGAACATCCTTCTTAGTAAGGGCGGTTTCGATCAGTCGTTGAGTTAATCCCCGGACACAGGGAATAACGTAACACCCAAGGGTAGTGAGTACTCCTGCCACCACTATACATGAGACAAGAAAGGGAACGACCACCCCCGTCCATTTACCGAACCAAGCTTCCAACCAGTCCGTCAGGCCAGAGTCGATGCCCGAGTTTTCGGCCAGTTCGTCCGCCAATGTGGTGAGTCCATCCAGGGCGCGGGTGATGGACCCATCAGGGGCTGTGTTGTTGGGGATGAAAGTGCAGCACTGAGTGCCTATCATGACACAAACACCCCCCTTCTCTGCCAACATCATGTCTAAGGCCAACCTATTTTCCCACGCCATCCTACTAGTGGCGTCCAGTTGTTCTGCTATTCCTTTCACTGCATCCCGGGTATAATTAATGAACCTCTGCTGATTGTAGTAAATGTAATTAATCCAATCCACATTCTTATTGATGGTCACCCACCAGAACAGTGACGACTCAAAACCCGCCGCTATCTGGTTCCTAGCCTTGTATTCGTCAGGAACAACCCCTGGGGACCCCTATGGCATCTAAATATATGTTATCATCGAAAGAGGTCTCCAAAGCTCTCTCAGTTCTTCCACTAGAACGGGGTTGCTCTTGTTCTTCGAATACCAGGGTGAATGGGATGGCCAATTGAACGATCTCACAAGTGCCCGTCCATTTTTGGGGCAGGGTCGGTCGCAGAACCCTCCCACCACAGTACCACCAGAGGTCTGCCCTAGGCACATAAATGTGGGAGTAATTCCCGCCCCCGGTAGTTTCATTGACCAGCCGAATTGATCCGCTGCACTTGTCAAATGTCTCCACATCGTCGTCCCACTGTAGTCCCGTCCGAGAGACGCAGGCCTGGTGCGTACCCGTTACCCCTGAGAATGATGGCGGCCGGGGCGCCCCCTCAGACCTGACGGGGGGGAAACTTCAAACTCAAGGGTCGACAAGTGGGGTCGTTCCAGGCCTCTCCGTCCTGGTACAGCGTTATCATGCAGTCTATGGCTCGTGGGTGTTTCTCCCATCCCAGCGGGAATGGGACCACCTGAGGGTTAGGGCGGGCACTCGTGCATGCGTAGCTATCACTCTTTTTCATGCTCCTCACAGTATATTTGACCATTCCATCCAGGCATTCGCCTCCCCGTATCCCGTTTCTATTTCAAAGGTCTTTTCCAAATCCGTCGTCTCAATTATTCTAATCTATTCCTGCTTATCAGTGGTGGATGAGCCCCCAGACTCAGCTTCAATGACCGTGATATATGTGCAGCACAGCTGCATCCCCCCCCCCATCCTGCCTGGCCCCCAACTCTAATACCCAGTATTGTTCTATTAAGGCTCGCCTCGTTCTTTTCCAAGTTCTTTATGGTCAGATAAAGCGGATTGCACTGATTCTGCCCACAATCTCGTCCAGGGGTGATGGGATCACGGACAACTGACACCATAGCCTGGACCCCGGGGGCTGGAGGCCTATTTAGGCCTTCCCTACCATGCAATTGTAATACTAACGTCTGACCCTGGAATCCCCTTTCTCTCTCTAGGTTCCGCTTAGTTTGATTCCGTTCACTTTTAGTCCTACAGGGCACCAACTCACATAGGTCTAAGCTAAGTGTCTGTGTTGATTGGTTGGCAAGCACGGAGATGGTGAACCACTGACGGTCCTCTGCTTGTTTTTTTTTTCCAGAGGCCAAATTGGGTAACACGCAAACTATGACCCAGCCCAAGGATAATGGCACAGCAAGTTAACAATACGATTGACCGCATTTTTTTTTTGCGACACCCGTAGCCCGAGGGCACAGTTCCTTTCGACTCGCCAAAGTCCGATTAGTTCGTTCTCAGGGTCTCTGTTCCTTAGATGCCTTTGTCAGAGAGGGTCGTTCGTCCTCCGTCGGTTGTGGCACTGGTCCCTTGACTCGAGTGTAATGTGTCCAGTCCCTTTCGGCCGTACGGACAGCCGTTTCGGTCGTCAAAAGTACCAGGAAGGGACCGTCCCAAGTTGGTTCGAGGGTACGTTGCTTCCAGCTTTTAATCAGGACCCACTGGCCCGGCTTGACGGTGTGCACCGCAAACTCGAGGGGCGGCGTCTGTGCCTAAAGTCCCTGTTGGCGTAAACGAGATAGAGCAGACCCCAGAGCCACCACATATTTTTGCACAAACATATCCCGAGACTCAAATACAGGAAGGTCCCCCTTCGGCCCATGGAACGAGAGGCCAAATAACATTTCGAAAGGGGAGACGCCCAAATCCCGCCTTGGCTGGGTGCGAATTTGCAACAGGGCAAGGGGTAGGCATTTGGTCCAAGGCAGGCCAATTTCACTAGTGAGTTTGGTTAGCTGCTTTTTGATGGTCTGGTTCATTCTTTCGACCTTGCCCGAGGAGGAGGGATGCCAGGGGGTGTGCAAATCCCAGTCAATCCCCATTGCTTGCACTACATTCTGGAGGACGGTCGAGGTGAAGTGGCTCCCCTGGTCAGAGTCATTAGCGCGGGGTAGCCCAAATTGTGGGATGATTTGCTCGAGTAGAATCTTGCTAACCTGAGTTGCCGTTGCCGTGGTAGTGGGGAAAGCTTCCACCCATCCTGTCAGGTGATCTACCACGACAAATAGATACTTCAGGCGACCTATGGGGGGGAGCTCAGTGTAATCTACCTGGACATACTCAAACGGCCTATAGGCCGGACTCCTACCCCCTTGTCTTGCATGCTGCCGCAGCCCCCTTTTGTTAATCTTTCAACATGTTATGCAATCTCCTGTGACCTGCTTGGCTACCGTGTACAGACCAGGGTGAGCATATCGGCGCAGGAAGGCATCACACAGTGCCTGGGCGCCCCAGTGACCCCCTTGGTGTAAACGGGCAATAATGTCCCGCGTCAACGGTCTATTTAGTAGCTGGCGGCCATCGGGTAAGGTCCACTCGCCTTCCCTATCCTTTGTACCCCCCAGTGACGCGAGAAGAGTTTCTTCTTTGTCAGTAAACGTGGGCACTTCGGTAATTTCGGATATCTGTGGAATCCTTACCAGGCAGTTTATTACTTCCTTCCCCATCCCAGCCAATTTTGCCTGTTCATCTGCCAATTGATTCCCCAGGGTCTCTATTTTATCGTTTTTCTGGTGTCCTTTCACATGTACTACAGCAATCTCTTGTGGCAGCAACAAATCCTCCAAGATCATGGCTACTAGTTCCTCGTGGACCAACTCCTTTCCTCTACTATTTATCATTCCCCTTTCTTTCCAGATCTTCCCAAAGGTGTGTACTACCCCAAAGGCATACTTAGAGTCAGTGTAGATTGTCCCGGCTATTCCCTTTAAATTCCTCAGAGCCCGGTGCAAGGCGTACAATTCGCACGTTTGTGCCGACCAGGCATTCGGTAGCCGTCCACTTTCCACTAATTCCCAACCAGTCTCACTAATGACTGCATAACCGTTGTGTCTCTTCCCATCTATCACTCGAGAGGACCCATCAATGTACCACCGCCTACCTGCATGTAAGGGGGTATCCCTCAGATCTTCCCTCACTTTACTCTGGTACTCTATTATGTCTGAACAGCAGTGTTCCAGTTCCTCCTCCCCTTCCCCTTTCCAAAGAAAGTCCGCCGGGTTCTGGCAGCCCCCGACTTCTATTCGGAGGTCTTCTCGGTCTAACAATATAGCTTCATATTTCAGAATTCTCGAGTCAGTCAGCCACCTCCCGGCCTTCTGATTCAGGATAGTTCTAACCTGGTGGGGAGTAGTGACTGTCAAGGGGGCCCCAAAAGTCAACTTCCTGCTTTCCTCTACCAGCTTTGCCGTGGCTGCCACCGCTTGGACACACTCTGGCCACCCTCGGGAGACTGGCTCCAGAATTTTTGACAGGAAAGCCACGGGCTTCCTTTTTCCCCCCCAATCCTGGGTCAATACTCCAAGAGCGGTTCCCTTTCTGGAGTTCACAAAGAGACGAAATGTCTTACTAAAATCCGGCAAGCTTAAAACAGGTGCGGCCATCAATTTTCCTTTTAGGATTTCAATTAACTTTTTCTCCTCCTCCTCCCATTTTATTCTGTTGGGTGCCTCCTCAATGAGTTTTAGGTACAAGTCTTTAGTAAGGGGGGCATAGTCGTATATCCATAACCGACAATAGCCTAAGAGTCCCAAGAACTTCCACAACTCCCTCTTGGTCGTTTGGAGGGCTAGTTCGATTATTGCCCGCACTCTTTCCGGACTTATTCGTTTCTGTCCCTGGCTTCTCAAATGTCCCAGGTACTTAACCTCTTTCTCGACATATTGGAGCTTCTTCTGGCTCACTCTTAACCCCTTCTCAGCTAGGTAATTTAACAGGGCATTAGTCCCAAGTAGGACGTCCTCCTCCGCCGGTCCGGATAATAGGAGATTGTCCAAGTATTGTATAAGCTTAAGGGCCGGGGACAAGGTTAGTCCCTCCAATAATTGTTCCAGAATCTGCCCGAACAGAGTCGGGGACTCAGTGAATCCTTGGGGGAGTACGGTCCACCTGTACTGTTGTTTTCTGCCAGTATCAGGATCCTCCCATTCAAAAGCAAAAAGATCCCTACTGTCCTTGTCCAGGGGACACGCCCAGAAGGCATCCTTTAAGTCGATAACACTAAACCAGCCGTGGTCCGGGGGGATTCGCCCCAGAATAGTGTATGGGTTCGGTACCACAGGGTGCCGTACTTGGACAATTTTATTTACTTCCCTTAGGTCTTGGACCATTCGGTAGCTCCCATCCGACTTCCGGAGGCAGGATGGGGGAATTGTATCGTGACATACAGGGCTCTACCAATCCATCTTTTATTAGGTCTTCCATAACTGTCTTCAGGCCCTGCCTCCCTTCTCAAGAGATGGGGTATTGGCGCACTCTGACGTCGGGGCTCTGGGGCTTTAATTTTACCTCCACAGGTCGAATTGCGAGTCCCCCCCGGTTCCCTTTGACGACCCAAACCCTAGGGTTTATCTCTGTCAATCGGGACTCACTAAGGTATGACATGGTAACGGCTAATTCTTCATCATCTCCCACTTCTATTCGCAATCCGAAACGGACTATCAAATCCCGTCCCAACAACCCATAGGGAAGATGGGGGAGGTGAAGGAGTTCCACCTGGAGCTCCTCCTCCTCCAGCCGCAAGGGTTGTGGTTCGAATATTTTCGCATTAAAAACCCCACCCTTAACTCCTGAAATGTTTAATGTTTTAGCTTGGAAGCCAACCCCCCTCGGATGGAGGGGAATTGAGGACCTGCCAGCGCCTGTGTCAACTAAGAAGGTAACATCTTGTCTAAATGGGCCCAGCCGTAAATTTACCAGGGGTTCTTGGTAGGCCCGTGTTCCGATCCTCCCCTGACTTCCCTAATCCATTTGTTCACACTCCATTTCATACATCCCTTCTCTTTCCCTTTTAAACTCGGGACAATCCCTTTTGAAGTGTCCCAGTCTCCCGCAATGGTAACATCCGGCCTTCTGAGGGCGCTCAATTCCATAAGATCCTCCTCTCTCACTTCTGCCCCGTCTCGCTTCTCTCCCCCTCCAACTTTTCTTCGACGTTCCTCTTTCCACCCCATAATCTCCCTCCCCCATTCCGGTGGACTTACAAGCTTCCCGTACGGCTGCCACCATCATTTTTGTCTTCTGTTTCTCCCTTATTACATCCCTCTGAACGTACACCTTCTGTGCTTCCCGTAATAATTCTGCAACATCCTTTTCAGCCCAATCCTCCACTTTCTGTAATTTCTTCTGAATGTCAGGCCATGTCTTAGTCACAAAGTGCACCTTAAGCATGCTCTTGCCTATTTCCCCATCGGGGTCTAAACCTGAATACTTTCGCATGGACTCCCGCAAACGGTCTAAAAACTCACTCGGGGATTCATCCTTTTTCTGTCCAACTTCAAATGCTTTCGCTAAATTCCGCTGTTTGGGCACGCAGGTTTGGATCCCCCTGATTATAAGGCTTCTAAGGTCTGTCATATTGGCCCGTCCCCCCGCGTCGTTATGATCCCACCGGGGGTCCTCTAAGGGGTACTTCTGCTCTCCACGCTGAGGGCCGTCCTGATGCTCCCTATCCCAAATGGCCATTGCACTATTCCGGATCATAACAATTTCATCGTAATTAAATAGTATTCTCATCATGGCCTGCAGTTCAGCCCATGTGTATATACTGGGCCCCAGAAATTGGTCCAGTTGTATTCCCACACTGACGGGGTCGTCCAGTAGACGGGGTAGTTCATTACGGAGTTGCCGGATATCCCCAGAATTTAAAGGTTGTACTATGAACCCGGTCCGTTCATTCCCAAACGGCACCTCTCGTAAGGGGTTCAGCTGGTCAATATTGTCACTCCTCCCAGCTCTCAATCCCTCTTCTCGACCTCTCCACATCTCGAGTCGGACTGATTTCCTAGTGCCTGGGGTGAGTTCTGCGCCCCCTCCTGTGCCCCCCCCAGCAGTCCCTTCCTCACTGGTCGTAGCCTGCTGGGACTCGGAATTATCAGTCGCAGGAGGGAGGTCCGCGCTGGACGCCTGGTCGTGCGCGGGTGGTATATACGGGGGCGGGGAAGATGGTGGCAAACCATCGGTGAGGATGTCCCAAGACTTCTGGGGCTTCCTCGGTTCTGTTTGGGGAATCAGAGGATAGAGACGCGTGGGACTCTCGCCGTCGCCCGCCAACCAGGCGGCGGCATATTTGCTCTCCTCTGGGTCAAACGGTTGTTTTCTGTTAACATATACATTTAGGATTTGACACACCCAGTCTTCATCAGACCCATACTCGGGCCAAACTACCGAGGGGGCGCGGATAGGTTCTTTGGTCCATATAAAACAACAATATTTTATCATGGTCTCTTTCTTTCAGTCCTTCATTCTACTACTGTCCGTCCATAGACTTAACTTCCGACCTAATGGACTATCGGGGGGTATTTCTTTCCCATTTGCAGTCTTCCCTGACTTTTCCTTAGAAGTCTGATTTCCCATGGTTTATCTTCGGTCCTGGTCTTAAACGCCCAAAGCGTTTTCACAGATGACCGTCAAAACCACAATTTCCCGTGGTTTATCTTCAGTCCTGGTCTTAAACGCCCAAAGCGTTTTCACAGATGACCGTCAAAACCACGCGGCCAACAAGGAAGAACAAAAGAATCTCTTACCTTGATCCGTGCACGGAGTTGTCTGGCCTTTTTAAATGTGTGTACCCCCGTGTATAGTCACTAACCGGTCGTCCCAGCACTCGTCCATGTGTTCCTTTTCCAGGATTCAAAATTATTTTTAAATGAGCCGGGTCACATCCTCTCTTGGCCGACGGCCGACGGACCAAGCTGATCAGTGAGAAGTATAAATATATTCTAGACGCGTCTTTGTTGTAATCAGGCTTGATCCGTGAGCCGAAGAGACTGCCCCGCCCCCGGCAATAATTATTTCCTCCCGGAGGAGCCCCCAATTGTGCGAGATAAGTGGCTGTCCAGCCCCATCTACGGCACTTTTTTATTTCCCTTCCCAGGAACAAAGACACGGAGGAGTCTGTCCAAAACTTTTTCATTCAACTTTGCAAAGTCGGGTGTTGTTCCCAAAGGTACACACACACAAGCATAGTAATCTCCACGCATTATATACATGTATCTGTGGGCTGGGTCTGCTACTGCTGCCTTGACCAACGAGTGCTAGGATTCCCCACTGTTTTCCTTATTTGGGTTCTGGTGCCTGCGATTATTTTGTTATTCACTTGGCCAATCAGTGTTCGAGCTCCCCGTTCTTCCCTTATATGGATGATGTTGTACAACTGTGGTTAAGGGCGGTCTCTCAACTATCGAGGAAAGCTGTTACAACTGTTTCATTCATATAAACGTGGGGGAGGTCCGGCAACAGTTTCGAGTGTCTGCTTGTGTTTACTATGAGGTAGAAAAGACTAAAAGGCAGCTAACCGTCTACCCCCTACATGCTTGTGTTCACTATGAGGTAGAAAAGACTAAAAGGCAGCTAACCGTTTAAAAATTACACTACCCCCTTCACAGCTCCCTATTCAGTTGTCATCCCCACCCTGTCAACGTGTGCTGACACCTGCAAGGATCTATGCACTTATCCACCAATGTTCCTATGTTCCTTGGTATTCTGCAAGGACCGACCATTCATTACGTCTGTCCTTTGCTTCTCACACCTCCCACAGGGTATTACCTCACTTCGATCACCAATAATATCTGCTCAGATTAGCATCTGTAGCTGGAGCCCATCCTCCTCACTGTGAACAACATCCTCACCTTTCATGTCATCTGCAAACAGATGAATGATATCTTCTACTTTCGCTTCGGAGTTATTATTCCACTGAATAACCAGGGATGGTTCCTGCCCATATCCCTGCGGTACACCCGCTGGTGAAAGAATTTCAAACACGAAGAAGTCTGTCAACCAATTTTGTTTCCAATTTGCCAAATTGCATTGAATCCCTGTGGCTGTTTCCTTTTGGATCAGCCTTCCACGTGGAACCTTGTCAAAGGCCGATTCGGGTCCATGTAACCCACATCATCTGTACTGCCCTCATCAATTTGCTTAGACACCACTTCAAAAAACTCCACTGAATTCCTCGGACAATTTCTTCCCCTACCAAATCTGTGAAGACTCAGCTGAGTTGATCCCTGCCTTTGCAAGTGTTGATTCAACCTCAGAATTATTCCCAATGTCTCTTTCCCTGCTGTCAGACGATCTGCACTTTAATTACCTGGCCTACCCCTGCTGCCCTCCTTGAACAAAGGAACCACATTAGCGATTCTCCAGTCATTCAGCACTTCACCTCTGACCAGCAAAGTATTAAATATATCCGCCAGGGCCTCAGCAGTCTCCTCCCATACCTCACATAGCAGCCTGGGATTCATTTCATTGGACACTGGGGATTTCTCCACCTTTATGACTGTGAAAGCAATTTAATACCTCTTCCTGATTGATCTTACCATGCTCGAGAGTCTCACCATCCCAACTGAAATCACTGGCTACAATGTCTTTCTCCTGTGTGAATACAGATGGGAAGTATTCATTGAAGACCTCACCTACTTCCTCTGGCTCCATGCACATATTGTCCTTTTTGGTTTCTAACAGGCCCCACGCTTTAGCTGGGAATGCTCTTCCTCTAACTATACTCATAACATACCTTGTGACCTTTCCTTAACAATATTTTAACGAGGGCATTGCATGCCCATTCTTTGAACCTCATTTTAAGGCCTCCATTGCACTCTTGATACACATGAAGAGCTTTGCCTGTTTCCATCGTACTGTACTTCCTTTGTCCAACTCACAGTATTGCTTGATCAGTATTCGCTGTGGTTACTGCCTTTAAAATTGCCAGATTGGGACTGCCTTTGAAACCTAGTGTTATGCCCACTATCGCCAAAACGCTACAAAAATCCTTATGTCTGTCATCTTGTCAAGCACCTACTGCCCACTCTGTCTGTAACATCCAACCCTTACTGACCTCCCCATCAGTGTTCGTTCCTCCCCCCTCTCTAGCACATGATGTCACTGTAGCCTTCTCCAGTCCCCACAGCACTCCTCCATTCTGTTCCACAGCACCTCATTACCTCTAAATTTCCACCACCCATTTCACCTCACTGTTGGTTAAGAGTCCTCCAGTTCCTACAGCATTTCCTGCCAACCCTCCTTTTTTGTAGCTACCTGAACGCTTCCCAGATCTGTAAACTTGCCATCTCGCTCTCTCTTCAATCTTCTCTGTCTCTGTGACTAATTGCCATCACTACAATGTTCCTTACCTTCAGTCAGTATTAACCTTCCTCGCTCTCGAACATCCTGCAGTCACTAAAACCATCCATGTGCCTGAACTATCCTCTCAATTGTTGTAACAGCTTTCATCCCAAAACTGCCTCTGTCTATAACCTCAGCCAGCCCGTAGACTCCTTACTGACTCGGTAACCTCACGCAGCGTTTACAATTCTGAGTATGACTAACTTCATCCAGTCGCCCCAACCGTCCCTACCTCTAATTGTATAGAGGATCCACAGCCCTCCCTATTGCGTTATCCTCCTCCAGTTCTTCTCGCCATCTAAGAAACCTTCTCCTGTTCCTGATTACGTTCTCCTCCTGTTCTAATAAACCCTTGTGAACTTTGGACATTTGTCAAATGTCTGCAGTGCTCTGTGTAATCATATGCAGTGGTGGCTCAGTGGATAGCACTGAAGCCTCACAGTGTCAGGGACGTGGCTTCAATTCCAGCCTTGGGCAATTGTCTGTGTGGTCTTTGCATGTTCTCCCCCCACCCCGACTGTGTGGGTTCTTCCGGGTGCTCTGGCTTCCTCCCACCGTCCAACATTTGCACGATCAGTGGATTGGCCATCATCAATTAGATTAGATTAGATTAGATTAGATTACTTACAGTGTGGAAACAGGCCCTTCGGCCCAACAAGTCCACACCGCCCCGCCGAAGCGTAACCCACCCATACCCCTACATCTACATTTACCCCTTACCTAACACTATGGGCAATTTAGCATGGCCAATTCACCTGACCTGCACATCTTTGGAGTGTGGGAGGAAACCAGAGCACCCGGAGGAAACCCACGCAGACACGGGGAGAACGTGCAAACTCCACACAGTCAGTCGCCTGAGGCGGGAAATGAACCCGGGTCTCCGGCGCTGCGAGGCAGCAGTGCTAACCACTGTGCCACCGTGTGGTTTAAGTAAGTTCACCATGAGAAATGAAGGCTTCAATGGATAGGTAGAGGGGTGGGTCTGGGTAGGATGCTCTTCAGAGGGTTGGAATGGACTGGTTGGACCGAACGGCCTGGTTCCACACTGTCGAGATTCTATTCAGATCTTTGCCCAGTCCTGTCAACCATCCCCGTCTCTTAAATCTTGCCTTACCCCCAATATTCTCCTTAACACTGTAATCTCAAGTCTCTAAATCACCCCTTGTCTACGTAAGCTTCTCCAGTCCTTACAAAGATCGATATGACTGTCACCTCCTCCTACTTTTAGAACCCTCCCTATAACTATTGCCATTTATTACAGCACTCCCAATCATTGTTCCCTCTTGAAACTCCCATAAACATTTGTATCTCTGAAAACTCATCTGGACTGTCTTAACTTCCCTTTGACAGTTACGTGCTGAGACCTGCTCTAAATCAGTGAAATAATTAAGTCTTGGTAACACTCACTATTATCACCTCCCCACAGCCTTACAGCTTTGAGGATCTGTTGAAGCTCTTTTCAACCCGACAACCATTTTTGTGTCTGTAATTCCCTCCACTTTCCATAATACATTCTCTCTGATCTCCTCTGTAGTCCATTAAACACTCCCTGTCTGTATCAGTGTAACTTTCTGCAAAAACAGAACCTTCCCTATCTGTGTAAGTCTCTACACCAGTCCCTACCACTCTAAGCTCTGTCTAACAATTCAACCTTCCACATCTGTGTATTTACCTTCAGTCTCTACATCCCCCACTATCTGTGTAACCTTCTCCATGCATTTTTTTGCTTCAGTCTCTTCAACCGTCCATTTCAGTGGCATATTTTTCAGATCCAAAAACTGCCCATCTCTTTACCTTACTAATGCCACACAACTCTCACTATCAATAACGTATTGCTGACTGAGAAAAATCCTCCGTAAACTGCTCGAACTCTTCAACTCTCCATAAGCTCCTGCAGCTCTTACAGTCCTCCCTATCAACATAACCTGTTCCAGTCCCTAAAACACCATCTGTCTGTGGAGATCCTACCAACATCCCTATCTGTGTTATCCTCTCAGGTCCCGATCTGTAGAACCCACTCCAATGCCTATGCCTCTCCCGGTCCTGTTCCTACAAGACTCAGTAACTATGTACCATCCTCACGTCACTATCACTCACCCTGTCAATTTAAGCTTGTCCTGTATCTTCATCCTTTTACCCATCTCTATAACCTTCTCCAGCTCTTACACCCCTATCTGTGTAAGCATCACTCTCCACCAGAACCCTCCCTAGAGCAGTAAATTCCTCCTGTTTGTACAAAGCTCCCTTATCTGTGAAACTGTCTCCAACCAAACTTGCTACTCCAATCTCTGAAGAAAGAATCCAGATTCCACAGCCTCCATGTCTAAATACCCCCAAGAACCTCAGACCTCCTATAAACATCTTCAGTCACGACTTCCCTCCATATCTCTGTTTGTTCCTCCAGCCGATGCAAACATCTTTATCTCTGTAATCTGCTTAGCTCCCAAAAACACTCCCTGTCTGTGTAATCCAGCCCTGTTATACAAACATCCTTATTTCAGTAAACTTCTCCATCCGTCCCAACATTTCCAACTCCATGAACCCCTGTCAGCCCTAGAGCTCTCCACATTTCTGTAGCCTCCTGTGGGTCTATGGTCCTCCCTCCCTGTGAAACCACCTCCAGTCCCCACACCTCTCCCAATCTGGCTCCTCTGCTCCAGATCAGACCATTGCTGTCTCTGTAAACAACTCCATCTCTGAAAACTCTTCCCATTTGTGTTAGCTCATTCAGTCCCCATACTCTCCCGCTTCCTGAATCCTCTTCCTGTCATTGCAACCCCTCCATGTTTATGTAAAATCTGACAGTGCTTAAACCCATTCCAACTCACTAACCTCCTGCAATCCTAATAAAGCTCCTAAACTGTGAAACACCTCATTTCCTTACAATCCTCCCTCCCTCCCTCCTCAAATGCCTTCATCACCATGAAACCTCACAATTACTAAAGCCTACTGTTGGCACTGCAAACCTCCTCATGTCTGCAAAATCCTCTCGCACTGTTATCCCTCCCTATCTCTGTAACCCCCACCACACTCCAGTGCCATTCTGGGAAACGTGGCAGAAGAGGGAAGATTTTGTTGAATCCGTGCCATGTTACAGAGGAAGAATCCTGGGAATTACAGATTTAATCTTATGTCTGTGCTGTACAGATTATTGGAGAGGAATCTGACAGACAGGATTTATGACTCCTTGGAAAACCATAGTTAAATTAGAGACAGTCAGCATGGGTTTATGAGGGGCAGTCCATACCTCACAAACCTTACCGAATTATTTGAGGCTGTGACAGGATACGTTGGTGGCTCATTCAGAAAATGAGGAAACATGGGAAACAGGGAAATCTGTCTGTCCGGATGCAGGATTGGATGGCCCAGAGAAGACAGAGTATGGCAGCAGATGGACAATATTGAGCCTGGAGCTCAGTGACCAGTGGTGTTCTGTAGCAATTCGCTCTGGGACTCTGCTGCTTGTGATTTTTGCAAATGACTTGGATGTGGATGTTGGAGAGTGGGTTAGTAAGTTTGCCAATCACACGAAGGTTGGTGGAGTGGTGGGGAATGTGGAGGGCTGTTGTAGGTTGCAATGAGACATTGACAGGACTCAGAGCTGGGTTGGAAGTGGCAGATGGAGTTCAATCTGGAAAAGTGTGAAGTGACCCATTCTGGAAGGTCAAATTTGAATACAGAATACAGGGTGAAAGCCAGAATACATGGCAGTGTGGAGGAACAGAGGGATCATGGGGTCCATGTCCATAGATCCCTCAAGTTGCCACACATGTTGATAGGGTTGTTTAAAAGGCATATGTTGTGTTGGCTTCCCTTAGCAGGGGGATCGATTTTAAGAGCCGTGAGGTTTTCCTGCATCTTTATAGCATCCTGGTGAGACCACACTTGGAATATTGTGTTCAGTTCTGGTCCCCTCTTTACAAGAAAGATGTGCAAGTTTTAGAGAGTGTGCACAGGAGATTTATCAGGATGCTGCTTGGAATGGAGGGCATTTCTTATGAAGAAAGGTTGAGGGAACTAAGGCTTTCCTACTATACTAAAGAAGGGGACAGGGCGATTTGATAGATGTGAAAAAGATGATGAGAGGCACAGAGACTGTAAATAGTGAGAGACTTTTCCTCCTATGGCACAAATGGCTATTACAAGGCGGCATAATTTTAAGGTGAATGGAGGATGGATAAGAGGTTAGTGAATGGTCGTTGGTTGGAATGCGCTGCCAATGGTGGTAGTAAAATTAGATACATTAGGGATATTTGATAGACTCTTGTATAGGCATATGGATGATAGGAAAATGAAGGGAATGTTGGTTACTTTGATCTTACAGTCGGGTAAAAGGTTAGCATGGCATCATGGTCGAAGGGTCCTGTGCTGTACTGTTGTGTGTTCTAAGTTCCGTGTGGTAAACTGGGTAATAAGCTCAGATCAGTTGTAAAAAGGATATGGCATTTAGGAGTAGCTAGTGAACTGGATACAAAATTGGCTTGATGATCGGAGACAGAGGGTGATGGGAGACATGTTGTTTTTCTGACTGGAAGCATGTGACCAGCGGTGTAGTGGGTCTACTGTTGTTTGTCATTTGGATAAATGGTTTGGATGGGAATATTGGTTTCCTGGTAAGTAACTTTTTTGAGTGACACTGGAATTGGTGGTAAAGTGGACGGTGAAGAATGTTATCTGTGATACAACAGGATGAACAGTACATCTGGGATATTGGGCTGAAGAACAGCAGATGGAGTTTAATTAGATAAATGTGAAGTGTCCATTTTGGTGAAACAAACCAGAGTGGGACTTGTCCAGTTAATGTTCGGGCCCTGGGTAGTGTTGTCAGTCAGTGACCCAGGGATGCAGGTACACAGTTCTTTGAAAGTGGTGTCACAGGTAGACAGGCTGCTGAAGCAGGCATTTGGGATGTTTACCTTCATTGGGCAGTGCATTGAGCGTAAGAGTTGGGAAGTCATGTTGTGGCTGTACAAGACATCGGTGGGGCCACCATAAAAACATTGTTGATCAGTCAGGAGAACTCATCTGGTTCACTTACATCCTTTAGGGAAGGACATCAAATATTCTAACCTGGTCTGGCGAACATGTGATTCTACACCTACAGCAATAGGGCTGACTCTGAGCTACCCTATGGGCAATTAGCAATGGGGCAAAGATTGCTGATCCATCTCATGAATGAATACATAAAAATACATATGTCCCTCCCTACCTCTGCAAACAACTCCAGCTGCAACATTCGGTATTGGCTTTGGAACACCATTCAGGCCCTGAGCACTCTCTGTAACACTCTCACCACCTCCAGCACCTTCACTTGTCCCTCTTCCTGTCGTGTCAATAAACCCTGGCAATGATTCTCCTTCCCACTGCCATCCTCCTGCTAGCATATCCTTTGCAATCTCTTTAAAACGTACTCTGAAAACACTTTCTCTTTTCAGGATTTTGAGTACGTTTTGGTGATTTTCTCAGCCTCATAATCTAATATGATCCATTTTGTACCGAGTGAGGGACTGATGTGAATATCTTGTCTTTGTCTGTTTCAATGAGTGTTTTTTTTACTGTTCTTTCAAATGTTTTCCACTGTTCATTTACAGACACATGTTTCAGTCTGTTTTTCCTCTTTACCTTGGTCAGTTCTTCCCTCAGGCTCATGTGCTTGGCTATTTTTGTTTCTAGTTGTAGCTTGTCCTTTCTCTCATTCACTTTAAAACTTTATATTCCGTTAAACTGCACTTTATCCGAATTTCCCAGAGGATCTCTCCAGGTGACATTTCTCATTTACTAAGTTTCATGACACAACTGTCGATCTGAGATAGTTACATCCCTAGCCAGTTCCACAAAGAGACACTGAAAAAAATTCTCCGAATTCCTCTACCAATATCACAGTTGTCAGTGTGACTGTCCGAGATAATGAAAGTATTGAAGGTTTTCAAAATTATCATAGTGCATTTTTTTTTTAAATCCAATGAGTTCCTGTTTAATGCAGTGATGAGCAATGAAATGCTGTTCAGTGGCTAAAACTGTTCTACTGCTTGTGTCCTTGGCATGTAGTAGCCAGAATTTACATTCAGGCTGACTCTAGTTCATGATCTGAGGCCAAATGTTTTCTCTGTAATGTCTTTGTGATCCATTATTGTTCGCGGTGTCCATTTTGCCTGGTACCCGCAAGGCTGTGAACCATTTTTTTCGCTCTGTAACCATGTCTCCTTGGTGTCTAAACCTTTTATCTCTGTGTCACAAATCCATCTACCTTATTGATGAGACGTTGTCCATTCCAAAATAAAACATACTTTACTCTTTCCACAATTTCCTTTCACAACCCTATTCGCTGATATGCAGTTTTAGTTAAATTCTATCCCTTCCTGTTCCTTTCCGCTGGTCTTCAGCCACATTCCCATGGTGTTCCAATGCTTCACCCTTTCTCTTTGGAAAGCCGAACCCTATCCTTTGACCTGAACCCTATCCCTGCATCCTCTCTGTCAGTTTAAAGCCCTGCCCATAAACCTACTGACATGATTGGACAGGACACTGGCCCCAGCACGGTTCCAGTGGGAACATCCTAATGATTATTTTTTTAAATCAGGTATGGGATATGGGCGTCTTTGGCTGACCAGCCTTTCTTGCTCAGCCCTAGCTGCCCATGAACTGAAAACCTTGCTCAGCCATTTCAGAGGGTAATTGAGAGACAAACACTTTGCTGTGGGTATATCGTGTAAACCATGTGAGGATGGGCAGATGTCCTTCTTGAAAGAACAAGGACCTGTGATGCAAGCTTCAAGAATTATGTACCTGAACCCGAAGGACCCTATGCTCTAAAACAATAACCAAGACCCCAGCGTTAATTCTATAAGCTCTACCTTGTTCGTTTTACCAAATGCATTTATTCAGATTGAATTCGATTCACAGTTTTTCAGCCCATTCACCCATTTCATCAAAATCCCTTTGTCATCTTAGCAATCCTCCTTCACTCTCCACTATTCCAGCCTCCAGCCTTCCAGCCGATCACACATGGCTGTCAATGGAACAAGTATATTTGCTAGGGGCTCCACAATTTCTTCGCTAGCATCCCACAATGTCCTGTGACACACTTAATCAGGTTCTGCGACTTGACATACCTTTGTGTTTTAAAACCTCCAGCACCACCTCTTCTATAACATGCACAGTTTTCAAGTCATACAGATGTACAGCATGGAAACAGACCTTTCAGTCCAACTTATCCATGCTGACCAGAAGATCTGAATAAATCCATTCTATTTACCAGCATTTGGCCCATGTATCTCGAGGCCCTTACTATCCATATACCCATATAGATACCTTTTAAATGTTGTCATAGTTTTGGTCTCCATTATTTTCTCTCTCAGCTCATTCCATACACACATCACTGAGTGCCTGAAAAAGCTGTCCCTTCGATCCCTTTTAAACATGTTGTATTTTTTTTCTGAGTCATTTCAACTTACAGAACATCCTTAATGTCAGGAGAAAAACAGATAAAGTTGCAAGTTTAGTGACTCAATACCAACACTGAAAGCAACCGAGATATAATATTATTTCTTCCAGGGACGGCTGGATGAGTGAAGGGGATGTTATTTGAATGGATGGAGAAATGTCCAACAACAGAGAGAAAGAGAGAGGGAAAGAACTGAAAAGCAAACAAAGGGAAGGCTGATGATGAAGTAGAAGGAAAATAAAAAAGGTATCTTCTTCTGACATAACCCTTTTTCCCCTTACTCCTGAATATCACGTCAATCTTGATATGCCCCTCTTTAAAGTGAATTATATTCCCTCGATCTCTCTTCTCGGAGTGTGATGATTAACTCCACTGTTAATACTGATGCTATCCTTATAGTTGCTGAGACACAGAGAAAAGTAATGTTATACTGTCAACTGCTTCTTCAGAGAAAGGGACTGTTACTGTGGGACTGTGCAGAGATGTAACGGCTTTTTCAGCCAGGACGCGAAACATTTTCAACATGGAATGGGTGCACTGCGTGTGTGTGAGGTTTTCACTTGCGCCTGCAGTTAGACAATAAGGGGAGGTTCAGGAGATGCTTTCATCTGGTTTGTGTATTATCAACTGCTGCATTCATTCAAAGAGACCCGAGGGTCTGGTGACCCCATGCTGGACACTGCATTTCGAGCGTGTTTGGGTCCATGGGAAACAAATGGAGCTGAGCCTGTACAGATGGTAAGCTCTGGACACGGGGAAGGGCTGGGTACAGTACTATCCTCCCTGGGATTTCCAGGTATATGTTTCTAAGCTGAACCAATTCCAAACGTAAACTGTAAACATTTGAAAAAAGATGTGGTCACTGAGCTGTGTCCCCTCCATCATTATAACCTATAAACTCACACCAGAGACGGACTGTGCTGACACTCACCATGAAGTGAACTGGGTTAATTCGGGAACATTACAGGCAGGAGTTGTTAACATTTTCATCATCTCTGAAGTGCAGTCCTCCGAAATATTCACTGGCTGTCAGAAACCATCTGCCAGCAAAGAGGAAGACAGTGAGTCCATCGCCGTGAGGAAGGTACAGAAGCAAACCTCCAGACACACTGGGGAACAGGAGGTCTGGTGAACATGCGGAACTGCACAAAACTAGAATTAATGAAGAGCATGCTCTTTGAAAACCCATTCGAATTAAAGGTTGGTAAGGTGCTGCATCTAGAACATAGAACATTACAGCGCAGTACAGGTCCTTCAGCCCTCGATGTTGCGCCGCCCTGTCATACTATTCTGAAGTCCATCTAACCTACACCATTCCATGTCCGTCCATATGCCTGTCCAATGACGACTTAAATGCACTTAAACTTGGCGAATCTCCTACCGTTGCAGGCAAAGCATTCCATACCCTTACTACTCTCTGAGTAAAGAAAGTACCTCTGACATCTGTCTGGTCCTTATCTCCCCTCACATAAAAGTTTTGTCCCCTCGTGTTTGCCGTCCCCATACTTGGAAAAAGGCTCTCCTTGTCCACCCTATCTAACCCTCTGATTATCTTGTCTGTCTCTATTTAGTCACCTCTCAACCTTCTTCTCTGTAACGAGAACAGCCTCAAGGCCCTCAGCCTTTCCTCTTAAGACATTCCTTCCATACCAGGCAACATCCTAGTAAATCTCCTCTGCACCCTTCCCAAAGCTTCCACATCCTTCTTATAATGCGGTGACCACAACTGTACACAATACTCCAAGTGTGGCCGTACCAGAGCTTTGTACAGCTGCAGCATAACTCCTGGTTCCGGAACTCAATCCCTGTATTAATAAAGGCCAAAACATTGTATATCGTCTTAACAACCCTGTCAATCTGGGTGGCAACTTTCAGAGATCTGTGAACATGGACACCGAGATCTCTCTGCTCATCTGCACTCCCAAGAATCTTACCATTCGCCCAATACTTTGCATTTCGATTACTCCATCCAACGTGTATCACCTCACACTTGTCCACATTAAACTCCATTTGCCACCTCACAGTCCAACTCTGCATCCTATCTATGTCTCACTGCAATCAGCTGCATCCTTCGTCACTATCCACAACTCCACCGACCTTAGTGTCGTCCGCAAATTTACCAACCCACCATTCGAAGCCCTCATCCAGGTCATTTAGAAAAATGACAAACAGGACTCAACACTGACACTTGCGGAACGCCACGAGTAACTGGACACCAAGATGAACATGTTCCATCAACTACAACCCTCTCTTATCTTTCAGAAAACCAATTACTGATCCAAACTGCTATGTCTCCCTTCCTCGGAGTTTTGTATAATAGCCTACTGTGGGGAACCTTATCGAACACCTTGGTGAAATCCATATGCAACACATCAAGCGGTTTACGCTCATCTACCTGATCGATCACTTTGTCAAAAAACTCAATAAGATCCGTCAGGCACGACCCACCCTTCACAAAATGGTGCTGACTGTCCCTGATCAGATTATTCTTTTCTAGATGGTTATAAATCCTATCTCTTACAACCCTTTCCAACATTTTACAACAACTAAAGTGAGACTCACTGGTGTGTAATTGCCAGGCTTGTCTCAAATACCCTTTTTAAACAAGGGAACCACATTTGCTCCCCTCCAGCCCTCAGGCACTATTCCTGTAGTCAATGATGATTTGGAAATCAATGCCAATAGCTCGGCGATCTCTTCCCTTGTTTCACAGAGTATCATAGGATAAATCCCGTCCGGCCCAGGGGACTTGTCTATTTTCACACACTGCAGTATTTCAATTACTTCTTCCTGATGAACTTCAATCTCTTCTCGTCTAGATGCAAGTATCTCTGTATCTTCCTCGCCAACGTTTTCATTTTCTATTGTGAACACTGTCTAAATATAGTTATCTAGTACTTCCCCTATCTCCTCTGACTCCACATACAACCTCCCACTATTATCCTTGATTGGCCCTAATTTAACTCGTCATTCTTTTATTCCTGACATACCTATCAGGGTTAACCGTGATTCTATCCGCCAACAACTTCTCATGTCTCCTCCTGGCTCTTCCGAGCTCTATTACTCTAAGTTCCATCCCAGAGTATTAAGGAGGTGGCAACAGAGCCAGTGAAAGAATTACTAATTATTCTTTAGAGCTGGTTTGATTCTGGAAAGCATCCTGCAGTCTGGAAAATATCTATTGAAAAAATAAATATTTAAAATAGGACGGAGAGGGAAAACAGAAACCTAAATAGCTTGATGTTAGCTGTGAGAAAAACATTGTAGCCTTTTATAATAAATGTGACAAAATGACACTTGCCGAATAATGATATAATTTGATAGATTTGACCTAGATTCAGTCATGGGTAATTATCTTTGCTAAACCGGCTGGAGTTTGTGGACTCTGTCCATTTTGTCATTGACAATTGAGTACCAGTCGGAGTGGAGTAATTGAATTTTCAGAAGAAGTTTGACATTGTTTATTGCAGGTGGGTGGAGAATGTTAGGGTTCATGGTGAGTTAAGGGTGGAATGCACCGAATGGATTAAAAATTGGATAATGGGCAAAATGAAGTGTCGTGTTTTTCTTCTCTGGGCTGAATGCTTGTGGAGTATCAGAAGGATCAGCTCTTGTGCAATAGCTGTGCACAAGGTATAAAAATGATTCAGATGTGAACAACAAATACCATCATTCACATTTAAGTGTATTAAATGGTGAGAGGTTGGGAAGGGCTGTTGTTGTAAAGGACCTGGATGTCCTTGGTTATAAGTCACTAACAGAATTCGCATGGGGTAGTATATTATTCTAACTGCACAGGATATGTGGTCTATCATGGAAAATTATTGAAGAACCAGAGTCAATATATCTTACTCAATGGTAGTGTTTTGTTGAGCCAGTATTTAGCCAGTATTGTGTACAGACAGAGTCTGCTTTTTAAATAATGATCTCCCTGTCATCGAGACAGTGCAAAATATTTTCACCAGTCTGAACCCAAGCATGATGTTACCATAAGGAGACAGAGCAGTAACCATGTTTTTAATCAGCCATGCTGTGAGAGAATAAGAAGTTTGAAACTTAATGGTTATGGATGGACCCTCATTATGTCTCAAGCAGCCATTGATAAGGTGAGAAATTCCATACTTTCCATAGGATGCTCGATTCCTGTGCATAGAACTAATTTCGATTGACAGAGAGGTACAGGCTCTGAATGAACTCTGAACAGTTTCATGCACCCTTACTGTGTGGCCCTGTACTCAATGTTAGATTGTACCCAATCCTTTCAGAAGCCATAATACCTTCATTCTGAAACAGTTAGCCATTCCCCACCAGCTTCTTACTTCCTGAGAGAACATAGGTCTGCTCTCTCAGCGATGGAAGATGCCTTTGAAATTGGTTAAAATTTGGTTTCATTCCTACTCCCAGGATACCATGATAAAGTAAAACGTATGTACTATGAATAATGAAGCCACTTGGAATAAGGTGGAGCAATCTACCTGTGAAGCCCCTGCTCCATTTGTTTGTGATACTGGCGCATCTCTGACATCATCCTGTGCCTGGTTAGTGACTTGAGAAGCTGAAAGACCTCTTCCTGTTCCTTTTTAATGACTCCGGGTATCGAATGGTCTCTTTCTGATCCTGTGTAAGTGACGTGTGGGAGTGAGCAGACTCCTTTTCTTCCTGTGAAACAGGTAGGAAGGACTGAATGGGCTATCCATATTTTTGCATAATAGTTTTGATAGGGTGAATGACTTTCCCACATTCTTGTGAAGCCAGATTGAGGTGTAAATGAACTCCTTCGTTTACTGTCGAAATGTGCAGTGTCTGGCATCGCTGTTCCATGAATGTTGCCGACACGTTAACTTGAATGTTGTCCAGGTCTTGTTGCACATGAGCACAGACTCCTTTAGAAAATGAGAGATAGCTAAGTGTTCTGAACATTGTGTAACCTACAGTGAATATCCTCTTTCTGTTCGGTGTGAACTCAATGGGCTGAATGGCCTGCTTCCACACTGCATGGATTCCCCGCTGAGAAACTGGAGATGCCTGGGTGAAGGAAGGTACACTGAAGATCTCCTGCAGTGATGTTCCACAGCTGAGATGATTGATGCGTAATGATGATAAACATCTTCCCTTGTGGTGTGAATGACTCCAAACACTGGAGAGTTTGCAATGGATTCTCATGAAGTGCGACTTTGCTCAGACTCCTTGATGTCATCCTCAGTTAAAAGCTGCCTTGATATCAGGGCCAGTCACTCTTAGCTCAGCCCTTGTATTCACCTCTATCGCTCATATCAATAGGTCATGGTGTATGAGCAGGAAATGGTTTCTTCAAACAGAGAGTAGTGACTGTCAGGAATTCTCTATTCAGGAGAGTCAGGGGATCAAGATCAATGAAAGGTCTCTGAATGGTCTTCCCAGTTTCTGTGCACCAGTTTATAGCAGTAACTGGCCTCCAACTGCACCTGTCTAGCAGTTTGCAGAGGCTGAATGGAACAAAGGACCATCGCAATCTGGAGCAAGATTAGGTCACTCGACACTAAGAAACTTCGCCACCACGCATTAAGTTTGTGGATGATCAGGTTGTGGTCTCAGCCCCACTTTCCTGTCTGTATCCCATTATCCATGACTCAATCTCTGTCAAATATTTAATGAATTCAGTTTGAATAAATGTGAACAAAGAGGCAACACATAGCTCTGGGAAAGACGATTCCCACTCAAGTGGCCTTTTTAGAATTATTCCTCATCTGTCTCACAGTGTCGTACAGAAGGGAACTCTGTCCACATTATCCAGACATCCCAATCTGATCTCAAGTCATTTGCAAACATTCGGCCCATAGCTTTCTAAATCCTTCCTATTAATATGCACGTCCAGATGCCTTTCAAATATTGTAACTTTAGCAGCTTGCATCATTTTCTCTGACAGCCTTTTCCATACACACACCGCAGTCTGCATAAAACCTTTGTTCCTTTAATGTCCTTCCCCTCTCACCTTTAGCTTTTGTCCAAAAATTTTGGACTCACCGATCCTTGGAAAAAGACCTTGGGTATTCAACTTATCCATGTTCCTCATGATTTTATAAACATCTACATTGTTACTCCTCAGCCTCCGATGCTCCAGAGTAAACAATCCCCAGTCTGTCCTACCTTCCCCTGTAGCACAATCCCTCCAATGCCCGGCAATATCCTTGTAAATCTTTTCTGCACCCTCTCAGGTTTAACAACATCTTTCCTATAGCAGTGAGAACCAAATTAGACATAATATTCTAAACTTCACCTCATCAACATCCTGACCAATTGCAGTATGATCTCCCAACTCGTATACTCAATGTCCTGACCAATAAAGGCAAGCATACCAAACCCCTCCTTCACCACGCTGTCTACCTGCAACTCCACTTTTAAAGAGCAATTATCCTGCAGCTTTTTGTTCAACAACAATACCCAGGACCTCACCATTAACTGTATATGTCCTGCCGTATTTTACCTTTCCAAAATGCAGCGCTTCTCATTTATCTAAATTTAATTACATCTGTCACTCCTTGTCCCATTGCCCCATCTGATCAAGGTCCCATTGTACTCCAAGGAAAACCTTGCTGGCCACTGCACCTCCAATTTTAATGTCATCTGTAAATATAATAAACAGGCAAATATTCACATCCAATTCACTTATATAAATGACAAAAGCAGTGGACTCAGCACCTTGTGTTAGACCATAGGTCAAAGGGTTCCAGTCTGAAAAGAGGTCGTCTACCACCCTCTACCTCCTACATTCACTCTAATTTTGTAGTGGAGTGGCGAGCTTATCTTGGGTCCATTTATGATCCAAACTTACTAACTTGTCTGTTATGTGGAATCCTGTCGAATGCCTTGCTGAAGATTGTATGGACAGCGTCTACCAGATTGCTTTCATTAAACTTGTTTGACATCTCTTCAAAAAACGCAATCAATTAGAAATGAATTCCCGTGCAAAATACCATGTTGGCTATCCCTAATCAGTAGTTGCATCTGGCATTGTATGTAAATCCTATCCCTAGGATTTAGGTTTGCTCGCTGAGCTGTAGGTTTGATATCCAGACGTTTCATTACAGAGCGAGGTATCATCATCAATGGCGACCTCCAAGTGAAGCGAAGCTTTTGTCTTCTACTTTCTATTTATATCTTTCCATTGGATGGGGTTCCTGTGGATTGTGTTAATGACATTTCCTGTTCGTTTTCTGAGGGGTTGATCGATGGCATCTCGATCTTTGTGTTTGTTTATGGCGTTGTGGTTGGAGTGCCAGGCCTCTCGGAATTCTCTGGCATGTCTTTGCTTAGCCTGTCACAGGATAGATGTGTTGTCCCAGTCGAAATGGTGTTTTTTTTCATCCGTGTGTAGGGCTACGAGGGAGAGAGGGTCGTATCTTTTTGTGGATAGCTGGTGTTCATGTATCCTGGTGGCTACCTTTCTTCCTGTTTGTCCTATGTAGTGTTTGTGGCAGTCCTTTTTATGGAATTTTGCAGATGACGTTGGTTTTGTCCACTGGTTGTACAGGGTCTTTTATGTTTGTTAGTTTTTGTTTGAGAGTATTGGTGGGTTTGTGTACTACTAGGCTTCTGAGGGGTCTTAGTAGTCTGGCTGTCATTTCTGAAACTTCTTTGATGTACGGGAAGGTGGTTAGGGTTTCTGGCTGTGTTTTCTCTGCTTGTCATTGTTTGTTCTTGAGGAATCTGTGCACTGTATTTTTTGAGTGTCCGTTCTTCTTGAATACTTCATTTAGGTGGTTCTCCTCTGTTTTCCGAAGTTCATCTGTGCTGCAGTGTGTGGTGGCTCGTTGGAATAGTGTTCTGATACAGCTTTGTTTGTGTGTGTTCGGATGGTTGCTGGTGTAGTTCAGTATTTGGTCAGTGTTTGTCAGTTTTCTGTATACACAGGTTTGTAGTTCTCCCTTGTCCTTGCTTTCGATTGTGACGTCCAGGAATGCGAGTTTGTTGTCGGTTTCTTCCTTCTTGGTGAACTTTATGCCTGTGAGGGTGTTGTTGATGATGTTAAATGTCTCTTCTATCTTGCTTCTTTTTGTGATGACAAAGGAGTCATCTGCGCAGCGGACCCAGATTTTTGGTTTGATGATTGGTAGGGCTGTTTGTTCTAGTCTTTGCATTACTGCTTCTGCTACGAATCCTGATAGCGGAGATCCCATGGGTGTGCCGTTGGTTTGTTTGTAGATTATGTTGTTGAAAGTGAAGTGGGTTGTGAGGCACAAGTCCACTAGCTTCATGATGTTTTCGTTGGTAATGTGATTGATGGTGGTTGGTGTGTGTGTGATAGTCTCTTCTAAAAGTGTGGTAAGTGTTTCCTTTGCCAGGTCGATGTTGATAGAGGTGAACAGTGCTGTTACGTCAAATGAGATCATTGCTTCGTCTTTCTTTATTTTGGTATTTTTGATGATTTTTAAGGAATTCCTGGGTGGAGTGGATGGAGTGCTATGACCCTTCTACTAGGTATATCAGTCTTGCGTGTAGCTTTTTGTCCAATCTGTAAGTTGGTGTTCCAGGTAGTGAGACAATGGGTGTGAGGGGTGGGGGTGGGGGGGGGGGGGCTCCTGGTTTATGGATGTTTGGTAGTCCGTAGAATCATGGGGTGTTGGTCCCGTCGGGTTTCATTTTCTGGAATTCCGTCTTGTTTAATTGTCCGGAATTGTGTCCTTTACTTAGGAGATATGGAATGTTGTTTCCTCGTTCTTGGGTAGGGTCTATCGCCACCTGTTGATAGGTGTTGGTGTCTGCGAGTAGTGCATTGGCTTTCTCTGTTTCGTCCCTTCTGTTCAGGATGACTGTGAGCCGACTTTGTCTGCAGGTAATATAACGATGTTTTTGTCTTTTTGAGGTTTTCTCGGTCTTTCTTTTCTTGTGTATTCAGTTTGTTTCCTTCCCTATTTCGGCTCAGAGTAGGTTCAACTGTCTGTCTGATCATTTGATGTGTTTCTTCCATGAGTTTGTTGTCCTTCAATGTGGTTTCTAGTGCCGCTAGGAAATCCTTCTTGTCAGCATCTCAGTAATTGAAATTTAGTCCTTTCACTAGTACTGCTTTTTCTGTGTCTGTAAGGATCCAGTCTGATAAGTTCTTTATCCATGCTCCTGTGTTATCGGTTTTGTCTTTTTTTTTGGTGAGTTTGTCAATTTTTTTCTTCAGGTCCCTATTTTTCTTTATCTGTGTTTGCCGTTGTTTGATGTTTATGGCTCGTTCTGTCGCGTCTGTCCATTCTTGATTTGTTGCTTGTTTGAATAACGGTCTTTGGCGCGCAATTTCCCGGTGTTTGTGTTTTGGAGGAAGCATAAACCCACCAACACTCTCAAACAAAAACTAACAAACTTAAAAGTCCCAGTACATATCAAGGACAAAACCAACGTCGTCTACAAAATTCGATGCAAGGACTGCCACAAATACTTTGTAGGAAAAACAGGAAGAAAGTTAGCCACCGGGATACACGAACACCAGCCAGCCCCAAAAAGACACGACATTTCTCCCTCGTAGCCCTACACACGGATGGAAAAAAAAACCATTTCGACTGGGACAACACATCTATCCAGGGACAGGCTAAGCAAAGACATGCCAGAGAATTCCTTGATGCCTGGCACTCCAACCACAACGGCCTGTACAGATGCAGTAAAACACCCTTAAGATCAGACCCAATACTCTTTGCAAGAAAAAAGTATCATTGCATTTATTTTCCAAATCACGTGCTGCATCTACAGACTAACATGACGTGACTTACGTACTAGGACACAGGAATCCCTTTGTACCACCGAGTTCTGCATTCTGCCCCCGGTTACATAGTTTATTGTTATTTTATGGGGTCTAGGTTTGCTCGCTGATCTGTAGGTTTGTTATCCAGACGTTTCATTACCTGGCTAGGTAACATCATCAATGGCGACCTCCAAGTGAAGCGAAGCTGTTGTCTCCTGCTTTCTATTTATATCTTTCTCCGGGATGGGGTTTCTGGTGATGCCATTTCCTGTTCGTTTTCTGAGGGGTTGATCGATGGCATCTAGATTTATGTGTTTGTTTATGGCGTTGTAGTTGGAGTGCCAGGCCTCTAGGAATTCTCTGGCATGTACTTGCTTAGCCTGTCGCAGGATAGATGTGTTGTCCTAGTCGAAGTAGTGTTTTATTTTTCTCCGTGTGTAGAGCTACGAGGGAGAGAGGGTCGTGTCTTTTTGTGGCTAGCTGGTGTTCATGTATACTGGTGGCTAACTTTCTTCCTGTTTGTCCTAAGAAGTGCTTGTGGCAGTCCTTGCATGGAAGTTTGTAGACCTCGTTGGTTTTGTACATGAGATGCACTGGTTCTTTTAACTTTGTTAGTTTTTATTTGAGAGGGTTGGTGGGTTTATGCTTCCTCCAAAATACAAACTTCCCGTCACCGACTTTGCGAATATTGTTTTTGCTGAAGGTTTGCTCACGACTCTCCCCTGTCTGTATCCCATTGTAGACACCGTGTCACCATTTGACATCTTATTTAATTACTATTCTGGTGTCTGAGCAAATTGAGCTACAGTACGTTCAGCCCCTTCATCCAAACCAATAATTTAGATTGGAAAATGATGATGACCCCACACTGATCCCTGTGGAAATCCACTAGTGACAGCTTTCCAACCTGAAAATAAATAATAATCTCTATTATGTATTTCCTGGTAGCTAACTAGAGCTTCCCTATTCCTGTGTACCTGCCCAGAAATGTTGCATATCCTCCTGCTATGCTGTGTAGCTGGTTGTCGATTTGTTTCTGATCTCAGTGATCCTCCTTCCGGCCATTTGTTGCCAGATGATCAGGTGGAATTCGTACCGTCAATGATCCTGATCCCTGAGAGTTTAAACATGAGGACAAAATATAGACTAAAATATGGGGGGATTGCTACCCTGTCAAAAATGTGATCTTTCAGATGTAGCAACAGAACCATTCTGCAATATCAGTAACGTGCTCAATTTTCACCAGACAGACACTGAGGAAGAGGAGAGATTTCCAATTAGCCTGATTAACATGCGTCACCTTAACAACACAACCAATAATCTTAATCATTAATTTCATTTTTGTCTGTTGGTGCTGTGTTGAAAAATTGTCGCAGTCACTGCAAATTTAAATAAACTATTGTCTTTGAGAGGTGATCTTGTCGATGTTTAGAAAATCACGAGTGGCATGGATAGGGTAAATAGGCAAGGTCTTTTTCATTGGGTAAGGGAATCCATATCTAGGTGGTATAGGTTTAATGTGAGATGGGAACGATATCAAAGAGACCTAAGGGGCAACTTGTTCACAAAGTGTATGGTGTGTGCATGGAATGACCTGCCAGAGGAATTGCTGGAGGCTGGTGTGATTACAATATTTAACATCATCCAGATGGGTATATGGAAAGTAATGGTTCAGAGGGATGTGGGCAAAAGCTGGCAAATGAGACTAAATTACTGTAGGACATCTGGTTGGCACAGATGAGTTGGACCAAAGAGTCTGTTTCCCTGATGTATATCTATATTACACTATGACTGGATCCTTCATTCTATTCTTGTGTATCTCCTTAGAGGGGCAGAATGGGCTCCTCCTGCCACATTGCAGCGATACTGACTGGCTGAATGAGATCTTCCTCTCCCTCTGTAACAGGCTCAAGGGGTGCAGTGAGAGAACAACATATGTAATAGAAGCTCCAGCCGGCCTATCAGTTTATCAAGATTATGGCTGGTCTGTTTGCGGCTGAAAACTCTTTTCCTGTCTATTCCCAATAAACACTGACTCCCCTTTCCAATAAAGGTCAGTCAAGATCAGCCTTGAATATCTTCAATGGCCCAGTCTCCAGTACACCTTGGCGATAAGAATACCACAGACAACACAACCGTAAGGAGTGAGAAACGTCATAATCTCAATCTTAAATAGGGGAACCTCTAAATTTAAAAGTGTATGAACTTCACAGCAAGTCAGGTTCTCTTTTTTAGGCATGAGGGCACAACGAATAGGAAAGAAATGGACCATTCAGCTCCTCAAACCTATCCCATATTCTCATTGACTCTGTTCAGTAAAGTGTTTATAAACTCAGCCTCCACTGCTCTGTTGGGTCGACATTTCCGATAGCGAGAAACCATAGAGAGTACGAAATTGGTGCAGAACTAGAGTGTTTGGTCCATCAAGTCTGATCAGCTGTTCGATCATGGCCGACATATTTCGCAACAAAATTCTCCCACCTTCTCACAGTAATGCTTGATCTAATTATCAATCAAATCATATCTATCTCTGCCTTAAAGACAGAACTATGTCTGTGTCTCTGTATGTCTGTATGTGTGTGTGAGTTTCTGCTTCTTGGCGGGAGACAGAGGGTAGTGGAGGAGGGTTGTCATTTAGACTGGATACTTGTGACCAGCGGTGCTCCACAGGGATTGGTGCTGGATCCACTTTTGGTTGTCATTTATATCAGTAATTTAGATGTAAATAATAGAAGGTATCGTGAGAAAGGTTTATGGATGACAGCAGGATTAGTTATTTCGTGGAAGGTGTAGAAGGTCACATAAGATTATAAAGAGATCATAATTAATTGCATCAATGAATCAAAGAGTTGTACAGAACACCATTTGGTCCAACTCATTCGTGCCAACCAGATGTCGTAAATTTACTTTGTTTCGTTTTCTAGCAGTCGTTCCATATCCCTGTTAACCCTTCTAATTCATGTCCCTATCCAGATGCCTTTTATATGTTGTAATTGCACCAGCTTCCACCACGTCTTCTGGCATCTCATTGCATACATGCACTACCTTCTGTCCACCTCACCTTTAATCTACGTCCCCGAGCTGTGGAGTTCGCTACACTGGGATAAAGACCCTGACTAATCACACAATCCATGGTCTTCATGATTTTATAAACCACGAGAATGCGTACATGTGACTCGAATCAACACGAATGGCTGTGTTTTCAGTCATCCCGGGCCTAAATTTTGAAATTTAATACTGACACTTCTTCCTTCTGCATCATGTCACTGTTCTAAAACCATTTTAATCAACTTGTTCAGTCACATTTTGAAACACCTCTGTGTGATTTGAATCTAGACTTTTGGGTTCAGAGGTAGGGAAACCACAACCACTTGGCAACAATCCCTAAAGCAGCAACATTATTCTCCTGTGTGTTTGTTCATCTGACTGTTGAACTGTTAAATACTGTGACATACCTCCTTGACAGGCAGGACTTGAATCTAGACCTTCTGGTCCAGAGTGAGAGGCAGTACCACGCAAGTTCAGGTATTGGAATCTAACCCAGAGCTCTGGCTCAGAGGCATGGGCGTTACCCACTACACAAGACTTAAAACATGCCCAGATTTTGGCTCACATTTTAAATGTCAGCTTTCAGCTCGTTGTGGATTCATTAAAATTTGGTTTACTTTTACTGAATTACATTAAAAGTTACAGTTAAAAGAATTACATTATTTAACAAATGGAAGGTACTCACCTCAACTATAGGATGTTGAGTTTATGTGCTCTGCCTTCGTGATAAACTATGAATATCTTTAATTGTTTGGCTATGATTTCCACCTTAAGTGGCTATTATCTAACACCTGCAATATGAGGGAAAGACATCCTGCAGACAAACTCTGTACTATAAAGGATCTGGAACAGATACTTATCACCGAACACCAGAGACGAAGAAAGTGCATACTTTCTGGATTAAAAACAACAATCACTCTTTCCCGCCTGTAACGATTGACAGCCCTTTTCTTCAAACCACCAAATAATCCAAGGCAGTGAACTACTTTCTATCCTTTCTTCCCCAGTACTATCACTCACTGGGCTGAGGAGTGGCAGATGGAGTTTAGTTTCGATAAATACAAGGTATCAGAATTTGGTAAAACAAACAACGAGAGGACATATACAATTCAATGTCAGGCCATTGGTAGTGTTGTAGAACAGAGAGATCTCGGGGTTCTGGTATATTTCTTTGAAGTTTGCATCATGTGTGGGCAGGGTAAGTATGAAGGCGTTTGACTTGCTGGCCTTCATTGCTCAGACCTTTAAGTACAGGAGTGGGGACATCATCTTCAGTTTGTGCTGGACATTCGTGAGGTCTCTCCTGAAGTCCCTTGTGCATTTCTGGTCACCCAGTCACGTTGAGGATATTAGTAAACTGGAGACATTCCAAAGAGATTTACCAGGATGTTGCTGGGAATGTACTGTTTAAGTTATAAAGACAGCCTCGATAGACTGGGACCTTTTCCACTGCAGCGTTGAAGGTTGAGACCTTATCAACCTTATAGAGGTTTATAAAAATATCAGGGATATGGATAATGTTGAATTGCAGGTGTCCTATCCTTAGCGTGGTGGATTTCAAGACTGGGGGTAATTTTAAGATGACAGGAGAAAGTTTAACGGAAGACATATTGTCACAGATCTGTCCAGCATTGAAACAGACCTTTCTATCCAACTCGTCCCTACTGACCAGATGTCCTTAATTAATGTAGGTCCATTTGCTAGCATTTGGTCCATATCACCTAAACGCATCCTATTCATGTGCCCATGCAGATGCCTTTTAAATGACCAACCTCCATAACTTCCTCTAGCAGCTCGCTACATACACAGCACCCTCTAATTGACACCGTTGCTCCTTAGATACGTTTTAAGTCTTTCCTCTCTCAATTTCAATCTATGCCCTATAGCTTTGGAACATGCTCCTTTGTGAAAAAGACCTTGGCTATTCACGCTATCCATTCCCATTATGACTTTGGAGCCTCTAAGAACACCTCTCAACCACTGGTGCTCCCGGAAAAATAATCCCAGCGTACTCACCCTCTCCATAAATCTCAGAACAGCAACCCTGGCAGTACCTTTGTAAGTCTTTTCTGAATCCTTTCAGGTTTCACCATCCTTCCTCTATGATTGAAGCCGTAATTACACGAAGTATTCAAAAATGGCCTAACCAATGTTCTGTCCAGCCGCAATAATACCTCCCAAATCTTACATCCAATGCACTGACCAACAGCGGCAAGCATATCAAACACCTTTTTCACTATCCGATATAGCTGCGATTCCACTTTCCAAATACTATGAACCTGCACCCCAAGGTCTCTCTGTTGAGCAGCACTCCCTCGGAACTTAACATTAAATGTATAAGCGATGCCTTGATTTTCCAAAATGTAGTACTTCACATTTCTCTAAATTAAACTCCATCTGCCACTCCTCAGCCTATTGGTTCATCGGATTAAGATCCTGTTGTACTTTGAGTTACCTTTTTTCTCTCTCCACTGCGCCTCCAACTTTGGTGTGATTTATAAACGTACTAATCATACCACCTATGTTCATATCCAAATCATTTATATAAATGACAAATAGCAGTGGAACAAGCACCGATCTTTGTGGCACTCTACTGGTCACAGGCCTCCAGTATGAAAAGCAACCCACCACCACAACCTTCTGTCTTATACCTTTGAGCCAGTTCTGTATTCAAATGGCTAGTTGTCCCTGTATTCCATGAGATCTAACCTTGCTAACCAGTCTACCATGAGGATCTTTGTCGAACGTCCATATAGATCAGGCGAATTGCTCTGCCCTCATCATTCCTTTTCATTGCTTCTTCAAGCAAAACTGACCGTGTTTGTGAGACATGATTTCCCATGCACAAAGCCATGTTGACTATCCTTATCGGTCCTTGCCTTTCCAAATACATGTACGTCCTGTCCCTCAGGATTCTCTCCAGTTACTTGCCCACAACCGATGTCAGGATCATTGGTCTATTGTTCTCTGGCCTTTTTGTCCTAGTTTGTTTAATGATGGCACCACGTTAGTCAGCCTCGTGTCTCCCAGCACCTCACCTTTGGCTATTGATGATAAGAACATGTCATTAAGATTCCCAACACTCACTTCCCGAGCTTCCCACAGAGTTCTCGTGTACACCTGATCGGACCCATGAAGTGCATTTTGATTACACATCATTTGATGCGTGTATGGAATTGACGTCCTGAGAAGTGATGGATGTGGGCAAAGTTACAACATTTAAAAGACATTTGATTAAGTACAAGTATAAGAGAAGGTTTGGGAAAATATGGTACAAGCGCATGCAGATGGGACTGGTTTAGTTTGAGATCATCATCAGCAAGGACTGTATGAGCCGGTAGGTCTGTTTCCAAACACCCAGTGTAACTCTATGACCTTGTGTGTTTGTGTGCCCAAGCATGTATCTGCATATTTCTTTCTGCGCTTGTCTATTTTTGTGTGTCTCTGTGTGCATCCTGTGAGTATCTATTTCTCTGTGTATGTTATGTGTCTGTTTCTGTGTGTGTGTCTGCATCTGTGTGTGTGTGTGTGTGTGTGTGTGTGTGTGTTGATGGTGCTGTGAGCTGATGCCCTCACTCTGTCCCACGTAAACAGAATCACTGATGATTTTCACCACCTGTACAGTGGTGTGGGGAGGCCAGCAGAGAGTTTAACTGGTCTGGCAGCATCTGTGGACAGAAATGAAAGTTAACGTTACAGGTAGAGTGACCCTTCCTCAGAACTCATGTCGGGGGATATTAGTCACTTCAAGCACCACAGAGACTGTCAGTCTCGCCCCACATTGATACACACATATACACTCAAACACTAATACACAGTCATAAAGACACTCACTAATACTCGGAAACTAATACAGACATGGAGTGTCTGTCAGTAATTCCCTTGCTCCATGGTTTTCCTTGTCAATATTTCACTTACACTGTCTGGTGTGCGTCAGTATTTAATTCCGTCCTCAGGGAAGATGTTAGTATTGCACTTGATCACAATAGTGAGTGAGTCAGTATTTCTGTGTGGCGTGTGACTGTAGGACAATTTCAATGCTTGCAGATACCAAACCTGGAAGAATTAAAAGTTTTTGTGATGGACAGTGTGGAACTCCAACAGGATAGTGACACGTTGGTGTAATTTTCAGTTTTATGGCAAATGATGATCAATGCGCGGCAGTGTGAGGTGATGCACTTCGGTAGGAAAACCATTGAAATACATTATAAAGCAGACTGTACGGTTATAAAAGGGGTGCAGGAACAGAAGTCCCTGGGTGTATATCAGCACAGATTATTGAAGATGTCAAGACAAGTGGGGAGAGCAGTAACTATCACAGATTAGTTTCAGTATCTGAGCTGTTTAAAGGAAGAGGTGTAGAAGGGAGCCTCCGTGCTCCCTTCCTGGGAGGTGGTGGTGAAGATGTGTTGAGAGCCCACCCTCCTTCCCACCGAGACCGTGGGGATTCCATTTGTACCAGCTCGACACAAAAGAGAGATGGCATCCGGGCCATGGCTTCTATATTGTGCAGGGGGGAGACGGAGCTGCCAGTGGGTTTAATGTGAGAATTGCCCTTCACTGGCCATTGCTCCTTGCTCGGTTGTTGGAACGGGGATATTTCAGAATCTCCACACAAGTGGTCCCGGTCCTCTCCAGCTCGTGCCATGGTCCTCTCCACATGGCAGGAGTGAGGGAGGTCGAAGGGAATGGATATCGGGCATTCCACCCACCAGCTTGATCCTTTCTGTTCTATTCTGGACTGTTTCTCCTGGAATGGGAGAAAGGGAGGGAGGGAGGGAGGGAGGGAGAATGGGACTGGGTGTCCTTGCTGTTATTGTTGGTGCAAGTGGGGAGGGGGACATGGTGAGGTGTATGGAGAGTCATTCCACAATGATGTGTCCATGCAATCTTGTTAGTGTAAGGGGTGTAGTGGAGAGAGCGAGAGAGAGAGAGTGAGTGAGAGACTGGAGAGAGAGAGAGAGAGCTCAGCACATGCTTGGTGGGTCTGGTGGTGTGGCCCCCTCTGGGAAGAAAATGGTCCTCCTCTGTACCAGCCTATCCACCAGGACATCCTTGCCCCTGTTGATAAACCGTGGTGTAATTGCCCTTTATCTGCCATGCTCGAGACAGCTCTGAACTAAGAACGCTCAACCGTGTGCCCATTGGCCTTTTAAAGGTGGCACCAATGCCAGGGATCATGGAGCATCCAGGGATATCCGGACGATGTCGATTACCTCCAGACATGATGGGTGGGAAAAACAGGCTGGCATTGAATGACAGGGACACAACGGGGTGGGTGGGTAGTTAATGAGGTGAGGTCAATAAGTTAGCACCAGGAAACTAACACGGCCTCGTGCAGACAATCCCTCTGTCACACTCAATAAAAATGTCACTGTGACAAGTTATTATTAGATTCAGCCCAATGAATCGAAGTCTGTGCTGACAAGTCTCCAAGTTACAAAGATGCAGAATAAATGCTCATCCAATACTCTCCATCATCTGACCTGACACAAATATCCCTTTCACCCATCAGTCCCGGAAACACTGGCTTATGTTGAAGGATACTGTTGAAAAGTTTACATTTCAACATTCTGGAACCTGGGTACACATCCGTCCATGGCATTGTTTCTCAATTTCGTCCTCTCTGTCTATACCCCAAACTCCTCTCATTTGTTGGTATTTAAGCTGATTCCCAGGCGATCGCTCTCTGGCAGTCATGTTCACACCCACAGTATCCCTTATCATGGCACAGTGTAGATATCGGGCTGTAAATGGATGGGAGCTGCACATTCTGTCACTCCCAGCATGGCCTGAAAGTTTCCCCACCATGGCCAGCGATCTAAAACAGTGTTACTGAGCAATGTACTAGGGTGGTGGACACAGTTCCACACCCTGGTCACACATCTTATCTGGGTTTATAGATCAATGCATTGCTATGGTCTGCATATCTTTCCACGCTGGGTAGAGTGTGGCTTTTATTGCACAGTACATCAGCTCGGTCTGCACAGTTCTCCATGCTAGAAAACATTTCTGATCTGGGTTTATAGATCAATTCACTGCAATGGTCTGCCCAGTGTTCCACGCTGGAACAATTGCAGGGTTGTGTTCAGCAGTACACGAGGCTGGTATGCACAGTGCTTCATGCTGAACAGATATCTCCTCCGAACTTATCATGTCAGGGCTGGTTCTTTGAGGTGGATTGAGAATGTGATATAACTAATCATTCCAGTCGAAATGGCAATGCCTTTATTTTTGTTCTCATTCTTGTGATTGGACCCTCCAAATTCTGAATCCTCCGGCCAGTCCCATTCTTCAGTCTACTTGCATCTTTAGGCAACTTGCCCCATGAGTAATTGTCCAGTTACAATGTGAATAACTGTCCTGTCTATTTCCCTGGTCTTTGACCTTGCTCACCCTGGAGCTTTCGGATTCAACGCTATAAACGTCAGTGAGGTCACTCCTCAGACTCAACGTTACAGGAAATATAGCCCCAACGGATTCATACTCTCTGTGTAGGTCAACATCACCCGCTGCCCCAACATCAGCAACATAGTTGTAAATCTTGACTGCACGCTTTCAGGTTTAGCAACATCTTTTCTATAGCAGGGAGAAGAGAATTCAAGGCAGTTTTATGAGCACCACACTCTGAACTCCGTGAATATCTCAGATGGCCTCCTTCTTCAAAAATCGCAATTTCCCCTCTCACATGATCGACGATGCCCTGCAGCGCATCTTATCCACTTCCAACACCTCTGCCTTCGAATTCCACCCCTCGAAATGCAGCAGGAAAATAACATCCCTGTTCCTCACCTTCCACCCCACCAAACCTCCAGATACAATGTATTTTCCTCCCCCATTTGCGCCACCTAAAAACAAACCCCACCACCAGAGATATATTTCCCTCCCCACCCGTATCTGCATTCAAGAAAGACCGTTCCCTCAGTGACTATCTCATCAGGTCATACCACCCACCAAAGCACACTCCGCTCGCAGCTCCTTCCCCTGCCAACGCAGGAATTGCAAAACCTGCGTCCTCACTCCCCTCACCTCCGCCCAAGGCCCCACAGGATCCTTCCATATCCATCGGAATTTTACCTGCACTTCCAGACACAGCACCTACTGTATCCTTTGCTCCCGACGTTGTCTCCTTCACATTGGGGAGACAGGACGCTAACATGCGGCACACTTCAGAGAAGATGTCCAGGACACGCGCACCAACCAACCCCACTGTCCCATGGCCGAATATTTCAGCACACCCTCCCACTCCACCAAGGTCCTGGGCCTCCTCCACCACCACCCCCAACCACCTGATGCCATGGAGGGAGAAAGCCTCATCTTCCACCTTGGGACTCTGCAACACACGGGATCAATGTGGATTTCACTGGTTTCCTCATTTTGCTTTCCCACACTTTAAACTTTCAACTCAGCATAGCCTCCATGACCTGTCCTACCTGCCCATCTTCCTTCCCACCTTTGTGCTCCACCCACCTCTCCGAAATATCACCTCCACCCCCAACATCATCTACCTATGACATTCTCAGCTACCTTCCCCCATTCCCATCCCCTCCCCATTTATCTCTCAGCACCATTGGGCGACAAGGCTCATTCCTGATGAAGTGCTGACACATGAAATGTGGATTCTTCTGCACTTCGGATGCTGTCTGAAGGGTTGTGCTTTTCCAGCACCACATTCTCGACTCTGACCTCCAGCATCTGCCATCCTCACTTTCTCCCTTGAGTTAGTGTATCTAGGAAATTCCCCACCAGACACTTTATGCAGCTGGTCAGTTATTTTAGCCCAGTCCTGTATTATAAACAAAGTGGAACATATACGGCCTTGCACAGTTCTGGAAATTCTCCCAGATACAAGGAAATGTTAACAAGAAAGAATGAAAGATTTATAGTCGGTCGGTCAGTAACCCTCATCCATTCCATCCAGACTGAGTAAAAATTCCCTTTTATTATGATATGAAATGTGATATAAGGAAGTGGTTAACTGAACCTGTTTGTTCAGTGACTGAGGTTAATGTTAGTCTCTATGGAATGTAATTATTCCAGTGGAGGGTCTCCATCTTTAACTGATAAATGAGCTCCGTCACCATGTATTCCACAGTATGAGTGGGAGCATCACCGACAGCACTAACAGGGATCAGTGGCTCCAGAGAGAGGGGCAAGAGAGATCAGAATCTGAGAACATTAGACTGGAATGTTCCAACAATGGACAGGGGTTTATCCAATTCTGTTGGTTATCTTTCTACACATTATGATCGGTTGTCGTTACCATGGCGGATCTATTATGCTCTTCGCATTATTCAATATATTTATTATCCTCTCCTGTCTATCGTTGGTGTCCCTGGTAAGTCTCATTGTCCAGATTTGTTTTTCTATAAACCAGTTACGACTGCATTTCTGTTCCTTCATATAGTCTACACATCTTGCCACTAATAGTGTTCCTGGTGATATTTTGAATCCAGTTCAATTCCTGTCTCCCTCCTTGCATTACTGTATTACTCATGGGTCTCTATGTTGACCTACTCACTTTCAGATGTGAACCATCGTCTCTGTACCATTTTTATTTAAATATTGGGATTGTGGAGGTTATTTTCCTTTGTTATGTTTATAAACTCCATTTCCTCTCAGGGATTCCATCTCATCCCTGGCCAACATCTTTTATTTTCTTTCATTTGTGGGACTTGGGTGTTGCTGGCAGTCCAGCATTGATAGCCCATCTCTGTTTGCCCTTGAGAAGGTGAGGGTGAGTTGCCTCTTGAATCGCTGCAGTCCACTTGCTGTTGGTTGAACCACAATGCCGTTAGGAAGGGAATTCCAGTATTTTGAACCAACGCTTGTGAATGAACAGCAGCATATTTCCAAATCAGCGTGAGGAGTAGCTTGGTGGGTGGGGGGGTGGGGAGGGAGGTGGGAAGTGAAAATGGCAGGTGTTGTTTGACACAGACAACCTTGGAGATCCCTTTGGCCATGAGCTGATTCCTGACACCATGCCCTGACCATTATTAACTTTAACTACTCACTGCTCCAGAAAGTACTTCACTGGCTTAACCCATCTGCTGTTTGAACCTTGAGCTGTAAAATACAGACTTAATGATGACAACAATCTGCTGCTGACACTCTCGGGTTGAAAACTGCAGAAGCAAATCTGATTCGAACTCACACCAAACTCCCATCCATCTGACATTCCTGTGCACGCTGATCTATATCTCTATTGTGTCTGGGAATGCGTTTATTTTAATATTCTTAAGCAATATAATTCATCTGTCCGTGAAACTTCCCTCAGTCTCTTGTGCCGATTATCCAAATCACTGCCGGTTGTTCATATTTAACCTGGTTTACTTCAAATGCATTTTCTCTCCAGCAATGACTTTCATATCCAACCACCCCAAATACACACACACACACACACACACACACACACACACACACACACACACACACACACACACACACACACACACATCCTTTAAACAGGTCCAATGGAGATCGAAATCTTCCCCTGCTGTTTGTATTTGATATGTGCATCGTTCGATATGATAGTAATGTTCGCAATACTCGTGATGCTGGCCATATAATCCAGATTACTGAGCAATACACTAGCATGGACTGCAGAGCTCACAGTGTTAGTCCATCACCTTTTCCCAGTTTAAGTTGCTTGAAGTGTTATGTGAAGTCGATTCAAAATTTGGTGAAACAAACCATTTCAGCTGATCTGATAATACCTTTATTTAATGTCCTCACTCTTGTGATTTTGCTCTCTAAGGGTTCAATCCAACAGTTAGTCCCACTACCCAGTCTTTTTCAATATATTTCCACAACACGTTCTCAGTTAATTAACTGTCTGCTTCTGTCTTTAATGTAAATCGTTTTGTCCCTTTGTTAATTTCCCCGACCTTGGTTTTTGGCTCCCTCGTGTTTCGAGTGTTGGCATTGTGAAGCTCAGAAACAATGAATTGGTGCGTGTCAGGCTGATGTTCACTTCCCGGTGTATCTCATGCGATGTTCCATGTTGGATAGGGGTTTCAGTAGCTTTGACTAAAGTCTTTGAAACTTGATCTGCGCCTATCCACTGAACGTCTGGCTTCTGCGTTTGTCTCTTTGAGCTGGTCATATGGTCAGTAACAACTCAAGGAATCTCCTTGAGTATTATTGTAAAGGACCAGGTACCTAACATCTCTGACAATGCTGTCACTTTAAATAAAGGTTATTTGCTCCTTTTCTTGAAAGAGAGATCTTAAATGCCGAACTGCCTACTCTAAACGGGTGAAGTAAATAACTTAGGAGGCTTTTAGGGTTTATTTCTATAAATAGTGATAACAATGGTCAGCACGCACAGACCAGGCTATCCAGTTTTTCTGAGCTGTAACAATCACCAGGTCCCTGGGGTGGGAGAAGGGTTGGATGCTTCAGTAAACGATCCCTAGCTGCTATTCTCTCTGAGATCTGTCCTGATGCTGTTTCCTCCAGGATTGGAGAACTGTGTGCATGACTGACTGGCCTTGCATGTGACTTTTTGCCAAGGGATAGATTATGTAATGATTGTACATTGGAACATTTCATTAGTGGAAGGTACTATGTCTATTGTTCTGTTCAGATTTCCAGTAGTAAAGTTAGTCTACATTCGTCTTCTTTTGCATGTATTCTTATTAGAGTTTTTAAATAAATTGTGTTTTGCTTTACGTTGAGTGGTTTGAACAGCTGCATCACATCTGAAACACCCATTTCACATCTACCTTTATTATAAAACAAAGTTGGCGTTCAGGTTGCTATCTTAAAGCATTTTAAGGCAGTCTGGTCTGGTCCATAGCAAAGTGAGGTCTCTTGTCCGTTTCCAAATCGATAATTCCAAATTGGGTTCAGGTGCAGAATCCCTACAGTGAGAAAACAGGCCATTTGTCCCAACAAGTCCACACCAATCCACCGAAGAGTTACCCACCAAGACTCATTGGTCCTATCCTAATATTCCATATTTACCCTGACTAATGCACCTAACCTGAACAGTATGAGCAATTTAACATGGCAAATTCACCTAAAATACACATCTCTGGGCTGTGAGAGGAAAACTGAGCACTCAGAGGAAACCTACGTGGAGAGTGGAGAATGTGCACAGGGAGATTGTTGGGATCAAAGGCGGCGTTTCATAGTTGTTGGTGCCTTTTGTTCCACGTGTTGATATTCAGTTGGGTTGAACAGTGCTTTGTGCAGTAATGGTCCTTTCTGTCTCTAAGAGTTCTCTGGGTGAGGAGAAAGTGAAGTTAGAGATTTTACAAAAGGTGAGCCAGGCAAAGTGTTTAGAATTGGCAGACAAGCTGTACTTGGGTTTGTGTTTGTCTGTGAGAAAAGGAGAGATAATTATAGCTATAGCTTTGCATTTACATTTTGTTGGTACACCATCAGAATCTTTGGAAAAGTCTGGAATTCAATTGCAGAAGAGGCAGATTGAACACAAAAATGAATTGAAGCAGTTTGAAATACTATTAAAAGTTTACTTAAAAGAAAAGGAGAGGAAGAAGAAAGACAGAAAAAGAAAGAAGAAAAGCAGAAACAGAGAGAGTTTCTACTTCAAAACTTAGCAATGAGAGAGTAAAGTCGACTTAGCAGGGTGGAGATGAAGGCAGATGGTAGGCTGGATGACACGGAGAGTGAAGATGAGCATCTCTATAGTAGCCAAAGCTCTGAAGGAGATCTGTTTAAATACATCCAGGCATTGTCTAAATTTGATGAGAAGGATATAGATGTCTTTTTAATTTCATTTGAGAAAGTGGCTAAACGGATGCCGTGGCCACTGACCAAGTGGATTTAGTTGATCCAAACAAAGCAGGTTGGTATAAGGAGTGAGGTATTTGCATCCTTATCGGAGGAGGTATCTGGCCAGTATGAGGAGGTGAATAAAGCGTCCCTGGTTAAATGTACATCGGGTTTGAAAGAATCAAACAAAGTAATTTTGAAAGGTGGATAAGGGTATTAAAAATAAAGCAATCTATGACACTCTTAGAGAGTTTCTTACCTGGCAGGAGTTCAAAAATTCAGTTTCTGCAGTCGTGAGAACTCATGTGGAAGAGCGGAGAGATAAAATGGCAAGTCTGGAAGCAGAAATGGCTAATGATTTGCAGTTGGCCCATAAATCAAAGTTTGGCTTCTGTGAGGGATGGAGAAGAATGTGCGAGATCTTAAAATATATACCTGTGAGAGTAAGGTTTACTGGCATAGGTCAGGAGTAGCAGGTAAAGCGGTTCCAGCATTGAGCGGTACAGAATCATGTAAAACATGTAAGCTGAGACATGAGGAGATATGTCATTGAGAAGGACTATTGGACAGATGAGATTTGCTCCATTATGTAATGTGTGGTTGGAGTGTCCGGTTAAGCTATCAACAGAAATATTTCACAATTGGGCCTTGTGCTTAGTGTTGGCGTTACAACATTTCAGCATTTAACTTGTAAATAACGTACCTGAGACAAATCTACATACGATCATAACTATAAAAGGTTTTTGGAAAAATTTAAGGAGAAAACTTCTGGGCTATTCAGATACAGGTTATTATTGTTGCCATTCACTTTGTAAGTAATACAGGTGACTGGACGAGAAACCGTACTTGCTGGTAAGTTGTCGAGACTTGGAGGAAGAAGGAAAGAGGCGTTCTGTGGCCGGTGTGAACTGCCTGAAATAAAATGGATTTGCGAATGTTTGCATGCTTAGTGTCAATACAATATATATGTATTGTAGTCTACTGAAACAGTAATAATAAGGAGTTTAAAATGAAATCACCTTTGTAGATTCATTGTTCATTTTTTTTCAAAGGGGGAGTTGTGACTTCTATGATCTGAACTTTCCAGGCAGGACTGGGTGACATATCCGTAATTTCCCAGTATGTCGACATCAATGTCACCATTCAGAGACGGACGGTATATATGATGGATGAGGTGAATACAATGTTTTCTCCCTCAGCAGGGAGCTGCCGAGTGAATCTTTATTTTCCCAGTAATTTTCCAAATGATGTACATGACTCTGCGGGTCCACATATCATTGAGGAGATGGAGGGGAACTGAAGGACATCTCACTCCATTAATGCTACAGTGCGCCCATGCACAGTACGTAATGTTGGTGAATACCCACTGTTCTGGCAGCAACCACAGCCTCTTCATTCAGAAGCAGTCAGACTATTCCTTCATCGTCGGTCTCTATGCAGAGAGAAATTAACGTATCTTAAAGTCCGTCTCCTTGCTACACGTTTCAAAAAACTGTCCCACTGCCAACCAACAGCATCAAAATATCTGGTATGTACTGAGAGCAGTTGGGCTCCTGGGAACGTCACGGTATAGACCATCAGGGAGATGGAGCAAAATCTCCCATGTCTGAACTGAGCTGAGTGAACTCCCCAATACACAATATTACTAAGTCCGGTATTCTCTCTCCATTTCAGTAACATACTCCCCTCCATTCTTCCTGTAAATGTAATGACAGGTCATATCATGTTATATTCCACTGCCTCCCTTGATAATTTAATGTCTTGCTTATCACAGAGTCATCACCAAACTTAGTAGTAGTACATCTGTTCCATTCTTTCTGATCATTGATACAGATTGGAAATAGCTGAAAATGTATTGCTGGAAAATCTCAGCAGGTCAGGCAGAGTCCAAGGAGTAGGACAATCGACGTTCAAGGCATGAGCCCTTCTTAAAGAATGAGTAAAGTGTCCCAAGCAGGGTAAGATAAAAGGTAGGGAGGATGGACTTGGGTGAGGGGCGTTGGAAATGCGATAGATGGAAGGAGGTTAAGGTGAGGGTGATAGGCCAGAGTGGGGGTGGGGGCGGAGAGGTCAGGAAGAAGATTGCAGCTTAGGAAGGTGGTGCTGAGTTCAAGGGTTGGGACTGAGACAAGGTGGGGGGAGGAGAAATGAGGAAACAGGAGAAATCTGAGTTCATCCCTTGTGGTTGGAGGGTTCCCAGGCGGAAGATGAGTCACTCTTCCTCCAGCCGTCGTGTTGCTAAGGTCTGGCGATGGAGGAGTCCAAGGACCTGCATGTCCTTGGTGGAGTGCGAGGGGGAGTTAAAGTGTTGAGCCACGGGGTGTTTGGGTTGGTTGGTAACGAGGCTGAAGAGATTGTAAATAGTTAAGAACTCAGCACTGGTAATTGTGTGACTCCACTGGTGACGTTCTGTCCAATTGGTTTAGATTGATTAATCCGGAGTGCCTGCTTCCTGTTTGATAACGAGTCCTCCCCATTCCTGTCTAATACATTTGAAGGGCTAAAAAAAGAACAAGGAAATCAGTCAGTAATTCAGCCGCTCCAGATTGCTCCATCACAGAATATAATCAAAGCTGATGTCATCACGGCCTCTGTCCCACTTTCCTGCCACCTCTCTATCCTCAAACTCTGGCCTGTTGTTGTAGATTGCTGCACATGAAAAAAATATCCACTCCACATCTCCACTGTCAATTACTTTTAGGATTTTACAGACCTCAATGAGATCTCCTTTCATTATTATAAACATGAGACTATAGACCTAAACGGCTCAATTTCTCTTCATAATACAAACGCCTCATCTCTGGAATCAATCTAATTAACCCCTTCTGAATTATATCCAATGCAAATGCATCCTTCCGCAAGTCAGGGCACCCTAACTGTACTCCAGTTGCAGCCTCACTAATGTCTTGCATAGCTACAGCAACACTCCCTAGCTTTCTACTCTATCCTTGTACAAATAAAAACTGAACATACGCTTGCCGTTCACATTACTTGCTGTAGCTGCATGCAGGTTATCTGTGAATTGCACGTGAACACATGCATCCCTCTGCACCTGTGCACTTTGAATTTTCTCTTCATTTAGATAATAATTTGTCTTTCTATTTCGCTGGCCAAATTGAATAATCTCATAGTTATACATTTTAATTTTCATTGCCAGTGTTAGCCCATTTAACCGAACTATCCATATTCATTTTTCAAACTCTTACATCTTCATACCGAAGTAATTTCCCATCGATGTTGGTGTCATCTTCAAAATTAGTTGTAGTATTTTCTATCCTGTCAACTGAGTAATAATATTGATGAAAAAATGTTAAGGCGTGAGTACTGAAATCTGTGGCACCCACAAGGTGCATTTTCCAGAAGAAAATGACACATCTCTTCCATCTGACTGCATTTTGTTGGTTCACCAATCCTCCATCCAAGCTAATAAATTACTCCTAAACCCATGTTGTCTGATCATAACATTTACTCTTTGGAGAAGGAACATATCCAATCCCTTCTGGAAGACCAGATATATTCCATCTCCAGGATTCCTACGAACCACCTTGTTTGTGACATCTGTAAATAACTCAAGCAACAATTCAAACACGATTTAGCCTTCGTAAAACCATGTTGACTTTGACGGATTGTGGTTTAACTTCGCAAATGTCTTGAACAATAGACTCTAACAATTTGCCTTAAATTACAATACTTCATTGTGACACGCTAGTCCCTAATGTATACCATTAGTACAAGTTCTTCCGTTTCGAGAACCTTTACGTTTTCTTTGAATTCCTGTTTAATGGACACACGTTTTTTAAGACATCTGCTCCAATTGCTGTGTAAGAGTCATGTGTGGCTGAATGGACTCATCATCCTGCTGGTGTACAAACTCGATGGTCTTGCGTCTTTCTGGTGTTCCCATGTTGTCATCTCTAAGGCCCGAATGACCTTCTCAAGTTGATGTGTTAGAGGGTTTGGGGATTATGGAATTGATGATGAATGACTTTTGCGCGAAACGTCGCTATTAGCAATGAGGAAACAGTGGATAACGTATAGTTGGATATTCAGGAGCATTTTTTTAAGAACCCACATACTAATACCATAAGAAAAGTTAAAGCAAAAGTATTGTGCAGATGGGAAAGTAAAAATTAGGTTTACATTCATGTGAATGTAATTGGAAGATAGAGGATGTCGTGCACCCATTGCATAGTGTGTTGTTGACACAAAACTGAGAGTATTGTGTCCTGTTGTGCAGTCTCCATCGAAGAAAGAATATACCGAGTATACAGGAACTGCAAAAGACATTCTCCAGATGTTACCTAAAATGGCAAGATTGTCTGACTGGGAAACTCAGCCCATGATCTCGAATTTCAAATAATGAGACGTGATCGTAGTGAATCTTAGAAACTTAGAGACATAGAGGGGACTGAATAAGACAGGGGCATGGAGAACTGCAAGCAGGCGCGATTAGGGAGAATCCCATGATACTCTACACGGACAACAAGTTGCACAGAATAATTAGCGAACAGTTTGTGTCCATTAGAAACCAAGGGGGCAATCTGTGTGTGAAGCTGGAGAACATTGAGAGATTGTGACATGTTAGCTTCACATTTGTTTTACTTGGGAGAAGGAGGAAGCAGGTACAGAATTCGAGAAGATGGATGGGGAAGCTCTTGAACAGATTGATGTAAAATGCGAGCAGGAATTTGAGGCTGTGGCTGATAGAAAATTGGACTGATTGCCAGGTCTGAATGAATTGTATCACAGGCTGTTGTGGGAGACACGGGAGGAAAACCCTGACTGAAAAAGTTAATTAGAATCTGACCATAGGTGAGGTGCTAGAGGACTGGAAAACAGATAATACGATTCCACTTTACAGTAAGGATGGAAGAGATAGACCGGGATGTATAGACAAGCAAGTATTAGATCACTGTTGGGAAACTACTGGAGAAAATAGGGAAGGAGAAAATTGAACCCCAACCAGAATGGCAAGACTTGAACAGGGATAATAATCATAACTTAATCAGAGGGCAGTCACTCCTCCCGAATGTGAATTAATTTGAGGAGTTCGCTTCATTCGTTTTGCAGCAACGCCTTTGACAAAGCTCCACGTGAGAAACTGAAAAATCAAGTAAAATTTCATGGAATCAAGGATAACTTGACAAGTTACAACGAAAATTGTCTCAGTGGCAGGGGTCAGAGGGTGATGGGAGAAGGCTGTTTGCATGACTGGAGACCAGTGTCCCCTGGTGTACCACAGGTACTGTGTCCCTTATTGTTTGTGGTATTCATAAATGGTGCAGATGTGAATGGAGGGGAGTGGGTGAAGGGGGTGGGGTTGTGATAAGTAAGTTTGTGTTTGCCTGGTTGGTTGGTAGTGAGGAGGAACGTCTTATGTTACAGAAAGATATACATAGATTGGTCAGGTGGGCAGGTCAATGGCAGATAGAACATAAAACTAATAAATATGTGATGCACCTTGGAAGAAGGAACCAGTTGGGGAGTACTCAGTGAATGGCAGCACACCAGGCAGCTCAGAGGATGCTTCTCCACACATCCCTGAATGTGACTGGACAGTGTAATAGGTTAATTAAGAAGTGGACCTTGGATGCAGCAATTATTAAACGGGTCGTAGATTATAAGAGCTGTACACGGCTTTGATGAGGCTAATACGGAGTACAGCGTGTAATTCTCGGAGCCACATTACAGTAAGGAGGTGATGATACTGGAGGGTGTGCTGAGGAGATTCACCAGGATGTTCCCTGGGATGGAGTATAGCAGCTATGGAGAGAGGCTCGCTAAGCTTGTGTTGTTTAGTTTGTAGCAGAGGAGGCTGAGGGGGATGTGATTCAGAAGTACATGATGATGAGGGGCATGGAGATGGTTGATAGACAGCAGTTGTTCCTTTTAGTCAGAGGGCTAAGAACAAGGGAGCCCAATTTTAAAGTGAAGGGTTTGAGGTTTAGTGAGGATTAAAAGATAGTTTTCTTTCACCCAGTGGGTGTTGGTCTCAGGAATTTAATTCCTGAGAGGAGAGTTATCACGGGTATCCTCACAGCCATTAAAAAGTGCTTGGACGAGCAATTGGAAGTGTTATAACATTCCAGGCTTTGGGCCTGGTGTAGGAAAGTGGGTCTACTGTAGATCGTACTGTATTTCTGACAGTACAGAATATATACTCCTGTGAGTGCACGGCTGTGCAAGGTCAGTCATTGAGCAGCCGATGGCAGGAATTGATGTTTTTCTGAAGAGTATATTCACAAGAGTTATATGAGTGAATAGTAATAGTTTGTCAAATTATGTCAATGAGAAAAGTATGAGAAAACAATTGCAGCTTCCTTACAATCTGAAACCAGAGAAAGGAGAATGGGGGACAGAGAAATAGCAGAACTATGAAGCCACTACCTCAGTTCTGTCTTCACAGAACTTTCTTTCAGTACTAGGAAAACGAAATCTGGTGTGGAAAATGACATAGTACATGGAACATAGAACATAGTAAGTACATGGTTTTGGAGAAAATATGAAGAGTGAACGTAATGGTCATAGACAACACTAATATGGATTTATGAAATGAGAATTATGCTTGAGAAGCAGACTGGGAGTCAAATGAAACAGAAGTAATGGATGTAAAAATTTGCATTTTCAGGAAAAAAATCGTAAAGCTCCAAGCCCTGTTTACAAAATTAAACCTTAGTGGATTGGGGTGAATATACGGCCATGTTTCTAGAATGGGAGAGCTGGCAGGAAACAGTGAATAGAAATAAACAGTCTCGTCCAGCAACAGACTGACATTGTATGAAAGGTACGATTCTTTGAGTATAACAATGTCCCAGACACCCCATCAACTTCTCCAGCTATCTCCTGTCTCACCAGCAGGACAGACACAGCAGGAGTGGCGGCACAGTGGGATACAGTTGGAAGGGAATTGCTCTGGGAGTCCTCAACAGTGACTCCGTATCGCATGAAGTCTCATGGCGTTAGTTTACACATGGGAAAGTAAACCTCCTGCTGATTACCATGCCCCAACCTCTCTCGACTGATGAATCAGTACTCCTCCATGCTGACCAACACTTGGAGTAAGCACTGAGGGTGAGCATGGACGCAAAATGTACTCTGTGTGGGGGATTTCAATGTCCACCACCAAGAGTATCTCTGCAGCAGCATTACTGATTAAGTTGGTCGGGTCCTCAAGGTCTACGGCAGGTGGTGAAGGAACCAACAAGAGGAAAATACATACTTGACCACATCCTTACTAATCTACCAGTTGCTGTCCATGACAGGACGTATCTGTCCATGACAGTATCGGTAAGAGTGACCACGCATAGTCATTGAGGAGACAAAGTCCCATCTTCACATTGAGAATAACCTCCATCATTTTGGGTGGTACTACCAACGTGCTAAATGGGACAGACTTCAAGAAGATCTAGCAGCTCAAGTCTGGGTTTCCATAAGGTGCTGTGGGTCAGCGATAGCAGCAGAATTGTACTCCAGCGCAACCTCATGGCCTGGCATATCCCCCTCACAACAATTACCATCAATCCAGAGGATCATCGTTAGATCAATGGAGTGTGCAGGAGGGCAGGAGCAGCACCAGGCAGACCTGAAAATGAGGTGTCAGCCTGGTGAAGCCAGCAACCAGGACAACGTGTGTGTCAATCAGCATAAGCAGTAAGTGATAGACAGAGCTAAGTGATTCTCACAAGCAACGTTTCAGAACTCTGCAGTCCTTCCACTTCAGTTTGAGAATAGCTATGGACAGCTAACAAGTCATTGGAGGAGGAGATTCCACAAATATCCCCATCCTTAATGATGGAAGAGTCCAGCACTTCAGTGTATAAGATAAGGCTAATGTATTCGCAACAATCTTCAGTCAGAAGTGCTGAGTGGATGATGCACCTCAGCCTCCTCCAGAGATCCTCATCAATTCAGCTACCAGTCATCAGCCAATTCGATTTAGTCCACGCGATACCCAGGTTCAGTTGGAGACACTGGATACTCCAAAGTGTCCATACCCCGAGAATATTCTGGCAATAGCACTGAAAACTTGCGCTGTAGAACTTGTCATTGACCTAACTAAGCTGTTCCGATATCGTTACAACAACGACATTTCCCCGGTTACATGGAAAACTACCCAAGTGTCTCCTATTCATAAAAAGCAGAACAAATCCAATCCGGCCAATTATCAACCAATTAGTAAAGTGATGGACAGTGTCAGTGCTTCCAAGCAGCACCTGCTCAGCTATAACCTGGTCAATGACGCTCAGTTTGGGCTCCACCAGGGCCACTCAGCTCCTGATTTCATTACCTTGGTTCAAACATGGACAAAAGAGCTGAATTCCAGAGGTGTGGTAAGAGTGAAAGCCCTTTAAAACAAGCCTGTCTTTGACCAAATGTGGCATCAAGGCACCTTAGCAAAACTGAAATCAATGGGTATAAGAGACAAACTCCCCGCTGGTTAATATCATACCTGACACTTAGGAGGATGGTCATGGTTGATAAAGGTCAGTCACCGCAGCTCCAGGACAAGTCTGTAGGAGTCCATCGGGCAGTGGCCTAGCCCAAGCATCTTCAGAGCTGCTTCATCAATGGTCTTCTCTCCATTCTATTGTCAGAAGTGGGGATGGTCGCCAATGAATGCACAATGCTGAAAATATGTTGCTGGAAAAGCGCAGCAGGTCAGGCAGCCCTTCCTGAAGAAGGGCTGATGCCCGAAACGTCGATTCTCCAGTTCTTTGGATGCTGCCTGACGTCCTGCGCTTTTCCAGCAACACATTTTCAGCTCTGATCTCCAGCATCTGCAGTCCTCACTTTCTCCTCAATGATTGCACAATATTCAGCAACATTGGTGGCTCCTCAGCTACTGAAGCAGTCCATGTCCAAATACGACAAGATCTAGACAGTATCCAGGCTGACAAGTGGCAAGTAATATTCAGGCCACACAAATGCCAGACCGTGACCATCACCACTAAAATACAATCTAAGCACGGCCCGGCTCCTTGGTATTCAATGGTGTTATTATCACTGAATCCACAGTGGACTGCAACGTTCAACAAGGCAGCTCATCCCCACCTTTGCAAGGGCAACTCGGAGCAGGCAATAAATTCTGGCCCATCCAGTCACACCCAAATTCAGGAAATTTTTTTAAAAACGTAACAGAGGAAGGTTGCTTAGTTATCATAGGGATCGGTGCTCAGGCCTCAGCTGTTCACAATACCCATTAACCATTTGGTTGCGGGAATCACATACAATTTACCCAAACCTGCTGACTGTATCAAAGGATGTTGGATTGTTCTTGGGTGAGGAGGTTGTCAAAAGGCTTCAAGGTGACTAAGACAAGTGAAGTGAATGGGCAAATAAGTGTCAGATGAAGAGCAAGGTGGGTTGAGGTGACGGTGTGCCCTTTGGTTGGAACAATAGACTGGAAGCCTCTAGTTTGAAAAGGGATTGTTTGAAACATGTTGATCTACAAAGGTACATATGCTCCTTTTTGTTGTTTCCTTCTGCGCAGCCCTCCGAGGTCCCTGCAACGCAGTGAGGTCTGAACCCAGGAGTCAATACTGGGAATGGCATTGGCACGCTGCCCAGTGGACAGAGACCCACCAAGTGTGGAGCTGTAACTTTGCAAATGTTCTTTATCTTCTTGTACACCAGTCACTGAAAGCAATATTGAATGAAATAAAACAGTTAGGAAGATCAATGGTGTGCTGACCTTCATTTCGGGGGGATTTGAGTCCAGGAGTAAGGGTGCCTTACTGCAGCTGGACAGGGCCTTGGTGAGACCCCATCTCGAACATTGTGCAGTATTGTGTGCAGTTTTGGTCTCTTTACCTAACAAAGGACAAACCTAACATTGAGGGAGAGCAGCGAAAGGTGACTAGACTGATCTCTCGGATGACGGGCTTGTTGTGGGAGCAGAGTTTGGGGCGACTGGGCCTGTATTCCATGGGCTTTAGGAAAATGTGTGGAGATCTCAGTGAAATATATAACACGCTGACAGGCTGAGACAGAATGGAAGCAGGGATCGTAATTCCCCAGGCTGTGGTGTCTAAAACAAGAGGCCACAGTATTAGATATAGACAAGCCATTCTGCATTGAGATGACAATAAATGTCTGCACTCTGAGACTGGTGAACCTGAGGAGTACGCTGCAACATGGAAGCCAACACACTGAATATAAATACGGATTTAGAGACAGTAAAGGGACTTTGGGAGAGCAGGAGAACGGTGTGGAAATAAAGTGCCAACCAATATTATGTTGAATTGGGTAGCAAACTCGATGGACCAAAGGGACTACTGCACTTCCTATTTTACAGTTTCCCAAGGTTAATCGCATTGAAGGACATATTCATTGTGTGGGATAAGTGCATTGAAGAGATGTCTGAACATGAACGACAATGAGGAAGGCTCAATGTGTTGTATGGCCTACTCCATTCCCAATGTTTCTGTGCAGTCTGTGGGAAAGCTCTGTTAATATTGTCACAAACTCTCAGATCTTAGGAAGGAGGTCTCTGCAGTACCAACAAGACTGTGTTTTCCGTTCCTTTTCCGTTACTGAGGCTGGGGCCGGATGTTCTGTCTGGGTTTATCCTTTAAGATCTCGGAGCAGTTTAATACAACAGAGTATCTTGCTTGGTCGATTCAGAGACCATTGAAAAGTTTATCACATGTCTCTCTGTCTGCAGTCACGTTTAGGCCAGACCAGGAAAGCATGGAGATTCACTTCCTGAAAGTACATTGGGGAAAAGAATTGGTGTGTACAATCGACATTGGTTTCAAGGGCACTATTACTGACACCAGATTTGCATCTTAATATTTTGTCAATTGTTTTTAATTTCCAGAGTATTATCCTGTTCCGGATTAGTAACCCAGTGTCATTTCCACAACAGCACCATTTCCACATGGGGACCTATTGGAAACCACACTGAGCAGGTTATTTCTGTGCTGTTTGACAACTCCATCAAAAATAACTCCCACCAATTTGACTGTCGTGATGAGACTGAGGGGGTGGTAAATGGTCAGGTCGTAGTTATTCTCCTCTCAGGTGATTGGATATAGTTGAGTAATTATCCACGTTGCCAGGGAGATGTCATTGTTGGATCTGGAATGAAGCAGCTTCCCCAGGGACACGGCTGGTTGTGCAGCACGAGTCTTCAGTACTATTGTAGGAATGGGTTCACGGCCCTTTGCCTTTGTCGTATCTACTGTGTTAAGCTGTTTCTTCATGTCACAAGCAGTAAATCGAATTGGTTGAAGACTGGCAAAACTGATTCTGTGGACATCATGGCAAGGGTGAGGTAGATCATCAACTCCACACTTCTGGCTGACGATGGTGCAGATACCACATCCTGGTCTTTTACACTGATATACAGGGCTTATCAATTATTTAGGATGGGGATATTTGTGGATCCCTTTCCTCCAGTCATTTGTTTAATCGTTCATCACCATTTATAACTAAATTTGGCAGGAGTGCGGAGCTTCGATCACATCTGTTGGTCAAGTGTGGTAACTTTAATGCGTTGGCATCAGGTTTAGGTTCACGTGGTTCTGACCCTGACACGTTCGCCCACACTCGTCACTGAGCGATAGATCATGTTGATGGTAACGGCTGATGAGGAGATTATCCCGGGCAAAATGTTACAGGTTGTGGTGAAATTCAGGTCTGCTTCTCCTGCTGCTGTGGTCTACAGCACTACATGAATACGCAGTTTTGAGCTGCAATATCTGAAATGCAATTCTGCTGCCTGTCCCTTAGTTCACAACGAGACCCATTCGCCCATCAGCCATGTACTCAGTGACCTACTCTGGTTTCTAATGTGGAAATGCTTCCATCTTCATACTCTCATTCTGCTGAGGGTCTCTCTCCGGGTCATGCTTCCAATCTGACACTGCAAAACCAATTAATTGATTTTAATTCAATTGTTTAATTCATCTGAATCTTTTGTTCCTTGAGTTATACCATCTTCTGTGTTTAAAGTGAATGTAATTCCCTCTGTTTCTCTCCCTGACCATGATTAAGAGTTTTGTAGTGTCAGTGATGCCAGCCTTATAGTAGTTTCAGAGCCAATGAATTCTCTGGATTCCCAATCATCTTCACCACATTGTATGCTTCCTGTTTTGGTTTGATGCCTTATCGCTCATGGCTGCCTTGTCCTCCCATGAGTATGTTTAATCTCCTTTGGGATGAATTTCTGATATCCTCCGAATTTTCCACAGAAATTCCTGCCTTTGCTGTTCCATGGTCTTTCTTGCTCGACTCCCCTTCCAATTAACTCTGGCCAGCTCCTCCCGTATGTCTTTGTAGTGACATTGCTCAATTATAATCACATTACATCGAGAAGAGAGCAATAGATATAAAGCGAAAGGAGTTTTGAGAGAAGGAACGCGATGAATAATTGGGTAAGTTTCTTAACAAGATACAAAGAGAGAAAGAGAGAGAGAATATAGATGAGGAAATGTGAAAAATGAGAAAACTAGATTATTGAAAGAGTGGATGTACATTCCTCAATATTTTCGCAATTTCTGTGTGCTGCGGTCCTTTGTACAGTGCATGTACAACAGAGTAATGTGTTCAAATGCTGGGTCTGATGCCAGAATTTTTATCTCCAACAATATGACAGACACTAGCTTTGGAAAGAACTTGGCAGGCCAATATATTTAATTCCTGGTAGAAAGAGGATTAACTGAAATAAGTTGGGACACCAGAAGCAAGAATTTATAACACACATCCTGATAAGAATGAGAGATTAGAGTTGAGAATTCCCGTAAAGGGAGGGAACGTTGCGAGAAGGGCAACACATCACGTTAGATGAGAATGAAATAATGTTTTAACGTTTTATAAATTTTATACATCATATGCATCACTTTTAGTGAACTGTGTCTCTGTTCATTTACAATGTGTTGTGCACATATGAAAAATGTTACTTATCTGCACAAACACACATTGATTAAGCACTGTATATAAAGTCAATTTTCCACCATTGAAATAGTCCTGTTGACGTGCTACCAGGATACATCAACACCAACTGACCACCAAAAGACACGACCCATTATGACTATGTTCCATACATACAGACAAAGAAGGGCACCACTGTGATGGGGACAAAGCACACGTATACTTAGATAAGCAAGGAATTTTTTGAGGAATGGCATTCTAACCAGTAGTCCATCAATAAATGCATCAATGTACAACCTATCTACCTTCTCTTGTAAAACAAAAGAACTGGGAATGACATCACCCATATTAAGAAACCACGACCTATAAATAGAGAGGCAGGACATACCACCAGCGCTTCAGCAGAGACTCTCAATGATGATGTCACCTCGTCATGGTGACGAAACGTCTGAAAACACACTTTCAAGCTCAGTGAGCCAACTTGCATACATATAAATTGTTATTTTTCGTTTATTATTGAAATTTAGGAGTTCTCTGTCGCTCACGTTTTAACAGATTATGTGGTGAGGTAAGCTTTTCTGGGTGTGTGGTTTTAATTAACAGAGGGATTTGACATTGATGTCATAACAGTTTGTGGCCTTGTCATATGGGATTTGGACAGATTTGAACAGATTTGGGGTATAAACGGTCCCAGCAAATCCCAACACGTTGCAATTAGTGGCCGAGATCTTCAAATAAAACCAGTGGGAAATTTCGTTTAATTTTGTTTACTTGTGGTTGGTTAAATTAGAAGTGAGGGAAATGGCTTTTAACATTACTAAAGAGGTTCCCAAATTTTCCAAGAAAGTTTAGAAAGATAGAAGAAGGACATGTTTTAGAATTAGCAAATAGTTTAGAATTGGATTTTATCAGGGAGAAAAGGAAAGCTGAAATTGTAATGGTATTAGTCAAGCACTTTGATGTATCAGAGAAACAGACAAGTGCAGTAGAGTTAGAAACAACTTAAATTGCAAATATGGCAACTGAAGTTAGAAGATAAAGAAAGGGACGGAAACAGAGAGAGAAGAAAGAGAAAAAGAAAGAGAGGAAAAAGAGAGAGATAATTTGAAATTTAAAAGTTGGGAATTAGACAAGAAAGTTAAGTTAACAGGATGGAGATGAAGGGAGAACGTCAGGATGTATACAGGTATGTTAATACATTGCCATACTTCGCTTAGAAAAGGTCAAAATCTGTTTTTATTTCCTTTGAAATAATTGGCTCCACAGATGACGTGTCCAGTGAACTTGTGGGTAATGCTAGTTCAGACTAAGCTGATGGGCACAGCTGGTGAGGTATGTGCAGCGCGGTCAGATGAGGGGTCAAGAGATTATGCAGATGTCAAACAGGCTATTTTCAGTGCTTATGAACTGTTACTAGAAGCATAAAGACAGAGGTTCAGAAATAAAGAGATGGAACCAGGGCAGGCTGATGTTGTATTTGAAAGAATTAAACACAGTCATTTTGATAGATGGGTGTTGGCCTTAAAAATGGATAAGACCTGTGAGGCTTGAAGGGTGGTAACTCTGCCGGAGGAGTTTAACTACTCACTTCCAGAGAGGGTAAGAATTCATGTGAATGAACAGAAAGTTCGAGAAATGAAAAGCGCGGCAGAAATAGCAGGTAAATATGTATTGATGCATGAGATGATATTTTGCTTCAAGGAGGATTTTCATCCTGTGAGAGGTAGAAAATGGGAGAAGGGAAGATCCTACACTACAAATCGACCAGTAGAGAACACTGGCAATAGTTTACCACAGGTGAAAAATGGAGCCCAAAAGGGTTGAAAGGTGATGATAGACAAGAAGATATAAATTTGTGAGATACGAGACCTGCTCAGTCTCTAAAAGTTGAGAAGTTGGGGCACTGGAAAAGCACATCAGATCAGGCAGCATCCGAAAAGCAGGACAATTGACATATCAGGCATAAACCCAACAGTTAAGTGACACGTTGTTTGATGTGACAATATTGCCACCAGTGGTAGGAAATCTCGCCAAAGCCAATTTTAGTGGCCCCTTTCGAATTAAAAAAAATGTTGAGTCAGTTAGACTATCTGGTAAAGATACTGGATATAACAAAAATGTTATCGAGTATTTCATATGAATGAATAATGCTCCAGCCACATTTAAGACTCAGGAACAGAGTTATGGCCAGATGAACAAATTGTGCAGTTTGTCCGTATGATGTAGTGATCTTTAGCAAGGGATTGAAAGCTCACATGTTACTGTTGGCAGAGCATGTTGAACGATTACAAGAAGCAAACTTGGTTAAAAAAAACTTAAAGAAAACAGAATTCGCGAAGGCAGTGGTGACGTTCTTGGGACATTACATTGGACATGGAAGGATGACCCCATGGAACACAAAGACGAAGGGCTTTGAGGAATTTCCACGAACATCCTCGAAGAACGAGGTGCTTCGATTTTTGGGACTGAATGGATTCTATCGGAAGTTTGTTGCAACCTTCAGCACCGTATTGGCACCACTGATGGATCGATAAAAAAGCACACAGAATTGTGGTGGACAGAAGAATGCCAGGAGGCATTTGAGAATTGTAAAGCAGGATTAATCACTGCACCTGTTTTATCTGCATTTAATATTCTGAAACCCTTTGAAAATTGCGTTTGATGCTCGGGATATAGGTGTTGGAGATGTATTGAAACCGAAAGATGATGATGGAATTGAATGGCCAATTGGCCAATTGTTGAAAAAGCTCAATACAAAATTACAAAATCACCATTATTGGAAAAGAATGATTGAGTTTCGTACTGGCCAAACAACATTTTAATGTTTATATGACAAACAAATTGTCAGACATAGTTGTGGACAACAACAACAATACTCTCGTATTTTCTGGAATATTTAAAGACCAGAATGTGAGACTATTTCACTGAAGACTTGCGTTACCGAGTTTAAACGTCCAAAATCTATATGCTGTGGATTCTAAATATGTGATAGCAGATGTGTTATCGAGGATTTTAAGAGAATAAGCGTAGATAAGATTTGGCTTGTTCCAATGTTATATATCTGTGCAGTATTAGTATGAATGACAAAGCAGAGATTAATACTTTTATATTTCATAAAAATGGGATAAAGAATTAGTGGAAAAGAAATGAAGTTATCTTTTCATTCTGATCGTTCTTTTTTTCTGAAGGGGGAGGTGTTATGAAGCTGAAGGCATGTCTTGTCACTTTAAGACAGAACGGGTTTTGCTGAATTGAAAGTACAGCTATAGATGTCAGCTAAAGTTCAGACTGTTCCAAATGTAACAATTAGCAAAGAAATGGACACCTGAGTCTTGGTTGCTGTTTTGATATCAATTCAAATATATCCAAGGATTTTAAACAACGCTCAGAATGCCAGAAGCCAACGGAATTCGAATAATATTGTTTGGATACCTGGATAGCAATTAAATTATGAGAATTATTGTATCGTGGGAAGTATATAAACACAGCAATTTGAACACTAGAGGGAGAACCACTGCTATCCAACAGCAGAGTAGCAATTGTAGAGCAGGAGTGCTACCTGGCCATCTCAAACACTCTCTATCAAAGATATATGTTCGTACAAAACTTATTTGCTATTAAAAAAATGACGCAGGGAGATCTGCAACTGAAAGAGTGAACAACGTAAGGAAGAGAGAGACTGTGTGATCTTGAGATTGTAATGTTTAATATGTGGGTTGTGGGAACAGCATATTTTTACAGAGTTGGATTCAGATAGTAAGTAGTTAAGAAAAGAGGGGCTTGTATTTGTGAATAGTTGTCGTTTAGTGTTCACTATTAAAGTTAAGAAACTGACTGTGTTTTTTTAAATAGTGGAATGTAGGAAATCTGTGTCGCTCATATTTTAACAGATTACGGGCTGAGTCGAGCTTTTCTGGGTGTTTGGTTTTAATTAACAGAGGAGTTAGACTCCACCTTGCAAATGTCCATCCACACTAACCACTTTCCCCTGCAGTTGGCCCATATCCTTCTAGTCCTTTCCTATCCACATATTTATCCAAATGCTTTTGAAATGTTGTTAATGTACCCCCCCCACCCTCAACCACATCTGTTTGCAGCTCATCCACGTACCAGCCCTCTATGTAAAGACGTGGCCCCTATGGTTCCCTTTTATTCCTTCCCCTCTAACCTTAAACTGATCCTCTCTCGTCCTCGATTCTCTAAACCTTGGAAAAAGACTGAGAGCTTTCGCCACATCCATACCCCTCATGATCGTATACAGCTCTATAAAGTCCCCACTCAGTCTCCTACACTCGACAGAAAAGGTCCGAGCTTGTCCAACCTCTCCCAATAACTCAGGTCCTGGCAATGTCTTTGTAAATTTCGACTGCACTCTTTCTAGTTTCATAACATGCTCCTTAAAACAACGTGACAAAAACTGAACACAATACTCCAAGTGCGGCCTTACCAATGTCCTGTGTAACTGCGACATAAATTCCCAAGTCTATACTCAATGTCCTGCCTTATGAAGGCCAGTGTGTCAAAAGCCTTCTTCACTGCCCTGTATACCTGTGACTCCACTCTCAGAGAACTGCACACCTGGGCACCAAGATCTCTCTGCCCACAACACCCCTCATTCACAATGAAACTCCTATCTTAATTTGAGTTTCCAAAATGCAAGACCTCACACATCTATATTAATTTCCATTTATATACCACTATAATGACACCCTTCAGCCTCTGACACTACAGGGGGAAACACCTCAACCGAATCACCCTCTCCCTAAAGCTCAAACACTCCAATCCTGGAACATCCATGTCAATCTTTCCTGCTGACCACCCAGTTGTATGCAGTATTCTTAAAGTATTCTTAAAGTGGCGACACCAGCATCCTGTACAGATCCAACATGCCACCATAACTCCTATACTCAATGCTCTGACTGATAAAGGCAAATGGGCCAAATGTGTTCTGCGCCACACTCTCTACCTGGCCTCCACTTTCAAATAACAATGTACCTGCAGCCCTTGGTCCCTTAGTTCAACAACACTCCCCAGGACCTTACCAGTTAGTGTATAATTTCTGCCCTGACTTGCCTTCCCAAAATGCAAAACCTCGTATCTATCTAAATTCAATGTCATCTGTCACTCCTTGCATCATTGTCCATTATAATTGTGGTCTTGTTGTATTCTGAAATAATCTACGATACCACCTTTCTGATGTAATCTGTAACCTTACTAACTATGGCCCCGATATTCACATCCAGATCCCTGACATAAATGATGAAATGCAGTGAACTCAGTACCGATTCTTGCAGCACACTGTTGTTCACAAGTCTCCAGTCTGAAAAATATCCCTCTTCCTTCAAACGATTTGAGACTAGCTTCCTCTGTGTCCCATGTGACCGAACCTTACTCATCTGTCTACCAATCAGAATGTTATGAACACCTTGCGAGTTCCATATAGACAATGTCTACTAAACTGCCTTCATCAATCTTCTTTGTCAACTCTTCATAAAACTCAGTCAAATTAATGAGACATGATTTCCAATGCAGAACGCCACGTTGACCATCCCAATCAGACCTTGCCTTCCCAAATGTAAATGCTATCCCTCATAATCCCCTCCAACAACTTACCTACCACTGACAACAGGCTTACTTGTCTGTAGTTGCCCGGATTTTGGGTCACTATTTCCTTTTCGCGTCCCAATCCTCCACTGCTCATAACAAATGTTAAATGTAACCAGGTTGGTGATATGGCCGATGATGTCGGTCTCAGACTGGGTCAGGGTCAGTTTTAGGAACAAGTCAGGCCAATTTCTTTAATCCGCAAAAATAGCACATTTATGATCCAGACCAATGTTACTCAAACAATGATGGAAAGCTGAATGGAAAACTGTTTGGATATTGCAAATGAAGCATCGATATTTCGCTGTTTCAAACACTGACACACACACACACACACACACACACACACACACACACACACACACACACAGACACACACACACACACACAAACAGACACACACACACACACATACACACACACACACACACACACACACAAAAGATAAACAAAATCTCTGCAATTTTAACTTGAAAGAACATTGTCCAAATCTTAGTGTAACTCATGACAAAAGTATAAATTGAGAGGCTGCCCAAAATGTTATTCTGCTTCTTAAGATATTCTACTCACACAGCTGCTAGCAATGGGATTTCATCCTGGACAATTGCATTTGGCTGAATTCACTGAGCATTCGGCAAGGAGGAGATTCCAGTGGATTCTGGTCAGTGATCTCCCAAAAAGTAGCACAGTGGCTCAATGGTTAGCACCGCTGCCTCATAGCACCAGGGACTTGGGTGTGATTCTAGCCTTGGGTAACTGTCTGTGGAGTTTGTCCATTCTCCCCTTGTGTTCCAGTTTCCCTCCACTGTCCAAAACTGTGCAGGTTAGGTGGATTGGTCATGCTAAATCGTCCATACTGTTCAGGGATTTCTAGGTTCGGTGCATTCGTCCTGGATAAATACAGGGGAATGAGTTGGGAAGGTTATAATGGAGTTAATGGACCGAAGGGCCTGTTTCTACACTGCAAGGATTCTATAAAAATAAGAATGGTAACGATGACTGTAGAGTTTTTTGTACCTTTCACACATTGCTGTGATGAGGAACAATGAAGGAGTGAGAGTTCAATAGGCCATTCCTTCTCGGGAAGATTGCATTTTCTGCCTCTCTGAGTTGAATCACACAATGATGTCTTCCTCTTTCAAACTGGATCATGTGAGGTCTCCTTGTACATTGTCCAAACTATGTCTCCATCGCATTCCCTATTCCATGCAGGTGCATCATTTCTGATGCAGAAAATGGTCTCGGTCGATTTGAAGGTATGTGTATATGTCGCTGCGTCATTAAAAATAAAATATTTAATGTATTCAGAACATCTGTGTTAAAACGAATGCATTCTGTAACAAATACAGAAATTGCTGGAAAGGCTTGGCAAGTCTGCCAGCTCCCAAATGCCTTTTACATTCTGTAGTTGTACCAGCATCCACCACTTCCTCTGGCAGCTCATTCCATTCGCACACAAACCTTCTGCGTGAAAAGGTACCCCTCAGGCCTCTTCAAAATCTTCCCCCTCTCACTTGCAACCAATGCCCTCTATTTTAGACGCCCCTAACCTGGGGAAAAGCCCTGACTACTCACCCTATCCATGACCATTCTGATTTAATAAACTGCTACTGTGGCGAAAGGTGACTCCAATCAATACGGATGGCTGTTCTTTCAGTTATCCCGGGCCTAAATTCTGAAATTCAATACTGTCGCCTCTTCCTTCTCCATCAAGACACAATTCTGAATCCATTTTAATCAGTTTGTTCAGATGCATCCAGAGACACTTCTGTGGGCTTTACACATAGACCTTTGTGCCCGGAGGTAGGGACACTAGCATCACCTCGGCAATACCAATAAAGCTGTAACATTATTCTCCTGTGTATTTGCTCATCAGCATGTTATAACTGCTGTGACATACCTCAACAACAGGCAGGACTTGAATGCAGACCTTTTAGTTAAGAGCAAAGAAAATTACCAAACAAGTTCAGGAAGTGGAATAAAATGCAGAGCAGGGACGAAAGTCGATGGAGTTGTGGACAGCGAAGAAGGATGTGGCAGGTTACAGCGGGATATAGATAAGTTGCAGAGCTGGGCAGTAAGGTGGCAAATGGAATTCAATGTAGCTAAGTGTGAAGTCATTCACTTTGGTAGGAATAACAAGAAGATGGATTACTGGGCTAATGGAAGGCTACTTGGTAGTGTGGATGAGCAGAGGGATCTTGGTGTCCATGTACACAGATCTTTGAAAGTTGCCACCCAGGTAAATAGTGCTGTGAAGAAGGTATATGCTGTACTTGGCTTTATTGGGAGAGGAATTGAGTTCCGGAGTCCTGAGGTCATGTTGCAGTTGTATAAGACTCTGGTGCGGCCTCATCTGGAGTATTGTCTGCAGTTTTGGTCGCCATACTATAGGAAGGATGTGGATGCAGTTGGACGAGTGCAGAGGAGGTTTACCAGGATGTTGCCTGGCATGGTAGGAAGATCGTATGAGGAAAGGCTGAGGCACTTGGGGCTTTCCTCACTGGAGAAAAGAAGGTTGAGGGGAGATTTGATAGAGGTGTACAAGATGATTAGGGGTTTAGAAAGGGTTGACCATGAGAACCTTTTTCCGCTAATGAAGTCAGCTGTTACTTGGGGACACAGCTTTAAATTAAGGGGTGGTAGATATAGGACAGATGTTAGAGGTAGATTTTTTACTCAGCGGGTTGTGAGTTCATGGAATGCCCTGTCAGTAGCAGTGGTGGACTCTCCCACTTTATGGTCATTTAAGCGGGCATTGGACAAGCATATGGAGGTTATTGGGCGAGTGTAAGTTAGGTAGGCTTCGGTCGGCGCAACATCGAGGGCCGAAGGGCCTGTACTGTGCTGTATGTTTCTATGTTCTATGTTCTAGGGACACTACCCACTACACTTCCATACCCATATTTTCGGTCATATTTTAAGTAACAGCGTTCAGATTTGTATGGATGTATTATAATTAGGTTACCATTATTAAACAATACAAAACACTTTGTGTTGTTAAACAAATGCAAAGTATTTGTCTTAACTGTAGGATGTTGAGAGCACGTGCTGTGCCATCGAAATTAACTATGAACATCTTTAATTACTATTATCGGCAGTCTGCAATATTAGGGAAAGAAATCCTGCAGGCACACTCTGCCCAAAGAAGCGTCTCGAATAGATATTTATTACGGAACACCGGAGACGGAGAACAACCATAATTCCTGGACCCAAAATACGGATCAGAATTGTCCACATCTCATGTGTGACTGCCCTCTTCCTAAAACCATGAAATGATACAAGGCAGCTGATTACTGACCAGCCTCTCCACCCCACTGACTGTGTCTGCATCTGTCCCTCCTTGCCCTAACCACATAAGGCAACCAAAGCTCAGGGTCTTTGTGAAAATCAAGGACCGAATCAAGGCATCCTGGAAAAGGGGAAGGAACTTAAAATTAAACGTGGAAGGTGAGTTGGTGTTAATATCACTCACTGTGTTGAGGAATGGCAGATGGAGTTTAATTTGGATTAATGCGAGGTATTGGATAAGGTAAATCAAACAAGAGCAGGATCTATCCAATTAAGTGCAGGGTCTTTGGCAGTGTTGCAGAACAGAGACCTCGGCCGTCAGGTATCGTTCTTTAAAATTTGCATTTCATACAGATAGTGTGGTTAAGAAGGTGTTTAGCACACTTGTCTTCATTGGTCAGACCTTTGAGTATCGGAATTGGGAAGTCATGTTGAAGTTGTACAGGACATTGGTGAGGCCCATTGTGAAATACTGTGTCCAGTCTGGTCACTCTACCTGCTCATTCCATAGGCACACCACCCTCTGGGTGAAAAAGCTGTCCCTTAGGTCACATGTAATTTCCCCCCCTCACCTTAAAACTATGTCGTCGAGTTTTGTTGTCCCAGTACCCTTAGATAATGCCTTGAGTATTCATTTTGATTTTACTGACCTTGATATTATTAAGCTGGAAAGGATTGAGAAGAGAATAACCGAGATGTTGCTGGAAATGGAGGGAGTGAGCTATAAGGAGAGGTTAGATAGGCTGGGAGTCTTTTCACTGGAGAGTAAGAGATTAAAAGGGTAACTTCACCGAAGTTTATAAAATCATGAAGGGTACAGATAAGCTGAAGTGCTCATGTCTTTTCCAGAGAGTTGGGGATTAAAAACTGAGGGATATTTTCAAGTTCAAGGAAAAAGATTTACAAAAGTCATGAGAGGTAAATATTTTAGACAGAAGGTGGTGTGTGTGTGGAATGAACTTCCAGAGGAAGTGGTGAAAGCAGGGACAGTTACAACAGTTCAATGACTTTTAGATCAGTACATGGATAAGGGGGTGCAGGAGCATTGGGCGCAGGTGTATACGAGCACAGATTGTTGAAGATGTCAGGACAGGTGGGAGAGCAGTAACACTCACAGATTAGTTTCAGTATCTGAGCTGTTTACAGGAGGAGGTGGTGGAGGGAGTCTCCGTGCTCCCTTCCTGGGAGGTGGTGGTGACGATGTGTTGTGAGCCCACCCTCCTGCCCACCGATACCGTGGGGATTCCATTTGTACCAGCTCGACACAAAAGGGAGATGGCATCAGGGCCCCAGCTTCTAAGTTGTGCCGAGGGGAAACTGAACTGCCAGTGGGTATAATGTGAGAATTGCCCTTCACTGAACATTGCTCCTTACTCGGTAGGTGGGACGTGGATGTTTCAGAATCTCCACACGAAGCATCCTCGTCCTTTCTGGCTCGTACCAGGGTACTCCCATCATGGTGGGGGGAGGGGGTGAGGGAATGGATATCGGATACTCCACCAAACGGCTTGGCCCTTTCTGACCTATTTCAGGCTGTTTCTCCTGGAATGGGAGAAAAGGAGGGAGGAATGGTAAGATTGGGTTACCCTGCTGTTAGTGCTGGTGTAGGTCGGGGTGGGGAGAGATGTGGGAGGTGTCCGGAGGAGAGTCAGTCCACAAGGTTCCATCCATGCAGTGTTATTAATGTTGGGAGTGGTTAAAGGGGAGGGGGGGAGGGGGAGGTAGAGACAGAGAGAAAGAGACAGACAGAGAGAGAAAGAAAGAGAGAGAGAGACAGAAAGAGAGAGAAAGCCAGAGAGAGAGAAGGTGATGCATGCAGTGAGAGTGGTGGAGCATAATCCTTGCTCGGGGGCAGGTGCTATAACAGATATACAGTGAGTGTGAGGGCGCAGAGAGATTACAGTGACCCTTATGCTTAAGTGCGGGGAAGGTTATTGATGCTTGTCCTGTATTGCTGGACATTTCTTCAGACCGCAGAAACTGCACTGAGCTGGGTGGTGAGCTTAGACCATGCTCTGTGGGTCTAGTAATGTGGCCCTCTCTGGGAAGAGAATGGTCTCCGTCTGTACTAGCCCATTCACCAGAACCTTGTGCCCTTGTCGGCAAACTGTGGTTTAATTGCTCCTAATCTGCCATGCTCGGGGTAAACTGTGCACGGCAGCTCCAAAAGCTCAAACATGTGCCATTTCGCTTGCTAAAGATGGCACCCGTACCAGGGATCACAGAATATCCTGGGGTATCCGGGCGATGGTGAGTACATCCAGCCATGATGGGTGGGAGAATCGGGCTGTCATTGAATGAGAGGGACACCATGGGGTGGGGTGGGTAGTTAATGAAGTGAATTCAATAAAATATTACCAGGAAACTAGCTCGGCCTCGTGAGGATAATCCCCCTGTCACACTCAATAAAAATAACACTGAGATAAATTATTGTTAGATTCAGCCCAATGAGTCACAGACTCTGTTGAAGCCACTTTCAGTTTCAAAGCTGCAGGACAAATGCTCATCTGACCTCAGACCATTATCCTCTTTTCCCATCTTTCCTGGCAAGACTGGCTCATGTTTCAGGATGCTATCGAAGTGTCTACATTTCAGCATTCTGAAACCTGGGAACACATCCTTCCATGTCACTGTCTCTCAGTCTTCCCCTCTCTGTCAACTTCCCAAACCTCTCTCATGTGGTGACATTTAAACTGATTCCCTCACCATCTCTCTCTGGCAGTGATGTTCACACCCACAGCACCCCCTTGTCAGGGCACAATGGAGATATGGAGCTGGAAATGGATGGGAGCTGCACATCCTATCACTTCCAGCCTGGGCTGCAATTTTCCCCACACTGGGCACTGAGCTAATGCAGTGTTACCGAACAATGCACTGTGGTGGTGTACAGAGTCCTACATACTGGGGGGGGGGGGGGGGGGCTTGGGGGGGGGGGGGGTTAACTGCTCCTGGTTTACAGATTAATTCACGGGTGACCACTGCGCAGTTCTCTATGCTGGTCAGACTATTTTGTAGAGGTTTATAAATAATGCAATGATGTGGTCTGTGTAGCTCCCCTTGCTGGATGGATATGTGTTTCAGGTTCACAGATTAGTGCTCTGCTGTGGTCTGTACAGCTCCCCGTGCTGGACAGATATCTACTCCGGGTTTATAGATCAATGCACTGATGTGATCTGCACAGCTTCCCGTGCTGGACAGATTTATAGTCCGGGTTTATAGATCACTGCACTACTATGGTCTGCACAACTCCCCGCGCTGAACAGATATCTAGTCCAGGTTTATAGATCAATGCACTGCTGTGGTCGGCATAGCTCCACTGGACAGATATCTCGTGTGGGTTTATAAGTCAATGCACAGCTGTGGTCTGCACTACTGCTCATACTGTATACTTGCTGTAGCAACACAGCAATCCAGGCAGCATTAGGTGTAGAATTTGATGTGTCAGGTGTAGCCCTCCTTCAGGACACTTGCAGAAGGGTTACACCCGAATCGTTGACTTCTCCACCTCCTGATGCAGCGTGGCTTGCTGTGTTCTTTCAGCTTCCTGCCTGTCTACTTTGGATTCCAGCATCTGCAGCTTTTCTGTCTCTATCCCTGCTTTCCATAGTGCACAGATTTCTTGTCTGCGTTTGAAGACGAGTGCCCTGACATGATCTGTGTAGTGTTCCAGTCTGGCCAGATTGCTGGTTGTAGTGAGCAGTACACTGGTCTGGTCTGTATAGTGTTCCACGGTGAACAGATATCTTCTCTGGGTGTATGGTGTCTGGGCTAGTTCTGTGAGGTGGATTGAGAATGTGGTATATCTAACCCTTTCAGCTGATCTGGCAATGTCTTTACTTGCCATTTCTGAGATTGGACCTTCAGTCTCTTACCCCATTAATGTTACAGTGTTCCCAGGCACAGTACATCATGATGGTGGGGCGGGTAGGGGGGAAAGGTGATGGACAGGTCAAGGAGTTCCCCGGAACGTTCTGTCCCTGACATTCTATAACGTACATTCCCTGGAACGTACTGTCCCAGACATTCTATAACTGACATTTCCCGGAACGTTCTGTCCCAGACATTCTATAACTGACATTCCCCGGAAATTTCTGTCCTCATCACCCTGTACCTGCCATTCCCTGGAAAGTTCAGTCCCTGACATTGTTTGTGAAGGGCCAGGCGTCAATGAATTGAACAAACTATAAGATCCCGAGGGAAGAGCTCCCATTCCAGGGCGAAGGAGACTCTGTTCCGAAGGCCCCTCAGGCAGTTAAAGGAGTGAATACGTTTTCCCTGCGTTTACATTTCTTCACGACACAGGATCGACCAGAATGTAGACCAAAATACAGAAATTCCAAAACTTCATTTGTCTTCAGGAAACTGGGAGAAAATCCTTCAGCACAGCAACGTTTCCACCCTCCGTATTAGGAACTGGGAAGGAGTGACCTGTGTCTGCTCTCGAATGATCGAGTGTGTGGGAATGTTCTAGAAACCATCTGTCCTTATGGATGTGTCTCTATGTGTTTGGGGAGGGAGGGTTTCTTGTGGTTTATGTCACATGCTTGTCAGTAATTCTGACCATCCCATTTGTTATTCCAGCTCCAATTATTTTAATAAGTCCCTGAATACAGGGACACATTTGAAAATCTCACTTGGTCCCCGATCAAACGGGTCCTTTTGCCTCCAGGCTGATGGATAATGGGTTTGTTTTCCTTCCTCACAGTTACCGTAGTGACCATCTACGTCCTGCTTTATAAAGATTGTGGATTGTCTCCATGTGTCAGACGTTACCTGGGGGCAATGTCAGCGGCGGATCTCCTGGTCATTATCATCGACCTGATCCTGAGACATGTTCCCATTGTTTATCGTAAACAGTTTCATTTCCTGTGGGTCTCCGTCCGCTTGTGTAATATCCACGCCGTCCTGGTTTATGCAGCCACTGACTGCTCTGTCTGGTTCACCGTCACTTTCACCTTTGATCGGTTTGTGGCCATTTGTTGCCAGAAGCTGAAAAGTAAATATTGCCGTGAGAAAACAGCGGCTGTGGTTCTGGGAGCAGTGATGGTGCTGAGCTATTTAAAGAACATTTTCTGGTATTTTATGTTCACGGCTCGGTATTGGATGCAGAACGTCCCATGGTTTTGTGTTGTAACAGACGCTGTTCGTTACTCCAATGTCTGGGTCACAATCGAGTCCGTCCACCACATTCTAACCCCGGGTGTCCCATTTTTCCTGATTCTGCTGCTCAATGTTCTCACTGTCAGACACATTTTAGTGACCAGCAGAGCCCGCAGGAGACTCCGCGCTCACACCAATGGGGACGCTCAGTCTGACACTGAAATGAGAAACCGAAAAAAATCCATCATTTTACTGGTTGTGATCTCGGCCAATTTCATCCTGTTATGGTCAACGTTAATGCTGTATTCTATATGGAGACGGATGGTGTATATTGTGTATTCCCCTCTGTATCTCAATCCCTTTGTGCTGGAATTGGGCTTCATGCTGCAGCTCCTCAGTTGCTGCACAAACACCGCGATTTATGCCGTGACACAGACTAAGTTCAAGCAGCAGCTGAAGAATGTGCTGAAATATCCCTTCACCCAAATCCATCCAAGAATTAAATTCACTCATTAATCTCACCATCCGGGATTTTCTCATTTCAGTTCAGTGTTTCAGCGATGGAGCAGCCTGTCGCTATGGTAACAGACTGAGGGTAGCGCTGGTTTGTCCATCCTTATCCCACAGGGGGGTTACAGGGAAACATTTCAATGTTTCTCACAACTCAGGGGCCAGTGAGATAAGGCACCATCTCACTGACTGTGTCCATCACTTCCATTTGTAAACAATAAAAATGTTGATTAAAGCGTGCCGAGCAGCAGAGTGACCGACGTTGTTGTGTGTCTTTGTGTTGGAGAAGCTGAGCTGGAGAGAGACAGACTCAGCCCCAAGTCCTGGTCCTCAGGGAAGGGGAGGGCACCGCGCCCTGAGCTCAAGAGCTGGGTTTAACTCGTTCTGTCCCCCCACTGCAGCCTGACCTTCTCATTTCCTCCCACCTGCTCTTTCTCATCACTTCTCTCTCTCTCTCTCTCTCTTTCTGCAAATTCACTCTTTCTTACCACCTCTCCCTTTCACTCCCCTCTCTCTCACGCACCCCCCAACCATCATTTCTCCACCTGCCTCAACTCTTCCCTCTCACTCTCACCCTCACTCTGCCATCTCTGTCTCCCTCCGCAATTCCGTCTCTACCCCATTTGCCAATCCTCCTACCTCCCACATCTCTCTATTCTCTCACCCCCACCCCCCACTCCCCACATTCAGCTGCACACACACCCACCCAGTCTCTGGGTCAGAGAGGGAGGGAAGCATCAGAGTGACAGAGTGTGTCAGAGAGAGGGGGAGTGTGGGAGGTAGAGGAGGGAGAGAGATTCAGCCAAAGAGAAACAGAGGGAGGTTGAGGGGGAGAGAAAGAGAGAGAGAGAGATACCGAGGGAGAGGGCACAAGAATGAGAGAAGGTGGAGAGAGAGAGGAGCGGGGAGAGAGAGGGCGGAACATGGAGAGATAGGGTGAGGGAGGGAGAGAGATAATGAGAGAGAGACGAGAGAGAGTGAGACTGAGAGAGGTGCGAGCGAGGAGTCGAGAGAGAAAGGGGGCAAGTCTTAGAGAGAGAGAGTGACAAGGAGAGAGAAAGCGGACGAGAGAGATGGGGAGGTGAGAGAGAGAGATAAGAGGAGAGAGGGAAGGGAGATAGAGAATGAGGGGGTGAGAGAGTGAGAGGGCGAGAAGGAGAGAGACAGGGGCGAGATCTAGTGTCGGTGCAAAAAAGAGCGGGATGGTAAGAGAGAGATAGAGAAGGCAAGAGAGAGAGGGCTGAAGAGAGAGAGAGTGCGAGAGAGGGGAATGAAAGAGAGAGGTGCAAGGGAGAGGGTGAGAGAGTGAGTGACAGGGTGAGAGAGTGAGTGAGAGGTCGAGTGAGAGAGTGAGGGTGAGAGAGAGTGGGCAAGAGAGAATTAGAGAGTTTGAGAGAGTGATGAGGTGAGAGCGAGAGAAAGACACGACGAGAGAGAGATAGAGGCGAGAGAGAGAGTAAGAGGAGGGCAAGAGAGAGAGGAGGGGCAAGAAGAGAGGGGATGAGAGAAAGAAGGACCGAGAGAGGGAGGGGATAAGAGAGCGAGAAGGGGAGATGGGCAAGAGAGATTGAGGGGGGGGGGGGTGAGAGGGGGCGGGATCAAGAGAGACAGAAGGAGCAAGGAGAGAGAAACAGGGTTTGAGAGAGAGAGGGAGGCAAAAGAGAGCTCGAGGGGTGAGAGAGAGCGGTCGAAAGAGAGGGGAGAGGGAGAGAGAAAGGGGATGAGAGAGAAAGAGAGCCAGGGTAAGAAAGAGCGAACGTACGAAAGAGAGAGAGGGCAAGAAAGAGACAGTGTGATGGGCGGAGAGAGAGAAAGGCAGATGGTGAGAGAGACGAGAGAGAGCGAGGAAGGGCAAGAAGGAGAGCGGGTTCCGTGAGAGGGGATTTGACAGAGAGATGGCAGGAGAAAGAGAGGGTGACAGCGAGAGCGCAGGGGCAAGAGAGTGCGAGATAGAAAGAGAGAGAGAGAGAGAGAAAGATAGCGAGGGAGCGAGAAAAGAAACGAGAGAGAGATAATAAGGGGACGGAAGAGAGTCGGCGAGTGCAAGATAAATAGAGAGAGAGATAGGTAGACAGGGGGCGTGCTTGTGTGAAAGAGAGAGACAGGGAGAGAGAGACAAGGTGAGTGAGAGAGAGAGATTATGGAGAGATGGTGAGAGAGAGAGGAGGATGAGAAGGAGAGAAGGGTGTGTGAGAGGGTTGTCGAGAGAGAGGACGAAGGGGGCGGCGGGAGGGAGAGAGGGTGAGAGCAAGGGAGCGAAAGCAAGAGAGCGAGAGAGGGCGATAGCGAGAGAGACAGGCGAGGAGAGAGAAGGACAGATAGGGGGAGAGAGGGAGAGATAGAGAGAGAAGATGAGCGAGTGAAAGAGAGGACCTGAGCAAAGGACAGAGGGATGGGTCGAGAGAGGGGGCAAGAAAAGAAGGAAGATGGATGCAGTAGAGAGCGACACACGGGGCGAGAACGAGAGAGAGAGGGAGGGAAGAGAGAGGGTGATGAGGCGACAGTGACTTGAGAGAGTGTGAGCAAGGGGGGATGGGACCAGAGAGACAGAGAGACATACACATATAGAGGGGCAAGGCGGTGGTGAGAGCGCCACAGAGTGAGAGTGGGCGAGAGAGAGAACGTGGAGGAAGAGTGAAGGAGCAGGGAGAGAGAGAGGGGGCGAGAGAGATAGAGTGGGAGGGGAGAGAGAGGGGGGGCAAGAGATAGAGTGGGCGAAAGAGAAAAAAGGCGAGAGAGACAGAGTGGCGAGAGAGAGTGGGTGGGCGAGAGAGAGAGAGAGGGTGAGATAGGACGAGGGGGCGGGAGAGAGAGAGGTGGTGAGAGAAAGAGAGGGGGGCGAGACAGAGAGAGTTCGAGAGAGGCCGAGAGAGAGTGAAAGGGATGAGGGAGAGAGAGAGATAGGAAGCCGCGTGAGAGTGAGAGAGAGAGAAAGAGGGACGAAAGAAAGCGATGACAGAGAGAGAAAGATCAGATTACATTACAGTGTGGAAACAGGCCCTTTCGGCCCAACAAGTCCACACCGCCCCGCCGAAGCGCAACCCACCCATACCCCTACATCTACCCCTTACCTAAGACTACGGGCAATTTAGCATGGCCAATTCACCTGACCTGCACATCTTTGGAGTGTGCGAGGAAACCGGAGCACCCGGAGGAAACCCACGCAGACATGGGGAGAACGTGCAAGCTCCACACAGAGAGTCGCCTGAGGCGGGAATTGAACCCGGATCTCTGGCGCTGTGAGGCAGCAGTGCTAACCACTATGCCACCGTGCCTCCCACCACCCACAGAGAAAGAGAGAGGTGCGAGAGAGAGAGACGGGGCGAGAGAGAGAGGGAGCGAGAGAGATAGAGGCGGGACGCGAGAGAGAGGGGGTGAGAGAGAGAGAGGGGTGAGAGAGAGAGAGGAGGCGAGAGAGAGAGAGGGCGAGAGAGAAGGAGGGGGCGAGAGAGAGAGGGGGCGAGAGAGAAGGAGGGGCGAGAGAGAGAGAGAGAGAGAGAAAGGGGCGAGAGAGAAAGGGGTGACAGAGAGAGGGGCGAGAGAGAAAGAGGGGGCCAGAGAGCAGAGAGAAGGGGCGAGAGAGAGGGGGGTGAGAGATATAGAGGAGGCAAGAGAGAGAGAGAGAAAGGGGTGAGAGAGAGAGGGGGGCGAGAGAGAAAGAGGGAGTGAGAGAGTGTGCGAGAGAGAGAAAGAGAATGGGACGAGAGAGAGAGAAAGGGGCGAGAGAGAGGAAGGGGTGAGATAGAGAGAGAAAAGGGAGAGGGAGAGAGAGAAAGAGACGAGAGACAGTGAGAAAGGGTCGAGGGAGGGAGAGCAAAAAGGGCAAGAGAGAGGAAGGGGCGAGAGAGAGCAAGAGAAAAGTAGGAGAGAAGGAGAGAGGAGCGAGAGAGATAGAGGAGGCGAGAAAGAGAGAGGGGGCGAGAGAGAGAGAAAGGAGCGAGAGAAAGAGAGAAAAGGGCAAGAGAGAGAGAGAGAAAGGGGCGAGAGAGCGAGGGGGAGAGACAGAGAGCGAGATGGGTCGAGAGAGATAGAGGGGTGAGAGAGAGAGAGCAGAGAGAGGGGGGGACGCGAGAGAGAGGGGGCGGGGGGCGAGAGAGAGTGGGGGCGAGAGAGAGTAAGAAAGGGGCGAGGGAGAGAGAGAGAAAAGGGCAAGAGAGAGGAAGGGGCGAGAGAGAGCAAAAGAAAGGGAGGAGAGAGTAACGGGGGCGAGAGAGATAGAGGAGGCAAGAAAGAGAGAGGGGGCGACAGAGAGAGAAAGGAGCGAGAGAGAGTGAAAGGGGCGAGAGAGAGAGACAAAGGGGCGAGAGAAAGAGAGAAAAGGGCAAGAGAGAGAGAGAAAGGAGCGAGAGAGAGAGAGAATGGGGCGAGAGAAAGAGAAAGGGGCGAGAGAAAGAGAGAAAAGGGCAAGAGAGAGAGACAAAGGAGGGAGAGAGAGAGAGAAAGGGGCGAGAGAGCGAGGGGGCGAGGGAGAGAGGCGAGAGAGAGGTGTGCGAGAGAGAGAGAGGGGGCGCGGGGGCGAGACAGAGAGCGGGCGAGAGAGAGAGAGCGAGATGGGTCGAGAGAGATAGAGGGGTGAGAGAGAGAGAGAGAGCAGAGAGAGGGGGGGACGCGAGAGAGGGAGTGAGAGAGAGACGGGCGAGAGAGAGAGATAGAGAGGGGCGAGAGGGAGAGTGTGCGAGAGAGAAAGTGGGGGCGAGAGAGAAAAAGGGGGCGAGAGAGAAAGAGGGGACCATAGAGCAGAGCGAGGGCGAGAGTGAGGGGGGCGAGAGAGAGGGGGAGTGACAGATATAGATGAGGCAAGAGTGTGAGAGAGAGAAAGGGGCGAGATTGAGAAAAGAGCGAGAGAGAGAAAGGGGTGAGAGGGAGAGAGAAAGGGGTGAGGACGAGAGAGAGAGAGAAAGGGGCGAGAGAGAGAAAGGGGCGAGAGAGAGAGAGGCCAGAGAGATAGCGGGGCAAGAAAGAGAGAGTGGCGACAGAGGGAGAGAAAAAGGGCGAGAAAGAGAGAGGGCGAGAGAGAGGGAGGAGGGGTGAGAGAGAGAGAGGGATGATAGAGAGAGAGGGGAAAGAGAGAGGCGGGCAAGAGAGAGAGAGAGGGTCTGAGAGAGAGACATGGGGCTAGAGGGAGGGGTTGAGAGAGAGAGAGGATATGAGGGAAAGAGAAGGGGGTGAGAGAGAGGCGGGATGAGAGAGAGGGGGTGCGAGAGAGAGGGAGAAGGGCGTGAGAGAGAGAGAGAGAGGTGTGCGAGAGAGAGAGAGGTGAGAGAGAGAAAGGGCGAGCCAGAGCTTGAGAGAAAGGGTTGGGTAGGGGAGGTGTTCTACAGGGTCGCCAGAATGGGCGGTGCTGGACGGGGTGGGGAGTGGGCGGGCTTTGATGGTTTTGCGGGGAGGGGGTTGTGATGTATAGGGTTGGGGAGGAATGCGGTGTTTGGGCTCGTGGGAGGAGGCGGTCTAGGACGGTGTTGGGAGTGGGGGCGTTGTTTGACAGGGTTGGGAGTGGGTGCCATGTTGGATGGGTTTGGGGGATGGGACAATGTTGGACAGGGTTGGGGAGGGGGCTGTGTTGGAACGTGTTGGTGGAGGGGGCGGTGCTGGACGGGGTTGTGGGAGATGGCCGTGTTGGACAGGGTTTAGGGAAGGGGGCAGCGTTGCACGGAGCAGGGGAAGGGGCGGTGCTGGACAGGTTTGGGGGAGGGGCGGTTTTGGACGGGGTTGTGGGAGTGGGCGGATTTGATAGGGTTGGGGAGGGGGCTGTGTTGGACGCGGTTGGGGAGGGGGCGGTGTTAGATGGGGTTGTGGAAGGGGGATGTGTTGGACAGGGTTGAGGGAGGGGGCGGTGTTGGATGGGGTTGGGGATGGGCTGGTATTGGATGGGTTTGGTGAGGGGGTGGTGTTGGACGGTGTTGGGGAGGGAGCGGTGTTGGATGGGGTTGGGGAGAGCGCAGTGTTGGACGGGGTTGGGGAGGGTGTGGTGTTGGACGGGGTGGGGAGGGGGCGGTGTTGGACGGGTTTGGGGAGGGGCAGTGTTGGACTGGGTTGGGGAGGAGGCGGTGTTTCACGGGGTTGGGGTGGCAGTGGTGTGGACTGATTTGGGGAGGGGCGGTGCTGAGAGGGTTTTGAGGGAGAGGGCAGAGTTGGAAGGGGTTTGCAGAGGGGGCGGTGTTGGACTTTGTTGGGGAGGGGGCGTTGTTGGACGGTGTTGTGGGTGGGCATGCTGATGGGCGGAGGGGAGGTGTTGGACTGTGTTGGGGATGGTGCGGTGTTGACTGTGTTGGGGAGGGGGCAATATTCGACAGGGTTGGGTTTGGGGGGTGGGGATGGTATTAGACGGGGTTTGGGTGGGGGTGGCATTAGGCGTGGTAGGGCCAGGGGGCAGCGTTGGATTGTGTTGAGGTAGAGGGGGCTGTGTTGGATGGGGTTTGAGTGAAAGGGCGGTGTCGGACCTGTTTGGGGAGGGGGCGGTATTGGATGGGGTTGGGGGTGGGTGTGGTGCAGGAGCGGTTTGGGGCGAGGGGCGGTGCTATACGGGGTTTGAGTGAGGGCGCTGTGTTAGACACGGTTGTGGGAGGGGGTGGTGTTCGACTGAGTAGGGGGCAGGTGTCGGTGTTGGACAGAGCTGGGGACAGGGAGTAGTGCTGGACAGGTTTGGGGAGGGAGCACTGTTGGATGGGGTTGGGGAGAGGCGGTGTTGGATCAAGTTGGGGAGGGGGCGGTGTTGAATGGGGTTGGGGAAGGGGACGGTCATTGATGGGGTTTGTGGAGGGGACGGTGTTGGGGAGGGAGCTGTGTTTGACGGGGCTGGGGGAGGGGGCAGTGTTGGATTGGGTTATGGGAGGGGGCGGTGTTGGGGAGAGGGGGCGGTGTTTGATGGGGCTGGGGGAGGGTAGTGCATTGACCGGTGCTGGGGGTGGGGCGGTGTTGTATGGGGTTGTTGAGAGGGGGCAGAGTTGGACAGGGTTGCGGTGTGGGAGGGGATTGGGGAGGGGCGGTGTTGGATGGAGCAGTGGGAGGGGTCAGTATTTCACAGAGTTGTGAGAGGGGGTGATGTTGGACAGGGTTGGGGTGACCGGTCGGTGTGGGATGGGCTTGGGGAAGTGGACGGTGTGGGACAGGGTTTGGTATGGGGATTGTGTTGAACGGGGTTGGGGGAGTGGGCAGTCTTCGATGGGGTATGGGGAGAGGGAGGTGTTGGACGGGGTTTGGGGTGTGGGCGGTGTTGGACGGGATTGTGGGGAGTGTCTGGTGTTGGACTGGGATGGGTGCAGGGGAGCTGTTGGACGGGTTTGGGGGACGGAGCAGTAGTGGGGGAGGGGTAGGTGTTTGACGGGATTGGAAGAGGGGAGGTGTTTGACTGTGTTGGAAAAAGGGGTGATTTGGACGGGGCTGTGGAGGGGGCGGTCTTGGACTGTGTTGGGGGAAGGGGCAAGGTTGACGGAGCTGCGGAGGGGCCTGTGTTGGACGGGGCAGGGGAGAGGGGGCGGAGGTTGATGGGGAGTGGGAGTGAGCGGTGTTGGACGGTGTTGGTGGGAGAGGGCGGTGCTGGACAGGGTGTGGAGGAGGGGATCAGTTTTGGACGGTATTGGGGAGGGCGCAGTGTTGTACTGTGTTGGGGAGGGGGCAGCGTTGGACGACGTTGTCGGAGGGGGCATTTTTCGACGGATTTTGGGTGTGGGCGGTGTTGGACGTGGCTGGGGAGGGCACTGAGCTGGTAGAGGCTGGTGTAGGGGGCGTTGTTGGATTGAGCTGGGGAGAAGGCAGTGTTGGACAGCGTTGGGGGTGGGGGCAGCATTGGGCCGGGTAGGGGCAGGGGGTAGCATTGGACGGTGTTCGGGTAGAGGGAGCTGTGTTGGACGGGGTTTGAGCGACGGGGCGATGTTGGACATGTTTGGGGAGGGGGCGGTATTTGACGGGGTTGGGGGTGGGGCGGTGGTGGACCAGTTTGGGGGGGCGGTGCTGGACGGGGTTTGAGCGAGAGAGTGGTGTTAGACAAGATTGAGGGAGGGGGCGGTGTTCAAGTGAGTAGGCGCAGGTTGCGGTGTTTTACAGGGCTGGAGACAGGCGGTGCTGCTGGGTAGGTTTGGGGAGGGGCACTGTAGGACGGGGTTGTGGAGGGGACGTGTTGGACCGAGTTGGGAAGGGGGCAGTGTTGAACGTGGTTGCAGGAATGGGCAGTGTTGAATGGGATCGGGGAGTGGGCGGTCTTTGAAAGGGGTTTGGGGATGGGGCCGTGTTGTGGGAGGGGGCAATCTTTAATGGGGCTGGTGGGAGGGGGTTGTGTTGGATGCGGTTGTGGGAGGGGGCGGTGTTGGGGAGAGGGGGCGGTGTTTGATGGGGAAGGGGGAGGGGACTGCATTGAACGGGACTGGGGAGGGGGCGGTGTTGTATGGGGTTGGGGAGAGGGGGCAGAGTTGGACGGGGTTGGGGAGGGTGCGGTGTGGGACGGGATTGGGGAAGGGGTGGTGTTGGACGGAGCTATGGGTAGGCGCAGTGTTGGATGGGGTTGGGGAAGTAGTCGTTGTTGGATGGTGTTTGGGCAGGGAGCGGAGTTGGACGGTGCTGTGGGAGGAGTCATTGTTGGACAGAGTTGGGGAGGGAGTGTTGTTAGATGGAGTTGGGGTGAGGGGTCGGTGTTGGATGGGCTTGGGTGAGTGGGTGGTGATGGATGTTGTTTGGTGTGTGAGCTGTGTCGGACGGGGTTGGAGGAGTGGGCGGTGTTGGACGGGGATTGTGAAGGGGGCGGTGTTGGATGAGGTTTGGAGTGGCGGCTGTGTTGGATGGGGTTTGGCGAGTGGGCAGGGGTGGACGGATTATGGGGAGGGGGCGGTGTTGGGCATGGTTTGGGGCGGGGGCTGTGTTGTACGGGGTTTTATGACTGGGCGGTGATGGATGGGTTTGTGGGGAAGGTCCGGTTTTGGACAGGGTTGGGTGCAGGGGGCGGTGTTGGACGGAGTTGGGGAGGGAGCAGTATTGTGGGGAGGGGGAGGTGTTTGACGGGGTTGGGGGAGGGGAGGTGTTGGACTGTGTTGGAGAAAGGGGCGGTTTTGGACGGGACTGGGGAGGGGCCTGTATTAGATGGGGCTGGGGTAGGAGCCTGTTTTGGTCGGGGCTGGGGTTGGGGGCGGCTTTGGACGAGGTTGGGGGTTGGGGCGGTGTTGGACAGGGTTGGAGGAGGGGCGGTGTTGGACAGGGTTGGGGAGGAGGAAGTTGGTGGACCTGGTTGGGGCGAGGGAGCGGTGTTGGGGGAGGGAGAGGAATTGAATGTGTTTGGGTGAGGGGGCGGCATTGGATGGAATTGGGAGGAGGGTGCTGTGTTGGTCGGGGTTAGGAGGAGGGAGCGGTGTTGAATGGGGTTGGGGTTGGTGGCAGTGTTAGATGAGTTTGGGGAGGGGTCGGTGTTGGACTGAGTTGGAGGAGGGAGCAGTGTTGAATGCGGTTGGGGAGCGGGGTGGTGTTGGATGTGGATGGAGGTTGGTGTAGGTGGTGGACCTGGTTGGCGAGGGTGCATTGGGGGAGGTGGGGAGGGGATTGTGTTGGATGGGGCTTGGGGAAGGGGTAGGTATTGGATGGGGTTAGGGGTATGAGTGGTGTTGGGGAGGAGGAGGTGTTGGACGGCGTTGGGGGAGGCGGCGGTATTGGGGAGGGGAAGGTTTTTGGATGGGTTTGGGGCTGTGGCGGTGTTGGACAGTTTAGGGGGGCCGGCATTGGATGTTATTAGAAGGAGGGTCGGTGTTGGTCATGGCTGGGGCTGGAGGCGGCATTGGACAGGGTTGGGAAAGGGGGCAGTATTGGATGGAGTTGGGGGTGAGGGCGGTGCTGGACTGGTTTGCGGGGAGGCAGCAGTGCTGGACGAGGTTGGGGAGGGGGGTTGTTGGACTGGGTTTGCGGAAGGAGCGATGTTGGACAGGGTAGGGGGACGGAGCGGTGATGGACGCGTTTGGGGGAGGGGGCGGTGTTGGACCTGGCTGGGGGAGTGGGTGGTGTTAGATGGGGCTGGGGAAGGTGGCGATTTTGGACAGGATTGGGGGAGGGCGTGGTTTTGGACGGGTTTGCGGGAGAAGGTGGTTTCGGGCGGGACTGGGAGTGGGGGCAATGTTGGACGGGGTTAGGGGAGTGGATGTGGTTGGAGAGGGAGCGGCGTTGGACGGATTGGGGGAGTGGACAGGGTTGGGTGAGGGGGCAGTGTTGGATGGGATTCGGGGAGGGAGCGATGTTGGGGTGTCGGGGGCGATGTTGGACAGGGTTGTGGACGAGGCGGTGTTGGACAGGGTTGTGGGGAGGTGGAAGTGTTGGACGGGTTTGAGGGATGGGGCATTGTTGGGGAAAGGGGAGGTGTTGGACGCGCTTAGGGAAAGTCGATGTTGGACTGTGTTGAGGAGGAGACGGTTTTGGACATGGTTGGGAGAGGGGTGGTGTAGGTCGGGGGTGGAGTTCGGGGCGGCGTTGGACGGGTTTGGTGTGTGTGCGGTATTGAACTGGTTTGGGGGGGCGGCGTCGGACTGGATTCAGAGGCTGGCGGTGATTGTCAGTGTTGGGGAGGTGGCAGTGAAGAACGGGGTTGGAAGAGGGTGTGGTGTTGGTCGGGGACGGCGTGGACAGGGTTGGGGTGGGGGCAGTATTTGGGGAGGGGGAGGTGTTGGATGGGGTTGGGGAGGTGGCAGTGTTGGACGGGGTTGGAAGAGGGAGCAGTGTTGGTCGGGGCTGGGGTTGGGGCGGCGTTGGACAGGTTTAGCGGTGTGGGTTGTGCTGGACCGGTTTGGGGAAAGGGAACGGTGCTGGACAGAGATTGAGCAAGGGGGCGGTGTTGGACTAGGTTCAGGGTGGGAGCGGTTTGGGACAGGTTTGGGGGAGGGGGTGGTGTTGGATGCGGTTGGGGAGGGGTGTGCTGTTGGCCGTGGCTGTGGCAGGGGAGACGGTGGACCTGGTTGGGGGAGGGGGCGGTGTTGGGGGAAGCGGAGGTGTTGGACGGGGTTGGGTGAGGGCACGGTGTTGGACGAGGTTGGGACAGGGGATGGTGTTGGATGGGGTTGGGGAAAGGTCAGTGTTGGACGGGGTTGGGAAGGGGGCGGTGTTGGACAGGGTTGTGTTGGGGGCAGCGTTGGATGGGGTTGGGAGAGGGGGCTGTGTTGGACAGAATTGGGGGAGTGGGCAGTGTTGGACAAGTTTGTGGGTGGGGGCGGTTTCAACAGGGTTTGTGAGGGGCGGAGTTGGACGGGGTTGGTGAGGGGCTGTGTTGCACGGGTAAAGTGGGTATGGGACGGTGTTAGACCGGGTTTGGGGAGGGGGCGGTGTTGGACGGGATTAGGAGCATTGTGGGACGGGGTTGGGAGGGGGTGGTGTTGGACGGGGTGGGGGGAGGGGCCAGTGTTGGGAGCAGTGTTGGAGAAGGGGCGGTGTTGGATGGGGCTCGGGAGGGAATAGGTATTGGATGGGGTTGGGGGTGGGAGCAGTGTTGGGGAAGGGGCGGAGTTGGACAAGTTTGGGGGAGGGGACGGGTGTTGGACAGGTTGGGGAGCAAGTGTTGTCGGGCAGGGATGTGGAGGGGACGGCGTTGGATGGGGTTGCGAGAGGCGATCGTTGGATGAATTGAGGAGCAAGTGGTGTTGGACGGGGTTGGGGAGGGGGCGGCGTTGGACGTGAATGGGGGAGGGGCAGCTTTGAATGGGGTTGGGGAGGGGGAGGTGTTCGACGGCATTAGGGACAGGGTGGTGTTGGAAGGGGGTAAGTGAAGGCACGGTGTTGGATGAAGTTGGGAGAGGGGGCGACGGTGGATTGGGTTGGGGAGGGGGCAGTGTGGTAGTGGGTCGATGTTGGCGGGGGAGGTGTTGGACGGGGTTTGGGTGGGCGGCGTTGGATGGGGTTGTGGGAGGGGATTGAGTTGGATGGGGTTGGGAGGAGAGGGCGTTGTTGGATGGGGTTGGGGTGGGGCGGAGTTGATGGTAGGGGGAGGTTACGGCCGGCGATGGGGAGGGGGCAGTGTTGGACATGGTTGGGGCAGGGGGCGGATTTTGGAAGGAGTTGGGGAGGGGGTTGTGTCAGATGTGGTTTGGAGATGGGGCGGTGTTGAACAGGGTTGTGGGAGGGGTGGTGTTAGACGGGGTTGCAGAGGGGCGGTGTTGGATAGGGTTGGTGGAGGGGGCAGTTTTGGATGAGGTTGGGGAGCGGGAGGTGTTGGACGGGGATGGGGACAGCGCGGTGTTGGACCGGTTTGGGGGAGGGGGCAGTGTTGGAACTGTTTGAGGAATGGGTTGGTGTTGGACGGGGTTGGGGGGTGCGGTTTTGGACGCTGTTGAGGAAGGGGTGATGTTGGATGGGGCTGGGGGAGCAGGCGGTGTTTGACGGGGTTATGGGAGGGGGCGGTGTTGGACGGGGTTGTGGGAGAGGGCGGGGTTGGAGGGGGTTGCGGGAGGGGATAGTGTTGGACGCGGCTGGGAGAGGGGGCGGTGTTGGACAGTGTTGTGGAAGGGGCAGTGTTGGACGAGGCTGGGGGAGGGTGCGGTGTTGGACGGTGTTGTGGAGGTGGCAGTGTTGGACGGAGTTGGGGGAGGGGTTGCTGTTTGACGGGGGTGCGGGAGGGTGCGGTGTGGGATGGGTTTGGGGTCAGGGGGCATTATTGGACGGGGTTGGGAAGATGGGGCGGTGTTGAAAGGGCTTTGGGAGGTGGCGGTGCTGTACGGGTTTGTGGGGAGGGGTCCTTGTTGGATGGGGTTGTGGGAGGGGGCAGTGTTGGACAGGGCTGGGTAGGGGGTGGCGTTGGACGGGTTTGTGGGGAGGGGTCGTTGTTCGATGGGGTTGTGGGAGGGGGTAGTGTTGGACAGGGTTCGGGGAGGGTCGGTGTTGGATGGGCTTAGGGGAGGGGGCGGTGTTGGACGGGGTTGGGGGGAGGGGGGTTGTGTTGGTTGGGCTTGCGATTGTGGTGCTTTTGCACGTGGTTGGGGAGGGGGAGGTGTTCGACGGCATTAGGGACAGGGTGGTGTTGGAAGGGGGTGAGTGAAGGCACGGTGTTGGATGAAGTTGGGAGAGGGGGCGACGGTGGATTGGGTTGGGGAGGGGGCAGTGTGGTAGTGGGTCGATGTTGGCGGGGGAGGTGTTGGACGGGGTTTGGGTGGGCGGCGTTGGATGGGGTTGTGGGAGGGGATTGAGTTGGATGGGGTTGGGAGGAGAGGGCGTTGTTGGATGGAGTTGGGGTGGGGCGGAGTTGATTGTAGGGGGAGGTTACGGACGGCGATGGGGAGGGGGCAGTGTTGGACATGGTTGGGGCAGGGGGCGGATTTTGGAAGGAGTTGGGGAGGGGGTTGTGTCAGATGTGGTTTGGAGATGGGGCGGTGTTGAACAGGGTTGTGGGAGGGGTGGTGTTAGACGGGGTTGCAGAGGTGCAGTGTTGGATAGGGTTGGTGGAGGGGGCAGTGTTGGATGAGGTTGGGGAGCGGGAGGTGTTGGACGGGGATGGGGACAGCGCGGTGTTGGACCGGTTTGGGGGAGGGGGCAGTGTTGGAACTGTTTGAGGAATGGGTTGGTGTTGGACGGGGTTGGGGGGTGCGGTTTTGGACGCTGTTGAGGAAGGGGTGATGTTGGATGGGGCTGGGGGAGCAGGCAGTGTTTGACGGGGTTATGGGAGGGGGCGGTGTTGGACGGGGTTGTGGGAGAGGGCGGGTTTGGAGGGGGTTGCGGGAGGGGATAGTGTTGGACGCGGCTGGGAGAGGGGGCGGTGTTGGACAGTGTTGTGGAAGGGGCAGTGTTGGACGAGGCTGGGGGAGGGTGCGGTGTTGGACGGTGTTGTGGAGGTGGCAGTGTTGGACGGAGTTGTGGGAGGGGTTGCTGTTTGACGGGGGTGCGGGAGGGTGCGGTGTGGGATGGGTTTGGGGTCAGGGGGCATTATTGGACGGGGTTGGGAAGATGGGGCGGTGTTGAAATGACTTTGGGAGGTGGCGGTGCTGTACGGGTTTGTGGGGAGGGGTCCTTGTTGGATGGGGTTGTGGGAGGGGGCAGTGTTGGACAGGGCTGGGTAGGGGGTGGCGTTGGACGGGTTTGTGGGGAGGGGTCGTTGTTCGATGGGGTTGTGGGAGGGGGTAGTGTTGGACAGGGTTCGGGGAGGGTCGGTGTTGGATGGGCTTAGGGGAGGGGGCGGTGTTGGACGGGGTTGGGGGGAGGGGGGTTGTGTTGGTTGGGCTTGCGATTGTGGTGCTTTTGCACGTGGTTGGGGAGGGGGCGGTGTTGGACGGACTTGCAGTAGAGGGGGCGGTGTTGGACGGGGTTTTGGGGAGGGGGCAGTGTTGAATTGGGTTGCGGGGAGGGAACATTGTTGGACAGGGTTGCGGGGAGGGGGTGGTGTTGGCCGCGGTTGGGGAGGGGGCGGTGTTGGATGGGGTTGCGGGGAGGGGGCAGTGTTGGATGGGGTAGCGGGGAGGGGGCGGTGTTGGACGGGCTTGGGGTGGTGGCGGTGTTGGGAAGGGTTGGGGGTTGGCATGGTGTTGCATGGCGTAGGGGGAGGGGTCAGTGTTGGACCAAGTTGGGGCGGTGGCGGTGTTGGATGGGGCTGGGGAGGGTACGGTTTTGGACGGGTTTGGTGGAGAGGTTGTGTTGGACTGGGTTTGGGGAGGGGACAGTGTTGGACAGGTTGGGGGGAAGGGGTGGTGTTGGATGGGGCTGGGGGAGGGGTCAGCGTTGGACGGGGTTTGGGGAGGGGGCAGTCTTGGACGGGGTTTGGGGGAGGGCGCAGTTTTGGAAAGGGCTGTGGGAGGGTGTGGTGTTGGACGGGTTTGGGAGGAGGGGGTGGTGTACGACTCGGTTCGGGGGAGGGAGCAATGTACGGTGGGGTTGGTCTGGGGGAGATGTTTTTGTCTTTTCTGTGGGAATCTATGAAGGAGCTGCAGAAAAGCATTAAAGTAACAAACTTCATTTTGAACGCAGTTTAAAACAAAATATAAAAAAGCGGAAATGAAATAGCTCTGACGCAAAATTAAATTCAAATGAGAAATCAACACAGAATTCCTGCCATTGCTAAAATTATCCAAAATGCTCGTGAGCTTGTCCAGCATGCCACTAAATGCAGCACAGAACCCTGAATTATATTTGTATCAATACTTTCAATTTTAAACAAAGATCTAAAATCTGAAAGTACTATTAAACTGACAGAGGTTTTAACAAACGTAGCTGCATATAGTTGGATGTTCGTATGTTCACTGTGACAGTTACATACCAATTAAGGTCTCACATTGAACAGAATACCTCAAATGTTCACCAAACACACATTGTACTCTTAAAGGGGAATTGCTATCGGAAAATTCAAGCTTACAAATCAAATTTTAGATTTCTTAAAGCTACCTTTATCAAGATTAATGGTCTGTTTACTCTGTCAGACTATTTGCACAAGTCCAACTCAATTTTTAACAAGTCAACCTTTAATAGTATCCTGTTTGCACGTGCAGCTCAAGATTGCTTCCGTAACTTCAACTTCTTGCTTTCACAGTAATGTCCCTTTTAAAGTACGTTCTAGATTAATTATAAAGTCTGCAGTATATTGCCAACCAGCAGTTTGCTGCATCTACGTGAAGCCTCAACTAACACAAAGTAATGTACATTTCTCAACACAATTCCTTTCCCTTGACCCTCCCCCGAACCCCCACATCATCCACATGCATGTGATGAAACAGAGCATGCTCGATCAGTAAGAAACAAAGATTGGACAGTACCAGCCCAGCTGGTTGCAAATTTACAGCTGGAATTCGAGATTCTGGTTGGAAAAACAGACACTGAGAGAAGCCCAGTGATGAGACGTAAAGACAGACGAGAAGCAGTGGACAGAAGACCAGACTCTGATTATTACCCCAGCTGATTATTACCCCAAAATTACTTTATCTTTTAGACACTCAAGAAAACCTCACAGTTTAAACAAAAATTCCAAGTATTCCATACAACAGTTGATATCCAACCTCCCTACACCTTCTGGTTCAACACAACTCCTTCTGCTGAGGTTCGTTAACTTCAAATAGCAACAGAGCTCAGTAAAGAAAACACGAGCTCCATTTCTCTTTCTGACGTGGATAGCAGGAGAATCTCAAGCACTACCTTCCTAATGGTCCAACCACAACTTACACATCCCTCTGAAAAAGGGTGAGCATATCAGCAGCATTGGGATACAGAATGAAGAAGTGTTCCTCGATGATACACTCACAAGCAAATTAAAATTCTGTTTGTCTGTTGACAAATCTTTTGTTGGAACAAGGCAAAGGAAATAGAAGATTGAATTAAATCAATATTTCAAATTCACACCGCTGTGATGTACTATCCCACTTCACAACCAACCTCAAAAACACACTAATCATTGGTGTGAATAAGGACAGAATACTTCATCTCCAACCAACCAGCATGTTTGGCAAAGAGGAAAGAGTTTAGTCTTTCATCTGTATTACTGAACATTTCTCAAGTGCCCCAGGGATTCTGATCTCTGCTGATCTGGCTGCAGACACTTGACAAGGCAGATGTAAGACTGCAGTTCACTGAGCAACAAGAGGATTGCCATCTTTCATTCTTTTGTTGTTGGAACTGTGGCATTCAGTCCACATAGTAAGGTTTGCACAAACATGACATTCATTTTACAAAACTAAAACAGGGCCTGAATCAAGTGGGAGTTCATGGAATTAAAGGATACCACAATACTTCCAAGTCTAAAATGATTAAAAACAATGAAGAATTTGATATAAACTCCAAGACAACTTAATGACATTTACTTAAAAGATGCAGTCGATCAGAGTTTCTCAAACCTGTTCCCACCGTGACACCACGTTAAGGCTTGTAAATTGTTAAAGCTCAGATGTCTGGGTGGGAAGGGTTTGACCATTGCTTCCTTGGAGCTCGTGACACCAAAACTTCAGGTTGTGATCTCAAGTAGGGACTCACCCCGCATTTTGTAAAGACCTGCAGAAAGTCATAACCAAAACCTTCTGATCCACTCGACACAATGTATTTCCCCGCCCCTTCATGTCATAAATTAATCTCTAATTTCAGAGGATGTTTTCCAGCAATTCACCTCAGGTGTGTTTTCAGTTTAAGTTAACCAATCTGATTTAGGCCTTTTAGTTCTTTATCTTTCCAAGTGAAGTACAGTTCTTCAAAAATCACTTGATTATCTTAAATTATCAGTTATCAGGTGAGGAAGTATAGGCCTGGTTTCATCATTCCTTGGCACTCTTCCTCAGTGGGGTGTGAAACAATCAATTCAAAAACCATCACTGAATATTTTGGAAATTGATATCCAGCATTTGTCGTCTAGATATTACAGTACCATTGCACATAAATCATCTGTTATCATTTATTGTGCGAGGTACAAGATGAAAACGATTGATTTCGGGTTAAATAAGGCCGGTTCCAGTTATATGCATGTTATTTCAGAAAGTGCACAACACTGCAGAACTATCATAATGGTCCCCTCGTTAAATGAAGGTACTTTATTTGGATTAGTAACACTGAATTTTGCAAAGTATTAATGAATTATTTACTGTCTTAAATGCAACTAACGTTTGTTATGGGTTACCAGATGAGAAATAACTGCTATGGATCTGCTGGCCTTTTCCTTCGAGATCTAAGTGGTTGTAGGTTTAGACGTTTTGCCTAAGGTTCTTTGGTGAATCTCTGCAATGCATCTTTAGATCGTTCATACTGCTGTTACTGACCATTAGAGGTGGAGGAAGTGAGTGCATGTGGATGCGGTGCCAATCAAACTGTTAGCATGTCCTGGATGGTGTCAAGGTTCTTGTGTTTTTGGAACCCCACCATTCCAGCCAAGCGGGGAGCATAACATCGGAATTTTGGCTTGTGCTTTGGAGATGGTGAAAAGACTTTTAGGAGTGAGGAAGTGAGTTGCTTACCACAGTATTCCAAGCCTCTGACCTGCTCTTGTAGCCACACTGTGTTTGTGTGGTATGTCCTGTTGAGGTTCTGGTCAATGGTAACCCTCAGGGTTTTAATAGAGGGAAATTCAGTGATGTAAATTTATGTCAAGTGATGGTTGTTATATTGCCTCTTATTGCACATGGTATTTAACTGGGATTGTACAAATATTTCTTGCCACAAGCCTGTATATTGATCAGCCCTTGCTTCATTTAAATACAGTTTACTTCAGTATCTGAAGAGTTACAGATAGTGCTGAACACTGGGGATGTTGAGCAGTGAGTGCATATTCTGACCTTATAATGGAGGGAATGTCATTGTTGAAATGGCTGAAGATGAGTGGAACTAGGACAGTATCCTGAGGAACTCCTGCAGAGATGTCCTGGAGCTGAAATGACTGACCTCCTACAACCATACCCATCTTCCTACTTCCCAGGCATGACACCAGCGGAGAATTTGCCCCCAATACCCAATGATTCCAATTTTGCTCAGCCTCCTTGATGCTACGAATGCGGCTCTGAAGTCAAGACTTGTCACCTCCCCTCCCCTCTGGAATTCAGCACTTTTTTCATGTTTGAACCAAGGCTGTAATGAGGTCAAGAGCTGAGTGGCCCTGGCAGAGCCCAAACGTGGCATCACTGAGCAAGTTATCACTGAGCAGGTGCTGACTTTTAGCATTGTTGATGACCCCTTCCATCACTTTACTGGTGAGCGACAGTAATAGGGTGGGAAATGACCAGGTTGGATTGGTTCTGCTTGTGTACAGGACATATCTGGGCAATTTTCTATATTGTCGTGTTGATGCCAGAATGTTGTCAGGCCCATAGTCTTTGCAGTATCCAGTGCTTCTAACCGTTCCTTGGTGTCGTGTGGAATGAGTAAAATTCATTGAAGACTGGTATTTACAATGTTGGGGACCACTGTAGAATGCCAAGATGGATCATCAACGCCTGACTGAATGTTTTCTGCAATTGGTTCAGCCTGAACGTTTGCAATAATGTGTTGAGCTCTTCCATTATTGACGATAGCAATACTTGAGAGTCTTCACCTCCAACAAGCTGTTTTTGATAAAAAAAAGATTTTCCACCATCATTCACGACTGGATGTGACAGGACTACAGTATGTAGATCTAATTCACTGGTTGTGGGATCGCTTAGCACTGCCTATCACTTGCTATTTATGTTATTTGGTGCACAAGTATTCCCGTTTGATAGTCTCACCTGGTTGGCCCTGCACTTTTAGGTCCGCCTGATGCTGCTTCAGGGATGCCCTCCATTGATAGTGGAGTAGCCCAGATTTCTCAATTAACAAAATCAATTCCATAATTATCTATGCAACTGACAGTTAACTCTTAGGATTTTGCTGTGAAGGCAAATGTTGAGAGTGTAATGCTGGAAAAGCACAGCAGGTCAGGCAGCATCCTCGGAGCAGGAGAATTGATGTTTTGGGCATACGCCCTTCATCATGAATGAGTCTTGTTGGTCAGGGGGGCTGAGAGATAAACGGGAGGTGGTGGGGTAGGAGTATGTTAGCTGGGAAAGTGATAGGTGGATGAAAGTTGGGGAGAAGGTGATCAGTCAGAGGGGGAGTGATGGACAGATCCGGAGGGCGGGGCCGAGTTGGAGGTTTGGGACCGGGATAATGTGGGATAAGGAGAAATGTGGAAGCTGTTGAAATCCACATTTATCCTGTATGGTGGCAGTGTCCCAAGGCAGAATATCAGGCTTTGCCACTCCATGTGTCGGATGGCAATGGTTTGGAGGTGGATGAGGCGCAGGACCTGCATGTCTTTGATGGATTAGATGGGGGTGTTGAAGTGTTCAGCCACAGGGCAGTGGGGTTGGATGCGGGTGTCCCAGAGACGTTCTCTGAAATGATTCGCAAGAAGGCATCCCGTCTGTCTGATGCAGAAGAGACCACACCGGGTGCAACAGATGCAATAGATGACATTGATAGAGGTGCAGGTAAATTTTTGATGGATGTGGAAGGATCCATTGGGACCTTGGACGGAGGTGAGAGGAGTGGTGTAGGTGCAGGTTTTGCACTTCCTGCCGTGGCAACTCGGCACTCCCCTCCGGACCCGTCCCTCACTCCCCACTCTGACTGATCACTTTCTCCCTTACTTTCATCAACCTATTGCTTTCCCAGCTACCTTCCCCCAAACTTCACCCCTTCCCATTTATCTCTCAGCCCCGAACCACAAACCTCATTCCTGATGAAGTGCTTATACCAGAAATGTCAATTCTCCTGCTCCTCGGATGCTTCCTAACCTGCTGTGTTTTCCAGCACTACACTCTTGACTCTGATCTCCAAAATGCAGTCCTTACTTTCTCCTCCCTGCAAGCCAACTTTTTACCCACTTTTAATGATCAGACATTTTCCTTCCCTGCCCCTAGGTCTCATAACAAATGTCACCAAAAGGAAATACACCAAACAATAAAGAATATAACATTTCTAATTACTTATCACTGAGTAAACGTAAAGTCACCATAGCCCTGAAACGCAGTATGGCTGTTTTATGATGAAAGAAAAAGTGGTGGTTTAACCTGAGGGCCACTGCACCTCACGTGAGGGACATGATTGAAAAGGTGGACATGTTGAAAAGGTAACCTCAGCCAATGCAGGAATGGTGCCTGCGCTATTGGCATCACAGCATTAGCAAACTAGCAATCCAGCCAACTGAGCTAAACAACCTTTATTGCAACGTGTGCAACAACATGGGAGAGAAAAAGGGTTTCACCAAGCAAGGGTTGGAGCATCAACCAACAAGCTGAAAGAAAATGATGATTCCCAAAAAACAGATGGTCAGTTAGACTCAGATGTACAAATTGGAGACAGGCCCTTTGGTCCAATTTATCCATGCTGACCAGGTATTCTAAATTAATCTAGTTTCATTTGCCAGCATTTGGCCCATATCCCTTAAAACCCTTCCTATGAATCTACCCATCCAGATGCTTGCTTAATGTTGTAATTATAGCTGCCTCCACCACCACCTCTGGCAGCTCATGCATGAAAAAGTTGCCTCTTCAGTCCATTTTAAATCTTTCCTCTCTCCTATGCTGTCTAGTTTTTGACTCCCCCATCCTGGGGAAAAGATCTTGGCTATTCACCCTACCCATGCCCTTTATGATTTTAAAAACTTTGAAGACTATCCTTCAGCCTCGCTCGATAGCTCAAAACCTTCAGCCCTAGCAACATTCTTATAAAACGTTTCCGAACACTTTCAAGTTTCACAACACACCAGTACTTGATGTATTCTTCAAAAAGTAGCCTCACCAATATCCTGTACAGCCACTACATGACATCCCAACTCTTACACTCAATGCACTGACCAATAAAGGCAAGCGTACCAAACGGCTTCCTCTCTACCCTGTATGAATGAAACTCCGCTTCCAAGAAACTACAAACCTGCACCCCAAAGTCTCTTTCTTCGACAACACTGATCAGGAACTTACCATTGAGTCCTGCCTGATCTGCCTTATCAAAATGCTGTCCCTCACATTTATCTAAATTAATTAGATCAGAAAAAAACACCAATAGTTTAGCATATCATCCCCATCACATTATGTTTTAAATATGCTAGACCTGAATCAAACCTTGCTTAAATCACACTTGGATACTGTGTGCAGGCTGATCACCATACAATAATTAGACAAAGAGAAACCGAAGTGGGTACTCAGAAATATGTGGGTCTACATGTCAGAAAAAGGTTGACAGTCTACATTTCTCTTCTCTGAAAGGAGACCAAAAAGGGGACGTGATAGAGGTCTTTAAAATGATGAGAGGATTTAACAGACTGGATACAGACAGAATGTTTCTTTTCAAATGGAAGAGCATACCTTGAGGTCACAAAGTCGTCACGAATAAATCCAACAGGGAGATATGGAAGTTCTACAAAATTGGATTACGAAAATGAAGCACAGGGAGTGGTTGACTCCAATCTCATGCGTGTGTTTAAGGGGAAGATAGACAAGATAAGAGGGATAGAGGAATAGAGGATTAGAGTGATAAATGAGAAATGGTGACAGGAGACTCGAGTGGAGCAGTAACACTGATGTGAACTAATTGGAACAAATCAAAGAAACCCTACAGTATTGGAAGAGGCCATTTAGCCCATTGAGCCTACAATTACCCTTCGAACAGCATCCCACCCAGACTCACTCCCCTACGCTTTCCCTGTAACCCTGCATTTCCCATGGCTACTTCACGTAGCCTGCACATCCCTAGGCACTATGGGCAATTTAGCATGGCCAATCCACTTAACCTGCACATTTGTGGACTGCGGCAGAAACCCCACACAGACACAAAGAGAATGATCAAACTCCACACAGACAAGCGCCTGAAGGTGGAATCGAACCTGGGTTCCTGACACCGTGAGGCATGGTGCCGTGTTCTGGCCACTTTGAGACCATTGAGCATGGTGCTGCCTTAATCATGCCTGTTTGTATCCTCTATCGTCTATACAATCTTCTTCATTAACAAAAAGCGTACACAGTGATGTAAAGCTGATAATCCCACCAGGAAGAACAATTACTGCAACATTTGCAAGGACCTCCAGTTTCCCACAACATCCACTGCAAGGCAAAGCAAGCTTGGCACTAGTGAACATTTTTCACATTGCAATTCAATCCTGAGATTGTTACACCAGGGAAATGGGGGCAAACAAAAAGGATGAGGGTAAGAAAATCACTGCACTAACATAAGCCTTTTCTTCCTGTTGACAAGAGATTCAAATTCTTTATTAAACCGCGTTTCCCTGCACATGGTATAATGATGCTCTAATTTACAGACACACTTGGGTAAATCTGCCCAAGGAGATCACACGTTTTCACCACTGCTGAATTAGCAACTAAACCAGAAAGAGAATGATCAGGGTTTAAGATTTTGTTAAACCACAAATTCTTCTTGATATTTTATAACTATAATGCCCCTACAGGCTTGTCATACTCAATTTGGAGAAACTTTACTTCAACTAGATATTGTTTATGCTCACAAAATTAAAAAGGCTACTTAAAAAGAAATCTGGAAATAAAGAGTTGGTGTCACTAAAATTGACCAGAAAGATATTAAGCAGCCATAAAAACTCTACCAATTCATGAATGGTCTTTGAAGAAGGAGAACTTCTGACCACAACTAGTTTGGCATATGGGACTACAGTACCATGACAGCATGGTTGGCATGCACACCATACATACCAGGCAATGACCATCTCTTGCAATCTTTCTGATATTAAGTGGTATCATCATCACTGATTCTATCACGTTTAATATAATAGAGTTAACCTCGACCTGAAACTGAACCGGATCAGCTCTTCAACATTATGTCAACAAAATCAGGTCAGAGGTTGAAAACTCTTCACTGCGTAACTGACTTCCTGTCTCCCCAGTACACGCCCAAGAAACACAACACCAGATAGGATGTAAAAACCTGTTTGATCAGCACCCCATTCACGAACCTATACATTCACTCCCCTCACCAATAAAGGGAGAGCTATGTGCACTATATGATGCACTGCAGCAACTCACGAAACTCCTTCAACAGCATCTTCAAAGCCTGTGACCTCTGCCACATAAAAGGGCATAGGTAAGTAGATAACATGGTAGCACCATTACCTGTAAGTTCCTCTCCAAACCACACACCATTCTGATTTAGGAATATATCGTTGCTTCACTGCTGTAGGATCTCGATTCCAGGTACTTCTTTCCGATCAGAATTGTGATTGTACCTGTATCAGGTGACTGCAGATGTTTGAAGAAATGGTTCACTTTCAACTTCCCAAGTGCAATGAAGAAGGGACAACAACACTGGCCTTGCCAGCAGTGCTGACATCCATTGAAAAAATATGTTTAAAAGCCTGACCCTTGGGTTAGGACAACAGTCTTGCATCAATCTGCCACAGAACCCTGAGCTCCAAACCTAACAGTACGTGAGGGTTGATACGTTTATGTTTCCCCAGCAGACTGCAGTGGCTCAAGGCAGCTCACCACCATGATAATTTCGAGAACGAGGGAAAGATAACAAATACCAGCATTACTGGAAACATCCAAATTCAAAGAACGGACTTAAAAATATGAAACAAAAAAGAATCGAAATTGACTTCATTCTACTCAATCCACAACAGTGAGAAGGGGAAAGATGATGTGAATACCTAGATTCTGGACAACAGCCCGACTGCAATGGGAAAAGACAGCGGTTTTCCTCCCTTCTCTCGGAAGGATTACTGGAAGGAGCTCACATTCTAACAACACATTTTTGAAAGGCAAATAAGCTTAGCTTAACATTACTGCATAGGTCAGTTCCTCCCTTTTTCTGGGGCACCAACAAGGCCAGCTCTGTTTTGGGCTTTTTCTCCAAGCATGTCCTCGCAGTTTGAGGAGTGACACCTAGCTCCTCCTCCTCATGCACTGTTGCACCATCTCCATGGTGAATTGAGAGAAACTGTCTTGTCCCGTCGGGCATGCTCCAATAATACTGGACAGTGAAAGACAGGAAGACAAACAGTCCAGAGTGAAGTGAGCTGCTTCACCAGACTCAAGTAAAACTTTTTCTGTAATCCACGAAAAGACGTGACTGAATGCAGACAATAGCAACACTGAAAAGTCGTTGGAGTATCATCAGACATGCTAATCATGTGGCATCACAAGTGATCCCACCAAACTATCCCAATATTTATCAGGATTACTAAATGCTGGCTGTGTCATTTCATCATCTGTGAAAAAATTAAGACTGGCGAAGTCCCTCATACTGGTAATTTTCTGGTCAGGACTCCAGTCACTAATTTGCTGCCTCGTTCTGATAAATAACCAAAAACACAACGAGAGTTGCACTTGCAGAGAATAAGGGTGCCGTGGTTGCGTCAACATCAGAACACGAGGAGGCTATTTAGTTTCTGAGCCTATTCCACCATTCGCCCAAACAATTGTAATCTTCATCTTCCTTACAAATCCCTGTCTTTGTCCCATAATCCGACAGCATTTTCATTCAAAATCTACCAATCCCAGATTTAAAACTTGCAATTGATTTCCAATCAATCGCTGTTTGTGGAACTTTATCAAACTTTATCCATTTCTGTGTATAAAACTGTTCCGCGATATCTGTTTATCTGTTTAATTTTTATTCTTAAGTCAAGCCTTGGAACCCAAATATCACTTCAGTAAATCTACACTGCACTTCCACTCAGAGTGATACTCTTCTTAAGCCATGGTGCCCAGCACGGACAGCTTGGTCTTACTCGGTTCTGATTTTCTGAATCGTGAATTCTAATCCTTTGTTATTTGCAGAGATCATTGTCAACATTCCACTGGCCCCTTGATCTCATTTCTGACCCTGTTTGTGACATTTTCATGAACTATACAGCTGGATCAATCCCACCAAGTTTCTTTGGAGTCCAATCTCTCTCAATTTTCACAATCAAGAAATATCCTATTTTGATCCAACCTCTCACTTGCCGACGCAAACACATCTGTCACTGTTCTTACATTTACTGAATCTATCAAAATTGCTTTCAAATGCTATGCTTCCATCTACCTACACTTGAAATCGCTGTAAACTGTCGAGTGGCCCCAAATTTTGAATATGGCTTTCAATTCTTTATGAATAGTAAATAGATAGGGCTCCAACATCGATCCATGCAGGATATCACTGATCATATCTTTCCAATTAGAATATCTCTTATTATCTGCACAAATGTCTCTTATTCAAATCGACTTCCGCTGCAAAAGTCCCCTGTCTTTTGTATCTTATTACCACCTTTAATGGTGGTAATAAGAAAAGTGTAAATTCAGCGATATTCTCAGCAGTCAAATTTAGCTTGTATTTACCTGATTGGGTGAGCAAGGAATCCCACTAAATTTTAACCTTTGTCTTCACTACATGGTAACTCAATCACAAAAAATTAACAATTTTAAATAATTATTCTTCTTCAATATTTATAAACTCTGGGCACATTGTTACCGAGTCGTACTCGCTTTTTTTTCAAAAGCACAGGCCTCGCCCAACTGTTAGCTTACATTTGTTACACAGTATGGTCCTCATCCTCTCCATCTGAATCCATGGCAAGATACCTCGAACATGGAGAGGAGCAACTATTCCAAGCACTGAGATCACACTAATTGGCACCACCGCTCACCCTAATCCATTGGAGAAGCCGATTGATCTCGCACTATGTCCTCATCTGAATCATCCTGCTGGCTGCGTTTCTTCCCCATATTAAAGCGGTGATGGCTCTCTGATGGCAGAAGGGAATGGACGGATTTCTCTTCAATCTCATCTTTAGTCATTGCCTCGTCGAACTTATGGGAGTACTCAGTGGCAAGAGAAGCAGAGGCTGGAGAGACATAAATGATTGACATTGTTCTTTGTTATTTTCCATTGCTCAGTGAAAGGTTCAGAACTTGAACTTGAAGTTAAGGGCTGAGCTAGAATCCTTGAATTAATTATCTGCTCAAGGGGCAGAATTGGGTTACAATTATTGAGTCAACACAACTTTGATATTGAATCACACATTGTTTAAGTTTCCTTATGCACAACCACAGATCCAAGGGAAACACAAGGAAGTTGGATTGAATAGTTTAAGCACATGGCTAAATCTTGAAATAAAGCAGTGCAAGACATGTGCCTATTTGCCCTCACATATCCTTTGGGTAAGCAAGGAGTGCTAATGTAGCAATAGATTTGATTGATTCGACTCATCTAACTGAAGAGACAAATTTCCCCGTTTAACATCATTTCTGGTTTTTGAACCACCTCTTCAATCAAGCTGTTTCCCTTTTGTGTGGCCAGAGGTTCTGCTTTTCTTCAAGAATGGAAATGGTGAGCTGTCTTGTTTACTGCTGCCGCTGCCTCAACTACAGAAATGTCACAGATCAACACAGATGCATAGTTTCAGGACACAAAAACAGGTTCTCAGTATTTGTGACTTACATAGGCTTCCTTCTCACGATGGCTCAGTGGTTAGCACTACTGCCTCACAGCGCCAGAGACCAGGTTTCAATTCCCACCTCAGATGATTGACTTGTGTGGAGTTTGCACATTCTCCCCGTGTCTGCGTGGGTTTTCGCCGGGTGACCGGTTTCCTCCCACAGTCCAAAGATGTGCAGATTAGGTGAATTGACCATGCTAAATTGCCCGTAGTGTTAGGTGAAAGGGTAACTGTAGCGGAATTGTTCTGGGTGGGTTGCTTTTCTGACGGTCGGTGTGGACTTGTTGTGCCAAAGGGCATGTTTCCACACTGTAAGTAATCTAATCTAATCAACCTAAACCCATCAACATAGTTTTCTTCGATTTCTTGTATTCCAAGCTCCTCCTTGAATTCATCTGCTATTTGCTTCAATTACTTCTGATGAGGTAAGTTCTACAGTAAAACTCCTTTCTGGCTATAGACTTTGTCGCCCTCTGCAAATTCCCCATTGGATTTAATAGTGACTACAATTCTATCCCCAGCTCCAGCGAATAGTGTCATTCACAAGCAGAAACATCTTTTCTGTGTCTACCCCATCAAACCCCTACATAACTGGACCATGTAACTCTTTTCCAGCGAGACAAGACTGCCCAATTATACTTGATTAATTCAAATTCAGTGTTGATATAATTCCAGTAACTATTCTTTATCTACCCTACTGCCTCTGCACTCATATTACAATATGAAAATCAAAACTGTTCGCAGTGCTCCAAGGGTGATCTGTCCATGGTCCTACACATATCTAATAATACTTCCATTCTGTCGCCCCAGAAATAGACCCATGATTCACTTTTCTATCTAACCTCACAAACCGGTGCCATTTACTGCTAGTGACTCATTCCTATCTCCAGATCCCTCTGCCCTATTTCAGGAATTATTTCCAAGGAAGAAGTGGTCTCTTTGCAGCATCTTTCCCCACCTATCCATTTCTAGCCTCTACCTTATTCCTCCCTCCCTAGCTTTCAGCCTGAAGCTCCCTCAACAAACATCCTGCAGCCACATTCTCCAAAACCCCCATCGCCCAATTCCCCACCATCAACATTCTGGGGGTTTGCTATTGACTAGAAATTGAAGTGGACTAGCCATATAACTACTGCAAGAAATTGACCTCCCGAATCTCTGAAGCCTGTCCATCAACTACAAGACACAACTCAAGGTGTGCAATAGACTATTCGCTGCTTGGCTAGGTTTGAGTGCAGCTCCAAGAACACTCAAAAGCTTGACAGCATCATGAAAAAGCAGACTGCTTGATTGGCTCCCACATTCAGTCCCTCGTCCACTGATGCCCAGAGCAGCATTATGTTCTGTCGACAAGATACATTACATTAATTCATAATACTTCAATGGCATCTTCCAAACCTATAACCAATGCCAACTGAAAGGAAAAGGGAAGCAGATTCATGGGAAAACCACCTCCTTCTGGCTCCCTTCCAAGCCACTACCATCTGGTGTTGAAAATCTTTCAGCAGTCCTGAAGTGTCTTTGAGCCAAAATTCTGGAACTCCCTCCAAACAGCACTACCAATAGGCCTACAAACCACAAGGACTGCAGTGATTCAAAAAGGGAGCTCACAACCACCTTCGCAAGGGCATTAGAATGAGACAATAAATGTTCGTACAGCCTGTGACACCCACATTCTATAAATAAATTAATTACTTAACGCCTCCTCCTTCCTTCCACAACATCCCCACCCATAGACAGCTGCGCTGCGTAAACAATAGGCCTTGAGCAGCATGTGATAACACACAAGGAGGCCCACGCTACATGCAGGAATCTCTTGAGGCCCTGAGCCATGCTCAGAAAGGGGTGGTCCTGAACAAACAATAATCCCCAGCGATTCACACACCGTAGTTAACAGTGAAACTGTCAGTTGTCAACCTTTTCAAAAAGGGATTGGTTGCAACATGGGATGAACGGCCAGAGGTAGTGGTTGATGCAAGTACAGTTACAACATTCAAAAGGCATTTGGAGAGAAACATGAATAGGAAAGGTAGAGGAATGTGGGTCAAATGCAGGCAAATTGCACTAGCACAGTTTGAGAAATTTGGTTAGCATGGACGACTTGGACCGAAGGGTTCGTTTCCATGTTGTATGACTATGATTCTATTCTTTCAGCCACAGTTGACATTTTGCAATTGTCCTAAACTATGGTGTAATTGAACACGTCAATAGAAGCTTTCCACAACAGGGCCACAGTCCTGTGTAGGTAAGGTGTTGAGCAGTAGCTGCAATTTAGAGGGTATTTAATAAACAAAATAATGAAGAAATATATAAGGAAATTACTGCAGATGGTGGAATCTGTACTGAAAACAGCAAATGCTGGAGCTGACAGGAGGTCATACAGCATCAGTGGCGACCAGGCAAGCTAACTGAGAGTCTCAATGATTCGATCAGAGCTCTGATGAAGAGTCATCTGGACTCAAAATGTTAGGTTGCTCGCTCCATCGATTTTTAAAAAGAAGTTCATGGGATTACAGTGTCATTGGCTCAGCAACATTCATTGGCCATCCCTAATTGCCCAATGGGCATCTAAGAGTCAAGCTCATTGCTGTGTTTCTGGAGTCACATGTAGGATAAACGAGGTAAGGATGGTAGCTTCTTACTTCAAGCATGTTAGTGATCCAGATGGGTTTTCTGTAACCCGACAAAGGATTCATGGTCATGAGATTCTTAATTCCAGATATTCACTGAATTCAAATTCCACCCTTTCCTGTGGCACGATTCAAACCTGGTTCTCCAGAATGCAACCTGGATCTTTGGATAAACAGTCTAGCTGTAATACCACTCAGCCATCGGCTCCCTCCTGTGATCTTCAGTATTTGTTGTTTTCAGTTCTCAAGAAATATGTTATGCATTAATTTTGAACTCTGTAAAAGCATCCAGAGTGAACACAAAAACCCCACCTCCAGTCATGATGTTTGAGTCTGGATGACTCAGTCAGACTGGCTAATGAAGCAGACTTCTGCATTTTAATATCTGGCAATTCCTCGGCAGGTCCAGCTGGCGTAGGGCTGCTCTCATTCCTTTTGCGATGAAACAAACAAAGAAATGAAAGTCAATACTCCCCACTAAGTCTCTAAATTCAATTGCACCGTAGCCATAGTAATTAATTTTAATTCAAAATTGTTTCAGTGAAAGACATTTCAACAAGCTCACCACCTCCTGTCTCAGTTGAATGGGAAATGGAATCAATTCTGCAGCACCTACTGTCCCAGTGGAAAAGGCCACTGTTTTAAGCCCTTGAACAGGCGATCAGCGAATCTGAGTTTTCAATCTTGTTCTTTGACAGATTGCAACAGGTTTTGCACAAGGGGACATGCAGACAGGGCAAACTTCAATTATATTCAACACAAGATAAGGCAGGTGGGACTGATCCAGGCATTCTGGCTCAAAGTTGGAGAGACTACCACAGCATGACAAGAGCACTTTGTTTTAGACTGCGTAACTGGTGGGTTAATTTGCCCAATTATCTTCCTAATCCGGAAGATACTGTTACCATCCTAAAGATGGGAAATTAGCAAGGTATTAATGGGAACAAAGATGTTATAACAGTCTCTCTGACAAGGGACAAATTATCTTCCATTTTTTTTTGTTCATCCTTCGATAGTTTGAAATTTTTAAACCTTCTGGTCTACCATCATCTTTGCAGTTTTGTGCAGCTTTGCTATTAATTTGATGTCACTCGTAATTCCGTCAACTATGCACCGCTGTTTATCATGCAATTCTTTTACAAGCCAACATATATTGTTGAGAAATATAAAATAACTCCCCACCCTAAAGCTAAATTGTATCATGTTGCATTGAATCTTATCAATGCTGAACAGGTAAGCTACTTAGTGTTCTTGTTTCGTAGACTAAGTGTAGAGTTATGGCAGCGCAGGCAATGGAATTTTCCTCCTGCAAGATGGTTGAGGTAGGGGTGACCACCGATGCTTCTGCCGACTTCATCGACAGGAATTGCGGCCAGCTCAAGCTCCTCACAGACCGCGTTAGGGAACTGGAGCTGGAGTTGGATGAACTGAGGATTATTCGAGAGGCTGAGAGGGTATAGATAGAAGCTGCAGGGACATAGTTACGCCAGAGAACAGAGGTAGCTGCGTAACAGTAAGAGGTGGGAAGGGGAGGAAGCAGGCAGTGCAGGGACCCCCTGTGGTCGTTCCCCTCAACAATAAGTATACCGCTTTGGATACTGTTGGGCGGGGACGGCCTAGCAGGGGTAAGCTGCAGTGACCGGGTCTCTGGCACGAGATCCAGCTCTGAGGCTCAGAAGGGAAAGGGGGAGATGAGGGGCGCGCTAGGTATAGGAACTCTATAGTTAGAGGGACAGACAGGCGGTTCTTTGGACATTGGCGAGACTCTCGAATGGTTTATTGCCTCCTGGGTGCCAGTGTCTGAGACGTCTCAGACCATGTCTTCAGAATCTTTAAGGGGGAGTGTAAGCAACCAGAAGTCGTGGTGCACATTGGCACCAACGACACAGGTAGGAAGAGGGATGGGCAGGCCATTCCGGAGCTCAGGGATTTCGGCTGGAATCTAAAACCTAGGACGAACAGAGTCTTCATCTCTGGGTTGTTGCCGGAAACACGTGACAATGAGGCAAGGAATAGGGAGAGAGTGCAGTTGAACACGTGGCTGAAAGGATGGTGTAGGAGAAAGGGTTTCAGGTATTTGGACAATTGGACTGCATTCTGGGGAAGGTGGGACCTGTACAAGCAGGACGGGTTGCACCTGAACCAGAAGGGCACCTGGGAGGTAGGTTTGCAAGCACTCTTCGGGGGGGAGGGAGGGTTAAACTAATTTGGCAGGGGGATGGGATCCGGACTTGTAGTCCACCAAGTAGGTTAGCTATTTTTCAGGATGTCCAAGAATGTAGGGAGGCTGTGGAGAAGGTAGCACTGACAGGGAAAAGTTGTGGACACAGAGATGGGCTCACGTGTGTATACTTCAATGCAAGGAGTATCAGAAACAAGGTGGATGAACTTAAGGCGTGAATCGTTACTTGGAACTACGATGTTGTGGCCATCACGGAAACGGGGATAGAAGAGTGACAGGAATGGTTGTTGGAGGTTCCTGGTTACAGATGTTACAGTGAGATTAGGGAGGGTGGTAAAAAAAAGAGAGGGGGTGGTGTTGATAATTAGAAATGGTATAACGGCAGCAGAAAGGCAGTTCAAGGGGGATCTGCCTTTGGAGGTAGTATGGGCTGAAGTCAGAAATAGAAAAAGAGCAGTCACCTTGTTGGGTGTTTACTATAGGGCTCCAAATAGCAGCAGAGATGTGGAGAAACAGATTGGGAAACAGATTTTGGAAAGGTGCAGAAGCCACAGGGTAGTAGTCATGGACGATTTCAACTTCCCAAATATTGATTGGAAGCTCTTTAGATCAAGTAGATTGGACGGGGCGGTGTTTTTGCAGTGTGTCCAGGAAGCTTTTCTAACTCAGTATGTAGAATGTCCGACCAGAGGAGAGGCCATATTGGACTTGTTAACGAACCGGGACAGGTGATGGGCTTGTTAGTGGGTGAGAATCTTGGTGAAGGTGACCACAATTCTGTGACTTTCACCTTGGTTACGGAGAGAGATAGGTGCGTGCAACTGGGCAGGTTTTACAATTGGGGGAAGTTTAGGCTGAATACGATGCTGCAAGACAAGATCTGAGGAGCATAAGTTGGGAGCATAGGGTGTCAGGGAAGGATGTCTTTGAAATGTGGAACTTTTTCAAGGAACAGATACGACGTGTCATTGATTAGTATTTACCTGTCAGGCAGGAAAGAGATGGTCGTGGGAGGGAACCTTGGTTGACGATAGAGGTTGAATGTCTTGTAAAGAGGAAGGAGGCGGCTTACATAAGATTGAGGAAACAAGGTTCAGACAGAGCGTTGGAGAGATACAGGATAGCCAGGAGGGAGCTGAAGAAAGGGATTAGGAGAGCTAAGAGAGGGCATGAAAAATATTTGGCTGGTAGGATCAAGGAAAACCCCAAGGCTTTTTATGCGTAAGTGAGAAACATGAGAATGACGAGAACGAGGGTACATCCAATCAAGGACAGTAGCAGGAGACTGTGTATTGAGTCGGAAGTGATAGGAGAGGTCTTAAATGAATTCTTTCCTTCAGTATTTACAAATGAGAGGGACCGTATTGTTGAAGAGGAGAGTATGAAACGGACTAGTAAGCTAGAGGAGATACTTGTTAAGAAGGAAGATATGTTGGGCATTATGTGGGAAGCAAGAGAGGAAATTGCAGAGCCGTTGGCAATGATCTTCTCATCTTCACTGTCAATGGGGGTGGTACCAGGGGACTGGAGAGTGGCGAATGTTGTGCCACTCATTAAAAAAAGGGAATAGGGATAACCCCGGGAATTACAGGCCAGTTAGTCTTACTTCAGTGGTAGGCAATGTAATGGAAAGGGTACTGAGGGATAGGATTTATGAGTATCTGGAAAGACCCTGCTTGATTAGGGACAGCCAGCATGGATTTGTGAAGGGTAGGTCTTGCCTTACAAGTCTTATTGATTTCTTTTAGGAGGTGTCCAAGCATGTGGATGAGGGGAGAGCAGTGGATGTAGTGTACATGAATTTTATTAAGTTCTCTGATTGGTTCCAGAGCATCTGTTCTGAGAAATTGCACAGAGCAGTCTACCTCAAATTGCTCCAGAAGGTAACATAAGCTGAGTGTACAATACTATTTTAACTAACAGAGAAACCTCTGAATACCAGGATTCTGTTAGATCCTCAAAATTACTCCAAGCATGGAATCCCTACGTTATGACAACAGGCCCTTCATCATTACAAATCCACACCAAACCTCCAAAGAATATCTCAAACAAACTATTCCTCAACATTTTCCCCATTTTAATGCATCGAACCTGTGCATCGCTAGACACTATGGCAATTTAACATGACGAATTCAGCTAACCTGCATTTCTTTGGATTGTGGCAAGACACCAGCGCCATGGTGACACAGGAGAATGTGCAATCTCAACACAGAATGTCGCCCGAGTCTGGAATTGAACCTGGGTCCCTAGTGCGGGGAGGCAGCAGAGCCAACCGCTGAGCCGCCCCTCTTTTTTTCCCTTAAAGACTGAGTGCATTCACCCTGCCTTTCCTGATCATAGATGACAGCAAAACCATCAATAACTGTGAAGCGAGCAACAAACCTCAGGTTTTTAAGCGGTGAAGTTTAATAGTATTAATCAGATTACGGCAGTGTAAAAGTCTTCCCTGCAAAGTTTAGCCCTGGTTCGCAGTTTATCATGAAGTCTGAATGTTGCTGCCTCTGTTGGTCCAACAGCACTGTCACTGACACAGGAGCTGTTCCCTCAGATCGGTTTGTGGCAGTCAGAGATTCTGCTACAACCTGTGCACATGCTAACACAGTCATCTCAATCAGAAAGAATTAGTACAGCACAGATTAGAAGACAACTTAGATCACATTGTGCTTTTGAAATCAGATGCCCCTATTCAACCCATCACAACTGTGCTGCCTTTTTAAAAATAGCTATTTGGCTAAACCCCTGCTCTCACAGTAATGCAAATAATTTCTTTATGCAAGTATTCAAATTGATTTTGGAAATTAACAGTGAATCAGCTGTCACCCCTTTCCAGATGATCTCAGCTCTTCTTTGAAACAGCAAAACCCAATGGGAACATTGAAGCATCCAATATTTAAAAAAATCACATGCTCGGTCACTGAAATATGATGGGCTTTTTTTTACATAATTCTGAGCAAACATTGAGGCAAAAAGGGGAACTCGAAGAGAAAGGTGAACCACCCGTGGGTAACAAAGTCAGGCATTATAATCATGGGAAAAAATGTTATAACTGTTTTTGTCACAAGGGACAAAGTTTTGACCAATTTAAAGGACTAAAGGCAGACAGAACCTAATGGCCTGGATCAAGCATTTTTAACACAACTGGCTGCAGAGATATTCAAGGCATCGATTGGAATATTCCAGAATAAGGGAAAACAGGGACCATCCAGTGGATTGATGCACCTGTTCAAGAAGGTAAGGGAGACATAAATCAGGAAAATATGGACTAGTTAGTTTATTATCTGTTTTAGTCACACAGCAGAGTCGAATATTAAATGAAGAAACAGCAGGACGTTGAGGAAAGCTTATCATTCAAAATGGTAGACTGGGTTTTGTGAAAGAGAAACTATATTTGACAAATTTGCGACAGTTCATTGAAGAAATAACAAGCAGGGCTGACAAAGGGTAATCCAATGATGTTCTATGTTTGGATTTTAAAAATGCAAATGATAAGGTGCTACATAAAAATTAATTGCACAATTTAGGAGATCACGGTCTCGGGGTAACGTATTTGCATTGAGTGAGGATTGGTTAACCACACTGGCTGTTGCTGAGACCTCACTTGGAGCACTGTATACAATGTTAGCTCCCATAATTAATAAAGGATACACCAGTATTGGAGACCATTCAAAAAAGATTCACTTAGATGCTTCGAGGATGAAAGGGTTGACCTATTCAGAATAGATAAGCAGGTTAGGTCATTAGTCAATAGCATCTCGACAAATAAGGGGTGATCTTATGGAAACAAGATTCTGAGGAGCTTGACAGGGTAGATGTTGACTAGATCTTCTAGCACCAGTGAGGTCTTAAACCAGCGCACATTACAGAAGGGAACATTCTTTTTTTTAACAAAAAAGTATAAAACTTTTTCTCTCAGTGAATGGCTAGAATTTTCTAGCCCAAAGAACTGTGAAAGCTAAACGTGGTATGGGGAATGAAACTGGTTGGAGTACTCTTCGGAGGGTCAGTGTGGCTTGTTGGGCCGAAGGGCCTGTTTGCACACAGTAGGGAATCTACGATTCTATCTCAAATTATTTGAAAGGAGGGCAGATAAATTTTTGAAATATTGAGTAGTTGAGTGCTATGCGGATCAAGCATAAAAGAGGTGTTGAGGCCTGGGTTGGCCCAGCCATGACCTGATAGAATGGAGGAACAATCTGAGGGGAGCAATGCCCTACTCCTGCTCCGACTCCTTGAGGCTCCATTTCATGCGTTTTTGTCTCCAAAGAAGAGCGTGATAAAATGTGCTAAAGATCTCAGATGTTGTGAAAAGGAGTGAAAATGGGATGTTTATGTACTGATTCAGATGGCATTGATTCATCAATCTCAGCGATGCAGTCATGAGTAGGAAGGCAATTCCCTCCATGAATAAAGGAAATCTACTGCACAGCTCACACAAAGGGAATTCTTACTTTCAGTAAACTCTCCCATCACATTACCCAAAATATCAGCAAAAGCAGGACACACTGCACATGTTCTAGACAACGGGACCCCTGGGGAGATTGAGGAATCTGTGAGACAGCTCTCCACAGCTCTCCAAAATCTAATGTTAGTCTGGAGGGTGTTGCACCGTCGAGAGCGCTGAGTCTGTGGTTGTATTTCCTAATGCCTTGTAAGAGGCCAAGTAGTGCATTCAGTTTCATTCCTTTGTTAAGACTTTGCAGTGATTAGGACAGTGAGTAGCTTGTTGGGACCCTGTCAGGTTGACAGTATTTTTTCCGCCATTGACAATGGTTAAATGGAGATCAGGAGATTCCTAATTCCAGTTATTTTTTTCTTGAATTCAGATTGCACCATCTGCCGAGCTGGGATTTGAACCATCTACATTTTAATATTCTGGATTAATGTTTAATACGTTAGGTTTGTTCACTCACTTTAAATATCACTAACCCTCGTTTTGTTTCTTTGTAAAACACTGTCCATCATCCTGTCTCCTCCATCTTTCCATCGCACAACAAGAGCGAGGATCACATGCAAGTTTCTCTGTCACTAAGATTGAGACAATCTGATCAGCTGCCTCTGCTGCTTCCCTCCCTCCCACTCGCCCACTGAGCAAAACTGCCTCACGTGGTCTTCCTGGTTTTTGTCGCAAACTTACACCTTTCTCCAGTCTCTTGTAAAGACTTATTAGAGTACACCTTGATCCTTTACCCTAGTCTCACTAAACTACAGCCACTCCAACTCTGTTTCCACCTCATCCTCATCACTCCACCTCACCAATTCACAAAAATTTCTCCTTGTTCCGTCTATCTTTTCTGGTTATGTCCTTCTCTCCCATTCTGTGAAAAACTAAAATTCAACCACACCTTCGTGCAAAGTTCTGCTCCATCTCCACTCTCCCTTTCCTTTCTGAATTCCTTGTATTTGGTGTCCCTCAAGGATCTATCCTTGGTCGGTCCTGTATCTCACCTACATACTGCCAAGAGGTAACATCATCCAAAAGCGCTGCGTTAGGTTTCACATGTACACTGGCAATGCCCAGCTCTCCCTTCCCATCATCCCTCTCCATTACTCCACTATTACTCAGTTATCAAACTGCTTACCACACTTCCACTACTCGATTAGCGGCAATTTCCTCCAATGAAACATTGTGATGGGTAAACCCATTGCCTTACAAATGCCTTTCCCTTACTGCTGAGCCCCTCCCTCTCACTGGGAACTGTCTGAGGCAAAACAACACTCTTCACAATATTGCTGACATCTCTGACCCCAAGGTGACCTTCTGATCAGACATATACACAATCACAAACACCAGGAATTCCAATCTGTAAAATGTTACTTGTCACCCCCCTACCCCAGCTCCATTGCTACTGAAACCCATTACCCGTGTCTGTGTTGCCTTAAACTTGGCAAATTTGGAACGGAACCTTTGATCCCGTGACTGACCAAAATCAAGAGTCGCCTCCCAGTATTTACCCTCAGACACAATCTCATAGTATTTAGCCTGTCAAACTCCTTAGGAATCCCATATGTTTCAATAAGATTACCCCTCATTCTGCAATATCCAGTGAGTAGAGTCCAAACCTGTTCAGCCTTTGCTTATAAGATAATTCCTACAAACCAGGGATCATCCCAGTGAATCTTACCTGAAATGCCTCCAATAAAGTGACACATTTCCTTATCTAAAGGGACCAAAACTGCTCACATTACTCCAGATGTAGTAGCAACACAAGCACTTTATAAAATTACTCTCAGGTGTATACAACGAACTCTCATACTGAAAACCTTCAAAACCAAATTTTCCATTTCCCTTCCTGATGCCCTGTTGTAACTGTGTGCGAGCTTTCTGTGTTTCCTGCACAATTACCTCCTGGTCCCTTTGTGGTGCAGCTGTCTACAGTTTCCACCATTTAAATAGCACTCTTCTTTTATTATCTCATCCAAAACGACCAACTTCCCATTTTCCAAATTATACTCCATCTGGCAAGTTGTTGCCCCAATCTCCTGTGCATCTCTCTCTCTTCATAATCCTCTGAGAACTTTACTGTTATGCCTTTTCTAGGAGATTCCCCTCCCCCAACCGTACCCCTCCCCGCCATTCTTCTAAACATTTACTGGGAGCACTGGGAGTGCGATGCGTGCAAAGTTGCTCTGTTTTTAGTGATACTCTATGGGATAACTGGGAGGAGCTTGCTGCCCATTGGTCAGAATGGAGATGACTTGCCCATCAAGCCGCATGAGTCTTTTAACCCCCATGTCTTAATAATGAGGCACAGTGCCAGCACAGAAGGAAAGAAAAGGAAGCAAGTCCTGTTATCCACATCTCACTAACACTTAGAACATTCTGTCTCATGTGTCAATTATCTGCCCTGTTCAGTCACATGAAGTCCCAAGGTGGAAACCCATTGAAACCTACATAGATTTCCCCCTGAACTAACTGCTGACCTCCACAAGGGGTAATGTGTACAGTCATCCTGAGCCAGGAGGAGGGGATGGTGCGAGTTTCTGACCTGAACTGACAGTGACGGATATTATAAACTTGCATAACAGGATATCCCAGGTGGGCATTCAGATGGTAATCTCAGTAATCGTAATGCTAATCTCCGACAGAAGTACACAATTCATCAGGACCTGGATATTCGCATTGTGTGTGACTATTGTGTTCCAGCTCATTCCCGTTTGCTTCATAAAAACGTTCTCCTTTGAATCACTCCATTCTCTCAATAGATCTCCCACAAATCGTCAATATATGTCCTGTACTCCTTTTATGATGAGCGTCAGGCTTAACATCCTAATGTATATCTTTTGTAAACCCTCTGTCACAGCTCCCCGCAATTTCCTCTGCTACAAGGAGAACAATCTCAGTTTCCCCAAACACCTGATTCCCCAATGTCTGTTTGCTGTCTATAAGGCACACATCAGGATCGTGTTGGGACATTCTCCACTTGCCTGCATCAGTGCAACCCCCAACAATATTAAGAAAAGTGGAAAATGAACATCCTCCAGGGCAAAGCACTGTACTGAGTGGTGTGCCATCCACCTCCTTCAGAATTCCCTCTCTCCACCCCCGAGGTACAGTGGCATCATTGTGTAAAAGGTGAAGTCAGCATTGTCCTACCAGACCATAAGACTGCTCTCCAATTAGGGAGAGATTGCAGGTGGTGGTTTAACCTAAAGGTTACCACAGCCCAGGCAAGGGGAGAGATTAGGAAGGAGAGTCTGTTGAGTATGGATGGATATTCCTGATGTGTCTTAACAACTCTATGTCACATGAATAACTCCCGTCGTCCCCCCGTCCCATCACTGTCATCCCTTCCCTTCCAATCACTGTCCCAACTTCACTCCCAGCTCTGTTGCAACCACACACCCGTCCCATCTCAGTCGCGTCTCCCTGCGTCCCGGTTCTGTGGCCTGCCTCCTCCCATCTCATGCGCCCGTGTCCCTTCCCAGCTTTGTCGCCCACGTCCCATCCCATCCCGGATCTGTCACCCGCCCCTCTTCCCATCCTGGCTCTGTCGCCCACCCCACATCCCATCCTGGCTCTTTCGACTGCGTCCCGTCCTGGCTCGGTCACCCGCGTCCCGTCCCATCTCTGTCACCTGCATCCCATCCCATCTCTGTTGCCAGCCCCGCCTCCCATCCGATCTCTATCGCCTGCCCCGCATCCTATCCCGCCTCTGTCGCCCATCCCGTCTGTTGCCCAACCCGCATCCCGTCTATGTCGCTAGCCCCATGTCCCGATTCTGTCGCCCACTCTGTGTCCCGTCCAATCTCTGTTGCCCGCCCCACCTCCCGTCCCATCTCTGTTGCCTGCCACGTGTCCCAGCCCATCTTTGTCGCCCGCCCCGTATCCCATCCCGTCTCTGTTGCCCATCCCGTCGCTGTCACCCATTCCATCTCTATCGCCAATCAGTCCCGTCCCGGCTCTGTCCCCCTTCGCTCCCATCTCGGTCGCACATCCCGCCCGTCGCATCTCGGGTACCCATTCTGTTCCATCTCATCATCTCTGTCTCACCTCCGCCATCTGTGTCGCCCCTTGCCCCCATCTGTGTCGCTCCTTGCCACCGTCTGTGTCGCCCCATCTGTGTCGACCCTTGCACCCCGTCTGTGTCGCCTCTTCCCCCGTCTGTGTCGTCCCTTCCCCTGTCTGTGTCACCCCTTTCACCAGTCTGTGTCGCCCAAACACCTCCGTCCGTGTCGTCCCTTCCCCGTCTGTGTTGCCCCTTCATCCTGTCTGTGTCGCCCCTTTCCCCAGTCTGTGTCGTTCCTTCCCCCTGTCTGTATCACTTCTTCTCCTCCGCCTGTGTCGCCCCTTCCCCGCCTGTGTTGTCCCTGCGCCCCGTCTGTGTCGCCCCTTCCCCGCCTGTGTCCCTCTTCCCCCGTATGTGTCCCCCCTACCGCCGTTTGTGTTACCTCTTCACCCCGTCTCGGTCACCCCCTTCGCCCCGTCTGTGTCACGCCTTCGCCCCCGTCTGTGTCATCCCATCCCGCGTCTGTGTCGCCCCATCCTCCGCTTGCGACGCCACTTCCCTGTCTGTGTTGTCAATAACCCCGGCCTGTGTTAATGCTTCGCCCCCGTCTGTGTCGTCCCATTCAGCGTCTGTGTCACCCTTTCCCCGTCTGTGTTACCCCATTCCCCACTTGCGTCGCCACTTCCCTATCTGTGTCGTCAATTCCCACGCCTGTGTCAACCCTTCGCCCCCGTCTGTGTTGCCACCTCCCCCGTCTGTGTCGCACTTTCCCCGTCTGTGTCGCCTCTTCGCCCTGTCTGCGTCGCCCCTAAACCCACGTCTGGACCCCCCCCTAAACCCCCGTCTGTGTCGCCCCATCCCCGTCTGTGTTGACCCTTCCCACGCGTCTGTGTCACCCCTCCCCATCTCTGTTTCGCCCCTCCCCTCCCACTCCCCAATCTCTGTTGCCCCCTCCCCTCCCACCCCATTTCTGTCACCGCTTCCCTCCCACACCCCCATCTATGTCACCGCTTCGCCCCATCTGTGTCGCCCATTCCCCCTCTGTAATGCCTCATCCCCCGACTGTGTTGCCCCATCCCCATCTGTGTCGCCCCATCCCCCGCCTCTGTCGCCACTTCCCCGTCTGTGTCGCGACTTCCCCCCGCCTGTATCAGCCCTTCACCCCCGTCTGTGTTGATACTTCCCCGTCTGTGTCGCCTCTTCCTCCGTCTGTGCTGCCCCTTCCCCTGTCTGTGTCACCCCTTCCCCTGTCTGTTTCGTTCCTTCCCCCGCCTGTGCCGCACCATCCCGGTTTCTGTTGCCCCTTCACCCCCGTCTGTGTCACCTCTTCCCCGTCTCTGTCGCACCTTGCCCCCGTCTCTGTTGCCACTTGCCCCACCTGTGTAGCCCCCTCACCCTTGCCTGTGTTGTCCCTTCCCTCCCACCCCGCATCTCCGTCGCCCCTTCCTTCTCACTCCCCATCTATGTCAGCCATTCGCCCCATCTGTGCCGCGCCTTCCCCATCTGTGTCAATTCTTCACCCCCGCCCTTTGTGTCACATCTTCGTCCCCATCTGTGTCAGGCCTTCGCCCCCGTCTGTGTCGCCACTTCCCTGTCAGTGTTGTCGCTTCCCCCGTCTGAGTCGCCCCATCCCCCGTCTGTGTCACCCCTTTTCCCATCTGTGTCGCCCCATCCCCCATCTGTGTCGCCCCTTCCTCCCGCTTGTGTCAACTCTTCGGCCCCATCTGTGTCGCCACTTCCCCGTTGGTGTCGCCCCTTCCCCCCATCTGTGTTGCTCCTACCCCCCGTCTGTGTCGCCTCTTTCCACATCTGTGTCAGCCCCTTACCCCTGTCTGTGTTGACCCAGCCCCATCTGTGTCACCCCATTCCCCCGTCTGTGTCGCCCTTTCCCTCACGGCTCCCCATCTCTGTCGTGCCCCTCCCCTCCCAATCCCCAATCTCTGTTGCCAACCTCCAATTCCACCCCCCATCTCTGTCACCCCTTCCCTCCCACACCACCATCTATGTCACCCCTTCCACCCATCTATGTCGCCAAATCCCCCCGTTTGTGGCACACGTTTGTCCCCATCTGTGTCACCCCTTCGTCCCCATCTGTGTCATCGCTTCCCCACGACTGAGTCGCAACATCCCCCATCTGTGTCGTCCCTTCCCCAGTCTTTATCACCACATCCCCCGCATGTGTCGCCTCTTCCCCGTCTGTGTCGCCAATAAACCCCGCCAGTGTCACCCCTTAAGCCCGTCTGTGTCACGATCCCCATCTGTGTCGCCCCTATCCCCGTCTATCTCGCCTCTTCCCCATCTGTGTCACCCCCTTAACCCCCGTCTGTGTTGCCCCATCCCCCCATCTGTTTCGCCCCATTACCCCGTCTGTGTCGCCCCTTCCCTCGCGTCTGTGTCGCCCCCTTCGCTCACGCCTCCCCATCTCTGTCATGCCCCTCCCCTCCCACTCCCCCATCTCTGTTGCCCCTTCCCCTCCCACCCCCCATTTCTGTGACCCCCTTCCCTCCCACACCCCCATCTATGTCACCCCTTCTCCCCGTCTGTGTCGCCCCTTTACCCCGTCAGTGTCGGCCAATCCCTGTCTGTGTCGCCACATTGCCCACCTATGTCGCCACTTCCCCCCATCTGTGTCGCCACTTCCCCGCCTGTGTCACCCCTTCGCCCCCACCTGTGTCACTTCTTCGCCCCCGCCTGTGTCACCCCTTCGCCACCGTCTGTGTCTCCCCTCCCCCGTCTGTGTCGCCCCTTCCCCCATCTGTGTCGCCCCTTACCCCCGTCTGCGTTGCCCCTTACCCGTCTGTGTCACCCCTTCCCCTGTCTCTTTCGCCCCTTTCCCCCATCTGTGTCACCCCTTCCCTCCAGTCTGAGTCGCCCCTTCCCACTCGTCTGTGTCACCCCTTCCCACCAGACCGTGTCGCCCATTCGCCCGTCTGTGTCTCCCCTTGCCCCCTTCTGTGTTGCCACTTACCCCGTCTGTGTCGCCCCATTACCTGTCTGTGACGCCCCTACCCTGTCTGTTTCGCCCCTTTACCCCGTCTGTGTTGCCCCTTCCTTCCCACCTCGCCATCTCCGTCGTGCAGCTCCCCTCACAACCCCTAAATCTCTATCGTCCCCTCCCGTCCCATCCCCCATCTCAGTTGCCCCTTCCCTCTCCCACCCCATCGATGTTAGCCCTTCGCCCCGTCTGTGTCGCCCCATTGCCCGTCTGTGTCGCTCCCTCCCCACGTCTGAGTTGCCCCTTACCCCGCGTCTGTGTCGCCCCTTACCCCCCCGTCTGTGTCGGTCCTTCCACACCATCTGTGTCGTCGCTTCACCCCGTCTGTGTCGCCCCTTCACCCTGGTCTGTATCGCCCGTTCCCCTGTCTGTGCCACCCCTTTCCCATCTGTGTCGTCCCTTCCACCCGCTTTGTGTCGCCCCTTCGCCCCATCTGTGTTGCATCTTCCACCTATCTGTGTCACTCTTTCCCCGTCTGTGTCACCCTTGCCCCCGTCTATATCGCCAAATGCCCCCGCCTGTGTCGCCCATTCCCCCCGTCTGTGTCGCCACTTCCACCCCCCGTCTGTGTCGCCCCTTTCCCGTCTGTGTCGCCCCTTCCCCGTCTGTGTCGCCCCTTAACCCCCGTCTGTGTCGCCCCTTCCCCCACGTCTGTGTCGCCCCTTACCACCCGCCACCCCATCTCTGTCACCCCCTTCCCTCCCACCCCCCATCTTTTTCACCCCCTCCCCTCCCACCCACAATCTCTGTCGCCCCCCTCCTCTTCCATCCCTATCTCTGATGCCCTTCCCTCCCACCCCCATCTATGTCGCCCCTTCCCCGCCTGTGTCGCCCCTCCCCTCCCGCCTTCCCATCTCTGTCACGCCCCTCCCCTGCCACCCCCCCATTTCTGTCACCACCCTCCCCTCCCACCCCCCCCCCCCATCTCTGTCACCCCTTCGCTCCCCATTTCGGTATTCCCTTCCCTCACATCTGTGTCTCTTCCCCGTCTCATCTCGGTCTCCACATCGCCACCATTTCTGTCGCCCAAGAATGGAGACAACTTACCCATCAAGCTACATGAACCTGTCACACCCCATGTCCTATTGATGAAGCACAGCGGCACCACGGAAGGAAAGAAAAGGAAGCAAATTCTGCTCTCCACATCTCACTAAATCTTGGAACATTGTGTCCCATGTGTCAAAGATCTGCTCTGTTCAGTCACATGAAGTCCCATGGTGGAAACTCATGGAAACCCACATAGATTTCCCCCTGAATTGACTGCTGCTCTCCACAAGGGGTAATGTGTATTGTCATTCTAGAACAGCGGAGGGGATGGTGTGAGTTTCTAACCTGAACTGATAGTGACGGATTTTATCAACTTGTATTAAAGGATATTACAGGTAGGCATTCAGATGTCCTATAATCCGTTTATAATTTATGATCGCTGAGTATTGTTACGTTTATCATCTTGATGTATGTGCTTTGTAAACCACTCTCACAGCTCCACTCAATTTTCTGTTGCAAGAGGAACAATCTCAGTTTCCCCAAACCCCTGATTCTCCATTGCCTGTTTGCTGTCTATAAGATATACATCAGGATTATGTTGGAACATTCTCCACTTGCCTGCATCAGTGCAGCCCCCAACAATATTAAAGAAAGTGAACATCCTCCAGGACAAAGCACTGTGCCTGAGTGGTGTCCCATTCACCACCTTCAGCATTCCCTCTCTCCAGCTCAGAGACACATTGGCATCACTGTGTAAAAGGTAAATTCAGCATTGTCCTACCAGACCATAGGGCTGCTGTCTCATTCGGGAAAGATGCCTGGTGGTGGTTTAACCTGTAGGTTAGCACAGCCCATGCAAGGGGAAGAGGCTGACAAGGAGAGTCCATTGATTATAGATGGATATTCTTGATTTGTATCATCAACACCCATGTCACTGCAACTAAAATCCCACATTCCTTGAAGCATCTCCTTTGCCCCCTCTCAGCGACCCTACCATCTTTTCCAATGTGTGGGCGATCTCTGGTTTGCACAGACTCAGCTGTTCTGTGTTCCTGTGGGTGAGGTCATCATCGAGCAACAGTTGCACTAAACCTCACTGTCAGTAAGGGTAGGAGACACAGAAATCGCGAAAACACTTAAGACGTATTTGGGTGTACAAATGTGATGCCACCACAGATAAATTTTGGACCAAGTACTGGAACTAGATTAGGTGTTAGTTTTCTTTCTGTCACAGACCCGATGGATCACAGAATCTTTTTTGTGTTGTAGACCGCTGAGATACATAATATAGGAATTTGACAAGCCACATCTGAAATCAGGCCAGAGAAGAAGATGTTAGCTTAGGTGACACGTAATTGGTTGATGACGTTCGGAGGAATGCGGGACGGAGAGATTCAGGGGTTAATTCTGGAACTCGGTGCAGGGGAATCTGATTGTGCCATCATCACGTGCGAAATAAAAATGGAGTATGCTCAAGGCTGGAATTAAAGAAAGGCACATATAGCAGACCTTGGAGACACTCAAAATTAGAGATAGGGAGGATAATGCAGCTGGAAGAGTTCGAGAGGATTGAGAGGTTGGAGTATGTTACACAGACAGAGATGTATGTGGTGGCAGAGATAGCGTGGGTTTTGAGGCTTGAAAGGAATTAGAGATAAGGAGGAGCTGAAAGGCTGGATGAGGGGACAGTGAAAGAGTTGTGAGGGCAGAGGAATTAAACAGATAGCGAGGGTTAGTCAGAAAGATACACAAAACAGAAAACGCTGTGGTCCACTAATCCATGTCGACCATCATTCCAAACTGAACTAATCTCACCAACATCAACTTCGTCCACACACACTCAAACAAGGTAGCTGCCCAATTATGTTTCTCATCGAATTCGATGCCGCTATTCTACATCCACCCCTGACTAATTCACCCAACGTACACATCCCGGAACACTGTAACATTCACATGGCCAATTCACGTAACCTGCACGTGTTTGGACTGTGGGAGGAAACTGGAGCACCTGGTAGAAACTCACGCAGACACTGGGAGAACAAACAAACCCCACAGAGCCATTATCCCCAGGCTGGAATCAAACCCAGGTCCCTCGTGCAGCGAGGTAGCAGTGTTAACCACTGATCTTCCGTGCCACACTGAAGTTATAACTGCATTCACAGCTATCACTTCCTCTGGAAGTTAAATCCACGCATGAACCACTCTGTGCAAAAGTTAATAAAAAATTGGAGGTGCGGTGGACAGCGAAGAAGGTTACCTCAGATTGCAAAAGCATCTTGATCAGATGCACTGAGCAGTGGCAGATGGAGTTTAATTTAGATAAATGTGACGTGCTGCATTTTGGAAAAGCAAATCTTAGCAGGACTGATACGCTTAATGGTAAACTCCCATGTAGTGTTGCTGAAAATAAGATCTTGGAGTGCAGGTTCATATTTCTTTGAAAGTAGAGTTACAGGTATATAGGACATTGAAGAAAGTGTTTGGTATACTTTCCTTTATTGGACAGAGTATTGAGTATAGTTGCTGAAAATGTGTTGCTGGAAAACCGCAGCAGGTCAGGCAGCATCCAAGGAACAGGATAATCGACGTTTCGGGCATAAGCCCTTCTTCAGGAATGGGAGTATAGTAGTTGGGAGGTCATGTTGCATTTGTACAGGACATCGGTTAGGCCACTTTTGGAATATTGGGTGCAATTCTGTTTACATCTTATCGAAGGATGTTGTGAAACTTGAAAGTGTTCTGAAAGGATTTGCAAGGATGTTGCCATTCTTGGAGGGTTTGAGCTGTAGGAAAAGACCAACTAGGCTGGGACTTTGTTACCCTGGAGCATCAGAGACTGAGGGGTGACCTCCATAGAGGTTTATAAAATCATGACGGGCATGGATAGGATAAACAGACAATGTCTTTTCCCTCGGGTGGGGGAGTCCAGAAATAGAGTGCCTAGGTTTAGGTTGAGATGGGAAAGATATAAAAGGCAACTGAGGAGTAACGTTTTCAGGCAGAGGTTGGCCCTTGGGCGGAATAAGCTGCCAGAGGAAATGGTGGAGGTTGAATTACTGCATTTTAAAGGCATTTGGATACATATATGAATGGGAAGGTCTGAGAGGGATCTCACCCAGGTGCTGGCTAAAGGGACTAGACTAGTTTCGGATATCTGGTCAACATGGACAAATTTGACCGAAGGGTCTGTTTCCTGCTGTTCATCACTGTGACTCACAGCTCAGTGGATTTCAATCAGTTCAAAGATAAATCTTAATCTTTTTTTAAAGCTACGCATTCTTTAGGGCGAGGGTTTATTTCTTTAATTATATGTCTTATGATATTTTGCTTAAATTTTTAAAATATATAAAATATTGTTACTAATTTATTCTAGAGTAATGTTTTGTAAAGCAGTAAGACTGTGCCTTTTTTTAGGTCTGTGGAATGTTAAGGTGCAGAGATGCCTATTCGTACAGTAATGTGCTTTTCCTGTTGGATGTATTAGATCAGGGAGATTTTCAGTGCTCCTGCTGATTGTCTGCAGGATGCAAATCCTGTAGGATTTCATGGAATGGATGGAGTGATGGTAAAAGGTAATGAAGTGTTTACAAGAACTGAGGGGTGTGATAGGTGGCAGTTTCAGAAAGGTGGGAATACTGCCGATCCAGTCAGGTAGATGGCTTACTTTTGGAAATAAGCAGCGGAGGGCAAGTAGTGCAGGAGTCTCCTGTGGTTATTTACATCTCAAACAAGTATACTATTTCAGAAAGCATCAGGGGTCACAGACTCTCTGAGCAATGTAACACGGACAGCCAAGTTACTGGTTCTGAAACTGGCTCCAATGTAACGGGTGATGTATCAGGTTCCAGGTGCTAGATGGGGGATCGGGGACTCTCTAGTCGGGCACAGCCTGCTGTTTCTGCAGCTGACAGTGAGCTATCAGAATGGGGTGGTACCTCCCTGGTGCCAAGGTCAAGGATTTCTAACAGAGGCAGCAGAATATTCTGAAAGGGGAGAATGGTCAGTAACAGATCATTGTACGTTGGTACCAATGACATAGGAAGAAAAAAGGATGAAGTCCATATGGCACAATATAGCAAATTAGCCTGGAAGGTAATAAGCAGGTCCTTGTGGTAATAATATCTGGATTACTCTCGGCGCCACATGCGAGTAAGAGTAGGAATAGCAGGGTAGTGCAGATGAATGTGTGGCTAAGGATCTGGTACAGGGGAGAAGGATTCACATTTTTCGATCATTGGAATCTCTGCTGGGGTAGAATTGACCTGCTTAAGAAGGATGGATTGTAGCTGAGTTGGAAGGTGTCTCATGTCCAGGTGGGAGATTTGCTTGTGCTACTTGGGAGGCATTAAACCAGTGAGGAAGTGGGGGTAAACCCAAAGAGATAATGAGAAAAGAGTTATGTCTGAGGCTGGTACAGTTGAGAAGTTAGACAGTCAAGACAGGCAGGGGCAAGGCACAGAATGAGGTAGTACTGACGACTTCCAATAGACAATAGGTGCAGTAATAGGCCATTCTGCCCTTTGAGATAGCACCATCATTTGATATGATCAAGGCTGATCGTCCTCAATCAGGATTCTGTTCCTGCCTTATCCCCATAACCCTTGATTCCACTATCATTAAGAGCTCTTTCCAACTCTTTCTTGAAAGTATCCAGAGACTTGGGGCAGAGGATTCCATGCACCCTCCACATTCTGGGTGAAGAAGTTTCTTCTCAACTCTGTTCTAAATGGCCTCTCCCTTATTTTTAAACTGTGTCCTATGCTACTGGACTTACCCATCAGCGGAAACGCGCTTCCTGCCTCTAGAGTGTCCAGCCCTTTAATAATCTTATATCTCTCAATCAGATCCCTTCCCATCTTTCGAAACCAACCGTATACAAGCCCAGGCACTCCAATGTTGCAACATATGATCATCCCACCATTCTGGGAATTGACCTCGTGAACCTACTCTACAATCCCTCAATAGCCACAGTGCTCTTCCTCAAATGTGGAAACCAAAACTGCACGCAATACTCCAGGTGCGGTCTTACCAGAGCCCTGTACAGCTGCAGAAGGACCTCTTTGCTCCTGTACTCAATTCCTCTTATTATGAAGGCCAGCACGCTATTAGCTTTCTTCACTGCCTGCTGTACCTGCATGCTTGCTTTCATTGACTGATGTACAATAATACCTCGATCTCGTTGTAGTTCCCCTTTACCAAACTTGAATCCTTTTAGATAATAATCTGCCTTCCTGTTCTTGCCACCAAAGTGGATAACCACACATTTATCCACATTAATCTTCATCTGTCATGCATCCGTCCACTCACCTGTTCTGTCCAAGTCAACCTGTATTCTCATAACATCTTCCTCACAATTCACCCTGCCACGCAGCTTTGTGCCATCAGTAAATTTGCTAATATTACTTCTAATACATTCATTAATGTGTATTGTAATCAGCTGTGGTCTCAGCACAGAACTTGTGGTACCCCACTGGGCACTGCCTGCCATTCCAAAAGGTACCCGTTTATCACTACACTTTGTTTCCTGTCAGCCAGCCAATTTTCAATCCAAGTCAGTATGTTCCCCTTCGTAAATCTATGCTGGCTCTGATTAATCCTATTAGTGCTATCCAAATGTGTCTAAATTTCATATTTTATAATTGACTCCAGCATAGTTATCACCACTGACATCAGGCTAGCTGGTCTATAAATCACTGTTTTCTCTCTCCCTCCTTTCTTGAAAAGTGGGACAACATTAGCAACACTCCAATCCACAGGAAGTGATCCTGAATATACAGAACAACGGAAAATGATGACCAATGGGTCCATGATTTGTAGAGCCATGCCCTAAGTAGCCTGCGATGTCGACCATCAGGTCCCAGGGACTTTTCAGCCTTCAGACCTAATAGTCTATCCAACACCATTTTCTGCCTGATATAAACTCCCTTCAGTTCATCCATTACCCTCGGTCCTTCATCCACTATTACATCTGGGAGATTGCTTGTATTTTCCCCAGTGAAGACAGATTCAAAGTACCTATTCGACTCTTCTGCTATTTCCTTGTTCCCCATAATAAATTCACCCGTTTCTATCTTCAAGGGCTCAATTTTAGTCTTAACCATTCTTTTTCTTCTCTTATACCTAAACAAGCTTTGACTATTCTCCTTTATTTTTTCGGCCATTTTGCCTTTGTACCTCAGGTTTCTCCACGTATTGCCTTTTCAGTTATCCTCTGTTACTCTTTAAAAGTTTCGCAGTCCTCTAGCTTCCCGCTCATTTTTGATATGTTTTACTTCTCTTTTATCTGCATACAGACCTTAACTTCCTGCCTCCCATTAGGATCTTCCTTCCACTTTGCAGTGATCTGATCCTGCACTTTCTGCATAATATCCAGAAATACCTGCCATTGTTGTCCCCTGCCATCCCTGCTGAGGGATCGAACCATGGAACTTTGGCGAGCTCCATAGTTCCGTTTGTTCAACTGCAAGATTGACACTTGTGATTCGCCCTTCTCCCCCAAAAACTGCAGATTGAAACTTACCATATTATGGTCACCACCTGCTAATGGCTCCTTTACTTGATCAAATCCGGCTCGTTGTACAACACCAGATCCAGAATTGCCTTCTCCCTGGTCGGCTCCAGTCCAAGCTGTTCTAAGAATCCATCTCGGAGACACTCCACAATTCCCTTTCTTGGGGTCCAGTACCATCCTGATTCTCTCACTCTGCCTACATGTTGAAATCCCCCATAACAACTGTAGTAATACCTTTGCGACAGACCAAATTCAACTCCTTATTCAAATTTCATCTACATCTAGATGACTGTTTGGCGGCCTGTAGATAACTCCCTTTAGGCTCTTTCTTCCCTTAAAATTTCTCAGCTCTCCCCATACTGATTCTACATCTTTTTATTCTGTGACCCATTCGCAAGGGATTGAACGTCATCTCTCAGCAACAGGGCCATTCCACCCCCTCTGCCCATCAGTCTGTACTTTTAATAGCACTGCACTGCATTTATTTCAATGCAAGAGGCTTGACAGGGAAAGCAGATGAGCTTAAGATATGGTTTTGAACGTGGGACTGGGATATTGTGGGTAGTACAGAAACGTGGCGTAGGGTTGGACAGGACAGGCAGCTTAATGCTCCATGGAATAGATGTAAGAGGAAGGATAGAAAGGGGGATAAGATAGGATGTGAAATGGTGGTTCTGATTAGGGATAGCATTATGGTTGTGCTTAGGGAGGATATTCATGGGAGTTCACCCGGTGAAGTTATTTGGGTGGAACTGGGAAATAAAAAAGGGTGGTCACCTTATTGAAGCTGTCTGTGTGGTATTCGTCCGGGTGCTCTGGATGCCTTTCATCATCCAAAGATGTGCATGTTGGGTGGATTATCCAGGCTGTTTGTCCCATAGTGTTCAGGGACGTGCAGGCTAGGTGGATTAGCCATGAGAAATGCAGCGTTGCAGTGGTAAGGTAGGAGGCTCTGAGGGTCAGTGTGAATGTCATGGACCGAATGGCTTGCTTCCACACTTGGTATTCTCTGACGATAATTCTACTAGTTTTAAAATAGTTGCAGAAAATAATAGACCAGATCTAAAAGTTGGTGTTCTAAATTGGACAAAGGTGAACTTTGACGGTACAATGTGAGAATTTTCAATATTTATTTGGTATTCTCAGGTAAAGGGACGGCTGGAAAGTGGGACCATAAGAACAGAAGGAATAGCAGCAGGAGTAGGCCATCTGGCCCCTTAAGCCTTCTCTGCCAGTCAATAAGGTCAGGGCTGATCTTTCCATGGCCTCAGCTCCACTTTCCTGCTCTCTCACCATAACCATTAATTCCTTTCCTGTTTGCAAATCTACGTTTTGCCTTAAAGACATTCAAGTTTGATAACGTCAACTGCTACAGTCAGTAGAGAATTCCACAGATTCATAACCCTTTAGCTGAAGAAGTTTCTCCTGAACTCAGCCCTAAACCTGATACCCCTTATTTTGATGCTATGCTCTCTCGGTTGACCCGTCTCCAATGGAATTTAACCTCCCTGCTTCTACTTTATCTATTCCCTTCATAATTTTATTTTTTTCCAATACAACCTCCCATCCATCTAAATTCCAAAGATTATAGTCCCTGTCTATTCAAACTCTCCTCATATGCCAACCCTCTCAACTCCAGAATCAAACTTATGAATCTCCTCTGCACTCCCTCCAGTGCCAGTACATCCTTCCTGAAGTAGGAGACCAAACCTGTACACAGTACTCCAGGGGTGGCCTCACCAGTACCCTGTACAGCTGCAGCATAACAATCCCTCGAGCAATGAAGGACGGTAGTCCATTCACCATCGCTTTTGGTCCCCTGGATGCATTCCATGACGGCCAGAAGACCCGTCTACCTTTAGGCTGCAATCTGTCCCAGCACTACCTCTTTACCGAGAATGACTGTTTCCATAGCAGCATCTGCCATTGCCTCCATAGGCCTGTGACAGTGAGACAACACGAGTACATAGTTAAGGCCAGGGCCAGGGTCAGGGCGAATGCTGTGTGTCCAGAGAAATTGAGGGTCTGATCAAAAAGATGAAGGTGGGATCTGGCAGGTACAGACAGTTGGGTTAGAGTGAATCCCTCGTAGGAAAGGGGTAGTAGAAGTACACTCGAGGGAAACCAGGAGGGCAAAAAGGTAACATGAGATCGCTTTGGGAGGGGAATAGGTTTAAGGAGAATCCAAAGAGATTCTGCAAAACACTAAGGACAAAAGAGTAACCAGGCAGAGAATAGGGACCCTCAAAAATCAACAAGGCTGTCTGTGGAACCACTGAATGTGGGAGAGATACTATCCGAGGATTTCATGTCAGCTTTTACTGAAAGAGGATATGGAAGCTTGAGAGTTTGGAGAAATAAATAGTGATAACTTGACAACTGTCCATATTACAGTGGAGGTTTTACTGGATGTCTTATACATAAAGCTGAGTAAATCTGTGGGACCTGATCAGATGTATCCCAGATCTTTGTGGGAAGTTAAGTGATTACTGGGCCCCTCGCTGAAATATTTGTATCATCGATAGCCACAGGTGAGGTGCTGCAAAACAGGCACCATTATTTGAGAAAGGTGGTCAGGAAAGGCCAGGGAACAATACACCGGTGAGACTGAAGTTAGCAGCAGGCGAGGTGTTGGAAAGCGTCCTAAAGGACAGGATTTATATGTAATTGGAAAGGCAAGGAATTATTACAGATAGTCACCATAGCTTTGTACATAAATCACTAACTTGGACTTCAGAAAGACATGAAACAAGGTTCCACGTAACAGACTGGTTAGCAAGTTAGACTCCCTGGAATACAGAGAGAACTAGCTATTTGGATACCGAGTTGGCTGGAAGGTTGGAGACGGAAGATAGTGTGGAGGGTTGCTTTTTGGACTGGAGGCATGTGATGAGCAATATGGTGTAAGGATCGCTGCTGGGTCCACTGCTTGTCATCCTTTATGTCAATGATGTCTATGTGAATATATGAGGTATAGTTAGTAGGTTTACAGTCGACATCAAAATTGGAGGCGCACTGGACAGCGAAGAAGGTTATCTCAGAGTACAATGGGACTTCAATCAAATGGGCTGAGAATTGTCAGATCAAGTTTATTTCAGATAAATATGAGGTGCTCCATTTTGAAAAAGCAAATGAGGGCAGGAATTATACACTTAATGGGAAGGTCCTGGGGAGTGTTGCTGAACAAAGAGACCTTGGACTGTAGGTTCATAGTTCTTTGAAAGTGGAATCATCGGTAGGGAGTGAAGAAGGTGTTTGGTGTACTTGCCTTTAATGGTCAGTGCATTGAGTAGTGGAGTTGGGACATCATTTTGCGGCTGCACAGCACATTGATCCAGCCACTTCTGGAAATCTGCTTCCAGTCCTGGTCTCCCAGGTATCGGAATGATATTGTGAAACTTGAAAGGGTTCAGAAAAGATGCGCAAAGATGTTACTAGGGTTGAGGGTCTGAGCTATATAGGGAGAGGCTGAATAGATTTGGGCTGTTTTCCCTGGAGCATCAGATGCTGGGAGGTGACCTTAGTGGTTGATACAATCGTGAGGGGCATGGATAGGGTGAACAACCAGGGTCTTATTCACAGATTAGGTGAGTCCAAAACTTGGGGGCACAGGCTTCAGGTGTGAGGGAAAAGATTTAAAGGGGATGTAATGGCAATGATTTCAAGCTGACCATTGTGCATGTGTGGAATGAGCTGCCAGAGGAAGTGTGGAGGCTGATGCAATTACCAATTATGCTTTTGAAATGTTGTATGTGATGAGCAAAGTTTTAGAAGGGTATAGGTCAAGTGCTGAATTATGGGACGAGATTAATTTAGGATATCTGGTCGGCATGGAGAAGTTGGACCGAAGGGTCTGTTTGCATGCTGTACATATCTATGGGACTAATAAATTAAAGTTAAGATCGGTTTCTCTTTTATGGAGAGTTAGCAGAAGGTCAGATAATTCTCCTTGGAGCACAGAAGGTTCGGCAGTGATTTCGACCAGGAGCAGATTTGTTTCCAGGATATTTAATTTACAGAGAGACAGAGGGAGAAATTATTAACGTCACAATTTTTAGTAAGTACTTTCAGGCAGCTGGCAAGAAAATGCAAAAAATGGAAAGATTATTTTACTCACTAAGTTCTGAGCATTTGGAACAGTTTGACCGACAGCTCTATGCAGATTCAGTAGTTATTGTCAAAACAAATTTGGAATTTAACTTTTTTAAGGAAGGATTTGGAGGACTACACACAAATGGGAGGTGAGTTGGGATAGAGTGGCACCATCTTCAGAGGGAGAGTGTACAGCCCCAATGGGCTGAATAGCCCCCAACCCCTGTCCTCTGTGTTACTGCTCCATTCACTGTGAATGATGAAGGTCATCCCAGGACAGCGTCATAGAGACAAACAGCGTGGAATTAGACCCTTTGGTCGAACTGGTCCATGCTGACCATATATCCCAACCTAATCTAGGCCAATTTGCCAACACTTGGCACGTATCCCTCTACACCCTTCCTATTCACATACCCATCCAGATGCCAAATGGTGTAATTGTACCAGCCTCCACCACTTCCCCTTACAGAAGATTCCATACACGCACCAACCTCAGTGTGAACAAAGTTGCCCCTCCGGTCCCTTTTAAATCTTTCCATCTCACATTAAAACTATGCCCTCTAGTTTTGCACTCTTCCACCCCAGGGAAAAGACTTTGACTATTTATCCCATCTATGCCCCTCATTATTTTATAAACCTCTATGAGGTCACCCCTCAGCATCCGATGCTCTTGTCACAATGGGATTTGGGTGATTGATAGCAGCTTCAGACCAATAGGAGAGTTGGCGTGAATCTCCAACACGGTAGCTGGATAAATTAGAAATCAGTCGGATCTGAGGAATGGTCACTGGACCCGGTATGATCCTTGGTGTGCGCAGGAGATGGAAACGGGGAAGGGGGGAGTGGCCGTGGAAACCGAGTGAAATGCCTCAGTTTAGACTGGGAGGCTTTATTGAATCACCGTTCAGGACATGAGTCCTGATTCAGAAACTCTTGGCCCCACGTTTGCAGCAAATCGGAAAACAGCTGTGGGCCTCAGGCGGTGATAGGTCCTGAGTGATGGACGCTATCTTTATTAGGGGCAGGGTACAGTGAGGCACATGCACTTGTCCTCTTCCTGGTTGGGGGGGGCGGGGCGATTTGAAGAGAAGTACTTACACATCAAATACATACCAAGAGAAATATTTGTCTTTACTATTCATCCTGCAGTGACTGTGAGTTTTCTTGTGTGAATTTTTTTATAGGATAATAATTGAGACCGGGATCTCAAAAGCAAGTTTCTACAGTCAGCAGAGTCATCAGGATCTGAATATCATTGGAATTTAAATGTGGAAGGGGAAAGGTTTGTCTGTGGGAAAATATCTCCAATATTTTAGTCAAACAAAAATCAGAAAGATGTTCAAGTCCATGGTTGGATCACCCGTAGGGTATGTGCTCAATTCTGGGCCCTGCAGCTGTGGAAGGAGGTATTGGCCTGAGAGAGAGCACAAATTTATCCAAATTACACTTCGTCTCTTTGCAGGAACTGTCAGATTTAGTCACAATCATCCACTTTATCATGTTAACCTGTAAACTCCCTATTTCCAATTCCTTGCAAATTTCTCTTTAAAATTCCTTGTGGACTCAAATTCCAGCACCATTTCAGGTGGAACATTCCAGATTCTGACAACTATCTGTCCATTCAGAAACTGCTGAAGTGCATTTTGGCTCTGGGGTTACAAAGGGCTGAACTGAAAGATTAGATGCTGTTCCTGAGCTCAGATTGAGATGCATTGAAACTGTACAGAGGCTGAGGGGAGTGTAGGTGTGAGCAGACAATGAAAATGACAGGGCTGCACTGTGAGGGCTGCTTGGCTCAATGAGAGTGTTTTGGAGTTGGGTGTAAACAGAGTGAGATGAGACAGGGAGAAGGTGAAGCTGAAACTCCGTTTTACTTCAGGCCATTGAGGAATTCACAGTCCCAAAGGGAATAGTCAATTTGTCAGAGATACCTGTGGAGTATTTAAGTTTTTAACGTATGACATATCAGCTTATGTAAAGATGCTTTTTTATATTATAATAGACATATTTGAAGTGAAGGAAAGTTGCTCACTCAGTTAAAAACTTTTCATGGGAGTAACTAGATGAATGTAGAGAGATGTTGTGACAAGAGCCCTCAGACCCCTGGTGTGCTCCTCTTGCACAATGTGGGAAGTAATGGATGCTTCCAGTCTCCCTGACGACTATATGTGCAGGAAGGGTTCCCATCTGCAGTTACTGGGAAACTGCTTTTCAGAGCTGGAGCTGTGAGTGGACTCATTGTGGAGCATCTGCGGTACTGAGAATGTTATGGACAACGCGTTTAGTGAGTTAGTCACACTGCAGTTGAGGGATACACGGGCAGAAAGATGACCAGCAGATCAAGTAAAAGGCTCAGGAAGGAAGTGCAGGACTCCCCAGTCATCGTTCCCCTTCTCAAACAGATATTGTGCACTGCTTGGGATTCTATAAGGTGGGGAATGGGTGGGTTAGACTTTCAGGGGAAATCAGCCACAGCAACGGTCATGACACCACAGATAGCTCCGCTGTACAGAACGGGAGGAAGGAGAATGACAGAGCTATAGTGACAGGGGATCCAATAGTCAGGGTCAGAGACAGGCGTTTCTGTGGCCACAGACATGAATCCTGGACAGTGGAATTGAACCCAGGTCCGTTTATTGATAAGTGCACAGAAAAATAAAGGTCAGTGTCCCAAATGCCACCTTTAGCACTTGATCACCCTGAAACTCTACTTTCCAGGGTCTGTGCACTTATTCTGAGCCCTTCAGAAGGATTGAAGGGTATAGGGAGATAACAGGAACAGGGTTGTGTTGCAGATCTATGAAATAACTGTCTCCCTCCAGTCTCGGCCACCCCCTCAACCGAAGGGAAAATACCTTGTGTATTTACCCTATCCATTCCCCTACTGATTTTATAAACCTCGAGAAGGTCGCCCATCAGCCTCTGACGCTCCAGGGAAAACAGTGTATTCAGCCTCTCCCTGTAGCTCAAATCCTCCAACCCTGGCAACATCCTTGTAATTATTTTCTGACCCTTTTCAAGTTTCACAGTATTGTTTTGATAGGAAGGAGACCAGAATTGCACGCAATATTCCAAGAGTGACCTAACCAATGTCCTATACAGCCGCAATATGTCCTCCAAACTTCTCGACTCAATGCTCTGACCAATAAAGGAAAGCATATTTTGGTGTCACCTTAATAACAATACTTCCTATGTTCACATCCAAATCATTTATATAAATGTTGAAAATTACTGGATCCGGAACTGATACTTTGTGACACTCCACTGGCCACATGTCTCCAATCTGCAAAGCAACTTTCCATCGCCACCCTCAGTCTTCTCCCTTTGAGCCAGTTCTGTATCCAAATGGCTAGTTCTCCCTGTATTCCATGAGATCTAACCTTGCTAATCAGTCTCCCATGGGGAACCTTGTTGAACGCCTTACTGAAGTCCATGTAGATAATTTCCACCACTTCACCGACATCAATCCTCTTTGTTGCTTCTTCAAACAACTTGACTCAATATTGTGGATGACGTTCACGCACACCAGCTTTGTTTTAGTGACTGTGTATTGTGTCTTGTTAATAACACCAATGCCGGTTAGTTCCTTTTGAAAGGCGGTCCTTATATCCCTAAACCGCCCTCCCCTTCCTATATGCTCTGTCTCCTCCATCCCCACCGGAGACAGTAAGAGGAGCTCATGGAGGTTCCATGTAAGTGAGATTGAGAAAATCTTCCATTCTTTCCACTAGCCCACGAGGAAATGGTGGTAGTGTCCTTACCTCTGGACCAGGAGGATCGGGTTCAGAGTTCAGTAACAGCATCTTTGAAGAGGCTGACTGGAAAACGTGCCCAAGCCACCAGGCCATAATGTCTCCCAGCTGTGAGAAAGTGAGGACTGCAGATGCTGGAGATCATAGCTGAAAAGGTGTTGCTGAAAACGCGCAGCAGGTCAGGCAATATCCAAGGAGCAGGAGAACCGACGTTTCAGACATAAACCCTTCTTTAGGCTCATGCACGAAATGTCGATTCTCCTGCTCCTTGGATGCTGTCTGACCTGCTGCGCTTTTCCAGCAAGACATTTTCAGTTGTCACCCAGCTGACCCTGCCTGAGCCTCCAAACAGAACCTTCCTGTAGTTTCTCTCCTGTCAGACTCTCCCATTGCTCAGTTTGTCCAGGATCCTCTCCTGCTGCTGCACTGATCTTGTCCCTCACTGACCTGTCCATCCCCCTGTATCCTCCACATTCATTCATTGTGTACAATCCCATTGTCCCGGTCCTCCAGCCCCGCCCCCTCCACCCTATTGGGCAGCAGTTGCTGTCAATCACCCGGGATCCTGTATGATCTGGAGCATGCTCTATAGGAGGGGAGACCAGTGCACAGGCGCAGTGCTGGCCAATTGTTCGAGTATGTGCAGGTCGGGTCAGTGCCAGGGAGAGAGGCTGTGGATGTGTGGGATTAATATGTCATTGGCAGCTCCCTCTCTTCCTCCCTCTGAGAACAAACCCAGGGGAATCGTCCCTGCCCTGGTATCCTGACCAGTGGTAAGCATATCAGTGGGGGAGCATTTTGCAGAAAGTTATCAGAACTCGTGTGAAGATTCAGGAATGTTATGGAAAGGAACAAGGATGGGCCTGAAATTAGATTTCTAATTTGGTTCATTTTAGTTCAGCCAGATATGATTTGGCAATAGTGTGCAGGGTGGTTCTCATCAGAGGGTCAGTGTGGGGGAAAAAAAAAATGTTCCAGATTGGGGAAAAAAAAGAAAATTTTGTTCTGACCAGGATGGAAACCATGGGAGGCGGGAGGAGGATTCACCGACACCCAGGAGGCTCCGAGTCAGACTTATTAATTTGATTAGACTAGATTTCCTACAGTGTGGAAATAGGTCCTTCGGCCCAACCAGTGCACACCGACCATCGGAAGAGTAACCCACCCAAACACATTTCCCTCTGACTTATGCACCGAACACTATGGGCAATTTAGCATGGCCAATTCATCTGAAATGTGCATCTCTGGATTGTAGGAGGAAACCGGATCACCCGGAGGAAATCCACGCAGACACGGGAAGAATGTTCAAACTCCACGCAGACAGTCACCTTAGGGTGGAATTGAATCTAGGATCCTAGTGCTGCGAGACACCAGTGCTAACTCCGGTGCCATCGTACCACCCCCTTTTTTGGTTCTTAGTCTGCAGGCAGGAGCTAGGAAGCCGAATTCAAAGAGAGGAGACAGTGTTTGAACTGGGTGTGGAGGAAAGGAGTGAGGGGATTGGTTTGGATTTCAGTTCACAGAAGAGAGAAATTATGAGACTGAGATTTAAAGCTTTGGGGGAACAAAGAAACTAAAATTTAATACTATCTTTATCTTATAAAGTTCCATCCTGTAATAACAGTGGTGACTTGTTTTCTCTGCTGTAGAGTACTGAAAGGGCAGATTTGTGAATGAGACATTCAAATTGAATTTTATGTTCCGTTTTGATTGGAACCTTATCCGTGCCGATCTGAATATCATTGGCCCTAACATATGGAAAGAAAGGTACGTATTCTGTCCGTGGGCTAATATTTCAAGTGCCAGTGTGAATGGAAAAATTACTGAGAAAAAGCCAAGTCCATGTTAGTGCTGTGACTGTGGAGAGAGATTTCATTTGTTTTTAAAAGTCTGAAAAAACATGGCACATTTCCCAGGAACAATTAAGCTACAGATTTGTGTTGTATGAGGACAACTTTTTAATTAATCATGCAACCAGAAAGAGACAAGGATACCTGCACCATGGAAAAAACTATGAAAACGGGATTGTTGTAAATGAGTTAATTATCGATCGTGGCTTGTAATCCATTGCAAGGTTTGTGAAGATTTGAAGCTCAGGTTGAGATTTAGGGTGTAGAATTGCTCGCTGAGCTGTAGTTTTGATATCCAGACGTTTCGTTACCTGGCTAGGTAACATAATCAGTGGTGACCTCCAAGTGAAGCGAAGCTGTTGTCTCCTGCTTTCTAGTTATATCTTTCTCCTGGACGGGGTTCCTGGAGTTTGTGGTGAAGTCATTTCCTGTTCGTTTTTTGAGGAGTTGATAGATGTCATCTAGATACCTGTGATTGTTTATGGCGTTGTGGTTGGAGTGCCAGACCTCTCGGAATTCTCTGGCATGTTTTTGCTTAGCCTGTCCCAGGATAGATGTGCTGTCCCAGTCGAAATGATGGCTTTTTTCATCCGTGTGAAGGGCTACGAGGGAGAGGGGGTCGTGGCTTTTTGTGGCTAGCTTACAAAGACATCTTGAAATTACCTGCAGACAAAAGTCGGCTCACAGTCATCCTGAACAGAAGGGACTCCATCGAGAAAGCCAATGAACTATTCGCAGACACCAACAGGTGGCGCTAGACCCGACCACACAACGCAACAAAAAAATTACATAAATCCTAAGAAAATCACATAATTCTGGACAATTAGACAAGACAGAATTCCAGAAAATGAAACCCGACGGGACCAACACCACACGATTCTACAGACTACCAAAAATCCATAAACCAGGAGCCCCCGCTCAGACCTATAGTCTCACTACCCATAACACCAACTTAGAGACTGGCCAAAGAACTACACGCAAGACTGAAATACCTCGTAGAAGAGTCACAGCACTCCATTCACTCCACCCAGGAATTCTTAAAAATCATCAATAACACCAAAATAGAGGAAGACGAAGCAATGATCTCATTCGACGTAACAGCACTGTTCACCTCCACCAATATCGATTTAGCAAAGGAAACACTTACCACACTTTTAGAAGAGACCATCACACACACCCCAACCACCATCAATCACATTATCAACGAAAACATCACGAAGCGAGTGGACTTGTGTCTCACCACTCACTTCACTTTCAAAAACATAATCTACAAACAAACCAACGGCACACCCATGGGATCTCCACTATCAGGATTCGAAGCAGAAGCAGTAATGCAAAGGCTAGAACAAACAGCCCTACGAACCATCAAACCAAAAATTTGGGTTCGCTACATAGATGACACCTTTGTCATCACAAAACGAAACAAGATAGAAGAGACATTTAACATCCTCAACAACACCCTCACAGGCAAAAATTTCACCAAGAAGGAAGAAACCAACAACAAACTCGCATTCCTGGACGTCACAGTCGAAAGAAAGATCAATGGAGTAGAACAAACCTGCGTATACAGAAAACTGACAAACACTGACCAAATACTTAACTACACCAGCAACCATCCGAACACACACAAACGAAGCTGTATCAGATCATTATTCCAAGGAGCCACCACTGCAGCACAGACGAACTTCGGAAAACAGAGGAGAACCACCTGTACAATGTATTCAAGAAGAACGGACAAATCAAAAAATACAGTGCGCAGATTCCTCAAGAACAAACCACGACAAGCAGACCAAACACAGCCAGAAACCCTAACCACCTTACCATACATCAAAGAAGTTTCAGAAATGACAGCCAAACTACTGAGACCCCTTGGAATCCTAGTAGCACACAAACCCAACAAAACTCTCAAACAAAACATAACAAACTTAAAAGACCCAGTACATCCCATGGACAAAACCAACGTCATCTTCAAAACTCCATGCAAGGACTGCCACAAACACTACATAGGACAAACAGGAAGAAAGTTAGCCACCAGGATACCCGAACACCACCTAGCCACAAAAAGACACAACCCTCTCTCCCTCTTGCCCTACACACGGATGAAAAAAGCCATCATTTCATCTGGGACAACACATCTATCCTGGGACACACTAAGCAAAGGCATGCCAGAGAATTCCTCGAGGCCTGGCACTCCAACCACAATGCCATAAACAAACACATCGATCAACCCCTTAGAAAACGAACAAGAAATGACATCACCACAAACCCCAGGAATTCCATCCAGGAGAAAGATATAAATAGAAATAAAGAGACAACAGTTTCGCTTCATTTGGAGGTCGCCACTGATGATGTTACCTAGCCAGGTAACGAAACGTCTGGATATCAAACTTACAGCTCAGCGAATAAACCTACACTCCTTGTAATCCATTGGCGTTGTCACGTCGCTTCCAGCGCCGTTGGGAAACACTGGAAATGTGATGAATGTAATGTAGGTTTCAGTTATTAAACTTTAAAAAGTGCAGAATAATTTTACAAGGATATTTGCCAGGGTTCAGGCGTGTGAGTTATAGGGAGAGGTTGGACAAGCGAGAATTTTTTTTTGTTTAGAGCAGAGGAAACAGAGGGGGTATCTTTTCTGGAAGTGTATAAGACCATGAGAGGCTTGGGTAAGGTGAATTTACCTAGTCTTTTTACCAGGAAATCAAGGAGTGGAGGGCATCAGTTTAAAGCTTAGAGGATAAAGAATGAAAGGGAACCTGAGGGGCACCTGTTTTACACAGAGGGTGGTATGTATATGGAGTGAACTGCAAGTGGAAGTGGATGAGGTGGGTACATTAACAACATTTAAAAGACATTTGGACAAATACATGGATCGCAACGGGCCAGAAGCAGATGAGGCAAGTGCAAGGAAATGGGGTTAGCATGGATCGACATTTTGGCTGGCATGGGCCAATTTGAATCAAAGGGTCTGCCTCTGCTGTAGGACTCTGACTCCAAGTACATTTACTATTTCTCCCGCTATCTCTGGTAGCACCCTGGGATGTATTCCATCTGGGCGAATGGACTTGTCTACCTTTATTTCCTTTAGCTTGCCCAGCTCTAACGCTTTCGTGATAATGATTGCTTCTTGGTCCTCACCTTCCATAGTCTACTTATCAATTACTGGCATGTTCTTCGTATCCTCCACTGTGAAGACTGACTGCTGTGTACTCATATTCCTGAACACTGCTGAATAGGAATAACTGGGCACAGAACTCTGAGAGGTCTTCTTTGAGTCTTTATTGATGAAACATGGCAGTTACCTTGACAGTGTGCATGCAAAAGACCTCCAGGCAGCATCAGGTAACTCCTTGCCTGTCCGATGTGCCACTCCCATTCTTATACCTTTGTGGTTTGTGGTTTTGAATGGATGTTGTCTCTCAATATTATCTCCATGGCAATGGCAGTTAAAAAGTCGAGTTCAGCTCAGCACTTTGTGGTTAAACAACATACCCCTCCCTCACGCACCTGTGACTCAGTCAGGTATCTGACAGGCGGTTCAGTTTCATTGGGACTGTCTGTCAGGATTCTGATATGGACGAGCTGGTGTTGGAGCGGGGTGGGAAAAGTTAAAAAACACACATCAGCAGGTTATAGTCCAACAGGTTTATTTGGAAGTACAAGCTTTTGGAGTGTGCTGTGATTTTTAACTTGATCAGGATTATCTCTATGGTAACAGTTACGTGCTTCATCAATTACAGAGGCCATATGTTCCCCACACAATGGGGGAACATATGTGTAAAATGCTATTCTATCCCTGGGTATAGCTACTCATCACTTTTCTCCCCATATCCGTCTATTTTCTGTTGATCTTTAAAGTTTTTGCAATCTCCTAATTTCTCCTTGGGCTTTGCCAATTTGTATGCCTTCTATTTCAGTTTGATAAATTCTCTTATTTCCTTAGCCACCCATGGCAGATTATTCCATTTCCTACAGTCCTTCCTTTTCACTGATCTATACTTTTGCTGAGCAGTTTGAAAAATCCTTTGATGTTCCTCCACTGTCTGTCAACTGTCCCACCCAAAAGTCTTTGCTTCCAGTCTACATTAGCCAACTCCTGCCTCATCCTATTATAGTCTTCTTTTTTAAGCACAGAATTTGAATTGGATTTCATCTTCCCGCTTTCCAATTTTATTCTAAATTCAAACATACTTATCACAAGTCTTTAATCAGATTACGAGGTGAGGTGATGTTTCCTGGGTGTTTTGGTTTTCATTGTCAGAGACCTTTGCTTTGTAATAAAGTACAGGATAGATATTCACAACAGAGTGTTCTGGACGGTGTGAATGTTCTACATAGTCTAAAACCATAAATCACTGTCTCCCCTCAATTTACATGATTTGGAGATGCCAGTGTTGGACCGGGGTGTACAAATTTAAAAAAATCACACAACACCAGGTTACAGTCCTTCAGGTTTAATTGGAAGCACACTAGATTTCGGACCGTTGTTCCTTCATCATGATCCAATTAAACCTTTTGTTGTGTGATTTTTTAACTCCCCTCAGTTTAAAATTGCAAAATCATGATCTTCCACATGCTACCTCACTATCTAAGTTTGGAACGCTAATCCACCTGACTATCCTGCTATTTCCAAAAATCTCCTTTTGTGAAAGTGGTGAGTTTTGGATTCAGCTTTCCAGTTATTACCGTAAGAAGATAAGCACTGGGCTCAGGAGAGGCAATGCAGCCCTTTCTAACCAGCTCCACCATTTAATACGGTGATGATTGAGCTCACCTCGGTCTCAGCTGGATTTTCCCACCTGCTCTCTCTCTCTCTCTCTCACACACACACATTTCAATTCGTTACAAATTCAACAGCTGTATCTCTTCAGTAAATTTGATCATTGTCCTGGCATCCACCACATTTGAATAGGGAATTCCACAGATTCACAGCACATTGAGATAAGTACATTCTTCTTCATGAGAATAGAATAGAATCCCTACACTGCAGAAACAGGGTATTCGTCCATGGAGTCCACACAAACCCTATAATGAGCATCCCATTCAGACTCACCCATTCCCTATATTTCCCATGGTTAATGGCTTAAACTGCACATGCATGGACACTGTTGGCAATTTAGCATAGCCAATCCACCTAACCTGCACATCTTTGGACTGTGAGATGAAATTGGAGAACCCAGCGGAAACCCGAACAGACACGGGGAGAACATGTAAACTCCACATAGTCGCCTAAGGCTGGAATCAAATCCAGGTCTCTGATGCTGTGAGTCAGCAGTGCTAACCATTGAACCACCTCTGCTTAAAACCTGCTCCTCCTATTAACCACCCAACGCCCCAGTTGCATGAATCTATATTCCTTACGTCAGAAATCAGGTGGTGGAAGCAGGTGTCCCAGTAAAACCCAGTGAGAGTCCATATGTTCTTCGTGTCTGAATGGGGATCCGATACACAACACCCTCCAGACCATACTTTTCATTCACTTTCCAGAGACAGGGCTCCAGTGGCGTCATGGGGACGACAACTCCCACAATCCCTGAGGCAGGGACCATACGTGTGTGAGGAAACCCGGTACTGTACGTGTTACAGAATGTGAGCGGATTTTGGAGCATGTGCTTTGGGTAAGTAGACTTTGTGGAAAGTATTTCACACTGTCATTGGCTAGAGGAGGAATGTATCTGCTTATAGTATTGATCAGGTAGGGGGTCAGAGTGTCACCACACCCATGTAGGACCAATCTCCTTCCACAATTCATTGTAATGCTGGGAATCAACTAATGGGGAACAAACAAGGATCTGAGCCATTCTCCCAGACTGAAGGTTGTTCTTCTGTCCAGAATCTGCCACCTCCTTTTCTGTTTCCTTTTGTTTCATTCTGCTGTTACGTTATTGACTTGCAGCAACTGAAGGGAAAGGAAGTGAACCCAGAAAGGGTGCAGAGTCTAACAAGGCACGGGAAGTGTTGGCATGAATCTGTTTATCAGTAACCCAATGAGAATGTGGAGGGTGTACATTAGGGGGTAGCAGAGACAGAATGGTGGGAGAGAGTAAATGGGCTCGAGGGTTACAGCTTCGGGGGGAGTAACGGGACAAAGATGTTCCAGAGAAACTCGAATTGTCTATTCTGAATTTCTAACCTGTACATATTCCTTTATACAGGGGGCTAGATGGTGAAGATTTGTTAGACTGAAATCATCTGCAGATTGTGATTATGTTAACCAGCATTTGAAGAACCAAAGATAGAGAATTTGGGCCAAAATCCTGCAACACTCTCCCTCCCAGCATTGTTGGTCTATCTGCGCCAAATGGACTGTGAATGTTACAAGACAGCAGCTCACTACCAACATCTCAAGGGTAACTTGAGATGGGGAATAAATGCTGGCTGAGCCAGTGATGCCTATATCCTCGAAAGGGCTTCTATCTCTCGGTTCCGAAACCCAGTTGGTGTTACTGCATGATGATGAGAGACGCTGAGTGTACACTCCAGGAAGAGCACCATCACATTGCCCCTGCCTACACCCCTGCACAATCCTGAATACTGTGGACAATTTAGCAAGACTGATCCACCTAACCTGCACATCTTTGGGCTGTGGGAGGAAACCAGAGCACCTGGTGGGGACCGACACTATCCTGGGGAGAATGTGGGACCTCCACACAGGCCGTTGACCAAGGCTGGACTCCAACCTTGTACCTGGTGCTGTGAAGCAGCAGTGCTACAGTCACTATTTAAATCAAAACAGATGATCCCTGCTCATTGTCACATTGCTGTTTGTGGAGACTTACTGCCCAGAGAGACATCCTGAGGTTCAGAAAGTGGCAATGTAATTTCAGTCAACTCCAGCCCAGTTAATATGGTTAACAACAACATCAATACTCCAACAGTGTCATCATGTACAAGGTCCACTCCTGACTCTGATGGACAGGAACATCAGAATCAGAGTCCTGCAGCCCACACGGAGCAGGGGGATGACCACTTCCCTGTGAGCACGCACTGGTCTCACAATCGTGTTGAAGATGCAGCAAATCCCTTGTCACGCAGAGGGGTGAACAGCTTCTACCCAGTGTGAACTCGCTAGGGTCTCGTGGAAGTGATGAATCACTGAATCCCTTCTCGCACATTGAGCATCTGAATAGCCTCTTCCCTGTGTGGGCTCACTGGGGTCTCAGGGGGCACGATGAATCTCTGAATCCCGTCTCCCACACTGAGCCTCTCAATGGCCTTACCCCTGTGTGGGCCCACTGGGGTCTCAGAAGGATGAATGAATCATTAAATCCCATCTCACACACTGAGCATCTGAATGGCGTCACCCCGTGTGGGCTCACTGGGGGCGGGGGGGGGGGTGAGGCAAGATGAATCACTGAATCTCTTCTCCCACACTGAGTATATGAATGGCCTCTCCCCTTTGTGCGCTCACTGGTGTCTCAGTAGGTGCTGCATTTGAGTGAATCTCTCCTCACACAGGGAGCAAGTGAATGGCCTTTCCCCAGTATGACCTCGCTGGTGTTTCAGCAGGTCACTGAGTGAATCCTTTCACACACACTGGGTAGGTGAATGACCCCTCCCCGATGGGAATGCACTGATGTCTCTGCAGGAGAGAGATTTGAATGAATCCTTTCTCACACATGGAGTGGGTGAAGGGTCTAATTCCTTTGTGCCATCTCTGGTGCCTCAGCAGAATGTAAGATCAAGTAAATCTCTTACCATACATTGGGCAGGTGAGCGGACTCTCTGCAGTGTGACTGTGTCGGTGTGTGTCCCACTGGGAGGGTAGGTAAATTCCGTCCAACAATCTCCACTTTTGCATACCCTCGCCCTGGTCCCGCCATAATGGTGTCTTCCCAGATCCTATGCCCAGTTAAATATTCGACCACGTGCATAACATGGCAATGATTTCTCTGGGCTGGGAATGCTGCTTTCCCCTTCCATATTACCGATACGGATCAGGACCTGCGGAATTAGATGACTCTGCAGTTGATGTGGTGTTAAAGCTGAGTTTCCCATCTGGGGACTCTCTCTCTCTGTAAAACAAGTTTTTTTTCCTGGTCATTACTACAACTCCCAACATCAGCTCTCCCGTCAGTTCTCTTGAATTTCTAAATTTGGACTAATGCAATGACCTCAGTAATGTGCCTTTCTCTGCTCCAATGACCGTTATAATGCTCTGACCACTTCTACGGAGCCAGTATAAGTCAATTCTAACAATTATCAATAGATTGTATCTGAACAGGATATCCCCGCAACAGGAAGTGTTCTGACACCATGTCAGTAAGTGGTGTTTTTTCTTAAAGCCCCTCATGTGTCCGGCAATCTGGCAATACAATTGAAGATATTTTCTACAGTAAGCTTCCAGTCTCAATTGCCAGTTCCAGTAAATGAAGCAGCCAGTAACATGCATCAGTGAATTGAATTCTAACGACAGCGTTGCTCTGGCAGGAGAGATTGAAGTGCATGAAATTGTCTTCTCTGGAGTATCTAAAATGAAACACTTGAAATCAACAAAATTCTTCAAGAGCTCGATAGGACAGATACAGGAAGGATGTGCTCCCTGGCTGGTGTGTCTGGAATGAAATAAGCACTAACTGTGATATCTTTACCCAGCATCCCCTTTAGCTGCATCAATATTTAAGATGTATTTGCTTCTCTAATTCCCCTCTCTTGATCACTCCCGTTTGTAACTGCTGTATGTTGGGGGCCGTGCAAATTTATAACATTTGATTCAATCGATCCTAAAACCACTCTGTGTCTGTGTCACACTGTGTTTACCGAGACCGTCATTCAATCTGACCTCTTTATAAACCCTGCCCTGATATTTCCTTAGAGGGCTCGGAATAAAATGATCACAGAATTGTTACTGCGCAAAAGGAGGCTGTTTGGTTCATCAGCTCTCCAAAGGATCACCTCACTGAATGCTATTCTTCTACCTTTACCGCATAAATCTTCGTCCTCTTCCAATAACTGTTCAATTCTATTCTCTTCATTGTACCTGGCTCCACCACACTCTGTGACAGTGCAGTCCTGGCCATAACCTTTCCCTGCATGAAAACGCTTTGTCTCATGTCACATGTGTTTCTTTTGTCAATCACTTTACATCGGTGCCTCCTCATTATTGATTCTTTCATGCATGTGAACAGTTTCTCCCAATCAACTCTCACTGGATCCCTCTTGGAGGTATCTGTACCCACCATTCCCCGGGATTGTTAATATCATCTCCCCCGGTCACAGGAGACCAGTGCGAGACCATTCAGGTGCTCTCACTGCAGGACTGGGTTCAGGAGGCCATCCAGCCTCACTGTATTCCAGTAAATACACACTGGGTAGAGACCGTTCATTTGCTCTGAGTGTGGGAAGAAATTCACTCAGATATCCAGCTTGATGAAACACCGGCGAGTTCACAAGTAACCACAGCGATTGGATTTGTTTTGTTTGTACATGGCATCACGGCATCACTTGCTGGGGCAGCATTTGTCATCCATTCTGACTGCCCAGGAGATGGTTCAGAGTCAACCACGTTATTCAGGGTCTGGATTCACATGTAAGCTGGATCAGGTCAGAATTAACAGTTTCCCAGGCCCAATGACCTGAAGAGTTGATTTCTGGTCAATTATCCTATTTCGGAAATAATAATATTTTTTGTAGTTGAATTATAAGAGAAAGACCAAAATGGGTTTTATTCCGATTGAGCACGTCCTCCTGTTTTCTCAGTTATTATTGACAATCTCATTCCCCTCGCACCAGAACCTGTTCCAGAGAGTGTTCCAGAACAGGCGGAATGGTCAGCTACAGCTGGTCACCTGACCGGTCACTGGATCCAAAGGTTCACTCTCTACAGATGCTGCCAGTTCTGTTAAATTTTTCCAGCAATGTCTGTTTTTGTTTCTAATTCCCCAGCATTCGGAGATGGTTAGTTTTTCGATATTATTCTTGTCTGTTGCAGAGGAGTTTATTGATGAATTTAGAGGGTTTTGAAAATCGACGTTAGGCCACAAATCAGCCATGATCTATTGAATGGCAGAGCAGGTTTGTGGAGCTGAATGGTCTCCTCCTGTTCCAATGGAAGTTGCCCATCTGCAACTTTTGGCAACATTTCCCCTCACTGTTCACTTCACATCCATATCTAACACACTGTTACTGACTGCACAAATCTCCTGTGTTTGAACTAAAGCTGCTAATGTTCAGTGGGTCCCTCTCCTGCCACCTGGGTTTAACTCTCATCATGGAATGCTGTCTCGTATTACTGCGGGAATGCCCACAAAGGACTCAGCCTGGAGTCTGCATACCCTGGGATCCATAAAAACCGTTTATTTCCTCCTTCCTCTTTCATTCTGAGATTGAACTCTCGGTTTCAATCTATTCTCCTGTCATGCACTTCAACATGCCCATGTGGGTGGACTCGAGGCAACTGGGATTTAATGAAGGGAAGTAGGAATTAGGCGGAAGCACCAGGAGAGGTAACAGCAAAGACAGTTCTCATTGTAACGGCAGAGTTTCTCCGTGACCTCGTGAGCGCTGAGACACCTGAGATTGTCGGGGAGGCCGATTCAATCAAGGATTTGGGAAAACACCCAGACAATGACCTACCCATCTGATTGTTAACTCAGACAGAGAGACAGAAAGAAAGACATACATTTAAACAGCACCTTTGATGACCTGGGGCAATGAAACATGCTTCCATCCCAATGATTTCAACCTCAATTCTCTGAAAACGCAGACACAAAGCTTCCTAATTATACCAGGTTGTCTCTCAGCCTCCTCTTTTCTTGAGAAAAGAGTTTTAAGCTGTTTAGCCGTTCCTGGTGATTATGACTGTGTTCCTATAAGATTTGTCACTGAACCTTTATTTTCCTGTCCCTTGTGAGTGATGCCAGCAGCAGAAACAGGTCCTGACCAGTGAGGGGTTTCAGTTGGAGTGTTTGTATTTACAAATTCATTCTCACCCTCACGTACAGTGTGAAATTGCTGTAAAACTGAAGGAAAGGAGTGAGTGAGCACCCACAGAAACACCAAGGCAGCGTGTGGACCTCTGCTGAATGAACCTGGCATGAGGTAAACGTGACGACAATCAACACTAGTTAGAGTCACAGAGTCCAGTGGGTGCAGAACGAGGCAATTCGGCCCATCGAGTCTTCAATGACCTGCTCTCCTATCCTACCCACATAACCCCACATTAGCCATGGTTAACCCAAACCAACTAACTTGCACACCACAGCCCATGATAGCATGGCCAATACAGTAACGCTGCACATCTGTGGGAGGGTCACAGATTACATCCAAATACTCGGAATTGCCGATGAAGGCTCACAAATATTTTTCTCTAACGCAAGTGCTCCGTTTTAGAAAATAAAATCTGGGGAAACTGCAACCAGAAGGGTTTCCAATTATCTCGGGAGGAAGAAAATACCTAACTCGAGCTGTTGACCCAGGGGACACAGTGAAAGTTACAGAGGTCTGGGAACCATCAGAAATGTAACTGGTTGTGAGGAAGGTGGGGTGGGACAAGGACAAAAAGTCAGTCCGTCACACGGGGGAAGGCAGGAGAAATTAAACCGCAGAAATGGTAGTCCCTCAAAGTCACAGGGAATGGAGTTAGGGCTGGGAAAGAAACAAGGAAACAAGGTGTGCAGCTGTCAAAGAAATACATTATAAAAACAGGTTAAAACAACATAGAGGGCAGAGTTCACAGTCTAAAATTGTTGCTCTCATTGGTGAGTACAGAACGCAGTAAAGCCTGGGTAGTTCCATCACAGCCAACACATGCAGGATGGGCCAAGTGGCCTCAATCTGGGCTGTATCTTTCTGATAAATTTATTCTGATATTTGGAGCTCAGGTCTGATGATGTTCGCAAATTCTCAAATTGAACTGGAGTTTAATATTCTAGAGAAATGTCAAATAAATCATAATGATCCCATTCTGTAGACCTTCGTCCGTGGCCCTGCATGTTCCAGCATTTCAATTATATCCATGTCCTTTTATTCTAATCTGATGCTGGTTACTGCCTCTAACACCCAATCAGTGAGTTTCTTCTCCCCACCATCTCTGAGTGAAATAAATTCTCCCCTGTTGTGGTTCTGTTCACCGAGCTGGGAATTTGTGTTGCAGATGTTTCGTCCCCTGTCTAGGTGACATCCTCACTGCTTGGGAGCCTCCTGGGAAGCGCTTCTGTGATGTTCCCTCCGGCATTTATAGTGATTTGTATCTGCCGCTTCCTGTTGTCAGTTCCAGCTGTTTGCTGCAGTGGTCGATATATTGGGTCCAGGTCGATGTGCTTATTGATTAAATCTGTGGATGAGTGCCATGTCTCTAGGAATTCCCTGGCTGTTCTCTGTTTTGCTTGTCCGAAAATAGTTGTGTTGTCCCAGTCGAACTCATGATGCTTGTCATTGGTGTGTGTGGCTACTAAGGATAGCTGGTCATGTCGTTTAGTGGCTCGTTGGTGGTCATGGATGCGGATCGTTAGCTGTCTTCCTGTTTGTCCTATATAGTGTTTTATGCAGTCCTTGCATGGGATTTTGTACACTCCATTGGTTTTGCTCATGCTGGGTATCGGGTCCTTCGTTCTGGTGAGTTGTTTTCTGAGATTGGCTGTTGGTATGTGTGCTGTTATGAGTCCTAGTGGTCGCAGTAGTCTGGCTGTCAGTTCGGAAATGCTCCTGATGCATACTAATGTTGGCAGTCCTTTGGGTTGTGGCATGTCCTCGTTCCGTTGTCTCTCCCTTAGGCATCTGTTGATGAAATTGCGCGGGTATCCGTTTTTGGCAAATACATTGTATAGGTGTTCTTCTTCCTCTTTTTGCAATTCTGATGTACTGCACTGTGCTGTGACTCTTTTGAACAGTGTCCTAAAGCAACTTCATTTGTGTGTGTTGGGGTGGTTGCTTTCGTAGTTCAGGACTTGCTCTGTGTTTGTGGCCTTCCAGTATACCTTTGTGGTGAATTCTCCGTTCGGTGTTCTCTGTACCATCACGTCTAGGAATGGGAGTTGGTTGTCATTTTCTTCCTCTCTAGTGAATCGGATTCCTGTGAGTGTGGCGTTGATGATCCTGTGAGTGTTCTCAATTTCTGTGTTTTTAATGATTACAAAGGTGTCATCGACATATCTAACCCAGAGTTTGGTTGAATGTGCGGTAAGACTGTTTGTTTTAATCCTTACATTACCGCTTCTGCTATGTATCCAGAGATGTGTGAGCCCATGGGGGAGCCAAGACGTTGCATCAAGACACTATTCAAAAAGGGCCACAACACACTGCAGCACACCAGAACTGCAAAAAGAGGAAGAGGAACACCTCTACAATGTATTCGCCAAAAACGGATACCCCCGTAATTTCATCAATGGATGCCTAAGGGAAAGACAACGGAACGAGGACATGCCGCAACCCAAAGGATGAACCACACTACCATACATCAAGAGCAGTTCCGAACTGACAGCCAAACTACTGCGACCACTAGGACTCATAACAGCATACAAACCAACAGCCACTCTCAATCAACAACTCACCAGAACGAAGGACCCGATACCCAGCATGAGCAAAACCAATGTAGTGTATAAAGTCCCATGCATGGACTGAACAAAAAACGACATAGGACAAACAGGAAGACAGCTAACGATCCGCATCCATGAACACCAACTAGCCACGAAACGACACGACCAGCTATCCTTAGTAACCACACACACAGATGACAAGCAAAATGAATTCGACTGGGACAACACAACTATTATCGGACAAGCAACACAGAGAACAGCCAGGGAATTCCTAGAGGCATGGCACTCATCCACAGATTAAGTCAATAAGCACATCGACCTGGACCCAATATACCGACCAGTGCAACGGACAGCTGGAACTGAAAACCGGAAGCGGCAGATTCAAACCACGACAAATGCCAGAGGAAAGATCACAGAAGCGCTTCCCAGGAAGCTCCCAAGCACTGAGGATGTTACCTAGATAGGGAACAAAACGTCTGCAACACAAATTCCCAGCTTGGCGAACAGAACCACAACAACGAGTACCTGAGCTACAAATCTTCTCATAAACTTTGAAATTCTCCCCTCCCCTTCTTTCTGAGAATTAGTTACAACCTAAAACCTTCAGTTACCTCTGGTAAGGCCCCATTTTGAGTACTGTGTCCAGTTTTGGTCCCCACACCTCAGGAAGGACATACTGGCACTGGAACGTGTCCAGCGGAGATTCACACGGATGATCCCTGGAATGACAGTTCTAGCATATGAGGAACGGCTGAGGATACTGGGATTGTATTCGTTGGAGTTTAGAAGATTAAGGGGAGATCTAATAGAGACGTACAAAATAATACATGGCTTTGAAAAGGTGGATGCTAGGCAATTGTTTCTGTTAGGCGAGGAGACTAGGACCCGTGGACACAGCCTTAGAATTAGAGGGGGTCATTTCAGAACAGAAATGCGGAGACATTTCTTCAGCCAGAGAGTGGTGGGCCTGTGGAATTCATTGCCACGGAGTGCAGTGGAAGCCGGGACGCTAAATGTCTTCAAGACGGAGATTGATAGGTTCTTGTTGTCTCGAGGAATTAAGGGCTACGGGGAGAATGCTGGGAAGTGGAGCTGAAATGCTCATCAGCCATGATTGAATGGCGGAGTGGACTCGATGGGCCGAATGGCCTTACTTCCACTCCTATGTCTTATGGTCTTATGGTTACTGATCCGTTTGTTAATAGACAGCTCCTTCCTATCCACTTGATCTGGATTCCTCAGCATCTTGCCACTTCAACAAGATCTCAGCTCATCCTCCTTGGATATCATCCACAGCCTATCGAGTCTTCCTTAGAGCAGAAATTCTCCAATTGGAGTAACATTCTGATCAATCCTCTCTCGTGAGAATACATCACCCTGGAATGTGGGGAACAGAACTGAGTGCAGTATATTGGCCGTGGTCACACAAGTGTTGCTGACCTCCGTGTTCTTGTGGTTTTCGCTGACACAAGAAATGTCCTGGTTTTCCCACATGGAACAGGATGTGCACTCCATGAGACTGGGATTCCCCACTATATGCCTGACATTCTTCTTGATTAATATCTTGAAGAGAACTGTCCTGAGAACTCCAGCTGTGCTCTGACTTCATTCACATGGATGTGGCTGGACTGCAGATCTTAGATCTGTTCTGTTGTTTACCGGATTGTTTCACTCTGTCTATCACTTACTGCTTATGCTGTTTGACACACAAGTAGCCTTCTTTGGTAACTTCATCAGGTTAACACCTCATTTTTAGGTATTCATGCTGCTGTTACTGGCATGCCCTCCTGAATTCTCTCAGTTGAACGAGGGCTGATCCTGTGGTTTGATGGTAAGAGGTAAATTGGGGGCATTCTGGGCCGTGATTCTGTCAGCTTTTTTGGAGTACAACTCTAATATTGCTCTTGGAAGGAAAGAGCTAAACTCTTACACTGTAGACCCTTTACAAGAAGCTAAATGCAATATCATGAACACTGATAGGCCAAGACAGGAAATAAGAGCAACGCTGTACAATGATGCAGGATCGCAACTGCAGCAAGGGGAGATTAAGAGCCAACCCGACATAGGAGTAGGTAAAGAAGCAGCTGATCAGATTGTCTCATTCATAGTCATAAAGAGACTCTGTGAGATTATTGTACTCTTGGAGGTGAGGATGGAGGAGGTTGGGGAAATAGAGAGTCCTTCTAAAGAAACTAATCTGCCTGAGAGTTATGGGATCGACTTGATTGCCATTCATTTAACTGAAAGCTAACTAAAACTGTTTTTATCCCCAAAAGATAACAAGACTGATGATGTTCCAATCATCATCAGAAACAAACCCCAGAATACATGGTTCAGAGATGGATTTCAATCGCCCATCAACATCCAACTCCTGCAATCATTGAGCAAACGTGTGTGTGATTACCCAGTTCTGATGAAACAGAAAATCGCTGTTCATTCTGTGCAGATAGATAGCGATGTGGGGAAGTATTGGCCGAGTGGTATTGTCACTAGACAGTTAATACAAAGCCGCAGATACCGTTCTGGAGACCTGGGTTGAAAGCCTGCTGCAGCAGATGGGGAATTTGTATTTAATTTTAAAAATGCTCTGGAATTTAAGGGTCTAATGATGAACATTAATCGATTGTCAGAAAAAAAACATCTGGTTCAGTAATGCCCTTTCAGGAAGGAAGCTGCCATCCTTACCTTGTCTAGCCTACATTGTGACTTCAGACCCACAGCAATGTGGTCGACTCTTACCTGCCTTCTGGGCAATTAAGGATGGGCAGTAAATGCTACTGGGGCAGCGACACCCTCATCCTGTGAATGAATAAAGGAAAGTAAAAGTCCCTACCCAGTACATGTTCAACGATGTTGTGAACATTTACAAAACTAAGTTCTCTATATACAAAACTTTATTAACATTGAAACTGCCAAAACCATTGTTCTTTCATTGGTGTGAACAAGAGAAAAATAAATTCTTCAACTGTAAGTTGAAAATCCTTCAATCAGTAAATTTACTGGTGTCTCAGCAGGATGGATGCCTGAGAGAATTCCCACCCACACCCCCACCACACACACACACACACACACACACACACACACACACACACAAACACACACACACACACACACACGCAGAGCAGGTGAACAGCTTCTCCCCAGTCTGACTGGTTTGGCTAATTTCCAGGTGGGATAGGTAATGAATTCTCACCTTCATCCCCCTCGGTCCACGCATCAATAAATTTAATACATGCTGTGACGTCGAACACTTGTTCCGCCGCCTCCGCCTCCGAACTTACTTTCACCATCAAGACTCCCGCCTACCTTTCCAAGGACCCCTTCGCCCACCTCCAACACACTGCAGCCACCTGGACACCCCGCGCTGGCCTATTACCTGCCCTCGACATTTTCATTTCCAACTGCCGCCGGGACATTAACCACATCAACCTGTCTACCTCCCTCCCCCACTCCAACCTCTCACCACCAAAACGCGCAGCCCTCCAATCCCTCTGCTCCAATCCCAACCTCACCATCAAGCCAGCAGATAAAGGGGGCGCAGTGGTAGTCTGGCGCACTGATCTCTACACCACTGAAGCCAAACGCCAACTCGAGGACACCTCTTCCTCGCGCCCCCTTGACCATGACCCACCCCCATCACCAAACTATCATCTCCCCGACCATACAGAACCTCATCACCCACAGCTTCCAATCTCATAGTCCGGGAACCCTGCACTGCCCGGTTCTAACTCCTTCCCAAGATCCACAAACATGACCACCCTGGCCGACCTATTGTCTCAGCATGCTCCTGCCTCACTGAACTCATCTCTACATACCTCGACACTGTCCTATCCCCCAGTCCAGGAACTCCCTACATATGCTCGAGACACCACCCACGCCCTCCACCTCCTCCAAGACTTCTGTTTCCCCGGCCCCCATCGCCTCATCTTCACCATGGATATCCAATCCCTCTACATCTCCATTTGCCATCACCAGGATCTCCAAGCCCTCCGTGTTTTCCTCTCCCGACGTCCTCAACAGTACCCTTCCACCGACACTCTCATTCGTTTGGCTGAACTGGCCCTCACCCTTCACAATTTCTCCTTCAAATCCTTCCACTTCCTCCAGACCAAAGGGGTAGCCATGGGCACCCGTATGGGCCCCAACTATGCCTGTCACTTTGTTGGCTACGTAGAACAGTGGATCTTCCGTAATTACAATAGAACCACTCCCCACCTCTTCCTCCGCTACATTGATGACTGCATTGTCGCCACCTCGTGCTCCTGCGAGGAGGTTGAACAATTGATCAACTTCACCAATACATTCCACCCTGAACTTAAATTTTCTGAACCATCTCAGACACCTCCCTGCCCTTCCTGAACCTCTCCATCTCCATTAATGGCGACCGACTTGACACTGACATTTTTTACAAACCCACCGACGCCCACAGCTACCTGGATCAAGCCTCTTCCCACCCTATCTCTTGCAAAATTGCCATCCCGTATTCCCAATTCCTCCGCCTCTGCGTATGTGCTCCCAGGAGAACCAGTTCCACCATAGAACACACCAGATGGCCTCTTTCTTTAGAGACCACAACTTCTCTTCCCACGTGGTTAAAGATGTCCTCCAACGCATCTCGTCCACATCCCGCACTTCCGCCCTCAGACCCCACCCCTCCAACCATAACAAGGTTAGAACGCCCCTTGGTGCTCACCTTCCACCCTACCAACCTTCGCATAAACCAAATCATCCGCCGACATTTCCACCACCTCCAAACAGACCCCACCACCAGGGATATATTTCCCTCCCCACCCCTTTCCACCTTCCGCAAAGACCGTTCCCTCTGTTACTACCTGGTCAGGTCTACACCCCCCTACAACTCACCCTCCCATCCTGGCACCTTCCCCTGCCACCGCAGGAATTGCAAAACCTACGCCCACACCTCCTCCCTCACCTCCATCCATGGCCCAAAAGGAGCCTTCCACATCCATCAAAGTTTTACCTGTACATCCACTAATATAATTTATTGTATCCGTTGCTCCAAATGCGGTCTCCTCTACATTGGGGAGACTGGACGCATCCTAGCAGAACACTTTAGGGAACATCTCCAGGACACCCGCACCAATCAACCACACCGCCCTGTGGTCCAACATTTCAACTCTCCCTCTCACTCTGCCGAGGACATGGAGGTCCTGGGCCTCCTTCACCACCGCTCCCTCACCACCAGATGCCTGGAGGAAGAACACCTCATCTTCTGCCTCAGGATTCTTCAACTCCAGGGCACCAATGTGGACTTCAACAATTTCCTTATTTCCCCTTCCCCCACCTCACCACAGCTCCAAACTTCCACCTCAGCCCTGTCCCCATGACTTGTCCTGACTTGTCCTACCTGCCTATCTTCTTTTCTACCTATTCACTCCACCATCCCCCCGCTCCCGACCTATGACCTTCATCCCTTCCCCCACTCACCCATTGTACTCTATGCTACTTTCTCCCCACCCCCACCCTCCTCTAGCTTATCTCTCCACACTTCAGACTCTCTGCCTTTATTCCTGATGAAGGGCCTTTGCCCGAAACGTCGATGTGACTGCTCTTCGGACGCTGCTTGAACTGCTGTGCTCTTCCAGCACTTGGGCGGCATGGTGGCACAGTGGTTAGCACTGCTGCCTCAAAGCGCCAGAGACTCCAGGTTCAATTCTCGCCTCGGGCAACTGTCTGTGTGATTGTTTGCATATTCTCCAAGTGTCTGCGTGGGTTTCCTACGGGTGCTCCCGTTTCCTCCCACAGTCCAAAAATGTGCAGGTTAGGTGAATTTGCTATGCTAAATTGCCCGCAGTGTTAGGTGAAGGGGTAATTGTAGGAGGAATGGGTCTTGGTGGGTTGCGCTTCGGTGTGGACTTGTTGGGCCAAAGGGCCTGTTTCCACACTAAGTAATCTAATCTAACTAACGTCTTCACTACTGATCCAGAATCTGGTTTCCAACAACTGCAGTCATTGTTTTTAGCTAAAGAATTCCCTTCTGGCATTCCCCATATTTCCACAGTCTCTCCCTGGTGTGGCTGCACTGGTGTTTTGCCATTTCAGATAAATGCTGCCAGACTGTTACACACATGGGATATCATTGCCCTGATGTATGTGGAAGGAACATAGTTTATTTCTTCAGTCTGTCAGAATGCATTTGATATATTGGTGTGCCTCTAGATGTTCTGAGATATTAACAATCCTGGTTAGACCACCCTGGAGTAGGTCTTCAGTTCTGTGTACCCTAACTGCTCCCCTTCCCAGCCACCACCCCTCCGCCCGCCCCCCCACCCCACCCCCACCCCCCACCCCCCCCACACACACACACACACACAAACAACCCAGCATAAAGCAATTAACATTATCTCCTGCTGTGGAAGGACAGCCTGCGTTGGTGTGAGTAGGAACACTGAGCAGATTTACGTAACTGGTAATTTAACCCCTGAAGGCTAGTGACCAGGTCTTGGTAAGTAGATCCAAATAAAATGCATTAGACCACAGAAAAATACCATCAAATCCAAGCTGGCTCTCTGCAGCAGAATCCCATAATCTCATTCCCCATATTGTCCCCTACACTTTGCAAGTTTATGTCCCTCAGATCTGATATAATTGTTTTTATCAATCATTGCACTACAACACAGGCCGCATGTTCTGCATATTTCCAGCCATTCGAGCCAGCAGACACACTTGCTCATCTCCCGCTGTCTTAAAATCTCACATATGATCTGAATGCCTGTGCCGATCTGAATATCATTGGCTTTTCATGTGGAAGGAAAGTTGTGCATTCCGTTGTGGATCATTATTTCAAACGTCAGTGTGACTGGAAAAATTATTCTGTGGTTTATGGCTTTGACTGGAGGCTCTCTATCAGGATTATCTCCATGACAATAGCACATAAGTCAGTTTTGCACTTTGTGGTTCAAGCACGCCAAATCCCATGGCTCACTGAAGTGCCTGACAATCTTAAGTTAATGTTAAAAATCGCACAATACCAGGTTAACTTCCAACAGGTTAATTGGGAAGCACTAGCTTTCGGTATCTATCTGACAAAGGACCAGCGCTCCAGAACGTTGCGCTTCCCAATAAACCTATTGAACTGCAACCTGTTGTTGTGTGATTTTGTCCACGCCCATCACCATGACCTCCAAATCATTTCCACGAATTAGGAATTCTAGCCACTGGGAGTGAATGGGGATGTGGTTAGGGGACCATGTTAATGGGATCTGGTCCTCTAGACAATGAGAGTGAATGAGGAGTGGGCCTAGAGGACTGAGTTGTTGGGGCCTAGTCCTCCAGGCTTTGGGAGTGAGTGTGTGGTGCCGTGGGAGGACCGAAGGTTTATGGCAGATACTCCATCCAATTGCAGTGAATGAGAATGGAGCTGGACTTCCAGCCATTGGGAGTGCATGAGGGGTGTGGTTGCTCCTCCAGCAAATGGGAGTGAACGGGTGGGCGGAGTTTTAATGACAACACAAGAGCTTTCATGAGCACTTCCTGCTCCAACCAGCCCAACACATTTCCAGTTTCATTCAGCTTCATTTCACAACATGACTTTGGGCTTTTGTGTGTTCTCCCACACTCCTTTGATATTTTATTTTTTATTCACAAACTACATGGAATATTAGCAGGATTTAGGGGTGGCACGGTGCCTCAGCAGTTTGCAATGCTACCTCACAGCACCAGGAAACCCGGCTCGATTCCACCCACCATTGTCTGTGTGGAGTTTGCACATTCTCCCCGTGTCTGTGTGGGTTTCCTCCCGCAGTCCAAAGATGGACAGGTTAGGTGGATTAGCCAGGGGGAAATGCAGGGATATGGGAAGAAGGTAGGGGGCTGTGGATCTGTTTAAGATGTTGTTCAATGGGTTGGTGGACACCTTCCGGGCCGAGTGCCCTCCTTCTGAACATAGGGGTTCAATGATTTGGTTTGTGTTTCCCAACTGCAAACCAAACAGCAGATCAGAATCTGACAGTCAGCCGGTATTTAGGAAGCTGAATTTTGAACAAACAGGGGAAAATCATTGTTCCCATTGGGCAGAGGCTGCTCACGTGGACAATGATTCAGTGTTATCAGAACCAAAATGCACTGACAAAGGTGGGAAATCCTGGAAACGCGAGAAATATGGGAGAGACTTGTCTTCTTATCTGAACTGGGTATTCACCGATTTGTCACAGCCGAGAGCGACTTCGCCTTCCTCTGACTGCTGGAAAAGATGCACATTTTCGGACTGGGTTCAAACTGATCTCAACTCACTGCACAGCAGTTTTGTCACACTGGGAGAGAGCTGGGAAGTAACTGCCTGTGATATCAAGGCAGCACTGGATGGAGTATTGCATCAAGGAGCAAAATTGCAATCAATGTCAATAGTTGGAGCCATCCTTAACACGAAGCTTGATCAAAGTGGTTACTGGAGTCCAATTATCTCAGCCTTGCAACATCACTGCAGGCATCCCTCAGGATGGTGCCTTAGAGCCAAACATCTTCAGCTGCTTCATCAATGAATTTTTCAAAGTCAGAAGGTTGCGGATTGGGACATTTTATGATCATTGTACAATGCCCAGCATAATTTACTTCTCCTCAGTCACCGAAATGTCTATATCAATGTGTAGCAAGATTTTCACAAGATTCAACTTACTACTGATTGTGCTTAATTGCCAGGCAGAGTTCATCTACAACAGGAGAGACTCTAATCATCTCGCATTGATATTCAAGGGCATTGTCATCATTGCATCATGCACTGTCAACATCTTGATGTTTTCATTATCCGTAACCTGAACAAGAACTCTGTCATTACAAGGGGTCAAAGGCTCGGAAATCTGCAGTGACTCCACAAAGCCTGATTGTGGAGATGCCAGTGTTGGTCAAGGATGGACAATGTTAAAAGACAGACGATAGCAGATAATAATCCAACAAATTTATTTTAAATCACAAGTTTTCATAGTGTTGTTCCTCTGTCAGGTAAAGTGAATGGAAGCACACAGCCAAAGGAAGTTTATGATTTCAAATAAACATGTTCAATTACAACATAACAGTTTTCCTCAGTGCCTTTGCACTATTCGCAAGACATGAGTCTGGAATGTGATGGAATATTTCCTAAATGAGTGCAGCTCCAAAACACTAAAGAAACTCAACTCCATCCCACACAAAGCAGACCCTATAATCTGGGTACGTGAATCAAGTAATTCACTCAGGGAATTAGACTGTTTCTTTACAGTGAACAATGTACGGATTAAGAGAGAGGAGGTAGGATATTGCACTGGGTGACAGGTGATGCAAACACAATGGTCAAATGGCTTCCTTATGCACTGCGCGACATGTGAATCATCCTCTGAGTTCCCTTCCAAGTTTCACAATTTCCTGACTTGGATATCACTGCATGAAAATACTGGAATTGCTTCTCAGCAATATAGGTTTGTCTATACCCCAAGGATGACAGTAGTTCAAGGAGGCACCTCACTGTCACCTTGTCCAGGCCTTTAAGGATCGGCAATAAATGCTAGAGTGGGCAACAAAGGATGTCAAGAATGAATAAAAAAAACAGGGTTTGTGTTCTTTCTAAGCTTAAAATCCTTCCTGAATTGGGACCATTGTTTTACAAATACATCAAAACCTGAACACAGGTCAAAAGCACAACACTTTGAAATCAGAATTCAAAAATGCGTGTTAGGTATTTATAGATTTATAAAAATATTTGCAAACATATTTATACATTTATAAATATATTTATACTGAAACTTAGTTTCATTAGGATGGTGGGGAGTACATTAACCCACCATTTCATGTGTAAATCACTAAAGGGTTTTGTGATTTACACATTAAAGAAGTGAAACAATCACTGTATTCGAACAGATGAAAGGCTTAACAGACAATCAATTTTTCAATGTATAATTTCAGTTACATCACTCTGTAAATTTTTGCTGTAAATTCTGTGTTACGATCGAGCCCTCCACTATCACCTGATGAAGGAGTGTCGCTCCGAAAGCTAGTGTGCTTCCAATTAAACCTGTTGGACTATAACCTGGTGTTGTGTGATTTTTAACTTTGTACACCCAGGTCCAACACCGGCATCGCCAAATCATAACCCAACCCTGCCTGTCTCTGTCAGGGCATAACCAGACTAGTTTTCAGAGTCTGCTTCATTCCTTCTACTCTACCTGACCTCTGGGGGTGGTATGGGGGATGGGGTTTCTGTTCAGTATTAAACGGGACAAACAAAATAGCTGTTTAACTACGTTCCCTTGGTGAGAATCTGCAGGGGAATGCTTCCACCCACTGAGTAAGCTTGTTTATTAAGACCAGCAGGATTTCCTTCCCTGGGATTGGGATGGGGGTGTTGGTAAAATCGATCAGTATTTGTTCCCATGAACACCTGTGTCGCTGCCGCTGCCTCTATTTTATCCTGATTTTTTCCCTGGCTCACACTGTGTACAGACTACACCCCTTCGACAAAACCTTGCTGTGTCTCTCCCTGTTCCAGGCCACCCCTGTAGTGGATCATCTGATATTGCACTGTATCCTGCCCAATATGGGCCAGCCCATGATATGTTTTTAATAATGTTTGTCTTATACAGTGTACTGGCACTGCTGGATCATCCAGACTCTGTCTTGTCCTATTACTGCCCCCACCCTTTTCCCGGTCCTGTTTCTCCTGTTGTGGCACTATTTCTGGGAATGTCTTCAAACTTTCCTTTCTCTCTTCTGCAGCTACTGCCACTGCCACTTCCCCAAATGTCTGCACTGTTTCAGTCAGTATTTTACCTGCTTTACACACATACTCACTACCCCGTTGTTGTGGGGTTTCTACTTTCCTGTAAGCTCTAATCTTCATTAATGCTATGTCACTGGGAAAGTTAGCTGCTTTCACTAACTCTCAGACATGTTCTTCATGCTCTATGTGGCCCCCAGACAGGGTGATGTACCCTCACCAAGCACAGGCCAACACATGGTCATGAACACTACCAAAGGCATGCTGACTGTCTGTGTATATGCTGACTCCCTGACCCCTGGCTAATGTCAGTGCTTCTGTCAGGGTTTATGATGGTTCTGCCAATTCTGGATAATTCTCCACAAAAGTCCTCCAATAATTAAACAAACCTAAAGTTTGCCTTACCCCCTTCACGGTGTGCGGGTGGATAGTTTTAAAATCATTATCTTTCGTTCCACTGGGATTGTCCCCTCTCACTTCCTGATTTAATCTCCCTGATATGATGTCCCTGGTACGTCCGTCCCTACCTTCCCACTCTCTGTGGGTTAATTTTAATTTTAAGACCAGCCTGCCTGACCTCTGTTTAACATCTGGATATTTTCTTTCTCACCGACTGAGGTGATGAGGTGTTGGTAAGATCAATGTGACTAACTCCATCAGCCATACATCCGTGTGATATACTGGAATATTATGGGATCCCTGAGGTAACTGGATCCAGATGTACTGTTTAAACACCAGCTTATTCTGCCATTCTAGATCCATAGGCATGGACCTGACCCCATTCCAAATATCAAGGGCTGAGACTATATCCTGTTGCGATTTCAATCAATTAAATACAGTGGTGTGGTTCGCTACTTCAGGATACTCTTTAGTAGCGGATTTACTTAGAGAGTTATAATCAATAGTGAGGTGGGATGAGCCGTCTGGCTTCTGTGAAAGAGCCTGGGATACTGTCAGTCTGAGTATTCCCTGCTTCTGTCAATCTGTTACTGTCACAATTACTGCCGCCTCAGCCCCAGCTTTGATGGGATTCTGTTTGTGTGGGAAGAGAGAGGCCCCTCGATCTTTACAGGATCTATAGATAATAACCCAAATTCCTGTTTGAGATACTCACACCGCTGAGTGGGTCCTAGCTATAACTTCCCAGATTCCCTGACTGTTCCAGTCTCCCTGCAAGGCAACTACTCTGGAGATGTCACCTCTCGTTTGCTTCCTGTTCCGGGCCTGGCCAGGTTGTTCCCATGTTACAGTTCGTGTCTCTACATCAATAGTTGCTCCTAACTGTTCTAAACTGTCAACTCCAAGAATGGTCCCTTCCTCAGTTTCCCACTCCCATATCTGAATATATTTTGCCATATCGGTGATCTGCATCGCGACCGGTTTATTTCATCCAGTTTCCTTGATTCCCTCTCCAACTACTCTTATTTTAGTAATTGAGAGGGTGGGAGCAAATCCATATCGGTAACGAATATAGATGCTCCTTTGTTAATATTTATTAACACAGCACACAGCATCAATGAATATGCATGGGCTATGCATGTGCCTACGTGAACACAGGCCACACACATTGTGAACATCTATCTCCCTCTCTCTGCCTACGTTCCTTGGCTATGTGCCCTTTCCTGCTTCACTTGTAACATTGCCGGTCTGGTTACCCTCCCTGTAGTGCAGCTATTCCCCTGTGTTTCTGCGTTTGCCTCAGTTCTCATGGCCCAATTCAGAATGTAGTTAGAATTATGTCCCGCTGGGAGTCCCAAGTTTATAATTACAGTTAAATAGGGTCCCATGTCATCTTTTAAATACATCAAAACGATTTCATCATCACAGGTTTGGGTTTGGTAATCCCCCGTGGTCCTTACACACCTCAGTATTCCTTTCTATATTATCCTCTATATTACCCTTGGGTCCCTGAGTCACCAAGGTTATTTCAGCTCATTCCGCCTGTCCCCTTCCCACTGTGTCCCTGTAACATCTGTAAATGCCTGGAGCCACTGATCGGCTGTGCACTGGGGGGAACCAGCTCGCACCTTCACCCTCTAATTGCAGGGACAGGTTCTGCTGTACACTTAAGGGCACCTTGGCCTGAAAGATCTTGACCTGACTTCGTTATCGGTGAGACTGACCCTCAACTAATTCATCCATTTTCTACCAATAAGGCCCATTATTCTCTATCAGGCTGGGTGTTAATTCACCAACATCTGTTGTTCAGCGGGTGAACGGTTCAAGTTTAGTTTCTGTCAGTTCCATTTGTTGCTCCCTACTGTCTGTCCAAGTTGAGATTTGATACCCAGACACGGCCTTCTGGTCCTGACAGGGCCGTGGGTCAACCCACCCATTGCCGTCCCTCTGTCCATACGTGGGCGCTTCACCATCTAACACGTTCCAGTCAGTGTCACCATCCTCACTGCCTTCTGAGGAGAGCGGGGCACTGGGTACCTCCCCCACTGTAACTACCACCTGGCCCTATGGCTTTAAGGCCTCACGTCTGAGATCCACCACCTTCACTTGTTCCTGTTTCCCATAATAATGTAACATATTCCATCATTCCTGGAATAAAACAGAGCAAAATGTTAATTTGGTTTTACTTGACAAAAGAATAATTTGATATACACTTGACATATCTATAGAAGTGAGAATTGTACTGTGGTTATTTAAGTGAAGTTAACGTGATCATACGTGAAAATAATCCTGAAAATCAATGACAGTGAATGAACTGAATAATATGTGATTATTTGTTCCAGTTCTTGCATTGAAAATTCAATTTTATTTTAATGCTTGTCAACCATTACACCATGGACATTGTTATTAGGGAATAAAGTAATGAAAGGATATCAGAGAAAATAAATAGACTTTAATTTTAGCTTCACTGCAATAATGAACCAAAATAATATTTGGAAATATGGTTGAACTACATAACAAATTTTCCAGTGTCATTATTGACGTGAAAACTAGTTTAGTTTGCAAGTTGTTTTGCTGTAAGAATAATTCGAAATGAATTGTGATAATGAATTGAACATTTAAAATATATTTCGAAGAGAATACTCAGATATATATTTTTGGAGGAAAATTAGTAAAGTAAATAAATATGCATACATTGTTATTAACAGTTTAAAAATGTTTGGAAATTGACTAGAATTATTTGATTGAGAGAGGCTGCATGATTATAAAAACTAATTTATTTTTTTCATTGCATTGTTGGTTTCACTAGAATCTATTGTGGTCAAAGCTCTTGTTGTGTGCAATGGACTGTTACTAATAGCTTAATTAACCTGCGAGTCTCAGATCAGGTTTCCTTTGTCTGTAAGTCAGTCTGTAAGTGCGCGACACACCTGCTTTTCTGAGGGGAAACAGAGACTCTTTTCAAAGGAAATAATTGGCAGTTCTCACTGAGAATGATTTCTCCTACACACCATAAGCAGGGAAGTGTTTTTCTAAAGAATTCCAATCGCTATCTATAAATTTGATGGTATCTGTGTTTGTCAGTTTGTGGAGGATTCAGCCTCTTTGTGGTGAGCTGTTTTTATACAAGCAGTTGGTTCATTATGTCTTTGCCAAGAATGTTGTTTACTTTCCCCTTTTACTGTGATTCTGCAGGTTAGAATATTCTGAGAGTCAATAATGTTCAATAACTGAACATTGAAATGTTCCAACTCTAACAGTGCAGGTACTTTGTTTTCAGCTAATTATTCATTTTCCATTTCCTGGTTGTGTTGAATATTACAGGAATAGGCTCTGAGCAATGTTTCCATTCACTTGTGTTGGAGTCACTGACAGCCACGTGGTCACTCAGTTTCAGGCTGATGGATAAGTTTCTCTGTCCTATTAGATGGTGGTCACTTGCTCAGTTTCCGATGGTTCACCTGAGCGTCAGTCCATCATCAGCTGAAACCCTGCATCCAGCATTTGTTCCCTCTCACCATGACTAATCCAATACAGTCCCAGCTTGTCACCCACATTCACCTCCACATATTAATGATCACCTCAGACTCTACTGTCTGTGTCCTTGCAGCAAGTTGTGTAAGACACCTACTTCAGTTTTAACCTGATCAAAATTATGTTCAGAAAATCATTTAAAACTTTGGTTCACTGCTTCTTCAGGACCTTTCTGAAGAAGGGCTCATGCCCAAAACGTCGATTCTCCTGTTCCTTTGATGCTGCCTGACCTGCTGCGCTTTTCTCGCAACACATTTTCAGTTGTAATTGTAGTAACCAGTTAATTACAAGTTACTGACAAAATATTTTAAGAGGAGCTGCTATTGGTGGTGGAAATGATGCTGGTTGGAATAACAGAGGGCTGGGGCGAATACTGTACTCGGTTTTGATGAGAAATTTGAGCAATGTAAGATTCTTTTATCTTTGTTAATAAGAGGAGGTAGAGATTGCAGCTAGGACATCCACGAGCATCCACCCTCACCACCACTGATGTTCAGTAGCAGCAGTGCCAATCAAGTGGGCTGCTTTATTCCGGATGGTATCAAGGTTCTTGAGTGTTGTTAGGGCTGCACTCATCCAGGCAAGTGGGGAGTATTCCATTAGACTCCTGACTTGTGCCTGGTAGCGTTTGGACAGGATTTCTGGGGCCAGGAGTTTAATTACTCCTGTAGCCACTGTGTTTATGTGGTGAGACCAATTCCGTTCCTGATCAATAATTATCCACAGGATAATGTAGATAGTGGGTGTTCAGTCATGGCAATACTATCGAATTTCAAGGGATGGTGGTTAGGTTATTTCTTACACGTGATAGTCATAGCCTGCATTTGTGTGGCATGTATGTTACTTGCCTCCTGTAAGCCCAAGCCTGGATATTAACCAGATCTTGTTGTACTTGGACTTGGACTGCTTCAGTACGTGAGGAGTTCATGATTTATTAACATTAAATAGTCATAAGATTATGCAAATTCCTTTTTCTACCAAATGTCATTAACTGTATCTTGTGATCACTCTCATATTCACTTTCACTATCTTTTTATTTTCTTCATAATTCAGACACAGATTTTTGAACATCGATCAGAATAAAATAAAAATAATTTAAAAACACATTTTTCTACATGTAAACTAATTGAATGAAATACATTACTTCTGTATTGTCTGCATTTTGACAGAAAAAAAATTTCAATAACTATTTGATGGCTCATTTATTGTCCTTAATCCATCAGTCTAGGTATTATATTTCAGTCTTCAGTTTACCGATCTTAATGTACGTCTAATCAACATCAGAGCAAAGTGATTTTAAAATATTGAGTGAATTTATTTGTTCAGAATACAACATTTATTAGGAATTCATTATCCTTATAATAATTGCAGAGTAATTTGTCTTTCTAACATGTATCGTCAGATCCATATATTAATTTAATCCATATTTTAATTTAATCCATTGCAACAATGCTATTGTTTTCAGGTCAACTATCCCACAATGGAACCAATCATTTTGCATCCAACACGCTTTGCAAACTGACTTTTGCTCATTTGAATAATCACAGTAATCTCAGCTTTATGAATTCAGATAACTATAACTACTTTTCACTGCAATAATTCCTGTTCATTTCTGCGCATTGCACAGTCATGTAGCAAAATGAAATTTCTCCTTCTTCTCAGTGTACGGATAGATTTTTGAAAATCTACGTGTTGCTAATATCTAATTATTGTTCAGTTCAGTAGGGGGTATAAATGTGTAATAATGGCTCAGTACATGAAGTAATGTGAAGATATTGCAATGTCCAAACTCAGAATGATTGTGAATATCAATTTTTATTTTCACCATGGAAACACATTTGAATTGATTTAATTATATTTCACTTCAATGCTCACATTCATTGTATTTCTAATCACAATAAGAGCCAAATATTTCATGTGGCAAAATTATTTAAAATTCATGTCACTTTTTTACGGACACAAAATAGAATTATCACCCGTTTGTTCTTTCCTTTAACAATCACAGTGAAGTTTGAATTGTAGAATGCTAGAATGATACAGCACGGAAACAGGGAATTCAGCTCACTTGGCATTCCAGCCAGGTTTCCTTAACTAAACTAGTCCAATTTCCCTGTGTTTGTCCCAAATCCCTTTTGACGTTTTCTATCCAATAAACTGTCCAAAACTCTTTTAGATGTTGTAACTGTACCAGCCACTGCCCCTCCTCTCACAGCTCATCCCAATATGTGAAACACAATGTGTGGAAAAGTTGCCCCTCAGACCCCTTTTAAATCTTTCCCCCACACCTTAAAAATTATATATCCTGTAGAATCATTAACCCTGCAAAGTTATTAAAAGTTGAGAGGTATTTAGAAGCAGCGTAATAACATTCATACTTTAATCAGTGATGTGAAGCTAATAAATTCAAGATGTTGTGATCATTATAATGAACAACAGTTACAAGTTGGGACAATGTTGGTTGAAAAGCAATTCAACAGACACTTAGATATTTTCTACTCAACTCTGAGGTGTTTTGACACATCTCTTTTGAAGGTGGGAATTGAACCCATGGCTCCTGGTCTACTAGTACAAACATTACTAGATCCCTCCATAATATTCCCATGCAGTAAGGGCAGTACTATAATCACATACTTACTGTGTTTATTCAAAGAGAATATTGCTCAGATATTTCTTGTTATAATTGGACTCGGATTGTATTAGACAGCTCCAGTGTGTAATGGACCAATAAAGAGAATTACTAATTTCTAATAATGATGGAACGAAGCAACAATGGTCTTAAATAAACATAAATGTCATGATAATCGAGTAAGTCAATTTGTTTGAAGCAGTTATTCATCTGCATAAATTAAAATTAATCTGTTTTTAATGCACATGAATTTGAAATAAAGCATTAGTCATTCAATGTGACTACTCAGCGAAAGACAACTTCCCTCATTTTCAAAAGATTGTGATTTCTAAGAATTCAAGGTCTATTGTAAAAGCATAGAACAAACATTTGTAAATTCTGGTTTATTTACACAAGGAACACGTGAAATTTAAATAATGCGAACATGAAAAATACTTAGCTCTTATTATAATAATCAGAAATGTAGAAATTTTAGAATTGAAGTGAAATACAATCAATACAAGAATGTGAACAAAACTGTGGATGTTGGAAATCACAAACAAAATTAGTAATTGCTGGAAAATAACTCAGCAGGTCTGGCAGCTTCTGTGGAGTGAAATCAGTGTAAAGACTTGGGCCCAGTGACCTTTCTTCAGACTGCACTTTTTCTCACAACCAATTCAATCCAGCTAAGATTCCACACTTAAAATTATTTTAGTTAAGATTAAGAGATTGTAGAGTGCAATATTATTTGTATCAGTTGATGCACTGAGACATAGTTCCACATCTACATCTGGAGATATTGGATTTCAACAATGATTACCGGTTAGATTTTGTTAATAATTAGTTTTAAAATGGCTGATAACAAATTTAAGTACAATGAGAAAACCCTTATTGCAATGTAATTTTGCAATATGTTGGGAAAATCTGAAATATTGATGTGAAAAGTAGTTAGCCATCTGTTAATTGATAAGACTGATTAATGATCCTTCCAAAAATACGAGAGTTCAAATGAAAGAGAGTTAGAATGTTTGTTGGGTGAGAGAACTTTGGTTGATTGCAGGTGTCGACCTGAAAAGAATGTTAATATTTCATTATGATACTGGCTCTAATAAATAATGAATTGAACTAAAATGTAAATCTCATGATGGTGTGATAATTGAAATGACAATTAAATAATATTTAATGTGAGAACGCAACACTTAAAATGATTCAATATTTTCAAAGCAGTTTGTACTGGATATTCATTAAGATCAGTAAACTCAGAATTAAAATATTGGGTTAATTTTTTTTTAAAAATCACACTTTCTAGATTATTCATCAGAATTGTTCTGTCATTGAAAAAAACCTCATTTCTTCAAGAATTCTGCATTTCCCTCATTTTCTGTCTTGTTTCCACAGGGATCTGTACTGGAACCCTTCTGTTTGCGATACCATTATATAGAAATGACATGGATTAAAATCTAATTGGGTGAGTTAATAAGTTTGCAGATGATATAAAGTGCAGATGGTATACGTTGGGGACAATGTAGAAGGTTGTCAAATAAATCAGCAGGAAAAATATAAATTGCAGATATGGGCAGAGCAATTAAAGATGAAGTTGAATCCCTACAAGTGTGAGGTATTTCACTTTGGAAACTCAAATATTAAGGAAAAGTTGATAGTTAATGGCAGGACCATAATAGCTTTATTATTCAAAGGGATCTTGGCGTTCAAGACCATGTCTCCCTGAATGAGACCATGCAAGTAATTAGGTGGTTAGGAAGGCAAATGGTATGCTTGCCTTTATTGATCAGGGAACTGGTTACAGGAGTCAGGAAGTCATGTTGTAACTTTATAAGACTTTGGTTAAGGCATACTTAAAGTATTGTATTCACTTTTGTTCGCCATGTTCTAGGAAGGGTATGGATGCTTTGGAAAGGGTACAGAGGGCGTTTACCAGGATGCTGCCTGGATTTGGAGAGGCGAGAAAAACTCAGATTGCTTTTTTGTGCAGTGGTGGATACTGGGCAAGACTTGATGGAAGTCTGTACAATCATTAGATACGTCGTTAGTGTTGACGGTCAGAAGGTTTTTCCCAGAGTTGAAGCGTCAAAAACTATGTGACATGCGTTTAAGGTAAGGGGGGAAAGTTCAAGGGACATGTAAGGGGCAATTTGTTTTGTAAACAGGGAATGGAAGGTGTCTGGAATGAACTTCCAGGTTTGGTGGTGGAAGCAGATACATTAAGGCTCTTTAATGTTCATTTCCATAATTTGGAAGGATATGGACCAAGGGTAGGCAGAAGAGATGAGTTTCTTTCGCATTACGTTCAGCACAACGTTATGGGCCAAATGGCCCATTCCTGTGCTGCACAGGTCTTTGAGAGAAAACTAATGTCTAACTCATATGACATTTCATCTAATCAATATTTAGCCACTGGTGTCAGAAATAGGAAGGAAATAAGTAGAGTACGAATTTGACTATAATCTAAAAATATAGTCAATTAAAATTACAGAAGTAATTTTTTTTTATATTTGTTCAGAATTATCAGATTAGTAACTTTGATGGAGATGTGTTGAAAATGTTTGCAGTAACTGATGTTCTGACGCAAAATTACCCTTGTTAAACTGAAGATTGGACGAGAAACCTGTTAGAAAACTTGAAAATATTCAGTAAGGTGAGATGCACATCATAATTTAATCCATTATTTCTTACTGCCGATGCTACAATAACAAAATCTTTCAGGTCTACACCAAAAAGCATTGATTTTTCAGCCAAAGCTCATTATAAATATCTGAATGCTACTCTTTTCAAAAATCAAAGTAATCACAGTCTCATCGATTAAGAGATATCTAAGACATTTCACTAATAATTACTGTTTATGTCGACACATTGCTCGTTCAAACATTAATGAGATTTCTCATTAATATTCAGTTCAATGACGGCATATTAATAATTACTTTTTGTTAATATCTAATAATTGGTCAATCCAGTAAGGGACATAACGGTAAAATTATGACTCAGTATATTAACTGATGGAAAGATATTGTTGTGTTCACTCTCCCAATTATTGTGAATATCGATGTGTATTTTGATTTGATTTGATTTGATTATATTTTTCTTCAACGTGAAGATTTATTGTATTTCTGTTCATAGTAATAGTTAAACATTTTAAAGCAAAAAAAATCAAATTCGTGACTTTTTTGTCAACAAGAAAAAGGAATTTACATGTGCACGTTCTTTTGTTTATCAGAGTAAATTTTGAATTGTTGGAAGGTATACATGTGTGTAAGGAAGGGGAGCTGCCTACAGCTGAATAGTCAGATTGAATGATTTTTTTTGCGATTACATCCAGCTGCTAGTCATTCTAGTTATCTTTTCATTATAAGAAAAACTGCATTAACATATTCCGCAGATGTATTATTCATGAATTTACAATAAGTGCCTGATATGTGTATTTATCTTTCTTTCAAATGCCATGATTTTAATTTCTAAGTAAGAGCATATTTGCTTAGTACCATCATTATTATGAATTGCCATTTCATTCTCAGTCCATTACACACAGAAACAGTCTAATTAATTCCCAGCCCAATATTCGGAATGAATACTGATTAGTTTTCATTTGAGTAATCACAATTGATTATAATCTCACTCTTCCTTGTTAGGAACATAATGAAAGACACTTGTGGATCTCTAGTCGTGTCACTCCTATGAGACTGGGAGGTGTGGGTTCAGTTCCCATCTCCAACAGTGATACGCCAGAGCAGTTTAGAATGGTGATTAGAAAATATCTAGGCAGAGTTTGAATTGATTTTCAATCCAGTTTTGGATCTGCTTCTGTCTGTTGTTCATTCCAATAATCTCCCAATCTGCAATTAATTATCTTTAGGTCATTAATAAAAGAATGTTTCACATTACATTATATCTAAATTTTCGATTTGAGGACATTGCAATTTTTAACATTTTAAAGTATCTAAATAATGAAAATCATTTTATTTAATCATTGTACATCCAAGTGTTATCCATATGGTGGGCAACAGGATTTTCATTCCAGTCAGCTCAAGAATGTTCAAATATTGTTTATTCTGTGAACTTAATTCTGCAGAAGAATTTCAATTAAAAAATTAACACGTCATTATTGTGCATTTCCACACCTCGCGTACACCAATCCTTATTCTCTTGGCCGAGCAGTTGAAGAGATGAAGGTCGCCTGATGAAGAGGCAGCACCTTGAAAGTTAGTGCTTCCCAATAAACCTGTTGGACTATAACCTAGTGTCATGTCATTTTTAACTTTGCTCACCCCAGTCCAACACCGGCATCTCTAAATCAATGTTTTACAAAGGAATTCTCATAATTTTTAAAAAGAAGATATGACTTTAATTAAGAACTTTAACGCGATTATTAATCCCTTCCTGCATAAGCAAAGTATCTCAATGTCAATGAAATCAATGCCCTCACAATAGGGCACTTACAGCGACACAAATGTCTTCCTGGCTGTCTGGTGTTTTTTTAAAGTCGCGGTATAGTCCAGTTATTGTTTTTTTTAACGGCTAAAATGTAAAGTTTTTTTTAAGTGCCTAGCGGACCCGGAAGCTGCTGTCGCGCTAGCTTATCTGGGAAGGTTATTTTTCTTATAAAAGCGCGCAGGCGAGGAATACAGGAATACAGGCTGTATTCCTAATGAAGGACATTTGCCCGAAACGTCAATTTTACTGCTCCTCGGATACTACCTGAACTGCTGTGCTTTTCCAGCCCGACTCTAACAAAATATAATGCACCTAAGCTGAAAATCCAGGAACATTATAGGCAATTTAGCATGGCCAACTCACTGCAGCTGCACACTTGTATACTATCACAATGTTATTGAAATCAATGCTCACACAAAACACGATACATAAAGCCACACAATGGTCTTCATGACCATCTAATTACTGTTCAGGAAATAATCTGAGTAATTATCTTATTGTTCCTGAGATTAATCACCACAGTAAGCATCTGGTCATCATTCCCGCCAATAAATACAATGGGTATCCTCTGAAATTTCTGTTCAGTAATTATCCATGATACTTGTTGCTCAAAGCAGTGTTTATTCTTCATTACGAGTGGCCAATGATTCTAACATCCATTGGTCTTGATCTTTTTGTTACTGAGTGCAATAACCACAGTCAAGATCTGGTTATCATTCTTGCCAATAATTGCAAGAGCTATCCTCTTACTTTTCAGTTCAGTAATTACACATGATACTTGTTGCTGAAAGTGGTATTTATTCTTTATGACAATTGGCCGAGGACAATGACAGCAAGTCATATTGATAGTCCTGATTTGTTCATGTTTTCAAACAGGTTTTCAGACCATGTATTTCAAAAAGAAGTAATTTGGCTTCATTCAAATTTAAATGTAAACATTTTCAGATATTTTCCATCCAAAATGTTTATTTGCTTATTCAGATCAAATTTGAATCTTGCCCCTCTAAAGTGAATTTATTGTGCTTTCCATTCATGGAAGTACTCATTAATTGGTCCTCATTTTCATCTTAGGTCTGATGGAAATTTGAAATACTGATTACAGTGAAAATTGTATGAATTATACATCAGTGATCTCTAAAAGAAATCACAAAAGGCGAGATAGAATTCTTGAACAGCCTGTATATTTGAATAAAGAAAACAGTCCTTCCAAAAAACAAAGTTAAAAATCACACAACACCAGGGTTTGGTCCAACATGTTTATTTGCAAGCACTGGCTTTCGGAGCGCTGCTCCTTCAACCACCTGATGAACGTGCAGCGCTCTGAAAGTTAGTTCTTCAAAATAAACATATTGGTTAATAACCTGCTGGTGTTTGATTTATAACTTTGTACAGCCCAGTCCAACACTGGCGCCTCCAAATCATTCCAAAAATAAAACTCTTACGTCTGTGATTTAAAAATTAAACAACCCTGCAACTAGATTATAATTCTCACTTTAACTATCTTAATAAATATCTAATCAATGTCAGTGTAAATTCCCGGAAAACATCAAATCGTTTATTTTGTTAAAACACAAACTTTAATTGAAAAGTCATTGTTATCACAATATCTGAATTATATTTTAACTCTCCAGTGATGTGAAGTGACCCTTGGACAGAAATTGGATGTTCTCAATTCACCTACAGGCAGAAAAATCGGGACAGATACAAATCAATCAAACTCACTCAAACAGCAACTAGAATCAATCAGCTCCAGGATGAATCAGATATTCTTGCATCTTGACTTCCAACCAGTGCCTGAGCATTATACACCTCTCTTGGAAATGTCAATAATGAAGGGTTTTCACACCAACACATTGGATTCTTTAAATCCAGCTCATGACCACATGTGGATGTTTGTCACAAAATTATTAATCATTTTGCAAATCATGGAAAATATCTCAAAGCTCTTGAAATAAATTAATCGCTGCACATAAAGCCACACGATGGTATTCAAGGCCACCTAATTTCTATGCACTGCAAAACTTTTTGCCAGTATTGTATTGTTCTCAAGATGAAAGACCACAGCAAACATTACACTTTCACACCATTACAAATATATGCAAGAGATACCTTCTTATAATTTACACACATCTTTCCCACACCATTAATCAGACTTCATTATTTACGACTAAGGATGCTGATAGTAACATGTTTTTAAATGTAGGCGAGTTTTCTGATAGGTTCCCCCCAGTCATCATGGTAAAAATGTAATTGTGGCTCAGTACATTGTAACAGATCCCCATTAATCTTTTTCATGTATTCACTCAGAGACAATGTTCAAGAAATTCCTCAAAAAATCCTGTTGACTGATTTTTGCTATGATACCCATGTTCCTTGTCGATTTATTTTCTTTGTAATGCTGACAGAAATGTCTGAATATTGATGACATGAAAAGTTGCATGGATTATATATTTTATTTCTACAGAAGAAAAGCTGCGAAGCAAGTACAGTTTGCAGGAGTATCTGAGAATGTTGAATGATCAATAATGACTGCATACCGAATGTATTTTCCAAAACATCGTGGCAGCATTCTAATTCTCAGTTCACTGATACTAATTATTATGTAATCAAAATCACAGCAAACCCGTTCGGAAATATTGAATCTCTTAAGGTGTCAGTGTTCTAAAATAGATTACCAATTCATTGTTAGTCCAACAATCACAAAGTAATTCAGTTTAGGTTTTGTAACAAATATCGTGAGATTCACATTTCAATTTAAATCATTATTTCGTAGTGCCAATTTTACAAAGAAAATTGGATCTTTTATTCCAAGTCAACACAACCACAAACCAAGCAATGATTCCTCATCCAACACTTACAGTAAATATCTGATATCTTCCTATTTGAATGTTCACAGAAATCATTGGATTAATATTCGGTCTTACAAATGAAGATGCATCTGATTGTTTTAGACTCCAATAATTAATGCTTAATTCTACATGTTACGGATAGTAATCTGACATTTCTAATCATTTAAGTTTACAGTGACTAGTTTTAACACTAACTGTTACTTATATCTAATATTTAATCATTGATCAAATCAGTATCGTCGGCTTTAAGTGTGGAATTAAGTCTCAGTGACTTAAGCATATTGCATGGTACTGTTTCCTAATGGGAGCGAATGCAGATTTTTATTTAAGTGCTGAAATCCTTATTGATTTGTTGCTGTAGGGATGCCCAGACCAGCCTGCCTTGGAATTCAAACACAAAATGGTGGAGGGGAGATAAATAAGACTAACAGTCTGTTTCAGTCTTATGTAAAAAAAAGAAGATTTTGTACAATCGTACTCTAAGTCCATAAGTATGCCATTCCAGACAGTCATATTCCAGATAGTGATAAGAGAATGCCAGCATACAGAAAAATGACCAACCCTGACTCTCATTAATGAAAGAATAATTGTCCCAGTGAATGAATAAACACCAACTGCAGGATCGAGCCCAGCTAACTTCCACAGCTGCTAACAGGGAAACAGACAGGGTTTGATTGTCAGAAATAGTAACTATTTTAAAGTTGCTCAGAACATTTAAAAAGTTTCTAATTATATATTCTTGAGAATCGTAAATAAGGCAGAGTGAGAGGCCCAAAGGACTGCAGTAATTAATTTTGTAATCGGAGGAAATCAAACGCACAGAGAAATCCCAAGGCCTGGAGATTATAGCACCTGTAAAACACAATGAAACAATGGAAAACTGGGGCTATCCATAGCGATGTCCATCTGAGATTAGGTGTTCTACAGGATCGGGTGTTTTTATAAGGAGGGAAGGACTGTAACCACATTGCATGTGGATTTTGTAATACAGAAAGTGTGTAAAAATACTGATTTGTACTGTACACGTTACAGTGTGTCATGGACCTCCGTTCCTAGATTGGCCTCGGGTGATGATCACTGCATTAACTGATTGCAGCATGAGTAAACATCTTCCACTTGCCTGAGTTCTGCCTATCTCCTCAGTCTTCATTCCCTGTCAGGGGAAATCACTCCTACAGCTATGGTGACATTTAAATTCAATACAAACACTTATTATCTGTGAAATTAATACTTGCAGAGCGTTATCATTTTCATGTTTTTTTTAACTTTTTTGTGTGCAAGAAAACAATCTAGGTGCATCCATTTGTTATTTAGGTCAACTTATACTAAATTTTAAATTATTGAAATGACAACACGTGGGGGAGGGGGAAGGACGATTCTTCAGCTCAAATGTCACATTAAGTGGCAATTTCCGTTTTTCAAATCATGTGACCTCCAAAATGATATTTATTTTAATTTCATTTTGAAATAGTTTTATTTTCTTCCAACATTAGTTGGAAATGAACAATACTCACACAATTATTAGTCATTTGCTACAAAATGACTTCCTGTACCAAATGTCATTAATTCGATGTTTTGTTCATAATAATACTCATTTTCCCGGCCTAATTATTTTCTTCCTAGTTCTGACATTTATCTAAACATTTATCATGATTAAAGTTACATTAATAAAATCGACATGAACTGACCAAAAAAAAAGCTGAACTATGTTCAATTGCTGCTGAGATTTTTCATTATTAAAGCCACGTTTTATATTTTAATTTTCAATTTATTAATCTTAATGAATATACAATCGACATCAGAGCAAAGTGCATTCAAAATATGAAGTCAATTTATCTATCAGGATTTTAGAAACAACTATCAATTACAATAATTACGCAATACTTTATTTTAGGCTTTATAACAAGCACAATGTGCCTTTAATATCTTCGATATTTCTTAGTGTGAATGCTGCAATATTAAAAGCTGTTTGATAAGGCCAATACACCCACAAAAGACCAATAATTGCCATTGCAATATCATTTGTAAATATCTGACTTTTGCTCATTTGAAAGATCACAGTCTTCTCCTCCATTTAAATTCTGAGAACACCAGTTACTTTGCACTGCAATATATCTATTCATTTCTGTACATTACTCAGTGGAATAGGAAGAGGAGATACCCCATTACTCTTAAATTCATTAATAAATTTTTCAAATCGATTTGTTGCCAATACCTAATAATTGTTCAATTCGGTAAGTGGTGTACATGTGGAACTATGTTTTCATATAATAACTAAAGCAAGGGCATTGCAATGTACAATCACTCAATCATTTTGAATATTGCTTTTCATTTTAAACTTGGAAATACTTTTGAATTGATTTGATTGGAAGTCACTTCAATGTTAACTTTTATTGTGTTTTTAATCACAATAATATTTGAGTATATTTTATGTGCAAAACCATTTAAACCCCCATGAATTTTTGAAGCATACAAAAAAGGGTTGGCATCTATTTTATTTCATTAAACAATCACAGGAAATGGTGACTTCTTAGAAATCGTACATTTCAGAAAGAAAGAAAGTTGTCTTCGGCTGAATAGGCGCATTGATTGACCAATTCATCATTTTGTTCCAATTTATGTGTAGATCAAAAACATTTTAATTTGCATTTCAGAAAATGCAAAACTTATGAACATAAAGAATAATTATATTCATTTTTATTTATAATGCAATGTAATCACACAATTCTGTCAAGTTGTCGTTCCACAAATGTTCATAAAAATCATGTTTAATTAAGACATTTGTTAACTCCCATTGTAAATTACTACTGAATTTTCAGTAGATTACACACCGTATCCAACCATTTCATTCCAATCCAATTATCACAATAAACATCTGATTAGTTTTCAGCCCTGCCCAGCCTGGTTGGGAATGTTATGAAGGAATCTTGTGCAACTCTGGTCTTGTCTCTGTTACCAGACCAGAGGGTACAATTTCAATTCCCACCTTGCACAGAGCTGTGTCAGAGCAGCTCTGAATTTTGATAAGAAAATATTTAAGAATCGAATGAATTGCCTTTCAATTCAACATGAGATATGTTTTCATTTGTTATTCATTCCAATTATCACAGTATCTGGTATATATTTTCTTCAGTCCGCTAATAACAGAATGTATCTAATTCCACACAATCAATATTCTTTGCAAAATATCTGATAATGTTGCACTCACAAAGGTGAAATCTGCAAAGTATAGATATTCCTTGATTTTCTTTTGTTCTGAAGAGTTGAGTTCAGACTGCACGTAGAACTTGATGCTTCAAAGGAATAAATATGAGAAAAAGATCAAGTTATTCTTCAGTTAAATAAACAAATGGTACTTCCGACTATATATCAATTTTTAGTTATTGATCTGTTTATGAGTTGTCTGAAATTTGTTTTTAGATTTCCACTCATCTATTTATATTGAATATGAGATTGAAATGTTCTGAAAATATCCGAGTGCATTCATTTGAAAATTTCATTTGCATATTTCTCTCTAATCTCGTTTATTGCATGATGACTTAACTGTGTTTTGTTCAGCAAACTTAGTGAATACAAAAAATTGTCTAATCTTAAATAAGGTATTTTACACCCAGTTATCAGTCTGTTCTGAATTCATGTAAATATCTAAATTTATTGAAATCAATGTTCACACAAAATAGTGTACATAAAGCGACACAAAGATATTCATCATCAGCTGATTACTATTCAGTGGAATAACCTGAGTAAGTATCTTATTATTCCTGGGACAAATGACAACAGTAAGCATTTATTTACTCTTCTATGCAGTTAATGCAATTGATGTGTTATGTTTCAGTTCAGTCGTTAATGTTGATTTATATTGAATGAACAAATAATTCGACTTTATCACAGATATTGACTACTACAATAACGTTGGGAAGCAAATTTTTGTCAATCTAACAATCTTTGAGCTCCTTTTCTGTTGTGTGTGAACAAGAGACAATTCAAATTATAATTATCTTTATTACAAATTGAACAAATACTGCATTTTAAATTTGTGAAGGTCCTACATTTTTACAAAAGGGCTAGCCTTCACCGTATATGTCACATTAAAAAACTGCTATTTCAAAACATGCATGATACAAAATGATTATTGTTTTCGTTTCATTGTAAGAAAAGAACTGCTTTGACCATGTTGTTTTTTTTTGTCATTTAAATTCCAACATTATTCATCATTGTACAAAAATGACGATATTATTAAAATCCCTTATATGCCACATGTCATTGACTACATTGTTTGGTCAGTTTCAAGCTCACTTTCATGACTTCCTAATTCTCTTCCGAGTTCTGACACAAATCTTTCAACATTGATCATAATATTAATCATATACGTTGATGTAACATATCTCTACAAGGAATCTGGTGGATGGAAATTCACAATTCTGGTATTACGTACATTAATGACTTTAAAAAGGAAGAATTTTGCTCAATAATCACTGAGTGGCTCATTTGTCTTCAATCCATAAAGCAAGGTTCTATTTTTTATGCCTCAGTTTACTGATCTTAATAAATATCCAATCAACATCACAGCAAAGTGCTTTAAAAATATTCAATCATTTTAATTCTTCAAAAGAGAGCATTCATTATCAAGTCATTGCCATTAGAATAATGACACAATTATTTATAAAAAAGTATTTTGAACAAGTATAGTGAGATTCACATTTAGATTTAATCCATTATTTCTGAGTACTAATAGTACAGTCTGAAAATGTCTTTATTTTTTAGGTCACCGACCCCAGAAAGGAACCAATGACTTCCCATTCAACGTCATTGCAAATATCTGATGTTTGCTCATTTGAATGATCACGGTAATCTCAGCCTTAAAATTCAGGAAAATGTAATTACTTTTCACTGAGTTAATTCCAGTTCATTTCCAGACATTGCTCAATCACTTGCAAAAAGAGATTTTGCATTATTCTTTAATGCATTGTCAGACTTTGATAATTCAAGTGTTTCTGATTTATTTAATAAAAAATAATTATTATTCGATCTAGTACGTTGGGCAAATGCCGATTTACGGCACAGTACATGAACCACTGTAAGCATATTTCAGTGCACAATCTCTCAATCATTGTAAATATCAATTTTTATATTACCTGTTGAAACATAGTTGAATTCAATTAATTATTTTTGACTTCAATGCTCACGTTTATTGTGTTTGTAATCAGAATACGACTTACGGATGTTTCATGCAACAAAAACAAATGAAAAAGAATGAGCATCTCTTTATTCTTTCATTCAACAATGGCAATAAATTTAGATTTTTTAAAATTTTGAATATTTTTGGAAAGAATGAATGTTGTCTTCAGTTGAATGCTTGCGTTGACTCACTAATTCACAGTTTCCGTAACTTATTCTCTTTGGGTTCTGATAAAAAGAAATTAACTAGTACTTCTGGTTGTAAATTCCTGGAAAATATTTGAGAATGTTGTAGTCTTAAAGGTGACAAGGCGAAGTGATCGTAAGTCATCAGTTATTTGGTTCGAAAGAGCTTGATTCAAACATTTCGAACGCACACACACACACACACCCATATTGTTATTCTGCTGTGTAACAAGGGGAAAAACAAGTCGCTTTCTTCGGCGTTAAGTAAATATATGCCACTTTCAATTATTCATTAGTCAGCGAATTAAATATATTTGTTATTAAAAATTGCAATTAATCTAAATATTGTTATGATCTTTGAATAAATTCAATTTTAAATGATTGTTCATTCATGATTATGTTATTTTTTTGTTTTCAATACAACTATTCGTAATGAATGTAAGATTGACATGCTTTGACAATATCGGAGAGTGTTCATTTGAAACTTGCTTTTTTTCGTATCTTTCACTGATTTTACTTATTGCATAAGATTACATGGTACCTCAGTGGTTAGCAATGCTGCCTCACAGCGCCAGGGACATTGGTTTGATTCCCTCCTCGGGTGACTGTGGGGACTTTGCACGTTCTCCCCAGTCTATGTGACATGGCTGTGGTGTCCTCCCACAATCCAAAGATGTGCAGGTTAGGTGAGCTGGCCATGCTAAATTGCACATTGTGTTCAGGGATATGTATATTAGTCAGCAATAAATGTGAAGAAATATGATCGGGTGAGGTTACTCTTTAGAGGGTCATTTTTTTAAACAATTGTTCTGTTATCACACTGAGGTAACAAGGGTGCTTTCGTGGTGTCGCTAGTATTACGGTGCGCCCCGAGATCTAAGCCATATTGGAACTGAAACGGAGGAATCCTCAGAGAGTCTACAGAATGACATGGAATCCGTTTGGTTTTCTTCAAATCGGTGATGAGCAGGAAAATGTAAACGGGGAGGACGATTGGGGAAGGGAGGCAGTTGCAGCTCTGGTGGATGTCCAAAGGTTCCTCTGAGAGTGTAAATTCTTTCATTGCTGTTGCTGATTGAATGAGCCACTAACGTGCGAACTGCTCCAAAACATGATTCAGGACCTCTGGTGCCAACTCTCGCGCGTTGAATAACGACAAACAGCTTCCAAACGAGGCCTTTCTGAGACGACTTTGGGATACATTTGACAGACAGACAAGTTCAAGAATTCGTGGTGCGCTGTGACACCAGCGCATCAGCCTCTTCCCTGCCTTTGAACCGAGCCGCCTGCGCAAGGAATGCAAATGCGGTACCGCTTTTCGTGGAAGGATCAGAACGCGGTAACTACACTCTCAAACACAATGGCATATGATCAGAACCAGTTTGGAGAAAAACTTTACAATGCTTTGCACAGTAATTAAATGCAATTGCATTACATTTCACTACGAGAGCAGATTTGTTCAAGCAAATTCGAAGGCAGGTTTGCAGATGCAAATGCAAGCAAGATAGCTCCGTTCTTGTCCATGTAAAAGGCTGCAGTTGAAGAACAAAGCGGTTTCTACCTAGTTTCTATCTGGGGACATTTTGCGTGTGAGGCGAACGTGATGACCACTACACTACAGAAACAAGCCTCAGCCGCCCCTACTGCGGCTCAGTGGTATCCAGCACTGAAAGTTGAAGCCATTCTACGTTTCACCTTTCTGTTTCCAATAGCTCGTTGTTGTCCAGCGTAATTTACATCTTGAAAACAAAAAAAAACGTGAAATTGATGACAAGATATAGACAAGGATGTCGTCAATGTTTGGACCGTAGGGCGAGGTGGAATAAGCTGGGACGACTTTTCCTGCAGCGTAACGGCTGCGGCATGATCTTATGGAAGGGTGGTAAACTGAGTATTTATGTGTTTTACCCAAGTTGGGGTGTGTTGAAATCTCGAGAGCATAGGTTTAAGGTGAGTGGGCTGAAATTGACAAAGGACCTGAGGCACATTTCCCACACAGAAGGTTGTGCGTGTTTGGAATGAGCTACCAGAGGAAGTGGAGGAGGCTATTACACTCAGAAAATTGCAAAGGAATCGCATGAGTTTCTGGATTGGATGGGTTTAGAAGGATTAGGGCCAAATGCTGGGGAACGGGACTTGTTTAACTTCGGCTATGTGGTGAGCATGGACGAGATACACCGAAGTATCTGATTCCACACGGTGTACCCCAATACCATCGTGTTGCTTACACCGCTTTAAAGGATTACTTTTTAGTGGAGCTTGCCGCCGCAGTCTGTGGCACAATCGTTTAGTCTGTTCGACTGCCCACTGGAAAGGTAGTATTGTGAAACACTGCAGAAACGAACGACTTCCTTACTTTTGCTCCGACTGACCATACTCCGGGAAATTTTCCCAGACCCTCAGTTGAGGATTTTTGCTGTTGCAAGTTACCTCAGAAACCCTGTTAACTCGTAATGTACTGAGCGAATCGCAAAACACTAAGCATTTAACACGGAACACAAACAAAACTGGCATGCCAAATGCATTTTCAGACACAGAGATGCATGAATGCTAAATGTGAGACAGTCCGAGGGCATGAGTTATAAGAATGGGCCATAAAAAGTGAATTTCACCAATCACAGTCTCGATTAGATTACCTTTCCCTTCCGATGTCTCCACGACGGAAATGAAGGAAATGGGAGAAATTCAATAACATATGGCATCGAAATTCATTGGAACGATTTTCCCATTGGCCAGAAAACCAATTAACGATGAGTCGCGTCACCGCAGGACTTTGTCTCCCAACAGCGATGAAAGAACAGTCTCCATTTGGTTCCAGAAAAAGCACAACTTGCCTGGAACATAAAGCTGCAGTAGAGCTGCTTGCGGTTTTCCGTGCGGGTGGCGAGCACTGCCATGACCGCACAGATATTTTGAGAAAATCTGCACTCTCCCACAGCTAACTCTCCAGGAATCGTACCAAATTTGTTAAAAACTCAACTTTCCAGGAACGTAAAGCAGCTTGAGCCCGCGATTTACCGTGTCGGAGGCAAACACGATCATGACAAGATGGACACTGACCCCCGTCTACATAAAGCAAACTCCCAGGACTGCTTTTTATTTGAACACACTGCAGCCACAAAAAATTGCAGTGGGGGACTCGAGCCTTAGCTTCTTTAGTAATTAAGTCCTGAAGCAGGAGCCTCCGGCTCCTTGACTACCAACAAAGCGCTGATTCGATTAGAATACTGAAAGTTCCCTTGTCGGATCCTCAACAGGCCCTGCAGGTTTTTCATACAGCGACTTCCTCCATGTGACATGTACGTGCTGGATAACATTCTGTTGTGTCATGTGTCCCGGCTTTGCCAATATCACCGTTGTCTAACTCCCGACATCCTGTTGGTCGAACTGTGATTCCAGTCAGAATCACAAATGTGCAACAAAACACCTTAGCTGTGCTGGCTCTCGACAGAGATAAATGTGCTTCTCTTTTTGTATCATTCTCTTCCCTTGTCCCTGTAATTCTGCACACTTTTACTTTCAACATGAACATTGAATTAGTTTGTAAACAACTTGATTGAAACTGCGTCTTTGTCAATGTCAGACCCTAGCCATTCCCTATGTGAAAACATTTCTCCTCATGTACATTTTTCTTCTTTTACTAATGTCTTTAAAACTCTGCTGAATCGTTCTCGATCCTTTCCGGCGTAGGGAGCATTCCCCCTTCCTTATTCCCTCTGTCTAACCCACTCATGTCTAGGAAAGGTTTAACAAGGCCAGCTTTGGTCTTCTCCTCTCCAAGGAGACCTGTCCCAACTTTCCAAATGACCTTTATTGTTGACATTCCTCATATACCACACCATTCCCATCAACCTGTTCAGCGCTGTTTTCAATCATTTCACGTCCCCACTTCCTAAAGTTTCACACCCAGAACTGTGTGAATATCTAAATGTTGGATTTACTCAGAGGGAATTCTATGGGTGAACATCCTCTAACACTTGTTGGACTTTCACCACATGTAGTACTGTGCCATGCCCACAACAATTATGCTTCTGACCCCAAAACTCAAAGGTATTTCAAAGGGTGCAACTTAATGATTTGCATCTTTTTATCAAACAGTTGATAGGACGAACGAGCAAAAGTGAAATCAAACAACCAAGGCTCGATGGCGACTTGAACTAAGACATTCTCCCATGCCTGAATTAACACATGCCCTAGACACTCTTACATTGCCAACACCAAACCAGCCGAGATTCGGTCAGGTCCAACTACATCCCAATTTGTTCTCAGATTTCTAAGCATCAAAATGTTTTAAGAATATCGCCTTGTCATTTTGTCTCCTTATTCACAGAACAGTTCTGTTTATCCCTTCTGCTTAGACTAAGTTGTCTCCATCGGCAGAGTATTCAGCTATTTCCCTCCACCGACAAGCATTGTGAGGAGAGGCAAGTGTGGTTACACTCTAAAGCTCGCTCTCATCGGCACGGCCAGTTCCATCAAGTGCTGGGAATCAGCAAGTTTGATTGGGACCTTCCTGCAAATATCATTTATCTGAGCCAACGATAAAGCTGTTGAGCTGGTGGGTAAGAAACAAATGTACTCCGGACTCTCTACCCTCAGGTAAAGTCCTGTGAGGGCATTTTTGTGCAGCCTGTTTGCTGTTCAAAATCCATCTTCACACAGCAATCCTGCAGAAAGGTTTTTGTAACAGTAACATCGGCTTCTTTGCTGCAATTGGGCAGCAGTTATCATCTGAGCCCCAACTTTCCCAAATAAAAACAATCCGAGTGAAAGTCTCACTCACTGAGAGCCATCCCCACGTCCCTGAGCTGCGGGGCTGCAGACAGTTTAACGCAGAAGATAGGGTTAACAATGAGACGTCGTTTCACAATCAGCCACTCTGTCCCAGAGACAGGAAGAGGGACATCATTAATGCGTAGCGTCACTCGCGCGCCGACAGAAGCTGTTCAACCCATCAAGTCCATAGCGACTCTCTGACGCTTGATATCCCTGTGGTTATTCATAGTTGATGATGTATGTCCTAATAATGCGGAGCTGTGCCTGTACCGCAATTCTGTCTCTAACCAATTGATCCAATCGTAATTCACAGATTTTCATTTCACAGGAAGAAAACTGCTGTGTGAAAAGGCGTGTGGAATAACTGCAGGGCGTCATGCGCACAGAGCACTCTACAACTGATGTATCTCACCTTCACCAGTTGATTCTGAGCTCTGGCAAGAGTTTTTGCGAATCAGATCAGACCACACCGACAGAGAACAAGAAAAGAACTTCCAGAACTTGACAAGTGTGTTTCCTCATTTGTGTAAATTTCCCGTTTGTATCAGTATGAAATATTCATTTCAGATACATTGAATGAATGGAAGTGGAAAGTGAAACAACACGCAATGCGTAGAATGAAGATCTATTATAGAGAAACACTGAGGAGGCAGTACACACACTGAAACATGGAATTGTCAACGAGTAGAGGAAGTTTTCAATCCATTCATTTCATGGTTATGAGACCAATACGCTCCCGTAGGGCCACTCTGTTAGCGCTGACCATAGCAGTTTCATACAGTCTTCAGTTTTTCGTCTGGCGTGTAACATGTACCTCAGAGGATGATTTCAAAAGGTCTTCACTATTATTGTGTGACACACTGTGGCATAGATGTGTCCCGGCTGTGTCAATACTACCTGTGACTAACTTGCCACACTTGGTTGGTTTAACAGTGATTTCACTCAGAATCACAAAATATGTCACAGTGCAAAGTGAGACTATGCAGCCCCCAAACAATAAGAAAATGTCTGTGACGGTCGATTGATTGACTTTATTTGATTGATTTGTTTGCAATTGGTAAATGCAGATCATACTAATCAAGGACATGCAGATCACAGCATAAGTAAAACAAAATTTTGGACAGATTAAGGGTTTCAGGTTACTCCGCACAGGACATGCACTCGGCAAAATCCACATTAACAGGATCAGCATCATTTGAAGTTAGGGAATCCATTTCTCAGTCTTGTAACGACTCTAAGAAGTTGCTGTTGTGTGTCTTTTACCTTCGGTACCTTGTTCTGAACTCGAGCTCATCAAAATTATACATTCTGCGTCAAAAATAGAACCAAATGCAAAACTCCAGTACTCAAGTGTGACTTCTCACACGTTCATCACCCACCCGAGGCGATATCACACCCAAGACCAACAAGTCAGAACCGCAACAGAAGCATGATCCATAAATCAGGTGAGTTTCCTTGTTTAAAAAATAGGGTTTTTCTATTGTTTCGGAGGGAAGGCCGCACTGAGTTTTAATAACAGCTCCTTGCCATTCGGACTTCCGGTTCCCCGGAGGCTGTGCACGCCACTTCTTTTGCGAGCGGGCTCCCATCATTGGCAGCTGGACGAACCCATCTTCAATTGGGAATTAGTGCAATTGGAGAGAAACATGAATGATCTTTTCAGCCCACTATGAAACATGGGGTGGTGGAGCGTGGGAGGGGGTTATAAGTAGTGGGAGTTATGGAAATTCTTGAAAGCTGTACAAAAGAGAGATAATGCATGCGCAGGACTTTATATTCTTTAAGGAACCTTGTGCAAATAATGCCATCTGAGACAGATAGAAATGTGAAGAACTGCAGGGAAAGAGAGAATCTCGCCCAGTCATCTCTGTCTGTGTCCTTCTCGAAGTCACAGCGAGGGCTCTGCTGTCTGAATCAGCATGGGATGTTAGTGCAGCGAGCCCTGTCGCTCAGGCACGTTGCACCTGATCTGTATAAGCTTTATCACGTTACCGCCAGCTCAGAGAACAGATTTCACAGCTCAAATCATCCCAGAGTGTCAGGGAACAGAAGAAAGCGATTCAGACCATCATCTGAACATCTCCTGGGGAGAAAACGGATGTGGGAGAGCAAACAGTCTCGACCAGTGCAGGTTCCCAGCATTTACAATCTTGGTCTGTGTGACAACAAAAGGAGGAACCAGGAACTGTTTATCTTACTTCTTAAAACAGGCGTGAAAATTTGCAGAGCATAAATACTTCTACAATGTAGAAGGTTGTCAAATAAATCAGCAGGAAAAAGATAAATTGCAGATATGGGCAGAGCAATTAAAGGTGAAGTTGAATCCCTACAAGTGTGAGGTATTTCACTTTGGAAGCTCAAATATTAAGGAAAAGTTGATAGTTAATGGCAGGACCATAATAGCTTTATTATTCAAAGGGATCTTGGCGTTCAAGACCATGGCTCCCTGAATGTGACCATACAAGTAATTAGGTGGTTAGGAAGGCAAAGGTATGCTTGCCTTTATTGATCAGGGAACTGGTTACAGGAGTCCGGAAGTCATGTTGTAACTTTGTAAGACTTTGGTTAAGGCATACTTAAAGTATTGTATTCACTTTTGTTCGCCATGTTCTAGGAAGGGTATGGATGCTTTGGAAAGGGTACAGAGGGCGTTTACCAGGATGCTGCCTGGATTTGGAGAGGCGAGAAAAACTCAGATTGCTTTTTTGTGCAGTGGCGGATACTGGGCAAGACTTGATGGAAGTCTGTACAATCATTAGATACGTCGTTAGTGTTGACGGTCAGAAGGTTTTTCCCAGAGTTGAAGCGTCAAAAACTATGTGACATGCGTTTAAGGTAAGGGGGGAAAGTTCAAGGGACATGTAAGGGGCAATTTGTTTTGTACACAGGGAATGGAAGGTGTCTGGAATGAACTTCCAGGTTTGGTGGTGGAAGCAGATACATTAAGGCTCTTTAATGTTCATTTCCATAATTTGGAAGGATATGGACCAAGGGTAGGCAAAAGGGATGAGTTTCTTTCGCATAAATGCGTCTACTTGCTGTTAGTGAAAGGATGAACAGCAGAGTACAGTGCACAGAGACTGGTCAACCCTCTGGGCTATGGGCTCATCATGCTCCAACTGGGACCCTATGCTTACAGGATTTGAACACAAACAAAGAAATGACTGAGTGACAAAATCTATTGAAACAGATTCTGTGAGGATTTGAAAGCGATGGAATGAAAAGCCACTTGAGAGCAGGATGTAACATTAACTGTAAAGGGATTGTTTTCCAGACTGGGGGACAGTGCGCAGTGCTGTTTCCATGGGTCAATATCAGTATAGATAGATTGAATCAGCTTTGAATTTTATTGTAGGGAGGCCTGTCGCTTAGACACACTGCACCTTTTGTACAATGGTGTAAAAGCACGGACCTTTTGTGTAGACGGGACAACTTGAAAATCGGTAATGAGGCAAAATGCACGAATGAGCGAAATAACAAAGCAGCCAAAGAATCTGGTGTTACGTGACGGGGTAAACCCCCTCTGCTAATGTTAAACAGCAAAACAAGAAGGATTCACCCCGTGTTGTATTCTATTAAAATTCAACAGGCAAAGAACTATCCCAAAAATCACTATTTAAAGTTAAAAATAGCAACTTTATTTTTTTTAACATTTGACAGAGAAAATCAACTTAAAACTACTTACAACTCCTTTCTCTGAACCGGCTTTGACCTTCTGCTCTACAATACCTTCCCCACCCAAGAACCCATTAAAATTTACAAAAAATATCAAATTTATACACCAACTAGTTATCGAATCTTCTCTTTGTATCTTCCTCTGTAGATTTTTTCTCCAGGTCGGTGTTAATGCTTTTTGTCTATGCAATCTATTCCTCCAGATAGGCACCTCTTGGAGATTTTACTAACATCCTCCATCTGTTGGTCTTTTTGCTGCTCTCTTTGCTGTTCTTTACCGCGCTGGGTAACTGTTCAAAATGTCCGATGTTTGTCCCACAAAACGTCGGATCGTTTCAATGGTTATAACATGGTAAAAATACCAAATTCAAACTTGATTGGGGCATAATTTAAACGGATTGGCCGAATTCGATTTTTTTTTATATCCATGTAACACAGCTCTTAGTTGTTTCGACCAAATGTTATGTTGTTCCCTTGTTCTGGACTCCTTGTGCTAGCCAGATATTTCAGCACCATTTAAATTACATTACACCCACAACTTCATAACAGTGGCATTTGCCAAGACAGTCGATTTTGCTCAACATCGGTCTCTGTCAATCTCATGTGCCGAGATTTGAACCATATCTGGTCTATGTTAAACAAAACTGCTGTATTCACATAACCTCAGATTTAACACGCCCCCTTATGTATGCCTTACAATATTAATTGATTCATCACTGTGTTACTTCAGCAGACGTTGAGAAGAAATAAAATTGAGAACTACAGTCACCTGTGTGACAGCGATTTGACCCAATGTTGCTGCAGCCAACCGATTCAGCTGTAAGTGAAATAACCCACACCTTTCCTGTAGCAATAATGTGGTAAGTTTTCATGAGATGAATTCGACCCAACATCATATCTCAGGACGAAATTTACTGGGATATAAAGACATGATGAAATACACGGGGGTTGGGGGGGGCGGGCGGGGTGGAATATGGTTAGGAAGGATATGGTCCATAAGACCATAAGACCATAAGACAGAGTTCCCTTGATACAAAATCGTTAGAGAAGACGGAAATGAGATTTACTGGGATATAAAGCCACGAGAAAAGGAAAGAAGGGATTCAATGGAATGGTGGAATAGATGTAGAATCACAGACACAAATCAAGAATGACTGACACGTCTACTAATGGAGGTTTTCCAGTTGATCTGAGGTTGGTAAGGGTAAATAGGAGGGAAATTCCCTCATTCAGGTGAGTGTATAACTAGAGGTCGGAGCTTTAAATCCAGTGAGGAACGACAAAGAAGTTTACACCATGTACCTTTCACTCTGAGAGTTATTGAAATCGGAGATGGTTTTTCAGAAAGAAAAAAAACATTTTAGAAGATGATTCCAGCATATATGAAAGGCCACGTGCAGACACACAAGTAGCGAATTTAACAGGGACAGGGATTCTGGGCCGCCTGGTTGGGGAGGCAAAAGTGACACACTCAAGAATGGCTAAACATGCATTGGAAAGAAATTGCATAACACCGGCAACTGAACATGTTAAATGTAAGAAGAGCTGGTGGCGTTTGAAAGATGTAGCCGCTCTATCTGCGTGAACTACTACAAATTGTTAAAGTACTGAGATGTTTGTTTTAGCTTTGCATTGAATGGAGGCCGGTTAGCTCAGTCCGCTGGCTAACTGATTAATGGTATAGAGTGAGACTAACAACGTGGGATTAATTGTCGCACTGTCTCAGGTTGCCATAAGTATCATCATTTCCACCGCTCACGTGATCTGGTATACAATGGTCACTCTAGTGAGTAGGAATGGACCTGTCGATGTCAAGCATCATTATCATTGTCATCTGTTGCCTTGAACATTTGGTCACAATGACCAGGAACGGGACTGAGTCCGTTTAATACTCACTGATCTCCTCCCGAAAACTCCAGCGACAAGATTCGTCCTTATTCCTGTTGGAACCTCTGTTCTGCACAGCAGCAAAACTATTTGTCGTGACTTTACCAGATTCACTGACAACATTCAGTCTACGCAAATTTATAAATCTAATTCTTTTCGTACGGTATAATGAGCTGTGTGAGTTTGCAGCAAACACGATTATATGAAACGAGTTTAACAGCCTTTCCAAGAATGTAATCAAGAGTGTCAGAGATTTGAAAAAGATCATCAAGCTAAAATATCACCTCTGTTTTTCGCTCCACAGTTGGATAATCATCCGGGGAGAATGTGCAGTTTTACGGTTAATAATTGATACTTTTCGCAAAGACAGAATAATCCCACATTTCGGAAGTTGGAGTTTTAGAATAGATGTTGCTTTATTCGACATTATTCTTCAACTACGCTTCAGTCCAGTTCTTCAATAATTCCTGATTAACGTCAGTAAAAGCAGCTTTAGACAAGTATTGAAATAACAACTGAGGCATTTTTACACGCTGTTAAGGACCAAGCGCTGATCAGTTGCTCCACTGGAGCCGCCGGCAGCAAGCCTACAAATTGCCCGACTCGTACCTCTGGGACCTTCGACCCGCCTGATCTACATTTGCCATGGTTCTGAAATTAAAGCTAAGGAAGTGGAGTAGGAACTGATATGGACCTGTGACTATTCGAGCATCAGGTTCAGGAAAAAGCGAAACAGAAAAATCTTGCGCAAAATAGACTTGATTGAAAACTGGGTTTCCGTGGGTCGCTGCGTTGTTTATAGACAATGTTATATTATCGCTGTCACAGGACTTCTCATTCAGTCGGCTTCAATTTGGCACAGAATACGATTCAATGACTCTTCACTAACTTCATTCTGCAAGTTTCTACAGACAACATGAAACATACTACACTCATCATCAATTTCACCAGGGCTACATCCAAGGACATGTTGCACAGTTGTCATGAATACTGAAGATAGAAGAATGTCATGTAAGAGTAAATTGAATTTCAGTTCAAATTGTAAAGTGATAAGAATCCAGAGTGAGATACGGAATGTCCCAAATTCACTTTTATTACCGTGGCCAGAACTGTAGCCAGATAAAGGGATTTTTTTTCCCTGAATCCCCAATATCCACACGGCCGTTTTCTCCATTTGTCCAGTTGGAAACCTGTGTGAAAAAGCATGCAGTCTGATAGAGCGCCTGGGAGAATCCTCCACTGTCTGATCTAAAGCGACAACAAGACCTGTGTATTCCAGCTGTGAGACCGATGGGATAAAGGGGAGGTCCTTGGTATTCTGTGGTGTAGATTCACATGTTATTATGTAAAACCCGCTGTAAGAAACAGCACAGACAGTGACGAATAGGAGGGGGGCATTTTGCCCACCAGCGCGACCCCGCGATTTGATGTCACCATGGCTGACCGAACACATCAATGTCTTTTCCCAGCATTCACATTAACCTATCGCACAAAGGAAAAAAGACACTGAATAAACCGAAAGACGCTCTGCAACTGTGCAAGGGAAATGTGTTTAGTGTCAGTGGGGTTCTGCAGTAGGTTTTGTGAGTGAGAAGCCGATTCCGGGCTGATCATTTTTCAAATGATATGATTCCCATAAAACTCACTACCCAGGAATCTTCTCTGGTCAGTAGCAGGGACAAGAACACCAGACGACGGGAACTAATGATGAATCAGCAGAACAATCATTCATTCAGCTGAAAGCTGAACTAAACTCCGATTCTCGTGTAACTGAAACCCAAAAACATTGAAACGCAATCTTAATAGTGAAGTAAAAGTCCAACACGTCTTTCATTGTGTCACAGAGCTGTGCTAGCCTCCATTTTACTGCACCCAACGTTACGGTGTTCAAGTCTTTCATCAAACATGTTTATCCTCGCCCCAGCATACAGTACTTAGTACTTATCTGTGCATGCTCTAGCTCCTCAAGTGTTCGGCTAAATACTCCTGACGTGGTTTGATTACCCTTAGCTTGACCACACGTTCAAACAGTGAGTTCCAGGCAAACAACACTCTCAGGATGTAAACATTCTTCCTAAATCTTCCATGAACATCCTCTCTCTCGCGTTGTATCTATATCCCTGGTTATTGACCCTTCCCATAAGAAGTTTATTCCTGTAACACATTTCTATCCCCTTTCTGTGCACGTTAATCAATTCTTCTCTCAGCTTTCTCCGCTCTCAGATAAAGTGCCCCAGTCCAGCTCATCTATCTTTGAAGTGGCGTGAGTGCAGTGCCTTAAGGGCACAGCAGGCCAGGCAGCATCCGAGGAGCAGATTAATCGATGTATCGGGCATAAGCCCTTCATCAGGAATGAGGCTTTTGAGTCGGGGTTGAGGGAGGGGGAAGGGATTGGCGGTCAGGTAGCTGGGAAAGTGATAGGTGGATGAAGGTGAGGGAGAATGTGGTAGTTCAGAGGCGGGATTGTTGTCGGGGTCCAGAGAGCAGTGCCTAGTTGGAGGCTTTTGACTGCGATAATGTGGGGGGAGGTAAACTGAGGAAGCTATTAAAATGCACATTTATCCCATGTGGTTTCAGGTTCCTAAGGTGGAATATGAGACGTTCTTTCTCCAGGCATCGGCTGGTAATGCAATGGTGGTGGCTTGTGCCAGAAGCATCGATTCTCTTCTCCTCAGATACTGTCTAACGTGCTGTGCTTTTCCAGCTCCACACACTCGACCCTGAGCTCCAACAACTGCAGCCGTCACTTTCACTTATCTTCGCTGGGTGAATGGTCGAGCTCAGGCACCACCTTAGTAAATCTCCTCTGACCACGCGCCGGTGCAAACACACGTTTCCTGAAGGCTGGCAATCCGAACAGAATAAAGTTATCAAAAGAAAAGCAGAAATAACGGAACAAAACCAGCAGGTCTAGTGCATCTGGGGAGAGATTTTCGAGCCAAACGATCCGCCTATGGATTGAATGGTATGTGCAGGTTGGGCAGGAACGTGAAAGAATGTGGACAGGTTCTAAAATGATTGAACTTGATACTGGGTATTGAAGATTGCACGGTTTCTCAGCAGGAAATGACGTGCCACTCTTCCAAATCGCGCTGTGCTATGCGGGAGCTCTTCAGCAGACCAAACTGAAATGGAGGCATGGGAACACATTGGAAGTTGCAGTGACAGGAACCTAGAGGCTCGAGGTCTTTTTTGCTTACAGACAGAACGAATGTGTACACACGTTTGTCACCCGCTCTGTTTTTCGCTCCCCTGTCCAGACGATATCACATTGTGAGCTGGAAATGCAGTTTGCTAAATTGTGTGATGGACAGATAAATCACTGGAACCTTACACAGTGAGGCGAGACATCGTAAACGAGAAACATTACACCTTCTGGGATTTCGTGAAATGGTGCCATATGGGGAAGTGCTGGGGGTCAAAGAGGATTGGACGAGGTGTACAGAGAGAAATTGTCCTACATAGTGCCGTTATTCAGTGGTATGGGTTAGTAGAGAAAGGGCAGTAGAATGTATATCTTCCTGATCTACCGTCTATCAATAAACACTCACTACCAAGAAAAAGCATGTGATGATTTTCATTCCACCACCGACGCTAGGTACAGTTTGCAGAAGTCACTTATTTGCACTGTCACTATCACTCTGTCTCCCCGGGAGCAGTAGAACTCCCCCACGCTGATTCAGACAGCACAGTTCTTACTGTGACATGTCCTTCGAGAATGGAAGTGCAGGAATTAATAACCCGCACTTCGAATGGAGTATCTTTATTGCTCAATAACAATCACTTAACTATCCTAACTCCTTTTTAAATCACTTGACCAATAGCCTTATATGTGCTGGCATCACAAATTTACATCTAAATACTTCGGAAAGTTATGTAGATTTCTGCCTCTTCGATTTTTGCATACGCTGTGTTCCAGATTTCATTCACCCACTGTTTGAAAACGTTTTTCCACGCATTCACTCTAATCTTTCTGTCTCTGACCTTAAATCGATGGCCTTCCGTGATCGAAATCTCCATCAGAGTGAAGCATATATTTCAGTCAATGCTATCCATATCCCTCAGTACATTTTACATCTTAATCATGCCCCCCTCGATCTCCTCTGCTCTAAGAAAAACAACTCCAGTTTGTCCAATCTCTCTTCTTTAGCCCAGACAATATCTTGGCAAATCTACCCAGCATCGTTTCTGGTGCTATTACATCTGGTGCTGTAATGTGAATTGCATAACTACACACAATAGTCTCGCCAGAGCCGAATGAACAAATGAAATAAATGATGCGGAAGTCGACAAATACTGGCGTTTTTTGATTAAAGCTTATTTTCCTCAATGCTGCCATGTACCTTTTTCCTGAGCCTGATGTTTCAATAATCGCTAGTCCATGTCAGTAAAAGCTGCGACATGAGGATTGATCTCACAACCGCGGTATCAAAATGAATCAACCGTTTTGAAGGTCCCGATGGTGAGATTTGAGCATGGTCAAAGACTGAACGAGGTCAATTTGAATGTGGTTGTAAGGGAATGGGAGGGGGATCTTAAAGGAGGTAAGTGATTGCGGGAGTGAGGGAATTCTCCGAGAATGGGTGAGTCTGAATCCTGATATGTGACTCGCAGAGATGTGAGAGACATAGGGGTTTGTTGGAAAAAATATCATACTCTTTGAGATTGATTTCATGTAAAATCAGTTAATTTATTTCTGTGTTTCTTCAGCATGAGTCACAAGGAATAAAATGCAGTGACTCGAATTCGAACGAGCTTCCTGCGGCCACAATGCAGAATATTTATGCAAGCTCGTGAAATACTGAGGCTGGGAGTACTTCTGGTCAAAGCAAGGGCATATTGGTCTCAATAAATTATATTGTTAAGATTCAGAAGCAATAGTAACCCGCACTGAGGATTGGCTCAGAGGAGGCGTGCAGGAGCCTTAAGTCAGAGGTCGATGTCTTGAAAGCATTCTCAGAGATTTTCCTTAACAAAACGGTATTTTGTTACTTTGACAGTAAGAACTGCTTTTGCTCACATCATCCCCACATCAGTCTCTTGCTCCAGTGAGCACTCCAATCCAGCGTACATTGTTTCCATTCCAACATAGAAACGCGTCCTACTCTCTCTCCACCTGGGATAATCTAGATTAACAATGTCATTCTTTGAGTGGAGAAAAATAGCAGGGAGTTGTTAGTGCAGTGGCGATCTATTGAGCGAGTAATCTTTAGAGACTGGAGTGTGGCACCTGCTCTTATTTAAATTCGATGAATAAAATCTGGAAAATAAACCCAATCTCAAGAACAGAGACAATAACTTTATATTGCTGAAAAATCATTCATTCAAGTCCCTTCGAAAGGGAAATCTGCCGACCATAACGTGTCCTGTCAACATGTGACTCCAAACCCACAACAATGCGGTTCATCCATGAATGCCCTCTGACTCAGTTCAAAGAGAATTAAGAATGAACAACAAATGCTCTTCAGACCAATGATAGCCACATTCCGTGTGAGAATAAGGAAGAATAAAAATACATGGGCAACGGGGAAAATGGGAATCGTGTCTGTGTGGACTCGAATTCAATTGATTATCAAACTGAATAGACACAAGGATACCCGGAGCACCAAGAAGTCAGGGCCATGGGGTGACTGCAGGAAGGGATTCAATTACCCGCTGAGGAGTAAACTCACTTACTCGGTCACAGTGTGCACAGGTCATTCACCACTCCCATATGTGAGAAGTGATCACTCTGGAGACCAACTGACGGAGTCACCAGCGAGTTTACAAATGACAGCAGGAGTTCGATTCTGCTGTTATTGAAGCTGTTAATCCCAATCATGTTTGGATGCGTGTTTCCAGTGGAGTTCCACTGTTTTCTGACGTAGACCAATGATTTGGACTTAGTTGTAGGAGACATGATTTAGACGTTTACTGATGATGTAACAATTGATCGTGTAGTTGACTATGACTAAGAATGTCAGAGACTGCAGGGGTGCATCAATCAGGTAGAAGGGAAAAAAAGGGCGAATGGAATTAAATCCAGACCAATGAGTGTTCACGAAATCGGGGAGAAGAAACAATAACAGTGAGTATTCTGTGTGGTGTAGACAGACAAAGAGATCTTGGAGTCGACATTCATGATCGCTGAAGATCAATGGACAGGGTAATCAGTTGGACGGAAGTATGTACTGTAGATGCTGGAGATCATAGTCAAGATTGGATAGTGCTGAAGAAGCACAGCAGGTCAGGCAGCATCCGAGTTGCAGAATAAAATGACGTTTTGGGCAAAAACCTTTCATCAGGATTAAGGCTGATAGCCGCGAGGTTGGAGAGATAAATGGGAGGGGTGGAGCTTGGGAGAATTTAGCTGAGAGTACAATAGGTGGATGAAGGTGGGGAAAAGAGTGCTAGGTCGGAGAAGAGGGTGAACTGGTTCTCTGGGAGTAGATGTAGTGGAGGCGGAGGAGTTGTGAACACCGGATCGCATTTGTGCAGGAGGTTGGTTGGGAGGAGGTGCAATCCAGATAGCTGTGGGAGTCAGTGGATTTGTAAAGAAACATCTGTAACACTGACCTCCAAAGGTATTTTTGCCTCCTCACCCCATCAACTTTCCGCCAAGACCGTTCCCTACAAGAAAACCTAGTCAAGTCCACGCCCTCCAATGACCCACCCTCCCCTCCCAGCAACTTCCTCTGCCACCACAGGAATTGCAAAATCTTAGCAACACACCCGCCACCTCCACCCAATGCCCCAATGAAGCCTTTCAGATCCATCAGCATTTCACCTGCACTTCCACACATGTCATTTATTGCATTCGTTGCTCCCGATGCAGTTTCCTCGACAGTGGGTCCACCAGACACCTTCTCACAGAGCGCTTCAGAAAACATCGCCAGGACACTGGCAACAATCAATCCCAACGCCCCTGACCAAAGACTTAAACTCCCCCACCACTCTCCCGAGCACATGCAAGTCCTGGTGAAGCGGATAGGTGGGAATGAAGATACACATCTGGGACAGGTCAGTAGGACGGTGCCAAGGTGGAAGGTTGGAACTAAGGTAAGATGGGGAAGTGGAAATGAGGAAACTGGAGAAATCCACATTGATGCAACGGGATTGAAGTGTCACGAGGCAGAAGATGAGACGTTCTTCCACAAGGCGTCGGGTGGTGAGAGAGTGGCGGTGGAGGAGGCCCAGGACTTGCATGTGCTCGGGAGAGTGGTGGGGGAGTTGAAGTGTTTGGTCAGGGGCGTTGGGATGGATTGTTGCCAGTGTCCTGGCGATGTTTTCTGAAGCGCTCTGTGAGTAGATGTCTGGTGGACCCACTGTCGAGGAAACTGCATCGGGAGCAACGAATGCAATAAATGACATGTGTGGAAGTGCAGGTGAAATGCTGATGAATCTGAAAGGCTTCATTGGGGCATTGGGTGGAGGTGGCGGGTGTGTTGCTAAGATTTTGCAATTCCTGTGGTGGCAGAGGAAGTTGCTGGGAGGGGAGGGTGGGTCATTGGAGGGCGTGGACTTGACTAGGTTTTCTTGTAGGGAACCATCTTGGCTGAAAGTTGATGGGGTGAGGAGGCAAAAATACCTTTGGAGGTCAGAGTTACAGATGTTTCTTTACAAACCCACTGACTCCCACAGCTATCTGGATTGCACCTCCTCCCAACCCACCTTCTGCACAAATGCTATCCGGTGTTCACAACTCCTCCGCCTCCACTACATCTGCTCCCAGAGAACCAGTTCCACCACAGAACACACCAGATGGCCTCTTTCTTTAAAGACCGGAACTTCCCCTCCCATGTGGTTGAAGATGCTCTCTAATGCATCTCAGCCATGTCCCACACCTCCGTCCATGAACCCCACACCTACAAACACAGCAAGAACAAAACAAGAACAGAGGAAAGTCCTTACCTTCCATTCCACCCACCTCCACATAAATCACATCATCTGCCGACATTTACGCTACCTCATAATTGACCCCACCACAAGGAATATATTTTCCTTCCCCAAACCTATCCACTTTCCCCAAAGACCTTACCCTCTGTGAATACCTGTTCATGTCCAAACCTTCCAATGGACGACCATTTCCTCCTGGCACCTTCCCCTGTCACTGCAGGAATTGCAAAACCTGCACCCACATGTTCCCCCTCACCTCTGTCCAAGGCTCCAAAGGTGCCATACACATCCATAAAAGGTTCACCTGCACTTCCACACATGTCATTTGTTGTATCTGCTGCTCCAGATGTGGTCTCCTCTAAATTAGGGAGACTGGATGTCTTCTGACAGACCACTTAAGAGAACACCTGCAGGACACCTGCAAGAATCAACTCCACTGCCCCATGGTCAAAGATTTGAACTGCCCCTCACTCTCTCCCGCGGACATGCAGGTCCTGGACCACCTCCATCGCCATTCCCTCAACACCCAACACGTGGAGGAAGAACGCCTCATCTTCTTCCTTGGGACTCTTCAACCCCATGGCATCAATGTGGACTTCATCAGTTTCCTCATTCGCTCTCCCCATCTTATTCCAGCTCAGCACCGTCCTCCTGACCTATCCCACCTGTGTATCTTTATTCCAACCTATCCGCTCCACAATCCTCTCTGACATATCACATTCACTCCCTCCTCCATCCACCTACTGCACTCTCAGCTACCTTCTCTCTAGACCCACACCCTCCCATTTATCTCTCCACCCCATAGGCTCCCAGTCTCATTCCTGATGAAGGGCTTTTGATTGAAACATTGATTTTTCCTCAGATGCTGCCGGACCTGCTGTGCAATTCCAGCACCACTTTCATCTGGAGGGGAATCATTTGATTGAGATGTTTTTTGGATATTTTCTATTGTTGACCACAGGCTGTGGATGGTAGTAAAATTTTAGCAAACACCAGTTTAGTGAACAGCTGAAGGACTGAGCACAAGTCTGGTCACCGTTTTAATCAACATTTATTAAATTTTAAGATAAAAGATGCAACTTTGCCCATCAATACTGCTTCACTATTCAATGAGCTTATCACTGATACAATTTCCAAGTCAGGGTGCAATGGGCCTTGGAGGGAAACTTGCAAATGGTGGCGTTTCGTTGCATCTTCCAACCTTGTCCTTCTCGTCAGTACTGCCGTTGAGCTTTGAATGTTCTGTCAAAAATGCCCGGATGACTTACTCCTGTGCATCGTGTAGTTGGTGCACTCTCTGTAATTGTGCCTTAGCGGTGAAAGGAATAAATATTCAGGTATTGAATAGGGTACAATCAAGTGACTGCATTGTCGTGAATGGTGACTAGTTCTTTAAGTGCAATTGAAGTTACAGCCATCTCGGCAAATGGAGAGAGCTCAGTTCGACATCACATCGGTGCCTTGCAAACGGTGTAGGATCCACGGAGCAATGAGTTAAGTTTATAATCAAAAACTGTCTACAAAATGTTTTTGTTGTCAAAGTGTTTATGTGGAGTCAGAGAGTCATAGAGATGTACAGCATGGAAACAGACCCTTTGGTCCAACCCGTCCATGCCTAGCAGATATACCCGAACAATCTAATACCACCTGCCAGCACCCGGCCCATATCCCTCCAAACTCTTCTTATTCACATACCCATCCAAATGCCTCTTAAAAGTGGCAATTGTGCCAGCATCCACCACATCCTCTATCAGCTCATTCCATACATGTCACACCCTCTGCGTGAAAGAGGTCTCTTTTATGTCTTTCCCCTCTCACCCTAAATCTATGCCCTCCATTTCTGGATTTCCCAGCCCCAGGGAAAAGACATTGTCTATTTATCCTATCCATGCTCAACATAATTTTGTATAGCTCTATAAGGTCACCCCCCCAGGCTTTGACGCTCCAGGTAAAACTTCCACAGCCTGTTCAGCCTCTCCCTGTAGCTCAAATCCTCCAAATCTGGCAATATCCTTGTAAATCTTTTCTGAACCCTTTCAAGTTTCACAACATCTTTCCGACATGAAGGAGACCAGAATTGCACGCAATATTCCAACAGTGGCCTCACCAATCTCCTGTACATCCTCAACATGACCTCCTAACTCCTGTACTCGGTACTCTGACAAATAAAGGAAAGCATACAAAACGCCTTCTTCACGATCCTATCTAACTGCGACTCCACTTTCAAAGAGCTATGAAACTGCACTCCAAGGTCTCTTTGTTGAACAACATTCCCTTGGACTTTAACATTAAGAGTATCAGTCCTGCTAAGATTTGCTTTCCCAAATTGCAGCACTACGCATTTATCCGAATTAAAGTCCATCTGCCACTTCTCAGCCCATTGGCCCATCTGGTCCAGGTCCTGTTGTAATCTGCGGGGGAATTAGGTTACAGTAAAACCATTGAATGTGATTAGGTTCTCATTTGTCAGAGTTATCATTACTGTATTTTGTCCTTGTGTGCACCAATCTGATTCCAATCGCTAACTGATTTCAATTTCCAGTCTCTTCTGTGCTTGACATTTCAAACGTTGCATCACATAAATGTCTCTACCTGCCTTAATAATGCGTAAGAACGCTCCAGGGGACAGCAGAGCTTTCTAATTATGTTGCCAACACTGGAGAAAATGGAGCTTTGTGGAATGATTTTTTAGGCTGGGATTATTCTTCTTGAAACAAAAGAGGCGGAGGGGAGTTCTATAATCACATAATTATATTTGTAAACGTTCAATATTCGTGGGACCTTGACAGGGTAGATACGGGCAGGTGGTTTACCCTCTGGTATGAAGAGCACCAGAGGACATTAACTCAGAATTAGTTATTGCCTATTTAGTTCAGAAATGAGGAGCAATTTCTTTGCTCAGGGGCAAGTGAATCCGTGGAACACTTTACCGAAACTGTTGAGGCTGAGTTGTTGTGTATTTTCAAACTGTATCAGGCAGATATTTAATCAGAAAGACGACGAAGCACTGTCAAGGTACGGCAGGAGACTGGAGTTGAGTATTATCAGATCAGCCATGAGTTCGTTGAATAGTGGAGCAGACTCGATGGGCTGAATGGCCGACTTCCAATCTTACAACATTTGGCCTAACGCAGTATTTTATTGATAAGTTTAGAATTCTGAGGGGATGGGATGAAGTGATCGAACAGGTTTCTCCATCTGATCAGACAGATCAGGAACTAGGCTCATAAGCTCTTGAACAAGAAATGTGCTGTGGCCTGGAGACAACAAATGGCACTGGGCATACCATAGGTGGGTATGTGCAGAAGTGTGATTGCTAATAAAATTGGCGGATCTAATGTTGTTGGCAAGTTGGTGATCATGCTGGATGATGGACTGCGGTATGATTCACAGAGCATAGTTTGTGAAAGAATGAAAAGTTTGTTTCAATGGAGAAGTTTTCTGCAGTTCCAATTCCAATTGACTGTTTCAAATACTGATCAGACCTTTGTGTGGAGTGTGACATTTAAATACTCATTCACAATCCGACTGGATAAACTATTGCTCTCGATCTTTCCTTATTTGTTTCTTTTTCATTCGATGTAAATTCAGAGAAAGTCAAGATGGAATGAAAGGATGAAAGAAATGTTACACTCAATTTTATTATCCCAGTTTAACTTACAACAGAATCAAATTGCTTTATTTCAACCTTGATGTGGTATCGATTTATCACAAATCTCCGGTGCAATGAAGGGCACGAGCAAGATTCTCCATCCTATGTATACTAAAGATGAGAGGCACAAAGGAAAACCACAGCTGCTTATGATGGAAGTAACAGCCAGAGTAGGATTCAAACCCACACATGCTCAATGAAAGAGCAACTCGTCGACTTAACCTCTGGGCTACATCAAATTACATATGGTGTACCGAGGGGATAAGAAATTCCCTGAGCGGGAAAGAATCCACATCATTTTGTTTCTGCTTTCAACCGAATAATAGTACCAGCAAAATCCAAGGCATTGACCTCGTCCTTGGAAGGAATACCTTGTCCTTGATTCATTACGAGTCGGAACAGTCTCAGAATGAACCAGCGAACAAGAAATTCCCGTCACATTCACATGCACATTTAATCTTGACTCATAATTTCATCAGATAGTTTTTCTCTCATGTGAAGAAGTATATATGGAGAGAGAAATGAAGGAGATGTATTAGCTCGATGGTCTTTCTCATATGGCTAAACCTGAACTGGGTAAAATTCCCGGAAATGCAGTTTTGTTCGTTTCATTTTATTAATTTTGTTGCAACCTCATTCTGTTCATTCCAATGATAGGAAGTGAATTGGATTTCTATCATTGGAACGTTTACTGTTGTATTCAATTTTGCTCCGAATTTGTTTCAGCTTAAAGGAAATACTGAAGAGAGAAACAGAAGGTTGAACTACAAAACAAGATATCAGTTTTGATGCTCAGTTACTTTGGCAGAGTTCAGTGGGTATCAAATGAACCCAGCATCATGGCGATCGTCCGCCTATCTTTACAGCATGCGATGAAAGCAGGTAATCTTTCTACAAGAGACGGGTCACTTCCTGTTCATTATGGAAGATCTTTCCTTGACAATATACCAAATCTGCTTGTTCTATTTATAATGCTTCATGTGGAATATTAATTGAAATCTTTCAAAACTCCGAGGCTTCTTTTTACTGAATCTTATTCAGCTGCATACGTTTCCGATATTTCTTTACTTCTAACGTCATCCAAATTAGACATTGTTTCCTCGCACCCTCCATCCCCCACATCCCACTTTTACACTTTTACCTGGCCACAGGCTGTCTCTCCTGGTGAAACTCACTGCTTGTGTGTCTCTAAATGTACCTATCCAAATATTTTGGAAACGGATTCTCTGAGTGACAGAAATTCTGTTCCCATCATTTTTTTGTCCTACATCATTAGCGTTGAAAGCGTGAACTTTCAGAAATTTGCGAACTTGAAAGAGTGAAGTTACCACCTATTTCCTCTCTCCAAACCGCACATACTCTGGAAAACTTACATTCGTTTTTCTTTCCTTCAGTTTCAAATTTTCCAAAACACAAATAAATAAAATTCCATTCCCACTAAACGCCGTCAGCATCGTCTCTAATGCCTTAGCAGCCCAGTAAACACTGGCAGTGTCCTCTCTGATAGGATCACATATTCCCTAAAATGCAGCAAGTACAATTCAGCCATTGGAGTCTGTAGGCACACTCTGAACAGCATTTCAACTAGGCCTAGTTTCCGTCTCTATCCCCGCACGCCTCTGGCTTTTTATTTCAAATAAACCTGCTGGAATAAAAGCTGGCATCGTGTGACTGCTGAACTTATCACTGCGTTACCCATGGCTCATTCACTTAACTTACTGAATTCACTCCCTGGACACATCAGCGCAACTTAACATGGCCAATCCACCTCACCTACAGACGTAAAAGCAGCGCGAACTATTCAGCAAATGTACCATCACATTGACCGCCGTCTGCATCATGCTTAATGGCTTTATACACTGGTACCACAGCCTAGTGAAAACAATCTGCGCCCGTAAACCGGAATTCAATGCATTAAAATGCGGTTCTATGCTGTACAACCTCATTAGTGCTGCAGGAAATGTTTCTGCACTCAGATCTGAATGGGGTTGCTCTGTTTGCTTCCTCAGATTCCTGCTTTAAACAAACATATCAGTCAGGAATAACTCTATGTAATGGTTTTCATTGCAACAGAAACGCAATGTGCAGTTTTCAGAAGTTACGTGTTTGTACTTTCACTGACACTGTCTCACCGGGAGCTGCAGTCCTTCCCCACGCTGATTCAGACCGCAGTGTCCTTCCTGTGACATGTCCCATCGAGAATGGAAGACCAGGCATTCATAACCTTCACTGGGGAACAGAGCGACAAGTTTAAAACATTTACGATGCCCTCAGCGGAGAATTGAGCCCTGTGACAGGAGGGGAGACTAACCACGATACTGTGGAGGACAACAACATCAAAGGAGGCCCTTCAGCCTGTTGTGGCCGCACTTGTCCAACACAACTGCTTAACGACCTGAATCAAGTTTTCCATCGTTTAGCCCATAGTCTTATATGTCTTGGCATCACAAATTCACATCTGAATTTTTTCAGGTGCGAAGGGTTTCCGCCTCTCTGACCGTTTCCGCCTCTCTGTCCCTTTCCGCACATCTACTCAAACCTTTCTGCCTTTTCCCGAAATCTATTGGCCCCGGTGTTCGATCCCTCCATCAATAAGAAACGCTTCTTTGAGTCTATCCTATCCATATCCCTCATTATTTTGTACATCTCAGTCGTGTCTTCTCCAACCTTCTCTGCTCTGCGATAAACAACCTCAGTCTGTCCAACCTTTCCTCATCACTGAAGCTCTTTAGCCCAGACAATATCCCAGTGAATCTCTCCTGCACCGTTCCAAGTGCGATCACATCCATGCTATGCTGTTAATTGCAGAACTGCACACAGTATTCTAGCTAGAGCCGAATGCACTTTTTTCCCCCTGTTCTGTTGCAGACTGAGGGCGTCACTGGCTCGGCAGTATTTATTGCTATCCCAATTGAACAGCAGGCAGTTGAGACTCAACCATATTGCAGTGAGTCTGGAGCCATATGGAGGTCCGACCAGTTAAGAATGGCAGTTTTCTTCCTCAAAGGACGTCACTGAACCCGATGGTCTTGCTTTTTCAACAATTGACCATTGATTTATAGGAGTTATTAGAATCGTAATTTCAGATGTTTATTGAATCCCAATTCTAACACCTGGCATGGTTGGAGTCAAACCCGGGTCCCTGGTTCATTTGCTTGGTGTCTGAGTTAACAGTCCAGTAGTACTAGAGCTTGGCCATTGCAGAAAACCCGTGAAACTAATCTTTCCCAATGAAGTCCCTTTTCCTCGATATTGTCCTCTGTCATCTTCCTGAGCTTAACTGCCAATAATCGCGAGTCCATGTCAGTAAAAGCTGCTAGCAGAGGATTGGCCTCACAACAGCGTAAGCCAAATGGATCAACTGGTCTGCAGGTCCCGATGGTGGGGTTGGGGCACGTTCACCCAGCAACAGTGACCGCAGCATCACAGACTGAATGGTATCAATGTGAGAGTCAGTGTTAGATTCTGCAGTTCCTTAATGAAATAGGAAATGACTCCACAACTACATTATGAAAGAGCAGCGCTCCGAAAGCTCGTGCTTCAATTAAACCTGTAAGACTATAACCTGATTTTGTGTGATTTTTAACTTTGTACACCATAGTCCAACCCTGGCATCTCCAAATTAATGAAATGGGGATATAACGGAAGGTTCGGTTAGTGATCTTAGGAGTGAAGAAATCTCTGAGAACGGGTGGATTTGAATGCTGAAACACAGAGATGTGAGCGAGCAGAATTTGAAGGAAAGAAAATCATCACCTTGGAAAAAAATACCATGTTAAAACAATTGATTCCTTTGTGTTTCACAAAAGCAGGGGCAGGTGGAGCAATTACTGCCGTGACTCAGACTCGAGCTGAGGTTGCTGCGGCCACAATACAGAGTACTAACCATTATACGATCACGGCATCCCACACGCAAGTTCGCTAACAGCCCGCAATATGTACAGTAGCAGAGGAACTGTTAGGCAGATCACCAAATGCACAATATCAGTGCTTAGCAAACAGTGGCAGACATGTGGGAACTAAGAATGGGCTGACCGTTTAATGGGCTGATGCCCCCGGAGGCTGTGGTGATTCCATCATTAATATACTGAAGGCTGAGATAAATAGATTTCTCCAAAAAATCAAAGAATCCGAGGACAGTGCAGGTTTTGTTGAAATGTATGCTTCAATAGTAATGCAGTTTAACATCGGTTACTTCACCAGCTTCCGCCCACAAGGCAGTAACCACTGCTGACACATAGTCCCAGTTCCCAGCCCCAGAATCAGAGGAACAGAGTGGCGCAGTCGCGAAGATCCAACCGGAAATCTAGATGGGAATGAGGTCGCAGACATACTCGATGTCTCCAGTGACACAAACGTTGAATGCACGGTACTTCTATGACGGTTTAGAGGCGCATGCAATTCCGAGATTGGGAGTGCTCCTGCTCAAAGGCAGGACAGAAGGGAACATTTGTTCCCGTTTTTAATGACATAGCAATCTACAGTGCATCTTGCTGAGACAGCTGAGTGCCACAACTGGAACGTGGGCGGCTGGTTTGAAGTTTGAATTTGCTTCACTATCACCCACTTCCCTGGAATGAATTCCTTTCACCATTTTTTTCCAATTGTTTGGTATCGCCCTACAGTCTGCGGCCTTCTTCCTCATGGTTAATTGCATGACTAATTGTTGTTTGATCTGCACACTGCTAAATCACGGCCACTACAATTAAATAAGTAAATATGAATCATTGATCTACATGAGAAAACAGTGGAACTCACTGCAGGCATCCTTTGTAGGTTTGCAGGCGACATCAGAATTGTAGACAGCGAGGAAAATTTAACGAAGATTCAAAAGGATCTTAATCCAATGAGTCGTTGGACTGAAAAATGTAACATGGAGTTCAATCTGGATAAACGGAAGGTATTGCATTTTGGTACAACAACAAGAGTAGTGCTGATATAGTTAGTGATAAGGGCTTTTACGTAGTGTTGGAGAACACGGAAGCTAGGGGTGCAGGCACATAATTCCTTGCAGTTTGCATCACATACAGACCAGATGGTTAAAAGGCATTTGGCATACTTCTCCTTTGTGTATAGGAGTTGGGACGTTATGCTGAAGTTTTGCTGGACATTGACAAGGACATTGAAGTTTTTCTGGAACATTATGTCCAGTTCTGGTCGTCCAATTGTACGAATGATATTACTCAGCTGGAGCAGGGTCGGAAAAGGTATGCACGCATGTTGCCACGTGAGGAAGGTTTTAGTTATAATGAAAGGCTGGATAGGCTGAGACTATTTTCAGATTCGAGATTGAGGTGCTGGAAACACACAACAGGAAAGGCAGCATGCGAGGAGCAGGAGAATCAACTTTTCACGAAAGTGTCGTTCATCAGGTTCTTCCCTGAAACGTCGATTCTCCTGCTCCTCAGATGCTGCCTGACCTGTTGTTCTTTCCCAGCACAACACTGTCGACTCTGATCTCTCATCTGCAGTTCTCACTTTCTCCTAGTGGAGACTGTTTTCGCTCTAGAATAGTGGTTTGAGTGGCGATCTGATCGACGTTTATGACTTATTGAGAGGTAAGTTCGAGTTAACGAGAGTTGACTTTTCCAAAGAGGGGGATTTCAAGACGAAACGGCCTATGTTTCAGAGGAAAAGAGAGAATTTTTCTTTTAATAAAAGACATGTGAGGCATTTTTCTTGAGAGAGTGTGGAATCAACTTCCTGAGGAAGTGATGGATGAGGGTACATTTGCAACATTTAAAGCACAAATGTCTCCATACATGAATGGCAAAGTGACATTTTTAATAAAAACTCTATTCATTCAAGCCTAGTACATCAGTTATTTCCCAGAGGACAGTTAAAAGTCAACGCATCTTGAAGCTCATGTGGGACAGAACACATGACTGTGACAGTTTGCCTCCCGAACTGGCATTAGTGAATCTGCTGGGATTTTCAACACAACTGATTCAAGTCATCACGAGACACTTTAATCCAAGGTATTTATTGAATTCAAACTCCACCATCTGTCATGCCAGGACCTGAAACATTTGTCCCCAAAACATTACCTGGGATTTTAGATTAACAATGCAGTAATAAAACTACAAGGACATTATTTCCACACGGTGGGTACAGAAGGAGGCAGACTGGAATGGATTAGTTTGGCAGAATGTTCAGCATGGATTGGTTGGGCCTGTTTTCATGCTGTATGACTTTCTGACTGACGCTATGGAGCAGGCTGTTGGTTGGGATTAACAGCAGCATTGACAGCATAATCGATCACCTGATGAGATATGTAATCCTGCTGGAGTCTCCAGAGGTTGTTTTGCTCAGTGATCCTTTCCCATCACGGGACTGGAGAACGGCCTCTTGCCAGTGTTACTGATTAATTGAGTTTCCATTTCTGGGGTTAATTGACTCCCTTCCGACCGTTCCCACATTTCCCTGCTTTCTCTGTGGTATCGGCGTAATTTGTTCTGCACAGGGTGAACAATCCTTTCTTATTCAGTCCACACATATGCAAATCCTGTTGGCCATGTTGTGAATGTGTTTTCCTTGTTTCTCATTCTCCCACAGGGTGTATCACTGGTCAGAACAACAATTATTCATCGCCCCTTGTTCGTTGCTGCCTGGCTGCACCACACAGCCGGGTACGATCCCAGCCTCGGGTGTCCGTCTGTGGGCAGTCTGCACATTCTCTCTGTGTTTGAGTTTTTATTCCTTCCTCTGAGCAAAGATGTGCCGGTTACAGGCACCAGCAATGGGAAATTCAGGCTTTTGATTAGGAAATATTGTGGGGTTTGTTGGGATGCGCTTCAGTGGGACAGTGTGGACTGGAAGTCGACTAGCCTGCTTCCCCACACAATGGGGATTCTTGAATTAAGGGTCAGCTAATGTCGTTCTGGTCGTGGAGACTCTCGTACGTAGGACTGGCTAAAGATGGTAGAATCCCCTGAAAAAAGGACAAGAATGAATGTGATTTCAAGAAATTAAAGTCATGATCTCTGTTCCTGAGGTCAGGCTCGCATTCCAGGTTTTATTTGTCGAAAGTAAACATCACCGTTTCCGTGTCCCAACCCCAAGGATGACTATTTTAAAATATCACCCCAACACCACCTTCTCCAGGTTGAAGTCTTTACTATGTGGAAGAAACTGATACTGAACTGATGCAAGCAAATGCAGCTGCCACCGCCAGTGTGAGAAACTGATCCAAATAGCAAAATCATCTTTTAAACCCACCACTGCAAACTTTAGGGCTCAACGCGCTCCAGTTGTGCCACTCAGCTGTCTTAGCAAAATACACTGTAAATCGCTATGATAGTATAAACCGGGACAACCATTCCCTTGAGCAGGAGCACACTCAACCGAGGAATTTCTTGCGGCTCTATACCATCATAGAAGGACCGCACGCTCACTTATTTCATCACTGGAGCCAAAGAGTAACTCTACGCACTCATTTCCATCCCCATTTCCGGATTTGGGCGACTGTGCTGCAGTTTCTCTGATTCCGAGGCTGGGAACTGGGTTTATGTTTAATTATCTGCAACACTGATTATGGCCTTGAGGAAACTGGTGAAGTCGTCGATGTTAAGCTAAGATGCTATTGAAGTATACATTTCAACAATATCCCCTACTGTCCCCCGAGTCTTTGATGCTTCTCGAAATCTATCAATCTCAGTTTTCAACATTCTCATTCAAGGGATCTCCACAGCCTTTGAGGACACCGAAGTTAAAGATTCAGCTCATTCTCAGTTCCCACATGTCTGTCACTGTTCACTATTGTACATTTGCTGTTCTTCCGACATATCCTCTGCTAGTATACTTATTGCTGCTTGCAAATATCCTGTTCTGTGTTCGTGGTTGTCTGTATTTTGCATTGTGACTACAGAAACCTCTGTTCGAATCCAAATCACAGCACTAAATGTTCTCTCCCTTGTCCTTTTTGAGACCCACGGTAAGACATTAATTGTTTTAACTTCAAATTCCGCTCTCTCGCATCTCTGCGTTTCATATATCAGAATTCAAACACACCCGTTGTCGGAGATTCCTCTCCTTCCCACGATCATTGAACCTCCTTTCCGTCCCTCCTCCCATTTCTCTGAGGCAATGCACAATCTATCACTCCCTTTCACATTCATACTGTTCTGTCTGTGCTGCTTCTGCGTTCACTGTTGTTGGGTGAACGTGCCCCAATCCCACCATCGGGACCTCCAAACAAGTCGATCCATTTGGATACCGCAGTTGTGAAATCAATCCCCATGTAGCAGTTTTTACTGACATAGGCCAGAGACAATTGGAGCATCAGGCCAATGGAGAAGACCCAGAGCAGTTTTGGGGGGAAAAATTTGAAAAGGCCAACTTTTGTGGCTTTCTGCGTTGGTCTCGCTGTAACTTCATAGGACTGATAATCTTGAAACCGAGGTAATAGTCTGGGTACTCGGGCTTGAGTCCCACCATTTCAGATTGTAAAATTTGAATTCAGCAAATATCTGCAATGAAGAATCTAATGACGACTACAGATCCATTGATTATTGTTGAAAAGTAAACATCTGGTTTACTGGTGTCATTTCAGGATGGAATCTGCTATCCTTACTTGGTGCGGCCTGCATGTGACTTCAGACACATAGCAATATGGTTGAGTCTCAACTGCCCTCTGGGCAATTCGGAATGGGTAATAAATTCTGCTTAGCCAGAATCGCCCTCATACTAATCCAGAAATATTAAAGCAAATTCTCATTAGGCTCTAGCAAGAGTGTTGTGTGCAGTTTTGAAAGTCGCATTATAGTAAGGATGTCATCACACTGAGAACATTGCAGGAGATATTTACCAGGATGTTGTTTGGGATGAAGCGTTTGAGTTGTGAAGAAAGACAGGACAGAGTGGACTGTTTGTCGCATTGCAAAGGAGATGTAGAGAAATCATTAAGGAGTTAGGGTATGGACAGATTTGACTGAACGAGTTTCCCATTGACGGAAGGTTCGATCAGCAGGGGCCAGAGATTTAAGGAGAAAGGCAGAAAGGTTTGAGAAGATGTGCAAAAAACTTTATCAGCCAGTGGGTGCTTGGAATTTGGAATACACTGCCTGCATTGTTCAGAGGGCAAAAACTTTATAACCTGAAGAAATATTCAGATGTGAACTTGTGATGCCAAGACACATAGGGGCGTGGGATAAGCATTGAAGCAACCGATTCAGTTAATTAGGCAGTTGTTTTTCACAAGTGTGGTCACAATTTGCTGAAGGCCCTCCTTTGACATCCTGTTATCGGTAGTATACTGGTTAGTGACCCGCCTGTCACAGGGCTCAATTCTCTGCTGGGAACAGTGTCAATGTTTTAAAACTGTCACTCCATTCCCAAGTTCGGGCATTGAATCCTGTCCTTCCATTCTCGATGGTGCTTGTCACAGGAAGGGTAGTGCTGCCTGAATCAGTGTGGGGAAGGGCTACAGCTCTCAGGGAGGCAGAGTGTCAAGTGAAAGTGCAAACACGTGACCTCAGCAATCTGTACATTGTATCTGTGTTGGAATGAAAAGCATTTGACAGACTGTACTAGATTGAAGTGTTTACTGGAAGCAGGACGGTGAGGAAGAAACAGCGTAAAAGCATTCAAATATGATTGCAGAAACATTTCCCTCAGCACGAATGAAATTGTAATAGACAGAGTAGTGTTTCAATACATTGAATTTGAGTTCATTTACTTTGATGAGGCTGAGTTACCAGTCTAGAAAGCCATTAAAAAATGATACAGCAATTGTTCACTATGATGGAACATTGACTCAGTAATTCACACTGCTGTTTGGTCGGAGGGTTAGGTTGATTGCCAAAGTTAAATTGCCTTCTCGTGTCCAGGAAGTGAATTAACTAAGTTCGGTGAATTAGCCATGGGTAACGCGGGGATGAGGTCAGAAATCACAGGACGACAGGTTATAGTCCAACAGGTTTATTTGAATTCATAAGGGGGAGGGCTCACTCTTCCTCAGATGAAGTATACGGGAATAGGGAGAGGAGCGAGGTCTGGGTGAGATGCTCTTCAGAAAGTCGACACCGGATCGATTGACTGAAATGTCCTTTCTACACTGTAGGATTCTGTGATTCTATCGGAGAGGATAATGATGGTGTTTACTGGAGGGTAAAGCCATGAGAGACGATGCTGGCGAGGTATACTGAGGTTGAGATTTTATTCACTTGTCTTCTTGGAAAATTGAGAACAGTTATCCCTGAACCAAGGAAGACTTAGTGGGGCGTTTTCTGGTTATGAAATGTTTGGACAGAGTAAATGGGTGGAAAGTTCCCTCTTTCAAGTAAGTAAACATCTAGATGTCAGGCATTCCAATCTTTCGAATAAAACCTTTGAAGGACAAAGAAATGATGAGAACAGAATCGCTGTCACTCCGAGAATCTGTCTTTCAAAATTTTTGAAAAGGCATATTTGGTGACATACAAGGAATAAATTTCACAAGGAGAGCGACTGCGTGTGGCTAGGGAAAGGAGTAGGGTTGGGGTGCAGTCGGTCGGAAGTTGCGGGGAAACAATGTCTAATTTGGTTGACTTTAAATGTAAAGACATTTCGTGAAGATGTGCAGCTGAATAAGATTCGATTCCAAAACCCTAAATTTTGAATGATTTGGCATAATATTCTACTTAAAGTATTGTAAATGGAACAGAGCGGATTTTTATTATTGCGATGAGAAGATATTACATAATGAATAGAAAGTGACCAGTTGCTTGGAGATCGACTTCGTGCTTTAATCGTATGCGTTAAAGATGTGAGGAAAACACCATGATGTTTGGTCCATTTAATACTCGGTGAAATCTGCCAAAGTAACGAACAACAAAATTGCACTTTAACACTCTGCTTTTCTAAGAAGTATTCTTCTTAAACTGAAATAAAGTCGGAGCAAATTTGAATACAACATTAATCGTTCTAATGAGAAAAAATCTAATTCACTTGCGATATTATAATGAACATTGTCAGTTTGCATCAAAACTAAAATGAAACGAACAAACAGCATTTATTGCGGTTTAATCCAATTTTGGTTCAGCCATATAAGAAAGGCCATTGAGCCACAACATCGCCTTTATCTCCCTCTCCATGGCTGCTTCTCCACGTGAGAGAGGAAGTCACTGAAGAAATTATGTGTCGAATGAAGGTGACAATATGTTCTCCGTTTGATTCTGACACAGTTCTGACTCAGAACGTATCACTGACAGCTATTCATTCTGACGAGCATGGCTATTTATTGGAATTTGCTGTCATTATAATTCTGGTGAAAGCAGAAACACATTGGAGTGGATTCGATTCCCCTCTGTAAATTTCTCATCCATGGCTTTCACTGCATGTAACCTGATGAGGTCACATGCCACCACTGTACAAAATGTGCTGAGGAGACCGAGCGATTATGGTGGTGGGTTATTATACTGTTGTTTTCCACATTCACGGATTCGAGTCACACTCTGGTTGCTAACTTCACAAACCGCTCCAGCAGTTTTCATTTACACCTCACACTCTGGTATAGACTGGATCGTGAATCTTGTTCTTGTGCTTTACTGCACGGGAGATTGACGAGCAACAGACACCACATTAAAGTCGAAATGAAGAGCGAGAGCAGTCATTCTATTCAATTGTACATTAACTTGTTGTTATCAGAAAGAACGCATTTTTCTTTCCACCCCACGTTCCATCTTGTCTTTCTATGAAGTTACGTCGAAAAAAGCGGTACTGATAACAAGAGATTGGGAGCACAACTTTATCCAGTGGTTGTCCATGAGTATTTTAACCAAACACTTCAAACAGTAATCTGATCAGTATTTCAAGGAGTCACTCGGAATTGGAACCGCAGAAAACTTCTCCAATGAAACGAACCTTTCATTCTTCCACAAATTTCTGCTGTGTGTGAACGATACAAGGATCCATCACCCAGCGTGATCACTGACTTGCCAACTGTATAAGGTCCACCAACTTTCTTCAGCAATCACAGCTTCTGGACACAGATACCTGTGCTGTGCCCCATGTCATTTATGGCACCCAGGCCACAGCACATTTCTTCTTCCTGACTTTATGAGGCTTGTTCCTGATCTGTCTGATCGGTTTAATAAACGTTTCCTAGCACTTCAGCCCATCCCCTCACAATTCTGAACTTATGAATAAAATAAGGCGTTAGACCAAATCTTAAACAATGTGGAAGTATGCCACTCAGCCCATCGAGTCTGCCCCACCATTCAACGAACTCATGGTTGATCTGATAATCTTCAACTCTATTCTTCTCACTTACCTCGACAAAGTTCCATCATCTTTCTGATTAACTATCTGGCACAGTTTGAAATTAATCAACAATGCAGTCTCAACAGTGGGTGCCACAAAAATGCCACAGACTCTCTGACCCCTGAGCAAAGAAATAACTCATCATTTCTGAATTAAATAGGCAATATCTAATTCTGTGTTCATGTCCATTGGCGCTCTCCTCACAGCATAGGGCGAGCCATCTGCCTGTAACTACCCTGTCAAGATCCAGTGAATATTGAGCGTTTACAATTGTTATTATGTGATTATAGAACTCCCCTCCACCTCCTTTATTTCAAGGAGAATAATCCCAGCCTTACCAATCATTCCACAAAGCTCCATTTTATAGAGTTAGCAACATGTTTGTAAATCTCTGTTGGCCCTTACAGCATCTTTACGAAGTTATAAGACAGGTGGAGAAATTTCGGCGAGGAAACGGGTTGAAATTTCAGGCGCAGATGGGAATTGAAACTTGAAATCAGAAAGCGATTGGAATTGGATTGATCCACAGAAGGACCAAATACAGCAATGATAACCCTGACAAATGAGAATTTAATCATATTCGATTGACATTCAATTGCTTCATTGTAACTGAATTCCTCCGTGTAGTCGTCCTGGGAGCTAGTATTTAGGAGAAATGGAATCTGACCGCCCATACAAAGAAGTTGACTACAATAACATGCCCGTTGGTTGACTTTGTTTGATTATCAACTCAATTCTCGTCTCCGTGAAGCCTACATCGTCCGCGATGCACAAATTAGATTTTTAACAGAACTCTCTCATTTCCCTTGGTGGATGCCGCTGAAATACCACTGAAGGAACTGGACACCCTCTATGACAATGCAGTCACTTAACTGCACACTCTTCAACACCTGAATATTTATTCCCTTAATTTCTAAGGCACAATTGCAGCAAAGTGCACCACCTAGAAGATTCACTGGAGTACGTCATCCAGGTTTTGTTGACAGAACCTTCAATGTTCAAAAGCTTTACGGACTATAATACAAGGTTGAAGATGAACTGAAACGTCACCGTTTGCAAATTACCCTCCAAGAAACATACCAGCATAACTTGGAGAGGAATCAGTGGCAAATTCATTGAGTGATGAAGCGGTCTTGATTGTCAACGTGTTATACTTCAGCCCTCCACCTCTTATCATACATTTTTTTTTTAAATTGACTATTGCATTGAACAGACTTGTGCACATTCCTTTGGTTGTTTCCTAAACTGGCGCTTGCTAAAGATCGAATATCATCCTCAGCCTGTGGTCAACAACAGAAAATATCCAAAAACCCTCTCTAATAACTGATCTCCCTGTCCAACACACTTCAGAGATCTGTGACTGTCCACTTCAAGATCTCTTTGTTCCTGTACACCACTCAGAATCCACACTGTTATTGTTTCAACTCACCAAATTCATTACCACTTATTGGTCTGGATTCAGTTACATTCGGCATTTTTCCTTTCTACCTGATTGTTACATCCCTGAGGTCCCTGAAATTATTCATCATAGTCAACTATACAAACAACTGTTGTATCTTCTGTCAACTTCTAAACCATGACTCCTACACCTAAGTTTGAATTATCGATCTACGTCAGGAAACAGTGTACTCCACTGGAAATAGGCATCCAAACATGGTTCATTTTTGGATGGGATGAACACCTGAAATAACAGCAGAATCGGACCCTTGCTGTCATTTGTAAACCTGATGGTGACTCTGCAGGTTGGTCTCCTGACTGATTCCTTCTCACATGTGGGAGTGGTGAATGCTCAGTCCAAGTTGTGACTGAGTAAGTGAGTTTACACTTCAGCGGGTAATTGTATCCCTTCCTACAGACCCCGCCCGCATGGACCTGACTTCATTGCGGCGTGGGTATCCTTGTGTCTGTTTAGTTTGGATAAGCATTTGAATTTGAGTTTACGCTGAGACGACTCCCAATTATCCCCGTCATCCACGTATCTTTTTTTATCCTTCCTTATTCTCCCACGGAGTGTGACCATCATAGTCTGTACAGCACTTGTTGTTCATCCTTAACTCTCCTTGACCTGAGTCAAAGGGAATTTATGGGTGAACCGCACTATTGTCCGGCTGGAGTCATATATTGGCAGGTCTCGTTAATGACGGCTGATTTCCGTTTTGAAGGGAAATGAAAGAATGGGTTTTCAGCAAATTAAAACTTTTTGTCACTCTTCCTCTGAGCGGGTTTATATTCCAGATTTTATTCCTCAAATCTAATTTCTACCAGCTGCCATGCTCCATTTTCCAAGGGTTGCTGACCCAAATATCGCCATTACATTTGCAGATGACACGAAGATTGGTTGAGTAGCAGAAAGCAAAGGGGATGAAGGAGAATGTAGACAGACAGGAGAGCTGAGTGGAGAATTGGCAGATGGAGTTGAATTCAGGCAAATGTGAGGTAATATATTTTGGGAATTCTAATTCTCGAGCCAAGTATACTGTGAACGGAACAGCCTTGGGTAAAGTTGATGAGCAGAGCGATCTGGGAGTTCGGATCCTTTGTACCCTGAATGTAGCTGCACAGGTAGATCTAGTGGACAAGAAGGCATCTGGCGTGCTTGCCTTCAACGGACGGGGCATTCAGTAGAAGAGCTGGCATGCTAAATTTATACAGGATTTTGGTTCAACCGCATTTAGAATGCTGTGTACTGTTCTGGTCTCCAACTTACCAAAACGATGTGCACGTTTATGAAAGATTGCAGAGAACATCTATGAGGATGTTGCCTGCTATGGAAGGAGCTAGCTCTGAAGAGAGGTTGAGTAGGTACTGTTTGTTTTCATTAAAGAAAACGAGATTGAAGGGGACCTGATTGACGTCTACAAAATCATGAAGATTATAGCCAGGGTGGATCGAGAAAAGCTTTTTCCCAAGGTGTTAGATTCAATAATGAGATGTCATGCGTTCAAGGTGAGTGGTGAAAAGTTTAAGAGAGTTCGACATTGGAATCATTTTACACAGAGGGTGGTAGGTACTCTGTTGTCTGCAGAGGTAGTAGAGGCAAGCACGATAGATTCATTTCAGGTGTGTCTGGAGAGATGCATGAGTAGATGGTGTGCAGAAGGATACAGTTGGTTTGGAATTTGGTGATAGGTTTAGACAGTGGATCAGCTTTCGACATCCAAAGGGTCTGTTCTTCGGCTGTAAATGTTCTGTGTTATCTGTTCTTCTGTGTTCACCACACCATCAACTTCATGCTGCATTGCTACATCTCAGAGAATTACATTGTCAATTCCAATTATCACAGAGGGAATTCGAATATGACATGTCGCTGTGTCGGAAAGAAAGTGATATACACTGGATTGGAATGTTTACTGGGAGCAAGAGGCTGATTTGACGACGATGTGATCAAAAACAGCTTTTACTGTCAAAGTAACAAAACAGCGCATTGTTAAGGAACATTTCAGAGAATGTTTTCAATTAATCGACCTCTCGCTTAAGACTCCAGCACACTTCAGCTGAGCCAATCTGCAGTGCGGGTTAATGCTGCAGTTATATTTTAATAATCTAATGAACGGAGACAGTTATGCCCTTGACTGTGTGGAAGAAACTGATACTGAGCTGATGCGAGCAAATGTAGCTGCCACCGCCAGTGTCGGAAACACAGATCCAAACAACAAAATCATCTTTTAAATCAACCATTGCAAAGTTAAGGGCTCAACACGCTCCACTTGTGCCACTCAGCTGTCTTAGAAAGATGCACCGGAAATCGCTATGATTGTATAAACGGGGACCACCATTCCCTTGAGCAGGAGCACACTCAACCGAGGAATTTCTTGCGCCTCTGTACCATCACAGAGGGACAGGACGCTCACCTATTGCATCACTGGAGCTAGAGAGTAACTCCGCGCACACATTCCCATCCCCATTTCCGGTTGGATCTGGGCGGCTGTGCCGAAGTTAAGCTAAAATGCTATTGAAGCATACATTTCAACAATATCCTGTACTATCCCCCGTGTCTTTGATGTTTTGTCGAAATCGATCAATCTCATCTTTCAACATTCTCATTCAAGGGATCTCCACAGCCTCTGAGGACATCGAACTGAAAGATTCAGTTCATTGTATCTTCCCACATGGCGGTCACTGTTCGCTGAGTAGTGATATTGTACATTTGCTGTTCTCCGGACATTTCCTCTTCTAGTATACTTATTGCTGCTTGCAAGCAAACTGTTCTGTGGTTACTGCGCTCGTGGTTGACGGTATTTTGAATTGTGACCACAGCAACCTCGATTTGAAACCAAATCACGGCACTAAGTGTTCTCTCCGTTGTCCTTTTTGTAACACACCCAGGGAAGAACAGACTGACCCCACTCTGTCAATGTAACCCACCCAAGGAAGAGCAGACTGACACCACTCTGTCAATGAGCACACCCAGGAAAGATTAGACTGACCCCACTATGTCACTGTAGTACACCCAGGGAAGTGCAGACAGACCTCACTCTGTCAACATACCACACCCAGGGAAGAGCAGACGGATCCCACTGTCAGTGAAACATACCAAGGGAAAGGCAGAAAGACCCCACTCTGTCAATGTAACCCAGCCATGGAAGATAACATTGAGTCCACTCTGTCAATATAACACACCCAGGGAAGAGCAGACTGAACCCACTATGTGAATGTAACACACCCAGGGAAGAGCAGACTGAACCCACTATGTCAATGTAACACAATCAGGAAAGAGCAGACTTACCCCACTCTGTCAAAGTAACACACCCAGGGAAGAGCAGACGGACCCCACTCTGTCAATGTAACCCACCCAGGGAAGAGAAGACCGACCCCACTCTGTCAATGTAACACACGCAGGCAAGAGCAGACTGACCCCACTCTGTCAATGTAACACACCCAGGGAAGAGCAGACTTACCACACTCTGTCAATGGAACACGCCCAGAGAAGAGCAGACGGACCCCATCTGTCAATGTAACACAACCTGGGAAGAGAAGACTGACCCCACCCTGTCACTGTAACACACCCAGGGAAGAGCAGACTGCCCCCACCCGGTCAAAGTAACACACCCAAGGAAGAGCAGACTGCCCTCACTCTCAATGTAACCCACCCAGTGAGGAGCAGACTGACCCCACCATGTCACTTTAACACAACTAGGGAAGAGCAGACTGACCCCACCCTGTCAATGTAACACACCCAGGGAAGAGATGACTGACCCCACTCTGTCAAAGTCACACACCCAGGGAAGAGCAGACTGACCCAATCTGTCAATGTAACACACCCTAGGAAGAGCAGACTGACCCCACCCTGTCACTGTAACACACCCATGAAAGAGGAGACTGCCCCCACACTGTCAAAATAACACACCCAGGGAAGAGCAGACTGCCCTCACTGTCAATGTACCCCACCCAGTGAAGAGCAGACTGACCCCACCCTGTCACTTTAACGCACCCAGAGAAGAGCAGACTGACCCCACACTGTCAATTTAACGCACCCAGGGAAGAGCAGACTGACCCCACTCTGTCAATTTAACGCACCCAGGGAAGAGCAGACTGACCACACAATGTCAATATAACACACCCAGGGAAGAGCAGACTGATCACGCTGTCAATGAAACCCAACCAGGGAAGAGCAGATTGACCCCACTCTGTCAATGTAACACACCCATGGAAGAGCAGGCTGATCCCACACTGTCAATGACACACACGCAGGGAAGAGCAGTCTGACCCCACTCTGTCAATGTAACACACCCAGGGAAGAGCGGAAGGACACCACTCTGTCAATGTAACCCACTCAGGGCAGAGCAGACTGACCCCACTCCATCACTGCAACTCACCCAGGGTAGAGCAGACTGACCCCACTCTGTCAATGTAACCCACCCATGGAAGATAACACTGACTCCACTCTGTCAATATAACACACCCAGGGAAGAGCATACTGACCCCACTCTGTCAATGTAACACACACAGGGAAGACCAGAGTGACACCACTCAGTTAATGTAACCGACCCAGGGAATAGCAGACTGACCCCACTCTGTCAATGTAACACACCCAGGTAAGAGCAGACTGACCTCACTCTGTCAATGTAATCCACCCAGGGAATAGCAGACTGACCCCACTCTGTCAATGTTACCCACACAGGGACGAGCAGACTGACCCCATTCTGTCAATGTATCACACCTAGGGAAGAGCAGACTGACCCAACTCCGTCAATGTAAAACAGCCAGGGAAGAGCAGACTGACACCTCTCTATCAATTTAACACACACAGGGAAGAGCAGACTGACCCCACTCTGTCAATGTAACACACACAGGGAAGAGCAGACTGACCTCAGTCTGTCAATATAACACACCCAGGGAAGAGACGACTGAATCCACTCTGTCAATGTAACACACCCAGGGAAGAGCAGACTGACCCCACTGTGTCAATGTATCAGAACGAGGGAAGAGCAGACTGACCTCACTCTGTCAATGTAACAGACCCAGGGAAGAGCCGACTGAATCACTCTGTCAATGTACCACACCCAGGGAAGAGCAGAAGGACACCACTCTGTCAATGTAACCCACCCAGGGAAGAGCAGAATGACCTCACTCTGTCAATGTAACACACCCAGGGAAGAGCAGACTAACCTCACTCTGTCAATATAACACACCCAGGGAAGAGCCGAATGACAACACACTGTCAATGAGCACACCCAGGAAATATTAGACTGACCCCACTATGTCACTGTAGTACACCCAGGGAAGTGCAGACAGACCACACTCTGTCAAAATACCACACCCAGGGAAGAGCAGACGGACCTCACTCTGTCAGTGAAACATACCCAGGGAAGAGCAGAAAGACACCACTCTGTCAATGTTACCCAGCCATGGAAGATAACATTGAGTACACTCTGTCAATGTCACCCACACATGGAAGAGAAGACCGAACCAACCCTGTCAATGTAACCCACCCAGGGAAGAGCAGACTGATCCCACTCTGTCAATGTAACCCACCCAGGAAAGAGCAGACTGACCCCACTCTGTCAATGTAACACACGCAGGCAAGAGCAGACTGACCCCACTCTGTCAATGTAACACACCCAGGGAAGAGCAGACTTACCACACTCTGTCAATGGAACACGCCCAGAGAAGAGCAGACGGACCCCACTCTGTCAATGTAACACACCCAGGGAAGAGCAGGCTGATCCGACTCTGGCAATCAAACACACGCAGGGAAGAGCAGACTGAACCCATCTGTCAATTTAACACACCCTGGGAAGAGCAGACTGACCCCACCCTGTCACTGTAACACGCCCAGGGAAGAGCAGACTGCCCTCACTGTCAATGTACCCCACCCAGTGAAGAGCAGACTGACCCCACCCTGTCACTTTAACGCACCCAGGGAAGAGCAGACTGACCCCACTCTGTCAATTTAACGCACCCAGGGAAGAGCAGACTGACCACACAATGTCAATATAACACACCCAGGGAAGAGCAGACTGCCCTCACTGTCAATGTACCCCACCCAGTGAAGAGCAAACTGACTCCACTCTGTCAATTTAACGCACCCAGGGAAGAGCAGACTGACCCCACTCTGTCAATTTAACGCACCCAGGGAAGAGCAGACTGACCACACAATGTCAATATAACACACCCAGGGAAGAGCAGACTGACCCCACTCTGTCAATGAAACCCAACCAGGGAAGACCAGAGTGACCCCACTCTGTCAATGTAACACACCCATGGAAGAGCAGGCTGATCCCACACTGTCAATGAAACACACGCAGGGAAGAGCAGTCTGACCCCACTCTGTCAATGTAACACACCCAGGGAAGAGCAGAAGGACACCACTCTGTCAATGTAACCCACTCAGGGCAGAGCAGACTGACCCCACTCCATCACTGCAACTCACCCAGGGTAGAGTAGACTGACCCCACTCTGTCAATGTAACCCACCCATGGAAGATAACACTGACTCCACTCTGTCAATATAACACACCCAGGGAAGAGCAGACTGACCCCACTCTGTCAATGTGACACACCCAGGGAAGAGCAGGCTGATCCGACTCTGGCAATCAAACACACGCAGGGAAGAGCAGACTGATCCCATCTGTCAATTTAACACACCCTGGGAAGAGCAGACTGACCCAACCCTGTCACTGTAACACACCCAGGGAAGAGCAGACTGCCCTCACCCTGTCAAAGTAACACACCCAGGGAAGAGCAGACTGCCCTCACTGTCAATGTAACCCACCCAGTGAAGAGCAGACTGACCCCACCCTGTCACTTTATCACAACTAGGGAAGAGCAGACTGACCACACCCTGTCAATGTAACACACCCAGGGAAGAGCAGACTGACCCCACTCTGTCAATGTAGCTCACACAGGGAAGAGCAGACTGACCCTACTCTGTCAATGTAACACATCCAGGGAAGAGCAGACGGATCCCACTCTGTCAATGTAACACACCCAGGGAAGACCAGACGAAACACACTGTGTCAATGTAACCCACCCAGGGAAGAGCAGACTGACCCCACTCTGTCAATGTAACCCACCTAGGGAAGAGCAGACGGACCCCACTCTGTCAATGTAACACACGCAGGCAAGAGCAGACTGACCCCACTCTGTTAATGTAACACACCCAGGGAAGAGCAGACTTACCACACTCTGTCAATGGAACACGCCCAGAGAAGAGCAGACGGACCACACTCTGTCAATGTAACACACCCAGCGAAGAGCAGGCTGATGCCACTCTGTCAATGAAACACACGCAGGGAAGAGCAGACTGACCCCACTCTGTCAATGTAACACACTATGGGAAGAGCAGACTGACCCCACCATGTCACTGTAACACACCCAGGGAAGAGCAGACTGCCCCCACCCTGTCACTTTAACACAATTAGGTAAGAGCAGACTGACCCCACCCTGTCAATGTCACACACCCAGGGAAGAGAAGACTGATCCCACTCTGTCAATGTAGCACACCCAGGGAAGAGCAGACTGACTCTACTCTGTCAATGTAACACACCCTGGGAAGAGCAGACTGACCCCACCCTGTCACGGTAATACCCCCAGGAAAGAGCAGACTGCCCCCACCCTGCCAATGTAACACACCCAGGGAAGAGCTGACTGCCCTCACTCTCAATGTAACCCACCCAGTGAAGAGAAGACTGACCCCACCATGTCACTTTAACACAACTAGGGAAGAGCAGACTGACACCACCCTGTCAATGTAACACACCCAGCGTAGAGATGACTGACCCCACTCTGTCAATGAAGCACACCCAGGGAAGAGCAGACTGACCCTACTCTGTCAATTTTACACACCCAGGGAAGAGATGACTGACCCCACTCTGTCAATGTAACACACCCAGGGAAGAGATGACTGACCCCACTCTGTCAAAGTCACACACCCAGGGAAGAGCAGACGGACCCCACCCTGTCAATGTAACCCACCGAGGGAAGAGCAGACTGACCACACCCTGTCAATGTAACAAACCCAGAGAACAGCAGACTGACCCCACTCTATCAATGTTACACACCCAGGGAAGAGCAGACTGACGCCACTCTGCCAATGTTACACACTCAAGTAAGAGCAGACGGACCCCACTCTGTCAATGTATCCCACGCAGGGAAGAGCAGATAGACCCCACTCTGTCAATGTAACACCCGCAGGGAAGAGTAGACTGACTGCTCTCTGTCAATGCAACACATCCAGGGAAGAGCATACTGATCCTACTCTGTCAATGTAACACACCCAGGGAAGAGATGACTAAACCCACTGTGTCAATGTAACACACCCAGGGAAGAGCAGACTGACCCTACTCTGTCAATGTAACACATCCAGCGAAGAGCAGACTGACCCCACTCTGTCAATGTAACTCGACCTGGGAAGAGCAGACTGACCCCACTCTGTCAATGTAGCACAACCAGAGAAGAGCCGACTGACCCCACTCTCTCAGTGTAAAACACCCTGGGAAGAGCTGACTGTCCCCATTCTGTCAATGTAACAAACCCAGAGAACAGCAGACTGACCCCACTCTATCAATGTTACACACCCAGGGTAGAGCAGACGGACGACACTCTGTCAATGTTACATACCCAAGTAAGAGCAGACAGACCCCACTCTGTCAATGTATCCCACGCAGGGAAGAGCAGATTGACCCCACTCTGTCAATGAAACACATCCAGGGAAGAGCATACTGATCCCACTCTGTCAATGTAACACACCCAGGGAAGAGATGACTCACCCAACTCTGTCAATTTAATGCACCCAGGGAAGAGCAGACTGACCCCACTCTGTCAATATAACACACCCAGGGAAGAGCAGACTGACCCACTCTGTCAATGAAAGACACCCATGGAAGAGCAGGCTGATCCCACTCTGTCAATGATCACACCCAGGAAAGATTAGACTGACCCCACTATGTCACAGTAGTACACCCAGGGAAGTGCAGACAGACCTCACTCTGTCAAAATACCACACCCAGGGAAGAGCAGACGGTCCTCACTCTGTCAGTGAAACATACCCAGGGAAGCGCAGAAACACCCCACTCTGTCAAAGTAACCCAGCCATGGAAGATAACTTTGAGTCCACTCTGTCAATATAACCCACCCAGGGAAGAGCAGACTGACCCCACTCTGTCAATGTAACCCACCCAGGGAAGAGCAGACTGACACCATTCTGCCAATGTAACACACGCAGGCAAGAGCATACTGACCCCACTCTGACAATGTAACACACCCAGGGAAGAGCAGACTAACCACACTCTGTCAATGGAACACGCCCAGAGAAGAGCAGACGGACCACACTCTGTCAATGTAACACACCCAGGGAAGAGCAGACTGACCCCACTCTGTCAATGTAACACACCATGGGAAGAGCAGACTGACCCCACCCTGTCACTGTAACACACCCAGGGAAGAGCAGACTGCCCCCACCCTGTCACTTTAACACAACTAGGTAAGAGCAGACTGACCCCACCCTGTCAATGTCACACACCCAGGGAAGAGAAGACTTATCCCACTCTGTCAATGTAGCACACCCAGGGAAGAGCAGACTGACCCTACTCTGTCAATGTAACACACCCTGGGAAGAGCAGACTGACCCCACCCTGTCACGGTAATACCCCCAGGAAAGAGCAGACTGCCCCCACACTGCCAATGTAACACACCCAGGGAAGAGCTGACTGCCCTCACTCTCAATGTAACCCACCCAGTGAAGAGCAGACTGACCCCACCATGTCACGTTAACACAACTAGGGAAGAGCAGACTGACACCACCCTGTCAATGTAACACACCCAGCGTAGAGATGACTGACCCCACTCTGTCAATGAAGCACACCCAGGGAAGAGCAGACTGACACTACTCAGTCAATTTTACACACCCAGGGAAGAGATGACTGACCCCACTCTGTCAATGTAACACACCCAGGGAAGAGATGACTGACCCCACTCTATCAAAGTCACACACCCAGGGAAGAGCAGACGGACCCCACTCTGTCAATGTAACCCACCCAGGGAAGAGCAGACTGACCCCACTCTGTCAATGTAACACTCCCAGGGAAGAGCAGACTGACCCCACTCTGTCAATGTAACACTCCCAGGGAAGAGCAGGCTGATCCCACTCTGTCAATGTAACACTCCCAGCGAAGAGCAGACTGACCCCATCTGTCAAGTAACACACCCTGGGAAGAGCAGACTGACCCCACCCTGTCAATGTAACCCACCCAGTAAAGAGCAGACTGACCCCACCCTGTCACTTTAACACACCGAGGGAAGAGCAGACTGACCCCACTCTGTGAATGTAACACACCCAGGGAAGAGCAGACTGACCCTACTCTGTCAATGTAACACATCCATCGAAGAGCAGACTGACCCCACTCTGTCAATGTAACTCGACCTGGGAAGAGCAGACTGACCCCACTCTGTCAATGTAGCACAACCAGAGAAGAGCCGACTGACCCCACTCTCTCAGTGTAAAACACCCTGGGAAGAGCTGACTGTTTCCATTCTGTCAATGTAACAAACCCAGAGAACAGCAGACTGACCCCACTCTATCAATGTTACACACCCAGGGAAGAGCAGACGGACGTCACTCTGTCAATGTTACATACCCAAGTAAGAGCAGACAGACCCCACTCTGTCAATGTATCCCACGCAGGGAAGAGCAGATTGACCCCACTCTGTCAATGAAACACATCCAGGGAAGAGCATACTGATCCCACTCTGTCAATGTAACACACCCAGGGAAGAGATGACTCACCCAACTCTCTCAATTTAACGCACCCAGGAAAGAGCAGACTGACCCCACTCTGTCAATATAACACACCCAGGGAAGAGCAGACTGACCCTACTCTGTCAATGAAATCCAACCTGGGAAGAGCAGACTGACCCTACTCTATCAATGTAACACACCGATGGAAGAGCAGGCTGATCCCACTCTTCAATGAGCACACCCATTAAAGATTAGACTGACCCCACTATGTCACTGTAGTACACCCAGGGAAGTGCAGACAGACCTCACTCTGTCAAAATACCACACCCAGGGTAGAGCAGACGGACCCCACTCTGTCAGTGAAACATACCCAGGGAAGCGCAGAAAGACCCCACTCTGTCAATGTAACCCAGCCATGGAAGATAACATTGAGTCCACTCTGTCAATATAACATACCCAGGGAAGAGCAGACTGAACCCACTCTGTCAATGTTACACACCCAGGGAAGAGCAGACTGACCCTACACTGTCAATTTGACACACCCAGGGAAGAGATGACTGACCCAACACTGTCAATGTAACACACCCAGGGAAGAGCTGACTTATTCCACTCTGTCAAAGTAACACACCCAGGGAAGAGCAAACGGACCCCACTCTGTCAATGTAACACTCCCAGGGAAGAGCAGGCTGATCCCACTCTGTCAATGAAACACACGCAGGGAAGTGCAGACTGACCCCATCTGTCAAGTAACACACCCTGAGAAGAGCAGACTGACCCCACCCTGTCATGTAACCCACCCAGTAAAGAGCAGACTGACCCCACCCTGTCACTTTAACACACCGAGGGAAGAGCAGACTGACCCCACTCTGTGAATGTAACACACCCAGGGAAGAGCAGACTGACCCTACTCTGTCAATGTAACACATCCAGCGAAGAGCAGACTGACCCCACTCTGTCAATGTAACTCGACCTGGGAAGAGCAGACTGACCCCACTCTGTCAATGTAGCACAACCAGAGAAGAGCCGACTGACCCCACTCTCTCAGTGTAAAACACCCTGGGAAGAGCTGACTGTCCCCATTCTGTCAATGTAACAAACCCAGAGAACAGCAGACTGACCCCACTCTATCAATGTTACACACCCAGGGAAGAGCAGACGGACGACACTCTGTCAATGTTACATACCCAAGTAAGAGCAGACAGACCCCACTCTGTCAATGTATCCCACGCAGGGAAGAGCAGATTGACCCCACTCTGTCAATGAAACACATCCAGGGAAGAGCATACTGATCCCACTCTGTCAATGTAACACACCCAGGGAAGAGATGACTCACCCAACTCTGTCAATTTAACGCACCCAGGGAAGAGCAGACTGACCCCACTCTGTCAATATAACACACCCAGGGAAGAGCAGAATGACCCTACTCTGTCAATGAAACCCAACCTGGGAAGAGCAGACTGACCCTTCTCTATCAATGTAACACACCGATGGAAGAGCAGGCTGATCCCACTCTTCAATGAGCACACCCAGGAAAGATTAGACTGACCCCACTATGTCACTGTCGTACACTCAGGGAAGTGCAGACAGACCTCACTCTGTCAAAATACCACACCCAGGGTAGAGCAGACGGACCCCACTCTGTCAGTGAAACAAACCCAGGGAAGCGCAGAAAGGCCCCACTCTGTCAATATAACCCAGCCATGGAAGATAACATTGAGTCCACTCTGTCAATATAACATACCCAGGGAAGAGCAGACTGAACCCACTCTGTCAATGTAACACACCCAGGGAAGAGCAGACTGACCCTACTCTGTGAATTTGAAACACCCAGCGAAGAGATGACTGACCCCACTCTGTCAATGTCACACACCCAGGGAAGAGCTGACTTATACCACTCTGTCAAAGTAACACACTCAGGGAAGAGCAAACGGACCCCACTCTGTCAATATAACACACGCAGGCAAGAGCAGACTGACCCCACTCTGTTAATGTAACACACCCAGGGAAGAGCAGACTTACCACACTCTGTCAATGGAACACGTCCAGAGAAGAGCAGACGGACCACACTCTGTCAATGTAACACACCCAGCGAAGAGCAGGCTGATGCCACTCTATCAATGAAACACACGCAGGGAAGAGCAGACTGACCCCACTCTGTCAATGTAACACACCATGGGAAGAGCAGACTGACCCCACCCTGTTACGGTAACACACCCAGGAAAGAGCAGACTGCCCCCACCCTGTCACTTTAACACAACTAGGTAAGAGCAGACTGACCCCACCCTGTCAATGTCACACCCCCAGGGAAGAGAAGACTGATCCCACTCTGTCAATGTAGCACACCCAGGGAAGAGCAGACTGACCTCCCTCTGTCAATGTAACACACCCTGGGAAGAGCAGACTGACCCCACTCTGTCAATGTAACTCACCCTGGGAAGAGCAGACTGACCCCACTCTGTCAGGGTAACAGAACCAGAGAGGAGCAGAATGACCCCACTCTCTCAGTGTAAAACACCCTGGGAAGAGCTGACTGACCCGACTCTGTCAATTTAACACGCCAAGAGAACAGCAGACTGACCCCACTCTGTCAATGTAAAACACCCAGGGAAGAGCAGGCTGACCCCACTCTGTCAATGTAACACACCCATGGAAGAGCAGACTGACCCCACTCTGTCAATGTAACACACCCAGGGAAGAGCAGAAGGACACCACTCTGTCAATGTAACCCACACAGGGCAGAGAAGACTGACCCTAGTCCATCACTGCAACACACCCAGGGAAGAGCAGACTGAACCCACTCTGTCCATGTAACCCACCCATGGAAGATAACACTGACTCCAATCTGTCAATATAACACACCCAGGGAAAAGCAGACTGACCCCACTCTTTCAATGTAACACACACAGGGAAGACCAGACTGACACCACTCAGTTAACGTAACCCACCCAGGGAATAGCAGACTGATCCCACTCTGTCAATGAAACACACGCAGGGAAGAGCAGACGGACCCCACTCTGTCAATGTAACCCACCCAGGGAAGAGCAGACTGACCCCACTCTGTCAATGTAACCCACCCAGGGAAGAGCAGGCTGATCCCACTCTGTCAATGAAACACACGCAGGGAAGAGCAGACTGACCCCTTCTGTCAATGTAACACACCCTGAGAAGAGCAGACTGACCCCACTCTATCAATGTTACACACCCAGGGAAGAGCAGACTGACGCCACTCTGCCAATGTTACACACTCAAGTAAGAGCAGACAGACCCCACTCTGTCAATGTATCCCACGCAGGAAAGAGCAGATAGACACCACTCTGTCAATGTAACAACCGCAGGGAAGAGCAGACTGACCGCACTCTGTCAATGCAACACATCCAGGGAAGAGCATACTGATCCTACTCTGTCAATGTAACACACCCAGGGAAGAGATGACTAAACCCACTGCGTCAACGTAACCCACCCAGGGAAGAGCAGAGTGACCCCACTCTGTCAATGTAACGCACCCAGGGACGAGCAGACTGACCACACTCTGTCAATGTAACCCAACAAGGGAAGAGCAGACTCACCCCACTCTGTCAATTTAACGCACCCAGGGAAGAGCAGACTGACCCCACTCTGTCAACGAAAGACACCCATGGAAGAGCAGGCTGATCCCACTCTGTCAATGTGCACACCCAGGAAAGATTAGACTGACCCCACTATGTCACTGTAGTACACCCAGGGAAGTGCAGACAGACCTCACTCAGTCAATATAACACACCCGGCGAAGAGCAGAATGACACCACTATATCAATTTGACACACCCAGGGAAGAGATGACTGACCCCACTCTGTGAATCTAACACACCCAGGGAAGAGCAGACTTACCCCACTCTGTCAAAGTAACACACCCAGGGAAGAGCAGACTCACCCCACTCTGTCAATGAAACCAACCAAGGAAGAGAAGACCGACCACACCCTGTCAATGTAACCCACCCAGGGAAGAGCAGACTGACCCCACTCAGTCAATGTAACCCACCCAGGGAAGAGCAGACTGACCCCACTCAGTCAATGTAACCCACCCAGGGAAGAGCAGACTGACCCCACTCTGTCAATGCAACTCACCCTGGGAAGAGCAGACTGACCCCACTCTGTCAATGTAACACAACCAGAGAAGAGCAGACTGACCCCACTCTCTCACTGTAAAACACCCTTGGAAGAGCTGACTGACCCCATTCTGTCAATGTAACACACCCAGAGAACAGCAGACTGACCCCACTCTGTCAATGTCACACACCAAGGGAAGAGCAAGCTGACCCCACTCTGTCAATGTAACCCACCCATGGAAGATAACACTGACTCCAATCTGTCAATATAACACACCCAGGGAAGAGCAGACTGACCCCACTCTGTCAATGTAACACACACAGGGAAGACCAGACCGACACCACTCAGTTAATGTAATCCACCCAGGGAATAGCAGACTGACCCCACTCTGTCAATGTAACACGCCCAGGGAAGAGCAGACTGACCTCACTCTGTCAATGTAACACACCCAGGGAAGAGCAGACGGACCCCATTCGTGAATGTATCACACCCAGGGAAGAGCCGACTGAATCACTCTGTCAATGGAACACACGCAGGGAAGAGCAGAAGGACACCACTCTGTCAATGTAACCCACGCAGGGAAGAGAAGACTGACACCACACTGTCAATGTTACACACCCAGGGAAAAGCAGACTGACACCACTCTGTCAATGTAACACACCCAGGAAAGAGCAGAATAACCTCACTCTGTCAATATAACACACCCAGGGAAGAGCCGACTGACCACACTCTGTCAATGAGCACACCCAGGAAAGATTAGACTGACCCCACTATGTCACTGTAGTACACCCAGGGAAGTGCAGACAGACCTCACTCTGTCAACATACCACACCCAGGGAAGAGCAGACGGGCCCCACTCTGTCAGTGAAACATACCCAGGGAAGAGCAGACTGAACCCACTCTGCCAATGTAACAAACCCAGGGAAGAGCAGACTGACCCTACTCTGTCAATTTGACACACCCAGGGAAGAGCAGACTTACCCCACTCTGTCAAAGTAACACACCCAGGGAAGAGCAGACGAACCCCACTCTGTCAATGAAACCAACCAAGGAAGAGAAGACCGACCACACCCTGTCAATGTAACACACCCAGGGAAGAGCAGACTGAACCCACTCAGTCAATGTAACCCACACAGGGAAGAGCAGACTGACCCCACTCTGTCAATGTAACACACGCAGGCAAGAGCAGACTGACCCCACTCTGTCAATGTAACACACCCTGGGAAGAGCAAACTGACCCCACCCTGTCACTGTAACACACCCAGGGAAGAGCAGACTTCGCCCACCATGTAAAAGTAACACACGCAGGGAAGAGCAGACTGCCCTCACTCTCAATGTAACCCACCCAGTGAAGAGCAGACTGACCCCACCCTGTCACTTTAACACAACTAGGGAAGAGCAGACTGACCCCACCCTGTCAATGTAACACACCCAGGGAAGAGCAGACTGACCCTACTCTGTCAATGTAACCCACCCAGGGAAGAGCAGACTGACTCCACTCTGTCAATGTAACCGAGCCAGGGAAGAGCAGACTGACCCCACTCTGTCAATGTAACCGAGCCAAGGAAGAGCAGACTGACCCCACTCTGTCAAGATACACACCCAGGGAAGAGCAAACTGACCCCACTCTGTCAATGTTACCCAACCAAGGAAGAGCAGACTGACCCCACTCTGTCAATGAATCACTCCCTGGGAAGAGCAGACTGACCTCACTCTGTCAATGTAACACACCCAGAGAAGAGCAGGCTGACCCCACTCTGTCAATGTAACACAACCTAGAAGAGATGACTGACACCACTCTGTCAACGTAACACACCCAGGGAAGAGCAGACTGACCCCAACCTGTCACTGTAATAACCCCAGGGAAGAGCAGTCTGCCCCCACCCTGTCAATGTAACACACCCAGGGAAGAGCTGACTGCCCTCACTCTCAATGTAACCCACCCAGTGAAGAGCAGACTTACCCCACCATGTCTCTTTAACACAACTAGGGAAGAGCAGACTGACCCCACCCTGTCAATGTAACACACCCAGCGTAGAGATGACTGACCCCACTCTGTCAATGTAGCACACCCAGGGAAGAGCAGACTGACCCTACTCTGTCAATTTATCACACCCAGTGAAGAGATGACTGACCCCACTCTGTCAAAGTCACACATCCAGGGAAGAGCAGACAGACGCCACTCTGTCAATGTAACCCACCCAGGGAAGAGCAGGCTGACCCCACTCTGCCAATGTAACACACCCAGGGAAGAGCAGGCTGATCCCACTCTGTCAATGAAACACATGCAGGGATGAGCAGACTGACCCCATCTGTCAATCTAACACACCCTGGGAAGAGCAGACTGACTCCACCCTGTCACTGTAACACACCCAGGAAAGAGGAGACTGCCCCCACACTGTCAAAATAACACACCCATGGAAGAGCAGGCTGATCCCACTCTGTCAATGATGTAGGGGGTAGTGTAATTTTTAAACGGTTCGCTGCCTTTTAGTCTTTTCTACCTCATAGTGAACACATGCATGTAGGGGGTAGACGGTTAGCTGCCTTTTAGTCTTTTCTACCTCATAGTAAACACAAGCAGACACTCGAAACTGTTGCCGGCCCTCCCCCACGTTTATATGAATGAAACACTTGTAACAGCTTTCCTCGATAGTTGAGAGGCCGCCCTTAACCACAGTTGTACAACATCATCCATATAAGGGAAGAATGGGAACCTCAAACACTGATTGGCCAAGTGAATAACAAAATACTCGCAGGCACCAGGACCCAAATAAGGAAAACAGTGGGGAATCCGAGCACTCGTTGGTCAAGGCAGCAGTAGTAGACCCAGCCCACATATACATGTATATAATGCGTGGAGATTACTATGCTTGTGTGTGTGTACCTTTGGGAACAGCACCCGACTTTGCAAAGTTGAATGAAAGAGTTTTGGACAGACTCCTCCGTGTCTTTGTTCCTGGGAAGGGAAATAAAAAGTGCCGTAGATGGGGCTGGACAGCCACTTATCTCGCACAATTGGGCGCTCCTCCGGGTTGAAATAATTATTGCCGGGGGGGGGCAGTCTCTTCGGCTCACGGATCAAGCCTGATTACAACAAAGACGCGTCTAGTATATATTTATACTTCTCACTGATCAGCTTGGTCCGTTGGCCGTCGGCCAAGAGAGGATGTGACACGGCTCATTTAAAAATAATTTTGAATCCTGGAAAAGGAACACATGGACGAGTGCTGGGACGACCGGTTAGTGACTATACACGGGGGTACACACATTTAAAAAGGCCAGACAACTCCGTGCACGGATCAAGGTAAGAGATTCTTTTGTTCTTCCTTGTTGGCCGCGTGGTTTTGACGGTCATCTGTGAAAACGCTTTGGGCGTTTAAGACAAGGACTGAAGATAAACCACGGGAAATTGTGGTTTTGACGGTCATCTGTGAAAACGCTTTGGGCGTTTAAGACCAGGACCGAAGATAAACCATGGGAAATCAGACTTCTAAGGAAAAGTCAGGGAAGACTGCAAATGGGAAAGAAATACCTCCCGATAGTCCATTAGGTCGGAAGTTAAGTCTATGGACGGACAGTAGTAGAACGAAGGACTTAAAGAAAGAGACCATGATAAAATATTGTTGTTTTATATGGACCAAAGAACCTATCCGCGCCCCCTCGGTAGTTTGGCCCGAGTATGGGTCGGATGAAGACTGGGTGTGTCAAATCCTAAATGTATATGTTAACAGAAAACAACCGTTTGACCCAGAGGAGAGCAAATATGCCGCCGCCTGGTTGGCGGGCGACGGCGAGAGTCCCACGCGTCTCTATCCTCTGATTCCCCAAACAGACCCGAGGAAGCCCCAGAAGTCTTGGGACATCCTCACCGACGGTTTGCCACCGTCTTCCCCGCCCCCGTATATACCACCCGCGCACGACCAGGCGTCCAGCGTGGACCTCCCTCCTGCGACGGATAATTCCGAGTCCCAGCAGGCTACGACCAGTGAGGAAGGGACTGCTGGGGGGGGGGGGGCACAGGAGGGGGCACAGAACTCACCGCAGGCACTAGGAAATCAGTCCGACTCGAGATGCGGAGAGGTCGAGAAGAGGGATTGAGAGCTGGGAGGAGTGACAATATTGAACAGCTGAACCCCTTACGAGAGGTGCCGTTTGGGAATGAACGGACCGGGTTCGTAGTACAACCTTTAAATTCTGGGGATATCCGGCAACTCCGTAATGAACTACCCCGTCTACTGGACGACCCCGTCAGTGTGGGAATACAACTGGACCAATTTCTGGGGTCCAGTATATACACATGGGCTGAACTGCAGGCCATGATGAGAATACTATTTAATTACGATGAAATTGTTATGATCCGGAATAGTGCAATGGCCATTTGGGATAGGGAGCATCAGGACGGCCCTCAGGGTGGAGAGCAGAAGTACCCCTTAGAGGACCCCCGGTGGGATCATAACGACGCGGGGGGAAGGGCCAATATGACAGACCTCAGAAGCCTTATAATCAGGGGGATCCAAACCTGCGTGCCCAAACAGCGGAATTTAGCAAAAGCATTTGAAGTTGGACAGAAAAAGGATGAATCCCCGAGTGAGTTTTTAGACCGTTTGCGGGAGTCCATGTGAAAGTATTCAGGTTTAGACCCCGATGGGGAAATAGGCAAGAGCATGCTTAAGGTGCACTTTGTGACTAAGTCATGGCCTGACATTCAGAAGAAATTACAGAAAGTGGAGGTTTGGGCTGAAAAGGATGTTGCAGAATTATTACGGGAAGCACAGAAGGTGTACGTTCAGAGGGATGTAATAAGGGAGAAACATAAGACAAAAATGATGGTGGCAGCCGTACGGGAAGCTTGTAAGTCCACCAGAATGGGGGAGGGAGATTATGGGGTGGAAAGAGGAACGTCGAAGAAAAGTTGGAGAGGGAGAGAAGCGAGACGGGGCAGAAGTGAGAGAGGAGGATCTTATGGAATTGAGCGCCCTCAGAAGGCCAGATGTTACCATTGCGGGAAACTGGGACACTTCAAAAGGGATTGTCCCGAGTTTAAAAGGGAAAGACAAGGGATGTATGAAATGGAGTGTGAACAAATGGATAAGGGAAGTCAGGGGAGGATCGGAACACGGGCCTACCAAGAACCCCTGGTAAATTAACGGGTGGGCCCATTTAGACAAGATGTTACCTTCTTAGTTGACACAGGCGCTGGCAGGTCCTCAATTCCCCTCCATCCGAGGGGGGTTGGCTTCCAAGCTAAAACATTAAACATTTCAGGAGTTAAGGGTGGGGTTTTTAATGCGAAAATATTCGAACCACAACCCTTGCGGCTGGAGGAGGAGGAGCTCCAGGTGGAACTCCTTCACCTCCCCCATCTTCCCTATGGGTTGTTGGGACGGGATTTGATAGTCCGTTTCGGATTGCGAATAGAAGTGGGAGAAGAGGAAGAATTAGCCGTTACCATGTCATACCTTAGTGAGTCCCGATTGACAGAGATAGACCCTAGGGTTTGGGTCGCCAAAGGGAACCGGGGGGGACTCGCAATTCGACCTGTGGAGGTAAAATTAAAGCCCCAGAGCCCCGACGTCAGAGTGCGCCAATACCCCATCTCTTGGGAAGGGAGGCAGGGCCTGAAGACAGTTATGGAAGACCTAATAAAAGATGGATTGGTAGAGCCCTGTATGTCACGATACAATTCCCCCATCCTGCCGGTCCGGAAGTCGGATGGGAGCTACCGAATGGTCCAAGACCGAAGGGAAGTAAATAAAATTGTCCAAGTATGGCACCCTGTGGTACCGAACCCATACACTATTCTGGGGCGAATCCCCCCGGACCACGGCTGGTTTAGTGTTATAGACTTAAAGGATGCCTTCTGGGCGTATCCCCTGGACGAGGTCAGTAGGGATCTTTTTGCTTTTGAATGGGAGGATCCTGATACTGGCAGAAAACAACAGTACAGGTGGACCGTACTCCCCCAAGGATTCACTGAGTCCCCGACTCTGTTCGGGCAGATTCTGGAACAATTATTGGAGGGGCTAACCTTGTCCCCGGCCCTTAAGCTTATACAATACGTGGACGATCTCCTTTTATCCGGACCGGCAGAGGAGGACGTCCTACTTGGGACTAATGCCCTGTTAAATTACCTAGCTGAGAAGGGGTTAAGAGTGAGTCAGAAGAAGCTCCAATATGTCGAGAAAGAGGTTAAGTACCTAGGACACTTGATAAGCCAGGGACAGAAACGAATAAGTCCGGAAAGAGTGCAGACAATAATCGAACTAGGCCTCCCAACGACCAAGAGGGAGTTGCGGAAGTTCTTGGGACTCTTAGGCTATTGTCGGTTATGGATAGACGACTATGCCCCCCTTACTAAAGACTTGTACCTAAAACTCATTGAGGAGGCACCCAACAGAATAAAATGGGAGGAGGAGGAGAAAAAGTTAATTGAAATCCTAAAAGGAAATTGATGGCCGCACCTGTTTTAAGCTTGCCGGATTTTAGTAAGACATTTCGCCTCTTTGTGAACTCCAGAAAGGGAACCGCTCTTGGAGTATTGAACCAGAACTGGGGGGACAAAAGGAAGCCCGTGGCTTTCCTGTCAAAAATTCTGGATCCAGTCTCCCGAGGGTGGCCGGAGTGTGTCCAAGCGGTGGCAGCCACGGCAAAGCTGGTAGAGGAAAGCAGAAAGTTTACTTTCGGGGCCCCCTTGACAGTCACTCCTCCCCACCAGGTTAGAACTATCCTGAATCAGAAGGCCGGGAGGTGGCTGACTGACTCGAGAATTCTGAAATATGAAGCCATATTGTTAGACCGAGAAGACCTCCGAATAGAAGTCGGGGGCTGCCAGAACCCGGCGGACTTTCTTTGGAAAGGGGAAGGGGAGGAGGAACTGGAACACTGCTGTTCAGACATAATAGAGTACCAGAGTAAAGTGAGGGAAGATCTGGGGGATACCCCCTTACATGCAGGAAGGCGGTGGTACATTGATGGGTCCTCTCGAGTGATAGATGGGAAGAGACACAACGGTTATGCAGTCATTAGTGAGACTGGTTGGGAATTAGTGGAAAGTGGACGGCTACCGAAAGCCTGGTCCGCACAAACGTGCGAATTGTACGCCTTGCACCGGGCTCTGAGGAATTTAAAGGGAATAGCCGGGACAATCTACACTGACCCTAAGTATGCCTTTGGGGAAGTACACACCTTTGGGAAGATCTGGAAAGAAAGGGGAATGATAAATAGTAGAGGAAAGGAGTTGGTCCACGAGGAACTAGTAGCCATGATCTTGGAGGATTTGTTGCTGCCACAAGAGATTGCTGTAGTACATGTGAAAGGACACCAGAAAGACGATAAAATAGAGACCCTGGGGAATCAATTGGCAGATGAACAGGCAAAATTGGCTGGGATGGGGAAGGAAGTAATAAACTGCCTGGTAAGGATTCCACAGATATCCGAAATTACCGAAGTGCCCACGTTTACTGACAAAGAAGAAACTCTTCTCGCGTCTCTGGGGGGTACAAAGGATAGGGAAGGCAAGTGTACCTTACCCGATGGCCGCCAGCTACTACATCGACCGTTGACGCGGGACATTATTGCCCGTTTACACCAAGGGGGTCACTGGGGCGCCCAGGCACTGTGCGATGCCTTCCTGCGCCGATATGCTCACCCTGGTCTGTACACGGTAGCCAAGCAGGTCACAGGAGATTGCATAACATGTCAAAAGATTAACAAAAGGGGGCTGCGGCAGCATGCAAGACAAGGGGGTAGGAGTCCGGCCTATAGGCCGTTTGAGTATATCCAGGTAGATTACACTGAGCTCCCCCCCATAGGTCGCCTGAAGTATCTATTAGTAGTGGTAGATCACCTGACAGAATGGGTGGAAGCTTTCCCCACTACCACGGCAACGGCAACTCAGGTTAGCAAGATTCTACTCGAGCAAATCATCCCACGATTTGGGCTACCCCGCGCTATTGACTCTGACCAGGGGAGCCACTTCACCTCGACCGTCCTCCAGAATGTAGTGCAAGCAATGGGGATTGACTGGGATTTGCACACCCCCTGGCATCCCTCCTCCTCGGGCAAGGTCGAAAGAATGAACCAGACCATCAAAAAGCAGCTAACCAAGCTTACTAGTGAAATCGGCCTGCCTTGGACCAAATGCCTACCCCTTGCCCTGTTGCAAATTCGCACCCAGCCAAGGCGGGATTTGGGCGTCTCCCCTTTCGAAATGTTATTTGGCCTCCCGTTCCATGGGCCGAAGGGGGAACCTCCTGTATTTGAGTCTCGGGATATGTTTGTGCAAAAATATGTGGTGGCTCTGGGGTCTGCTCTATCTCGTTTACGCCAACAGGGACTTTTGGCACAGACGCCGCCCCTCGAGTTTGCGGTGCACACCGTCAAGCCGGGTCAGTGGGTCCTGATTAAAAGCTGGAAGCAACGTACCCTCGAACCAACTTGGGACGGTCCCTTCCTGGTACTTTTGACAACCGAAACGGCTGTCCGTACGGCCGAAAAGGGCTGGACACATTACACTCGAGTCAAGGGACCAGTGCCACAACCGACGGAGGAAGAACGAACCTCTCTGACAAAGGCATCTAAGGAACAGAGACTCTGAGAACGAACTAATCGGACTTTGGCAAGTCTAAAGGAACTGTGCCCTCGGGCTACGGGTGTCGCGACAAAATGCGGTCAATCGTATTGTTAACTTGCTATGCCATTATCCTTGGGCTGGGTCATAGTGTGCGTGTTACCCAGTTTGGCCTCCGGATGAAACAAATAGAGGACCGTCAGTGGTTCACCATCTCCGTGCTTGCCAACCAGTCAACACAGACACTTAGCTTAGACCTATGTGAGTTGGTGCCCTGTAGGACTAAAAGTCAACTGAATCAAACTAAGCAGAATCTAGAGAGAGAAAGGGGATTCGAGGGTCAGACGTTAGTATTACAATTGCATGGTAGGGAAGGCCTAAGTAGGCTTCCAGCCCCCGGGGTCCAGGCTAAGGTGTCAGTTGTCCGTGATCCCATCACCCCTGGACGGGATTGTGGGCAGAATCAGTGCAATCCACTTTATCTGACCATAAAGAACTTGGAAAAGAACGAGGCGAGCCTTAATAGAACAATACTGGGTATTAGAGTTGGGGGCCAGGCAGGATGGGGGGGGGGGGGGGGGATGCAGCTGTGCTGCACGTATATCACGGTCATTGAAGCTGAGTCTGGGGGCTCATCCACCACTGATAAGCAGGAAAAGATTAGAATAATTGAGACGACGGATTTGGAAAAGACCTTTGAAATAGAAACGGGATACGGGGAGGTGAATGCCTGGATGGAATGGGTCAAATATACTGTGAGGAGCATGAAAAAGAGTGATTGCTACGCATGCACGAGTGCCTGCACTAACCCTCAGGTGGTCCCATTCCCGCTGGGATGGGAGAAACACCCACGAGCCATGGACTGCATGATAAGGCTGTACCAGGACCGAGAGGCCTGGAACGACCCCACTTGTCGACCCTTGAGTTTGAAGTTTCCCCCCGTCAGGTCTGAGGGGGCGCCCCGCCCGCCATCATTCTCAGGGGTAACGGGTACGCACCAGGCCTGCGTCTCTCGGACGGGACTAAAGTGGGACGACGATGTGGGGACATTTGACAAGTGCAGTGGATCAATTCGGCTGGTCAATGAAACTACCGGGGGCGGGAATTACTCCCACATTCATGTACCTAGGGCAGACCTCTGGTGGTACTGTGGTGGGAGGGTTCTGTGACCGAACCTGCCCCAAAAATGGACGGGCACTTGTGCGATCGTTCAATTGGCCATCCCATTCACTCTGGTATTCGAAAAACAAGAGCAACCCCGTTCTAGTGGAAGAACTGAGAGAGCTTTGGAGACCTCTTTCGATGATAACATATATTTAGATGCCATAGGGGTCCCCAGGGGTGTTCCTGACGAATACAAGGCTAGGAACCAGATAGCGGCGGGTTTTGAGTCTTCACTGTTCTGGTGGGTGACCATCAATAAGAATGTGGATTGGATTAATTATATTTACTACAATCAGCAGAGGTTCATTAATTATACCCGGGATGCAGTGAAAGGAATAGCAGAACAACTGGACGCCACTAGTAGGATGGCGTGGGAAAATAGGTTGGCCTTAGACATGATGTTGTCAGAGAAGGGGGGTGTTTGTGTCATGATAGGCACTCAGTGCTGCACTTTCATCCCCAACAACACAGCCCCCGATGGGTCCATCACCCGCGCCCTGGATGGACTCACCACATTGGCGGACGAACTGGCCGAAAACTCGGGCATCGACTCTGGCCTCATGGACTGGTTGGAAGCTTGGTTCGGTAAATGGACGGGGGTGGTCGTTCCATTTCTCGTCTCATGTATAGTGGTGGCAGGGGTACTCACTGCCCTTGGGTGTTGCGTTATTCCCTGTGTCCGGGGATTAACTCAACGACAGATCGAAACCGCCCTTACTAAGAAGGATGTTCCCTATGGGCAGGTTGAACGAATAAATCTCGAGATGGAACAACGTGAATCCCTCTTGGGCGGGGGTAGTATTAGAGAAGGGCAGTTTGATGAACAAGCTCGGGAGTTATTAAATGCCCTGGAGAAGAAACTTACGGTTGAAAAATTACAGGCCGGAAGAAAAGACACGGGGGATTTGTAGGGGGTAGTGTAATTTTTAAACGGTTAGCTGCCTTTTAGTCTTTTCTACCTCATAGTGAACACAAGCATGTAGGGGGTAGACGGTTAGCTGCCTTTTAGTCTTTTCTACCTCATAGTAAACACAAGCAGACACTCGAAACTGTTGCCGGACCTCCCCCACGTTTATATGAATAAAACAGTTGTAACAGCTTTCCTCGATAGTTGAGAGGCCGCCCTTAACCACAGTTGTACAACATCATCCATATAAGGGAAGAATGGGAAGCTCAAACACTGATTAGCCAAGTGAATAACAAAATAATCGCAGGCACCAGAACCCAAAAAAGGAAAACAGTGGGGAATCCGAGCACTCGTTGGTCAAGGCAGCAGTATATAATGCGTGGAGATTACTATGCTTGTGTGTGTATACCTTTGGGAACAGCACCCGACTTTGAAAAGTTGAATGAAAGAGTTTTGGACAGACTCCTCCGTGTCTTTGTTCCTGGGAAGGGAAATAAAAAGTGCCGTAGATGGGGCTGGACAGCCACTTATCTCGCAAAATGAGCACACCCAGGAAAGATTAGACTGACCCCACTATGTCACTGTAGTACACCCAGGGAAGTGCAGACAGACCTCACTCTGTCAAAATACCACACCCAGGGTAGAGCAGACGGACCCCACTCTGTCAGTGAAACATACCAAGGGAAGAGCAGAAAGACCCCACTCTGTCAATGTAACCCAGCCATGGAAGATAATATTGAGTCCACTCTGTCAATATAACACACCCAGGGAAGAGCAGACTGAACCCACTCTGTCAATGTAACACACCCAGGGAAGAGCAGACTGACCCCACTCTGTCAATGTAACTCACACTGGGAAGAGCAGACTGACCCCACTCTCTCAGTGTAAAACACCCTGGGAAGAGCTGACTGACCACATCTGTCAATGTAACAAACCCAGAGAACAGCAGACTGACCCCACTCTATCAATGTTACACACCCAGGGAAGAGCAGACTGACGCCACTCTGTCAATGTTACACACCCAAGGAAGAGCAGACAGACCCCACTCTGTCAATGTATCCCACGCAGGGAAGAGCAGACTGACCGCACTCTGTCAATGAAACACATCCAGGGAAGAGCAGACTCATCCCACTCTGTCAATGTAACAAACCCAGAGAACAGCAGACTGACCCCACTCTATCAATGTTACACACCCAGGGAAGAGCAGACTGACGCCACTCTGTCAAAGTTACACACCCAAGGAAGAGCAGGTTGACCCCACTCTGTCAATGTAACACCCACAGGGAAGAGCAGACTGACCGCACTCTGTCAAAGAAACACATCCAGGGAAGAGCAGACTCATTCCACTCTGTCAATGTAACACACCCAGGGAAGAGATTACTAAACCCACTGTGTCAATGTAACCCACCCAGGGAAGAGCAGACTGACCCCACTCTGTCAATGTAACGCACCCAGGGACGAGCAGACTGACCCCACTCTGTCAATGTAACCCAACCAGGGAAGAACAGACTGACCCCACTCTATCAATGAAACCCAACCAGGGAAGAGCAGACTGACCCCACTCTGTCAATGTTCACACCCAGGAAAGATTAGACATTTTCCACTCTGTCAATGAAACCCAACCAGGGAAGAGCAGACTGACCCCACTCTGTCAATGTAACACACCCATGGAAGAGCAGGCTGATCCCACTCTTCAATGAGCACACCCAGGAAAGATTAGACTGACCCCACTATGTCACTGTATTACACCCAGGGAAGTGCAGACAGACCTCACTCTGTCAACATACCACACCCAGGGAAGAGCAGACGGACCCCACTCTGTCAGTGAAACATACCCAGGGAAGAGCAGAAAGACCCCACTCTGTCAATGTAACCCAGCCATGGAAGATAACATTGAGTCCACTCTGTCAATATAACATACCCAGGGAAGAGCAGACTGAACCCACTCTGTCAATGAAACACACCCAGGGAAGAGCAGACTGACCCCACACTGTCAAGGTAACAAACCAAGGGAAGAGCAGGCTGATCCCACTCTGTCTATGAAACACACGCAGGGAAGAGCAGACTCACCCCATCTGTCAATGTAACACACCATGGGAAGAGCAGACTGACCCCACCCTGTCACTGTTACACACCCAGGGAAGAGCAGACTGCCCCCACCCTGTCAAAGTAACACACCCAGGGAAGAACAGACTGCCCTCACTCTCAATGTAACCCACCCAGTGAAGAGCAGACTGACCCCACCCTGTCACTTTAACACAACTAGGGAAGAGCAGACCGACCCCACCCTGTCAATGTAACACACCCAGGGAATAGCAGACTGACCCCACTCTGTCAATGTAGCACACCCAGGGAAGAGCAGACTGACCCTACTCTGTCAATGTAACACATCCAGGGAAGAGCAGACTGACCCCACTCTGTCAATGTTACACACCCAGTGAAGAGCAGACTGACGCCACTCTGTCAATGTTACACACCCAAGGAAGAGCAGATTGACCCCACTCTGTCAATGTAACACCCACAGGGAAGAGCAGACTGACCGCACACTGTCAAAGAAACACATCCAGGGAAGAGCAGACTCATCCCAAACTGTCAATGTAACACACCCAGGGAAGAGATTACTAAACCCACTGTGTCAATGTAACCCACCCAGGAAAGAGCAGACTGACCCCACTCTGACAATGTTACGCACCCAGGGACGAGCAGACTGACCCCACTCTGTCAATGAAACCCAACCAGGGAAGAGCAGACTGACCCCACTCTGTCAATTTAACACACCCAGGGAAGAGCAGACTGACCCCACTCTGTCAATGTAACACACCCAGGGAAGAACAGATTGAACCCACTCTGTCAATGAAACCCAACCAGGGAAGAGCAGACTGACCCCACTCTGTCAATGTAACACACGCAGGCAAGAGCAAACTGACCGCACTCTGTCAATGTAACACACCCAGGAAGAGCAGACTTACCACAGTCTATCAATGGAACACGCCCAGAGAAGAGCAGACGGACCCCACTCTGTCAAGTTAACAAACCAAGGGAAGAGCAGGCTGATCCCACTCTGTCAATGAAACACACCCAGGGAAGAGCAGACTGACCCCATCTGTCAATGTAACACACCATGGGAAAAGCAGACTGACCCCAGCCTGTCACTGTTAAACACCCAGGGAAGAGCAGACTGCCCCCACCCTGTCAAAGTAACACACCCAGGGAAGAACAGACTGCCCTCACTCTCAATGTAACCCACCCAGTGAAGAGCAGACTGACCCCACCCTGTCAAAGTAACACACCCAGGGAAGAACAGACTGACCTCACTGTCAATGTAACCCACCCAGTGAAGAGCAGACTGACCCCACCCTGTCACTTTAACACAACTAGGGAAGAGCAGACTGACCCCACCCTGTCAATGTAACACATCCAGGGAAGAGCAGACTGACCCCACTCTGTCAATGTAGCACACCCAGGGAAGAGCAGACTGACCCTACTCTGTCAATGTAACACATCCAGTGAAGAGCAAACTGACCGCACTCTGTCAATGTAACACACCCAGGAAGAGCAGACTTACCACAGTCTGTCAATGGAACACGCCCAGAGAAGAGCAGACGGACCCCACTCTGTCAAGTTAACAAACCAAGGGAAGAGCAGGCTGATCCCACTCTGTCAATGAAACACACCCAGGGAAGAGCAGACTGACCCCATCTGTCAATGTAACACACCATGGGAAAAGCAGACTGACCCCACCCTGTCACTGTTACACACCCAGGGAAGAGCAGACTGCCCCCACCCTGTCAAAGTAACACACCCAGGGAAGAACAGACTGCCCTCACTCTCAATGTAACCCACCCAGTGAAGAGCAGACTGACCCCACCCTGTCAAAGTAACACACCCAGGGAAGAACAGACTGCCCTCACTCTCAATGTAACCCACCCAGTGAAGAGCAGACTGACCCCACCCTGTCACTTTAACACAACTAGGGAAGAGCAGACTGACCCCACCCTGTCAATGTAACACATCCAGGGAAGAGCAGACTGACCCCACTCTGTCAATGTAGCACACCCAGGGAAGAGCAGACTGACCCTACTCTGTCAATGTAACACATCCAGTGAAGAGCAGACTGAACCCACTCTGTCAATGTAACACACCCAGGGAAGAGCAGACTGACCCTACTCTGTCAATTTGACACACCCAGAGAAGAGACGACCGACCCCACTCTGTCAATGTAACCCAACCAGGGAAGAGCAGACTGACCCCACTCTGTCAATGTAACCCACCCAGGGAAGAGCAGACTGACCCCACTCTGTCAATGTAACACACGCAGGCAAGAGCAAACTGACCGCACTCTGTCAATGTAACACACCCAGGGAAGAGCAGACTTACCACACTCTGTCAATGGAACACGCCCAGAGAAGAGCAGACGGACCCCACTCTGTCAAGGGAACAAACCAAGGGAAGAGCAGGCTGATCCCACTCTGTCTATGAAACACACGCAGGGAAGAGCAGATTGACCCCATCTGTCAATGTAATACACCATGGGAAGAGCAGACTGACCCCACCCTGTCACTGTTACACACCCAGGGAAGAGCAGACTGCCCCCACCCTGTCAAAGTAACACACCCAGGGAAGAACAGACTGCCCACACTCTCAATGTAACCCACCCAGTGAAGAGCAGACTGACCCCACCCTGTCACTTTAACACAACTAGGGAAGAGCAGACTGACGCCACCCTGTCAATGTAACACACCCAGGGAAGGGCAGACTGACCCCACTCTGTCAACGTAGCACACCCAGGGAAGAGCAGACTGACCCTACTCTGTCAATGTAACACATCCAGGGAAGAGCAGACTGACGCCACTCTGTCAATGTTACACACCCAAGGAAGAGCAGATTGACCCCACTCTGTCAATGTAACACCCACAGGGAAGAGCAGACTGACCGCACTCTCTCAAAGAAACACATCCAGGGAAGAGCAGACTCATCCCACTCTGTCAATGTAACACACCCAGGGAAGAGATTACTAAACCCACTGTGTCAATGTAACCCAACCAGGAAAGAGCAGACTGACCCCACTCTGGCAATGTTACGCACCCAGGGACGAGCAGACTGACCCCACTCTGTCAATGAAACCCAACCAGGGAAGAGCAGACTGACCCCACTCTGTCAATGTAACACACCCAGGGAAGAGCAGACTGACCCCACTCTGTCAATGTAACCCACCCAGTGAAGAGCAGACTGACCCCACCCTGTCACTTTAACACAACTAGGGAAGAGCAGACTGACCCCACCCTGTCAATGTAACACATCCAGGGAAGAGCAGACTGACCCCACTCTGTCAATGTAACCCACCCAGGGAAGAGCCGACTGAATCACTCTGTCAATGGAACACACGCAGGGAAGAGCAGAAGGACACCACTCTGTCAATGTAACCCACCCAGGGAAGAGCAGACTTACACCACACTGTCAATGTTACACACCCAGGGAAGAGCAGACTGACACCACTCTGTCAATGTAACACACCCAGGGAAGAGCAGACTAACCTCACTCTGTCAATATAACACACCCAGGGAAGAGCCGACTGACCACACTCTGTCAATGAGCACACCCAGGAAAGATTAGACTGACCCCACTATGTCACTGTAGTACACCCAGGGAAGTGCAGACATACCTCACTCTGTCAACATACCACACCCAGGGAAGAGCAGACGGGCCCCACTCTGTCAGTGAAACATACCCAGGGAAGAGCAGAAAGACCCCACTCTGTCAGTGTTACCCAGCCATGGAAGATAACATTGAGTCCACTCTGTCAATTTGACACACCCAGGGAAGAGATGACTGACCCCACTCTGTCAATGTAACACACCCAGGGAAGAGCAGACTTATCCGACTCTGTCAAAGTAACACACCCAGGGAAGAGCAGACGGACCCCACTCTGTCAATGTAACCCACCCAGGGAAGAGCAGACTGACCACACTCTGTCAATGTAACACACGCAGGCAAGAGCAAACTGACCGGACTCTGTCAATGTAACACACCCAGGGAAGAGCAGACTTACCACAGTCTGTCAATGGAACACGCCCAGAGAAGAGCAGACGGACCCCACTCTGTCAGGGTAACAAACCAAGGGAAGAGCAGGCTGATCCCACTCTGTCAATGTAACACACCATGGGAAGAGCAGACTGACGCCACCCTGTCACTTTTACACACCCAGGGAAGAGCAGACTGCCCCCACTCTGTCAAAGTAATACACCCAGGGAAGAACAGACTGCCCTCACTCTCAATGTAACCAACCCAGTGAAGAGCAGACTGACCCCACCCTGTCACTTTAACACAACTAGGGAAGAGCAGACTGACTCCACCCTGTCAATGTAACACACCCAGGGAAGAGCAGACTGACCCCACTCTGTCAATGTAGCACACCCAGGGAAGAGCAGACTGTCCCTACTCTGTCAATGTAACACATCCAGGGAAGAGCAGACTGACCACACTCTGTCAATGTAACTCACCCTGGGAAGAGCAGACTTCCCCTCACTGTCAATGTAACACACCCTGGGAAGAGCAGACGGGCCCCACTCTATCAGTGAAACATACCCAGGGAAGAGCAGAAAGACCCCACTCTGTCAATGTTACCCAGCCATGGAAGATAACATTGAGTCCACTCTGTCAATATAACACACCCAGGGAAGAGCAGACTGAACCCACTCTGTCAATGTAACACACCCAGGGAAGAGCAGACTGACCCTACTCTGTCAATTTGACACACCCAGGGAAGAGATGACTGACCCCACTCTGTCAATGTAACACACCCAGGGAAGAGCAGACTTATCCGACTCTGTCAAAGTAACACACCCAGGGAAGAGCAGACGGACCCCACTCTGTCAATGTAACCCACCCAGGGAAGAGCAGACTGACCACACTCTGTCAATGTAACACACGCAAGCAAGAGCAAACTGACCGGACTCTGTCAATGTAACACACCCAGGGAAGAGCAGACTTACCACAGTCTGTCAATGCAACACGCCCAGAGAAGAGCAGACGGACCCCACTCTGTCAGGGTAACAAACCAAGGGAAGAGCAGGCTGATCCCACTCTGTCAATGTAACACACCATGGGAAGAGCAGACTGACCCCACCCTGTCACTGTTACACACCCAGGGAAGAGCAGACTGCCCCCACCCTGTCAATGTAATACACCCAGGGAAGAACAGACTGCCCTCACTCTCAATGTAACCCACCCAGTGAAGAGCAGACTGACCCCACCCTGTCACTTTAACACAACTAGGGAAGAGCAGACTGACGTCACCCTGTCAATGTAACACACCCAGGGAAGAGCAGACTGACCCCACTCTGTCAATGTAGCACACCCAGGGAAGAGCAGACTGACCCTACTCTGTCAATGTAACACATCCAGGGAAGAGCAGACTGACCACACTCTGTCAATGTAACTCACCATGGGAAGAGCAGACTTCCCCTCTCTGTCAATGTAACACAACCAGAGAAGAGCAGACTGACCCCACCCTGTCAATATCACACACCCAGGGAAGAGCTGACTGCCCTCAATGTAACCCACCCAGTGAAGAGCAGACACACCCCACCATGTCAATGTAACACACTCTGTGAAGAGCAGACTGAACCCACCCTGTCACTGTAACACACCCAGGGAAGAGCAGACTGCCACCACACTGTCAAAATAACACACCCAGGGGAGAGCAGACTGCCCTCACTGTCAATGTAACCCACCCAGTGAAGAGCAGACTGACCCCACCCTGTCACTTTAACACAACGAGGGAAGAGCAGACTGACCCCACCCTGTCAATGTAACACACCCAGGGAAGAGCAGACTGACCCCACTCTATCAATGTAGCACACCCAGGGAAGAGAAGACTGACCCTACTCTGTCAATGTAACACACCCAGAGAAGAGCAGACTGGCCCCACTCTGTCAATGAAACACACGCAGGGAAGAGCAGACTGACCCCACTCTGTCAATGTAACAAAACCAGGGAAGATATGACTGACCTCAGTCTGTCAATATTACACACCCAAGGAAGAGCAGACTGACCCCACTCTGTCAATCTAACACACCCAGGGAAGAGCAGACAGACCCCACTCTGTCAATGTAACGCACTCCGGGAAGAGAAGACTGACCCCACTCTGTTCATGTAACACACCCAGAGACGAGCAGACTGACCTCACTCTGTCAATGTAACTCAAATAAGCAAGAGTAGACTGACCCCACTCTGTCAATGTAACATACCGAAGGAAGAGAAGACAGACCTCACTCTGCAAAATTTCTCACGCAGTCAAGCGCAGACTAACTGCACTCTGTCAATGTAGCTCAAATAGGCAAGAGCCGACTGACACCACTCTGTCAATGTAACACACCCAGAGAAGTGCAGACTGACCCCACTCTGTCAATGTAACACATCCAGGGAAGAGGTGTCTGACCCCACTCTGTCAATGTAACACACCCAGGGCAGAGCAGACTGGTCCACTCTGTCAATGTAACATACCGAAGGAAGAGAAGACAGACCTCACTCTGCAAAATTTCTCACGCAGTCAAGCGCAGACTAACTGCACTCTGTCAATGTAGCTCAAACAGGCAAGAGCCGACTGACACCACTCTGTCAATGTAACACACCCAGAGAAGTGCAGACTGACCCCACTCTGTCAATGTAACACATCCAGGGAAGAGGTGTCTGACCCCACTCTGTCAATGTAACACACCCAGGGAAGAGCAGACTGCCCCAACTCTGTCAATGTAACACTTCCAGGGAAGATCACACTGACCCAACTCTGTCAATGGAACAAAGCCAGGGAAGAGCAGACTGAGCCCACTCTGTCAATGTAACACACTGAGGGAAGAGCAGACTGACCCCACTCTGTCAATGTAACATACCCAGGGAAGAGCAGACTAACCCCACTCTGTCAATGTCACACCCGCAGGGAAGAGCAGACTGACCGCACTCTGTCAAAGAAACACATCCAGGGAAGAGCAGACTCATCCCACTATGTCAATCTAACACACCCAGGGAAGAGATTACTAAACCCACTGTGTCAATGTAACCCACCCAGGGAAGAGCAGACTGACCCCACTCTGTCAATGTAACCCAACCAGGGAAGAGCAGACTCACCCCACTCAGTCAATTTAAAGCACCCAGGGAAGAGCAGACTGCCCCCACACTGTCAAAATAACACACCCAGGGAAGAGCAGACTGCCCTCACTGTCAAAGTAACCCACCCAGTGAAGAGCAGACTGACCCCACCCTGTCACTTTAACACAACGAGGGAAGAGCAGACAGACCCCACCCTGTCAATGTAACACACCCAGGGAAGAGCAGACTGACCCCACTCTATCAATGTAGCACACCCAGGGAAGAGCAGACTGACCCCACTCTGTCAATGTAACTCACCCTGGGAAGAGCAGACTGACCCCACTCTGCCAATGTAACAAACCCAGAGAACAGCAGATTGAACCCACTCTGTCAATGTTACACACCCAGGGAAGAGCAGACTTACCCCACTCAGTCAATGTAACCCACCCAGGGAAGAGCAGACTGACGCCACTCTGTCAATGTTACATGCACTGGGAAGAGCAGACTGACCCCACTCTGTCAATGTAACAGTCCCAGGGAAAAACAGGCTGACCCCACTCTGTCAATGTAACTCACCCAGGGAAGAACAGACTGACACCACTATGTAAATGTATCCCACCCAGGGAAGTGCAGACTGACCCCACTCTGTCAATTCAACCCACCCAGGGAAGAGGAGACTGACCCCACTCTGTCAATGTAACCAACCCAGGGAAGACCCGCCTGACCCCACTCTCTCAGTGTAAAACACCCTGGGAAGAGCTGACTGACGCCACTCTGTCAATGTAACACATGCAGGGAAGAGCAGACTGAACCCACTCTGTCAGGGGAACAGACACAGGGAAGAGCAGACTGACACCACTCTGTCAATGTAACACACCCAGGGAAGAGCAGACTGACCCCACTCTGTCAATGTAACACACCCAGAGAAGAGCAGACTGGCCCCACTGTGTCACGAAACACACGCAGGGAAGAGCAGACTGACCGCACTCTGTCAATGTAACAAATCCAGGGAAGATATGACTGACCTCAGTCTGTCAATATAACACACCCAGGGAAGAGGAGACTGACCCCACTCTGTCAATGTTACCAACCCAGGGAAGACCCGCCTCACCCCACTCTCTCAGTGTAAAACACCCTGGGAAGAGCTGACTGACGCCACTCTGTCAATGTAACACATGCAGGGAAGAGCAGACTGACCCCACTCTGTCAGGGGAACAGACACAGGGAAGAGCAGACTGACCCCACTCTGTCAATGTAACACACCCACGGAAGAGCAGACTGACCTCACTGTGTCAATGCAACACACCCAGGGAAGAGCTGACTGACCCCACTCTGTCAATGTAACACACTCCGGGAAGAGAAGATTGACCCTACTCTGTTCATGTAATACACCCAGAGACGAGCAGACTGACCTCACTCTGTCAATGTAACTCAAATAGGCAAGAGTAGACTGACCCCACTCTGTCAATGTAACATACCGAAGGAAGAGAAGACAGACCTCACTCTGCAAAATTTCTCACGCAGTCAAGCGCAGACTAACTGCACTCTGTCAATGTAGCTAACACAGGCAAGAGCCGACTGACACCACTCTGTCAATGTAACACACCCAGAGAAGTGCAGACTGACCCCACTCTGTCAATGTAACACATCCAGGGAATAGGTGTCTGACCTCACTCTGTCAATGTAACACATTCAGGGCAGAGCAGACTGGTCCACTCTGTCAATGTAACACACCCAGGGAAGAGCAGACTGCCCCCACTCTGTCAATGTAACACTTCCAGGGAAGATCACACTGACCCAACTCTGTCAATGGAACAAAGCCAGGGAAGAGCAGACTGAGCCCACTCTGTCAATGTAACACACTGAGGGAAGAGCAGACTGACCCCACTCTGTCAATGTAACATACCCAGGGAAGAGCAGACTAACCCCACTCTGTCAATGTAACACCCGCACGGAAGAGCAGACTGACCGCACTCTGTCAAAGAAACACATCCAGGGAAGAGCAGACTCATCCCACTATGTCAATCTAACACACCCAGGGAAGAGATTACTAAACCCACTGTGTCAATGTAACCCACCCAGGGAAGAGCAGACTGACCCCACTCTGTCAATGTAACCCAACCAGGGAAGAGCAGACTCACCCCACTCAGTCAATTTAAAGCACCCAGGGAAGAGCAGACTGCCCCCACACTGTCATAATAACACACCCAGGGAAGAGCAGACTGCCCTCACTGTCAATGTAACCCACCCAGTGAAGAGCAGACTGACCCCACCCTGTCACTTTAACACAACGAGGGAAGAGCAGACTGACCCCACCCTGTCAATGTAACACACCCAGGGAAGAGCAGACTGACCCCACTCTATCAATGTAGCACACCCAGGGAAGAGCAGACTGACCCCACTCTGTCAATGTAACTCACCCTGGGAAGAGCAGACTGACCCCACTCTGCCAATGTAACAAACCCAGAGAACAGCAGATTGAACCCACTCTGTCAATGTTACACACCCAGGGAAGAGCAGACTTACCCCACTCAGTCAATGTAACCCACCCAGGGAAGAGCAGACTGACGCCACTCTGTCAATGTTACATGCACTGGGAAGAGCAGACTGACCCCACTCTGTCAATGTAACAGTCCCAGGGAAAAACAGGCTGACCCCACTCTGTCAATGTAACTCACCCAGGGAAGAACAGACTGACACCACTATGTAAATGTATCCCACCCAGGGAAGTGCAGGCTGACCCCACTCTGTCAATTCAACCCACCCAGGGAAGAGGAGACTGACCCCACTCTGTCAATGTAACCAACCCAGGGAAGACCCGCCTGACCCCACTCTCTCAGTGTAAAACACCCTGGGAAGAGCTGACTGACGCCACTCTGTCAATGTAACACATGCAGGGAAGAGCAGACTGAACCCACTCTGTCAGGGGAACAGACACAGGGAAGAGCAGACTGACCCCACTCTGTCAATGTAACACACCCACGGAAGAGCAGACTGACCTCACTGTGTCAATGCAACACACCCAGGGAAGAGCTGACTGACCCCACTCTGTCAATGTAACACACTCCGGGAAGAGAAGATTGACCCCACTCTGTTCATGTAAAACACCCAGAGAAGAGCAGACTGACCTCACTGTGTCAATGCAACACACCCAGGGAAGAGCAGACAGACCCCACTCTGTCAATGTAACACACTCCGGGAAGAGAAGACTGACCCCACTCTGTTCATGTAACACACCCAAAGAAGAGCAGACTGACCTCACTGTGTCAATGCAACACACCCAGGGAAGAGCTGACTGACCCCATTCTGTCAATGTAACTCAAATAGGCAAGAGTAGACTGACCCCACTCTGTCAATGTAACATACCGAAGGAAGAGAAGACTGACCTCACTCTGCAAAATTTCTGACGCAGTCAAGCGCAAACTAACTGCACTATGTCAATGTAGCTCAAACAGGCAAGAGCCGACTGACACCACTCTATCAATGTAGCTGAAACAGGCAAGAGCAGACAGACACCACTCTGTCAATGTAACACACCCAGGGAAGAGCAGACTGACCCCACTGTGTCAATGTAACACATCCAGGGAAGAGTTGTCTGACCCAACTCTGTCAATGTAACACACCCAGGGCAGAGCAGACTGGCCTACTCTGTCAATGTAACACACCCAGGGAAGAGCAGACTGACCCCACTCTGTCAATATAACACAACCAGGGAAGAGCCGAGTGACCCCACTCTGTCAATTTAACACATCCAGGGAAGAGCAGAATGACCCCACTCTGTCAGTGTAACACACCCAGGGAACAGCAGACTGACCCTACTCTGTCAATCTGTCACACGCAAGGACAAGAAGAATGACCCCACTCAGTCAATGCAACACACACAGGGAAGAGCAGAGTGACCCCACTTGGTGAATGTAACTCACAGGGGGAAGAGCAGACTGACCCCACTCTGTCAATGTAAAACACCCAAGGAAGAGCAGACTCACCCCACTTTGTCAATGGCACACACTCAGGGAAGAGCAGACTGACCTCAGTCTATCAATTTAACTCAAATAGGCAAGAGTAGAGTGACCCCACTCTGTCAATGAAACACACCCATGCAAGAGTAGACTGACCCCACTCTGTCAATGTAACCCACCCAGGGAAGATCAGACTGACCCCACTCTGACAATGCAACACAACCAGAGAAGAGCAGACTGACCCCACGCTGTCAATGTAACACACCCAGAGAAGAGCAGACTGACCCCACTCTGTCAATGTAACACACCCAGAGAAAAGCAGACTGGCCCCACTCTGTCAATGAAACACACGCAGGGAAGAGCAGACTGACCCCACTCTGTCAATGTAACAAACCCAGGGAAGAGATGACTGACTTCAGTCTGTCAATATAACACACCCAGGGAAGAGCGGACTGACCCCACTCTGTCAACCTAACACACCCAGGAAAGAGCAGACTGACCCCACTCTGTCAATGTAACACACCCAGGGAAGAGCAGACAGACAACACTCTGTTAATGTAACACACCCAGAGAAGAGCAGACTGACCTCACTCTATCAATGCAACACACCCAGGGAAGAGCAGACTGACCCCATTCGGTCAATGTAACTCAAATATGCAAGAGCAGACTGACCCCACTCTGTCAATGTAACACACCCAGGGAAGAGCAGACTGACCCCACTCTGTTAATGTAACACACCCAGAGAAGAGCAGACTGACCTCACTCTATCAATGCAACACACCCAGGGAAGAGCAGACTGACCCCATTCGGTCAATGTAACTCAAATATGCAAGAGTAGACTGACCTCACTCTGTCAATGTAATATACCGAAGGAACAGAAGACTGACTTCACTCTGCAAAATTTCTCACGCAGTCAAGCGCAGACTAACTGCACTCTGTCAATGTAGCTCAAACAGGCAAGAGCAGACTGACACCACTCTGACAATGTAAAACACCCAGGGAAGAGCAGACTGACACCACTCTGTCAATGTAACACACCCAGAGAAGAGCAGACTGACCCCACTCTGTCAATGTAACACATCCAGGGAAGAGCAGACTGAACCCACTCTGTCAATGTAACACACCCAGAGAAGAGCAGACTGACCCCACTCAGTCAATGTAACACAGCCAGGGAAGTGCAGACTGACCTCACTCTGTCAATGTAACACACCCAGTGAAGTGCTGACTGACCCCACTCTGTCAATTTAACAAACCCAGAGAAGAGCAGACTCACCCCACACTGTCAATGTAACACACCCACAGAAGAGCAGACTGACCCCACTCTGTCAATATAACACAACCAGGGAAGAGCCGAGTGACCCCACTCTGTCAACGTAACACACCCAGGGAAGAGCAGTCAGAACCCACTCTGTCAATGTAACACATGCAGGGAGGAGCAGACTGACCCCACTCTGTCAATGTAACACACCCAGGGAAGAGCAGTCAGACCCCATCTGTCAATGTGACTCTCCCAGGGAAGAGCAGACTGACCCCACTCTGTCAGTGTAACACGCCCAGGGAAGAGCAGACTGACCCTACTCTGTCAATCTGTCACACGCAAGGACAAGAAAAATGACCCAACTCTGTCAATGTAACACACACAGGGAAGAGCAGAGTGACCCCACTCTGTGAATGTAACTCACACAGGGAAGAGCAGACTGACCCCACTCAGTCAATGTAACCCACCAGTGAAGGGCAGACGGATCGCACTCTGTCAATGTGAAACACCCAAGGAAGAGCAGACTGACCCCACTTTGTCAATGTCACACACTCAGGGAAGAGCAGACTGACCTCACTCTGTCAATGTAACACACCGAAGGAAGAGAAGACTGACCACACTGCAAAATTACTCACACAGGCAAGCGCAGACCAAAATCCGCTCTGTCAATCAAACATACACAGGCAAGAGCTGACTGACTCCACTCTGTCAATGTCACCCACCCAGGGAAGAGTAGACTGACCCCTCTCAGTCAATGTAACACAGCCAGGGAAGTGCAGACTGACCTCACTCTGTCAATCTAACACACCCAGGAAAGAGCAGACTGACCCCACTCTGTCAATCTAACACACTCAGGAAAGAGCAGACTGACCCCACTCTGTCAATCTAACACACCCAGGAAAGAGCAGACTGACCCCACTCTGTCAATGTAACACACCCAGGGAAGACCAGACAGACAACACTCTGTCAATGTAACACACCCAGGGAAGAGCAGACTCACCCCACTCAGTCAATTTAAAGCACCCAGGGAAGAGCAGACTGCCCCCACACTGTCAAAACAACACACCCAGGGAAGAGCAGACTGCCCTCACTGTCAATGTAACCCACCCAGTGAAGAGCAGACTGACCCCACCCTGTCACTTTAACACAACGAGGGAAGAGCAGACTGACCCCACCCTGTCATTGTAACATACCCAGGGAAGAGCAGACTGACCCCACTCTATCAATGTAGCACACCCAGGGAAGAGCAGACTGACCCCACTCTGTCAATGTAACTCACCCTGGGAAGAGCAGACTGACCCCACTCTGCCAATGTAACAAACCCAGAGAAAAGCAGATTGAACCCACTCTGTCAATGTTACACACCCAGGGAAGAGCAGACTTACCCCACTCTCTCAATGTAACACACCCAGGGAAGAGCAGACTGACGCCACTCTGTCAATGTTACATGCCCTGGGAAGAGCAGACTGACCCCACTCTGTCAATGTTACACACACAGGGAGCAGCAGACTGACCCCACTCTGTCAATGTAACAGTCCCAGGGAAAAACAGGCTGACCCCACTCTGTCAATGTAACTCACCCAGGGAAGAACAGACTGACACCACTATGTAAATATAACCCACCCAGGGAAGTGCAAACTGACCCCACTCTGTCAATTCAACCCACCCAGGGAAGAGGAGACTGACCCCACTCTGTCAATGTAACCAACCCAGGGAAGACCCGCCTGACCCCACTCTCTCAGTGTAAAACACCCTGGGAAGAGCTGACTGACGCCACTCTGTCAATGTAACACATGCAGGAAAGAGCAGACTGAACCCACTCTGTCAGGGGAACAGACACAGGGAAGAGCAGACTGACACCACTCTGTCAATGTAACACACCCAGGGAAGAGCAGACTGACCCCACTCTGTCAATGTAACACACCCAGAGAAGAGCAGACTGGCCCCACTGTGTCAACGAAACACACGCAGGGAAGAGCAGACTGACCCCACTCTGTCCATGTAACAAATCCAGGGAAGATATGACTGACCTCAGTCTGTCAATATAACACACCCAGGGAAGAGGAGACTGACCCCGGTCTGTCAATGTTACCAACCCAGGGAAGACCCGCCTGACCCCACTCTCTCAGTGTAAAACACCCTGGGAAGAGCTGACTGACGCCACTCTGTCAATGTAACACATGCATGGAAGAGCAGACTGACCCCACTCTGTCAGGGGAACAGACACAGGGAAGAGCAGACTGACCCCACTCTGTCAATGTAACACACCCACGGAAGAGCAGACTGACCTCACTGTGTCAATGCAACACACCCAGGGAAGAGCTGACTGACCCCACTCTGTCAATGTAACACACTCCGGGAAGAGAAGATTGACCCTACTCTGTTCATGTAACACACCCAGAGAAGAGCAGACTGACCTCACTGTGTCAATGCAACACACCCTGGGAAGAGCAGACAGACCCCACTCTGTCAATGTAACTCAAATAGGCAAGAGTAGACTGACCCCACTCTGTCAATGTAACATACCGAAGGAAGAGAAGACTGACCTCACTCTGCAAAATTTCTCACGCAGTCAAGCGCAGACTAACTGCACTCTGTCAATGTAGCTCAAACAGGCAAGAGCCGACTGACACCACTCTATCAATCTAGCTCAAACAGGCAAGAGCAGACAGACACCACTCTGTCAATGTAACACACCCAGGGAAGAGCAGACTGACACCACTCTGTCAATGTAACACACCCAGAGAAGTGCAGACTGACCCCACTCTGTCAATGTAACACATCCAGGGCAGAGCAGACTGGCCTACTCTGTCAATGTAACACATCCAGGGAAGAGCAGAATGACCCCACTCTGTCAGTGTAACACACCCAGGGAACAGCAGACTGACCCTACTCTGTCAATCTGTCACACGCAAGGACAAGAAGAATGACCCCACTCAGTCAATGCAACACACCCAGAGAAAAGCAGACTGAGCTCACTCTGTCAAGGAAACACACGCAGGAAAGAGCAGACTGACCCCACTCTGTCAATCTAACACACCCAGGAAAGAGCAGACTGACCCCACTCTGTCAATCTAACACACCCAGGAAAGAGCAGACTGACCCCACTCTGTCAATGTAACACACCCAGGGAAGAGCAGACAGACAACACTCTGTCAATGTAACACACCCAGGGAAGAGCAGACTGACTCCACTCTGTTAATGTAACACACCCAGAGAAGAGCAGACTGACCTCACTCTGTCAATCTAACACACCCAGGAAAGAGCAGACTGACCCCACTCTGTCAATCTAACACACCCAGGAAAGAGCAGACTGACCCCACTCTGTCAATGTAACACACCCAGGGAAGACCAGACAGACAACACTCTGTCAATGTAACACACCCAGGGAAGAGCAGACTCACCCCACTCAGTCAATTTAAAGCACCCAGGGAAGAGCAGACTGCCCCCACACTGTCAAAATAACACACCCAGGGAAGAGCAGACTGCCCTCACTGTCAATGTAACCCACCCAGTGAAGAGCAGACTGACCCCACCCTGTCACTTTAACACAACGAGGGAAGGGCAGACTGACCCCACCCTGTCAATGTAACACACCCAGGGAAGAGCAGACTGACCCCACTCTATCAATGTAGCACACCCAGGGAAGAGCAGACTGACCCCACTCTGTCAATGTAACTCACCCTGGGAAGAGCAGACTGACCCCACTCTGCCAATGTAACAAACCCAGAGAAAAGCAGATTGAACCCACTCTGTCAATGTTACACACCCAGGGAAGAGCAGACTTACCCCACTCTCTCAATGTAACACACCCAGGGAAGAGCAGACTGACGCCACTCTGTCAATGTTACATGCCCTGGGAAGAGCAGACTGACCCCACTCTGTCAATGTTACACACACAGGGAGCAGCAGACTGACCTTACTCTGTCAATCTCTCACACGCAAGGACAAGAAGAATGACCCCACTCAGTCAATGCAACACACACAGGGAAGAGCAGAGTGACCCCACTTGGTGAATGTAACTCACACGGGGAAGAGCAGACTGACCCCACTCTGTCAATGTAAAACACCCAAGGAAGAGCAGACTTACCCCACTTTGTCAATGGCACACACTCAGGGAAGAGCAGACTGACCTCAGTCTATCAATTTAACTCAAATAGGCAAGAGTAGAGTGACCCCACTCTGTCAATGAAACACACCCATGCAAGAGTAGACTGACCCCACTCTGTCAATGTAACCCACCCAGGGAAGATCAGACTGACCCCACTCTGACAATGCAACACAACCAGAGAAGAGCAGACTGACCCCACGCTGTCAATGTAACACACCCAGAGAAGAGCAGACTGACCCCACTCTGTCAATGTAACACACCCAGAGAAAAGCAGACTGAGCTCACTCTGTCAAGGAAACACACGCAGGAAAGAGCAGACTGACCCCACTCTGTCAATCTAAGACACCCAGGAAAGAGCAGACTGACCCCACTCTGTCAATGTAACACACCCAGGGAAGAGCAGACAGACAACACTCTGTCAATGCAACACACCCAGGGAAGAGCAGACTGACCGAATTCGGTCAATGTAACTCAAATATGCAAGAGTAGACTGACCTCACTCTGTCAATGTAATATACCGAAGGAACAGAAGACTGACTTCACTCTGCAAAATTTCTCACGCAGTCAAGCGCAGACTAACTGCACTCTGTCAATGTAGCTCAAACAGGCAAAAGCAGACTGACACCACTCTGACAATGTAAAACACGCAGGGAAGAGCAGACTGACACCACTCTGTCAATGTAACATACCCAGAGAAGAGCAGACTGACCCCACTCTGTCAATGTAACACATCCAGGGAAGAGGAGTCTGACCCCACTCTGTCAATGTAACACACCCAGGGCAGAGCAGACTGGCCCACTCTGTCAATGTAACACACCCAGGGAAAAGCAGACTGAACCCACTCTGTCAATGTAACACACCCAGAGAAGAGCAGACTGACCCCACTCAGTCAATGTAACACAGCCAGGGAAGTGCAGACTGACCTCACTCTGTCATTGAAACACGCAGGAAAGAGCAGACTGACCCCACTCTGTCAATTTAACACACCCAGAGAAGAGCAGACTCACCCCACACTGTCAATGTAGCACACCCACAGAAGAGCAGACTGACCCCACTCTGTCAATATAACACAACCAGGGAAGAGCCGAGTGACCCCACTCTGTCAACGTAACACACCCAGGGAAGAGCAGTCAGAACCCACTCTGTCAATGTAACACAACCAGGGAAGTGAAGACTGACCTCACTCTGTCAATGTAACACATGCAGGGAAGAGCAGACTGACCCCACTCTGTCAATGTAACACACCCAGTGAAGAGCAGTCAGACCCCATCTGTCAATGTGACTCACCCAGGGAAGAGCAGACTGACCCCACTCTGTCAGTGTAACACGCCCAGGGAAGAGCAGACTGACCCTACTCTGTCAATCTGTCACACGCAAGGACAAGGAGAATGACCCAACTCTGTCAATGTAACACACACAGGGAAGAGCAGAGTGACCCCACTCTGTGAATGTAACTCACACAGGGAAGAGCAGACTGACCCCACTCCGTCAATGTAACCCACCAGTGAAGGGCAGACGGATCCCACTCTGTCAATGTAAAACACCCAAGGAAGAGCAGACTGACCCCACTTTGTCAATGTCACACACTCAGGGAAGAGCAGACTGACCCCACTCTGTCAATGTAACACACCGAAGGAAGAGAAGACTGACCACACTGCAAAATTACTCACACAGGCAAGCGCAGACCAAAATCCGCTCTGTCAATCAAACATACACAGGCAAGAGCAGACTGACTCCACTCTGTCAATGTCACCCACCCAGGGAAGAGTAGACTGACCCCTCTCAGTCAATGTAACACAGCCAGGGAAGTGCAGACTGACCTCACTCTGTCATTGAAATACGCAGGAAAGAGCAGACTGACCCAACTCCGTCAATGTAACACACGCACGGAAGAGCAGACTGACCCCACGCTGTCAGTGTAACAGACACAGGGAAGAGCAGACTGACCCAACTCTGTCAATGTAACTCAAACAGGGAAGAGCACACTGACCACACTCTGTAAATGTAACTCACCCAGGGAAGAGCAGACTAACCCCATACTGACAATGTAAAAAAACACAGAGAAGAGCAGACTGACCCCACTCTGTCAATGTAACACAACCAGGGAAGAGCCGAGTGACCTCATTCTGTCAATGTAACACACCCAGGTAAGAGCAGTCAGACCCCACTCTGTCAATGTAACACACCAGGGAAGAGCAGACTGACCCCACTCTGTCAATCTGTCACACGCAGGGACAAGAAGAATGACCCCACTCTGTCAATGTAACACACACAGGGAAGAGCAGAGTGACCCCACTTGGTGAATGTAACTTACACGGGGAAGAGCAGACTGACCCCACTCTGTCAATGTAAAACACCCAAGGAAGAGCAGACTCACCCCACTTTGTCAATGGCACACACTCAGGGAAGAGCAGACTGACCTCAGTCTATCAATTTAACACAAATAGGCAAGAGTAGACTGACCCCACTCTGTCAATGTAACACACCCAGAGAAGAGCAAACTGGCCCAACTCTATCAATGAAACACACGCAGGGAAGAGCAGACTGAACCCACTCTGTCAATGTAACAAACCCAGGGGAGAGATGACTGACCTCAGTCTGTCAATATAACACACCCAGGGAAGTGCGGACTGACCCCACTCTGTCAATCTAACACACCCAGGAAAGAGCAGACTGACCCCACTCTGTCAATCTAACACACCCAGGGAAGAGCAGACAGACAACACTCAGTCAATGTAACACACTCAGGGAAGAGCAGACTGACCCCACTCTGTTAATGTAACACACCCGGAGAAGAGCAGACTGACCTCACTCTGTCAATGCAACACACCCAGGGAAGAGCAGACTGACCCCATTCTGTCAATGTAACTCAAATAGGCAAGAGTAGACTGACTCCACTCTGTCAATGTAACATACCGAAGGAAGAGAAGACTGACCTCACTCTGCAAAATTTCTCACGCAGTCAAGCGCAGACTAACTGCACTCTGTCAATGTAGCTCAAATAGGCATGAGCAGACTGACACCACTCTGTCAATGTAAAACACCCAGGGAAGAGCAGACTGACCCCACTCTGTCAATGTAACACATCCAGGGAAGAGGAGTCTTACCCCACTCTGTCAATGTAACACACCCAGGGCAGAGCAGACTGGCCCACTCTGTCAATGTAACACACCCAGGGAAGAGCAGACTGAACTCACTCTATCAATATAACACAACCAGGGAAGAGCCGAGTGACCACACTCTGTCAATGTAACTCACCCAGGGAAGAGCAGACTGACCCCACTCTGTCAGTGTAACACACCCAGGGAAGAGCAGACTGACCGTACTCTGTCAATCTGTCACACGCAAGGACAAGAAGAATGACCCAACTCTGTCAATGTAACACACACAGGGAAGAGCAGAGTGACCCCACTCTGTGAATGTAACTCGCCCAGAAAAGAGCAGACTGACCCCACACTGTCAATGAAACACACCCAGAGAAGAGCAGACTGATCCCACTCTGTCAATGTAACCCACCCAGAGAAGAGCAGACTGACCCCACTCTGGCAATGTAACACACCGAGTGAAGAACAGACTGATCCCACTCTGTCAATGCCACCCACACAGGGATGAGCAGACTGACCCCATTCTGTCAATGTAACACACCCACGGAAGAGCAGATTGACCCCAATCTGTCAATATAACACATCCGGGGAAGAGCCGAGTGACCCCACTCTGTCAATGCAACACACCCAGGAAAAGCAGTGAGACCCCACTCTGTCAAAGTAACTCACCCAGGGAAGAGCAGACTGACCCCACTTTGTCAATGTAACACAACAAGGGAAGTGCAGACTGACCTCACTCTGTCAATGTAACACATCCAGTGAAGTGCAGACTGACCCCACTCTGTCAAAGTAACTCACCCAGGGAAGAGTAGACTGACCCCTCTCTGTCAATGTAGCACACCCAGTGAAGAGCAGACTGACCTCACTCTGTCAATGTACCACAGCCAGGGAAGAGCAGAATGAGCACAGTCTGTCAATGTAACTCACCCATGGAAGACAGACAGACCCCACTCTGTCAATGTAACACACCTAGGGAAGAGCAGACAGATCCCACTCTGTCAATGTAACACACCCAGCGAAGAGCAGACTGACGCCACTCTGTCAATGTCACCCACCCAGGGAAGAGCAGACTGACCCCACTCAGTCAATGTAACACAGCCAGGGAAGTGCAGACTGACGTCACTCTGTCATTGAAACACGCAGAAAAGAGCAGACTGACCCCACTCCGTAAATGTAAAACACGCAGGGAAGAGCAGACTGACCCCACGCTGTCAGTGTAACAGACACAGGGAAGAGCAGACTGACCCAACTCTGTGGTCAGTCTGCTCTTCCCTGTGTCTGTTACACTGACAGAGTGGGGTCAGTCTGCTCTTCCCAGCGTGTGTTACATTGACAGAGTGATTTCAGTCTTCTCTTCCTTCGGTGTGTTACATTGACAGAGTGAGGTCAGTCTGTTCTACCCTGGGTGCGTAACATTGACAGAGTGGTGTAAGTCTGCTCTTGCATGGATGTGTTACATTGACAGAGTGAGGTCAGTCTGTTCTACCCTGGGTGTGTAACATTGACAGAGTGGGGTAAGTCTACTCTTGCATGGGTGTGTTCCATTGACAGAGTGGGGTCAGTCTGCTCTTCCCTGGGTGTGTTACATTGACAGAGTGGGTTCTGTCTGCTCTTCCCTGGGTGAGTTACATTGACAGAGTGGGTTCTGACTGCTCTTCCCTCGGTGTGTTACGTTGACAGAGTGGGGTCAATCTGCTCTTCCCTGGGTGAGTTACTTTGACAGAGTAGGGTCAGTCTGCAGTTCCCTGGTTGTGTTACATTGACAGAGTGGGGTCAGTTTGCTCTTCCCTGGGTGAGTTACTTTGACAGAGTGGGGTCAGTCTGCTCTTCCCTGGGTGTGTTACATTGACAGAGTGGTGTCAGTCTGCACTTACCTGGTTGTGTTACATTGACAGAGTGGGGTCTTACTGCTCTACCCTGGCTGTGTTGCATTGACAGAGTGAGGTCAGTCTGCTCTTCACTGCATGTGTTACATTGACAGAGTGAGGTCAGTCTGCACTTCCCTTGTGGTGTTACATTGACAGAGTGGTGTCAGTCTGATCTTCCCTGGGTGAGTTACATTGACAGAGTGGGTTCTGACTGCTCTTCCCTCGGTGTGTTACGTTGACAGAGTGGGGTCACTCGGCTCTTCCCTGGTTGTGTTATATTGACAGAGTGGGGTCAGTCTGCTTTTCTCTGGGTGAGTTACATTGACAGACTGTGGTCATTCTGCTCTTCCCTGGCTGTGGTGCATTGACAGAGTGGGGTCAATCTGCTCTTCCCTGGGTGAGTTACTTTGACAGAGTGGGGTCAGTCTACTCTTGCATGGGTGTGTTCCATTGACAGAGTGGGGTCTGTCTGCTCTTCCCTGGGTGTGTTACATTGACAGAGTGGTGTCTGTCTGCTCTTCCCTGGGTGAGTTACATTGACAGAGTGGGGTCAGTCTGCACTTCCCTGGGTGTGTTAAATTGACAGAGTGGGGTTAGTCTGCTCTTCACTGGGTGTCTGACATTGACAGAGTGGGGTCAGTCTGCTCTTCACTGGGTGTGTTACATTGACAGACTGGGGTCAGTCTGCTCTTCACTGGGTGTGTTACATTGACAGAGTGAGGTCAGTCTGCACTTCCCTGGTTGTGTTACATTGACAGAGTAGGGTCAGGCTGCTCTTCCCTGCGTGTGTAACATTTACAGAGTGGGGTCAGTCTGCTCTTCACTTGGGTGTGTTACATTGACAGAGTGAGGTCAGTCTGCTGTTCCCACGGTGTGTTACATTGACAGAGTGGGGAAAGTCTGCGCTTGATTCTGTTAGTAATTTTGCAGAGTGAGGTCAGTCTGCTCTTCCCAGAGAGGGTTTCATTGACAGAGTGGGGTCAGTCTACTCTTCCCTGGGGGTGTTACATTTTACAGAGTGGGGTCAGTCTGCAGTTCCCTGGGTGTGTTACATTGACAGACTGAGGTCAGTCTGCTCTTCACTGGGTGTGTGAGATTGACAGAGTGGGGTCAGTCTGCGCTTCCCTGGGTGTGTTACATTGACAGAGTGGGGTCAGTCTGCTCTTCCCTGGGTGTGTTACATTGACAGAGTGGGGTCAGTCTGCTCTTCACTGGGTGTGTGACATTGACAGAGTGGGGTCAGTCGTCTCTTCACTGGGGGTGTTACATTGACAGAGTGGGGTCAGTCTGCGCTTCACTGGGTGGGTTAAATTGACAGAGTTGGGTCAGTCTGCTCTTCCCTGCGTGTGTAACATTTACAGAGTGAGGTCAGTCTGCTCTTCCCTGGGGGTGTTACATTGACAGAGTGGGGTCAGTCTGCTCTTCCCTGGGTGGGTAAAATTGACAGAGTAGGGTCAGTCTGCTCTTCCCTGCGTGTGTAACATTTACAGAGTGGGGTCAGTCTACTCTTCCCTGGGTGTGTTACATTGACAGAGTGGGGTTAGTCTGCGCTTGATTCTGTTAGTAATTTTGCAGAGTGAGGTCAGTCTGCTCTTCCCTGAGAAGGTTTCATTGACAGAGTGGGGTCAGCCTGCTCTTCACTGGGTGTGTTACATTGATAGTGTGGGGTCAGTCTACCATTCCCAGGGTGTGTTACGCTGACAGATTGGAGTCTGTCTGCTCTTGCCTGTGTATGTTTGTTTGACAGAGCGGGGTCAGTCTGCGCTTGCCTGTGTGAGGAAATTTGCAGAGTGAGGTCAGTCTTCTCATCCTTCGGTGTGTTACATTGACAGAGTGAGGTCAGTTTGTTCTACCCCGGGTGTGTTACATTGACAGAGTGGGGTAAGTCTCCTCTTCCTTCGGTGTGTTACATTGACAGAGTGGGGTAAGTCTCCTCTTCCTTCGGTGTGTTACATTGACAGAGTGAGATCTGTCTGCTCTTCCCTGAGTGTGTGACATTGACAAAGTTGGGTCAGACTGCTCTTCCTTGGGTGTGTTATCTTGACAGAGTGGGATCCGTCTGCCCTTCCCTGGGTGGGTTACATAGACAGAGTGAGGTCAGTCAGCTCTTCCCTGTGTGAGTTACATTCAAAGAGTTGGGTCACTCTGCTCTTCTCTGTGTGTGTTACAATGACAGAGTGGGGTCATTCTGCTTATCCTTGCGTGTGTTACATTGACAGAGTGGGGTCAGTCTGCTCTACCCTGGTTGCTTTACATTGACAGAGTGGGGTCAGTCTGCTCTTTCCTGGGTGGGTTACATTGACAGAGTGGGGTCACTCTGCTCTTCCCTGACTGTGTTACATTGACAGAGTGGGGTCTGTCTGCTCTTCCCAGGGTGTGTAACATTGACAGAGTGGGGTCAGTTTGCTCGTCCCTGCGTGTGTTACATTGACAGAATGTGGTCAGTCTGTCTTCCCTGGGTGAGTTCCATTGACAGACTGGGGTCATTCTGCTCTTCCCTGGCTGTGGTACATTGACAGAGTGAGGTCAGTCTGCTCTTCACTGGGTGTGCGACATTGACAGTGTGGGGTCAGTATGCTCTTTCCTGGGTGTGTTACATTGACAGAGTGAGGTCAGTCTGCACTTCCCTGGTTGTGTTACATTGACAGAGTGGGGTCAGTCTGCTCTTCCCTGGGTGAGTTACTTTGACAGAGTGGGGCCAGTCTGCACTTCACTGGGTGTGTTACATTGACAGAGTGGGGTCAGTCTGCACTTCCCTGGTTGTGTTACATTGACAGAGTGGGGTCAGTCTGCTCTTCCCTGGGTGAGTTACATTGACAGAGTGGGGTCTGAATGCTCTTCCCTGGGTGTGTTACATTGACACAGTGGGGTCAGACTGCTCTTCCCTGGGTGTGTTACCTTGACAGAGTGGGGTCACTCGGCTCTGCCCTTGTTGTGTTACATTGACAGAGTCGGGTCAGTCTGCTCTTCTCTGGGTGTGTTACATTGTCAGAGTGGGGTTAGTCTGCTCTTCGCTGGGTGAGTTACATTGACAGAGTCGGGTCAGTCTGCTCTTCCCTGGGTGTGTTACACTGACAGAGTGGGGTCACTCTGCTCTTCTCTGGGTGTGTTACATTGTCAGAGTGGGGTTAGTCTGCTCTTCGCTGGGTGAGTTGCATTGACAGAGTCGGGTCAGTCTGCTCTTCGCTGGGTGAGTTACATTGACAGAGTCGGGTCAGTCTGCTCTTCCCTGGGTGTGTTACACTGACAAAGTGGGGTCAGTCTGCTCTTCTCTGGGTGGGTTACATTGACAAAATGAGGACAGTCTGCACTTCCCTGGTTGTGCTACATTGACAGAGTGGGGTCAGTCTGCTCTTCCCTGCGTGAGGTACATTGCCAGAGTGGGGTCTGACCGCTCTTCACTGGGTGTGTTACATTTACAGAGTGGGGTCACTCGGCTCTTCCCTGGTTCTGTTATATTGATAGAGTGGGGTCAGTCTGCTCTTCTCTGGGTGTGTTACATTGACGGAGTGGGGTCAGCCTGCTCATGCCTGGGTGTGTTACATTGACAGAGTGGAGTCAGTCTGCTCTTCCCTGGGTGTGTTGCATTAACAGAGTGGTTTCACTCAGCTCTTCCCTGGTTGTGTTACATTGACAGAGGGGGGTCAGTCTGCTCTTCTCTGGGTGTGTAACATTGTCAGAGTGGGGTCAGTCTGCTCTTCCCTGGGTGTGTTACATTGACAGAGTGGGGTCACTCTGCTCTTCCCTGGGTGTGTTACATTGACAGAGTGGGGTCAGTCTGCTATTCCCTGGGTGAGTTACATTGACAGAGTGGGGTCAGTCTGCTCTTCCCTGTGTCTGTTACACTGACAGAGTGGGGTCAGTCTGCTCTTCCCTGCGTGTGTTACATTGACAGAGTGATTTCAGTCTTCTCTTCCTTCGGTGTGTTACATTGACAGAGTGAGGTCAGTCTGTTCTACCCTGGGTGCGTAACATTGACAGAGTGGTGTAAGTCTGCTCTTGCATGGATGTGTTACATTGACAGAGTGAGGTCAGTCTGTTCTACCCTGGGTGTGTAACATTGACAGAGTGGGGTAAGTCTACTCTTGCATGGGTGTGTTCCATTGACAGAGTGGGGTCAGTCAGCTCTTCCCTGGGTGTGTTACATTGACAGAGTGGGTTCTGTCTGCTCTTCCCTGGGTGAGTTACATTGACAGACTGTGGTCATTCTGCTCTTCCCTGGCTGTGGTGCATTGACAGAGTGGGGTCAATCTGCTCTTCCCTGGGTGAGTTACTTTGACAGAGTAGGGTCAGTCTGCACTTCCCTGGTTGTGTTACATTGACAGAGTGGGGTCAGTTTGCTCTTCCCTGGGTGAGTTACTTTGACAGAGTGGGGTCAGTCTGCTCTTCCCTGGGTGTGTTACATTGACAGAGTGGTGTCAGTCTGCACTTACCTGGTTGTGTTACATTGACAGAGTGGGGTCTTACTGCTCTACCCTGGCTGTGTTGCATTGACAGAGTGAGGTCAGTCTGCTCTTCACTGCATGTGTTACATTGACAGAGTGAGGTCAGTCTGCACTTCCCTTGTGGTGTTACATTGACAGAGTGGTATCAGTCTGATCTTCCCGGGGTGAGTTACATTGACAGAGTGGGTTCTGACTGCTCTTCCCTCGGTGTGTTACGTTTACAGAGTGGGGTCACTCGGCTCTTCCCTGGTTGTGTTATATTGACAGAGTGGGGTCAGTCTGCTTTTCTCTGGGTGAGTTACATTGACAGACTGTGGTCATTCTGCTCTTCCCTGGCTGTGGTGCATTGACAGAGTGGGGTCAATCTGCTCTTCCCTGGGTGAGTTACTTTGACAGAGTGGGGTCAGTCTACTCTTGCATGGGTGTGTTCCATTGACAGAGTGGGGTCTGTCTGCTCTTCCCTGGGTGTGTTACATTGACAGAGTGGGGTCTGTCTGCTCTTCCCTGGGTGAGTTACATTGACAGAGTGGGGTCAGTCTGCACTTCCCTGGGTGTTTTAAATTGACAGAGTGGGGTCAGTCTGCTCTTCACTGGGTGTCTGACATTGACAGAGTGGGGTCAGTCTGCTCTTCACTGGGTGTGTTACATTGACAGACTGGGGTCAGTCTGCTCTTCACTGGGTGTGTTACATTGACAGAGTGAGGTCAGTCTGCACTTCCCTGGTTGTGTTACATTGACAGAGTAGGGTCAGGCTGCTCTTCCCTGCGTGTGTAACATTTACAGAGTGGGGTCAGTCTGCTCTTCACTTGGGTGTGTTACATTGACAGAGTGAGGTCAGTCTGCTGTTCCCACGGTGTGTTACATTGACAGAGTGGGGAAAGTCTGCGCTTGATTCTGTTAGTAATTTTGCAGAGTGAGGTCAGTCTGCTCTTCCCAGAGAGGGTTTCATTGACAGAGTGGGGTCAGTCTACTCTTCCCTGGGGGTGTTACATTGACAGAGTGGGGTCAGTCTGCAGTTCCCTGGGTGTGTTACATTGACAGACTGAGGTCAGTCTGCTCTTCACTGGGTGTGTGAGATTGACAGAGTGGGGTCAGTCTGCGCTTCCCTGGGTGTGTTACATTGACAGAGTGGGGTCCGTCTGCTCTTCCCTGGTTGTGTTACATTGACAGAGTGGGGTCAGTCTGCTCTTCACTGGGTGTGTGACATTGACAGAGTGGGGTCAGTCTGCACTTCCCTGGTTGTGTTACATTGACAGAGTGGGGTCAGTCTGCTCTTCCCTGGGTGAGTTACATTGACAGAGTGGGGTCTGTCTGCTCTTCCCTGGGTGTGTTACATTGACAGAGTGGGGTCTGTCTTCTCTTCCCTGGGTGTGTTACATTGACAGACTGGGGTCAGTCTGCTCTTCACTGGGTGTGTTACATTGACAGAGTGGGGTCACTCTGCTCTTCTCTGGGTGTGTTACATTGTCAGAGTGGGGTTAGTCTGCTCTTCGCTGGGTGAGTTGCATTGACAGAGTCGGGTCAGTCTGCTCTTCGCTGGGTGAGTTACATTGACAGAGTCGGGTCAGTCTGCTCTTCCCTGGGTGTGTTACATTGACACAGTGGGGTCAGACTGCTCTTCCCTGGGTGTGTTACATTGACAGAGTGGGGTCACTCGGCTCTGCCCTTGTTGTGTTACATTGAAAGAGTCGGGTCAGTCTGCTCTTCTCTGGGTGTGTTACATTGTCAGAGTGGGGTTAGTCTGCTCTTCGCTGGGTGAGTTACATTGACAGAGTCGGGTCAGTCTGCTCTTCCCTGGGTGTGTTACACTGACAGAGTGGGGTCACTCTGCTCTTCTCTGGGTGTGTTACATTGTCAGAGTGGGGTTAGTCTGCTCTTCGCTGGGTGAGTTGCATTGACAGTGTCGGGTCAGTCTGCTCTTCGCTGGGTGAGTTACATTGACAGAGTCGGGTCAGTCTGCTCTTCCCTGGGTGTGTTACACTGACAAAGTGGGGTCAGTCTGCTATTCTCTGGGTGGGTTACATTGACAGAATGAAGACAGTCTGCACTTCCCTGGTTGTGCTACATTGACAGAGTGGGGTCAGTCTGCTCTTCCCTGCGTGAGGTACATTGCCAGAGTGGGGTCTGACCGCTCTTCACTGGGAGTGTTACATTTACAGAGTGGGGTCACTCGGCTCTTCCCTGGTTGTGTTATATTGATAGAGTGGGGTCAGTCTGCTCTTCTCCGGGTGTGTTACATTGACGGAGTGGGGTCAGCCTGCTCATGCCTGGGTGTGTTACATTGACAGAGTGGGGTCAGTCTGCTCTTCCCTGGGTGTGTTGCATTAACAGAGTGGTTTCACTCAGCTCTTCCCTGGTTGTGTTACATTGACAGAGGGGGGTCAGTCTGCTCTTCTCTGGGTGTGTAACATTGTCAGAGTGGGGTCAGTCTGCTCTTCCCTGGGTGTGTTACATTGACAGAGTGGGGTCACTCTGCTCTTCCCTGGGTGTGTTACATTGACAGAGTGGGGTCAGTCTGCTATTCCCTGGGTGAGTTACATTGACAGAGTGGGGTCAGTCTGCTCTTCCCTGGGTGTGTTACATTGACAGAGTGGTGTCAGTCTGCACTTACCTGGTTGTGTTACATTGACAGAGTGGGGTCTTACTGCTCTACCCTGGCTGTGTTGCATTGACAGAGTGAGGTCAGTCTGCTCTTCACTGCATGTGTTACATTGACAGAGTGAGGTCAGTCTGCACTTCCCTTGTGGTGTTACATTGACAGAGTGGTGTCAGTCTGATCTTCCCTGGGTGAGTTACATTGACAGAGTGGGTTCTGACTGCTCTTCCCTCGGTGTGTTACGTTGACAGAGTGGGGTCACTCGGCTCTTCCCTGGTTGTGTTATATTGACAGAGTGGGGTCAGTCTGCTTTTCTCTGGGTGAGTTACATTGACAGACTGTGGTCATTCTGCTCTTCCCTGGCTGTGGTGCATTGACAGAGTGGGGTCAATCTGCTCTTCCCTGGGTGAGTTACTTTGACAGAGTGGGGTCAGTCTACTCTTGCATGGGTGTGTTCCATTGACAGAGTGGGGTCTGTCTGCTCTTCCCTGGGTGTGTTACATTGACAGAGTGGTGTCTGTCTGCTCTTCCCTGGGTGAGTTACATTGACAGAGTGGGGTCAGTCTGCACTTCCCTGGGTGTGTTAAATTGACAGAGTGGGGTTAGTCTGCTCTTCACTGGGTGTCTGACATTGACAGAGTGGGGTCAGTCTGCTCTTCACTGGGTGTGTTACATTGACAGACTGGGGTCAGTCTGCTCTTCACTGGGTGTGTTACATTGACAGAGTGAGGTCAGTCTGCACTTCCCTGGTTGTGTTACATTGACAGAGTAGGGTCAGGCTGCTCTTCCCTGCGTGTGTAACATTTACAGAGTGGGGTCAGTCTGCTCTTCACTTGGGTGTGTTACATTGACAGAGTGAGGTCAGTCTGCTGTTCCCACGGTGTGTTACATTGACAGAGTGGGGAAAGTCTGCGCTTGATTCTGTTAGTAATTTTGCAGAGTGAGGTCAGTCTGCTCTTCCCAGAGAGGGTTTCATTGACAGAGTGGGGTCAGTCTACTCTTCCCTGGGGGTGTTACATTTTACAGAGTGGGGTCAGTCTGCAGTTCCCTGGGTGTGTTACATTGACAGACTGAGGTCAGTCTGCTCTTCACTGGGTGTGTGAGATTGACAGAGTGGGGTCAGTCTGCGCTTCCCTGGGTGTGTTACATTGACAGAGTGGGGTCAGTCTGCTCTTCCCTGGGTGTGTTACATTGACAGAGTGGGGTCAGTCTGCTCTTCACTGGGTGTGTGACATTGACAGAGTGAGGTCAGTCTGCTCTTCCCTGGGGGTGTTACATTGACAGAGTGGGGTCAGTCTGCTCTTCACTGGGTGTGTGACATTGACAGAGTGGGGTCAGTCGTCTCTTCACTGGGGGTGTTACATTGACAGAGTGGGGTCAGTCTGCGCTTCACTGGGTGGGTTAAATTGACAGAGTTGGGTCAGTCTGCTCTTCCCTGCGTGTGTAACATTTACAGAGTGAGGTCAGTCTGCTCTTCCCTGGGGGTGTTACATTGACAGAGTGGGGTCAGTCTGCTCTTCCCTGGGTGGGTAAAATTGACAGAGTAGGGTCAGTCTGCTCTTCCCTGCGTGTGTAACATTTACAGAGTGGGGTCAGTCTACTCTTCCCTGGGTGTGTTACATTGACAGAGTGGGGTTAGTCTGCGCTTGATTCTGTTAGTAATTTTGCAGAGTGAGGTCAGTCTGCTCTTCCCTGAGAAGGTTTCATTGACAGAGTGGGGTCAGCCTGCTCTTCACTGGGTGTGTTACATTGATAGTGTGGGGTCAGTCTACCATTCCCAGGGTGTGTTACGCTGACAGATTGGAGTCTGTCTGCTCTTGCCTGTGTATGTTTGTTTGACAGAGCGGGGTCAGTCTGCGCTTGCCTGTGTGAGGAAATTTGCAGAGTGAGGTCAGTCTTCTCATCCTTCGGTGTGTTACATTGACAGAGTGAGGTCAGTTTGTTCTACCCCGGGTGTGTTACATTGACAGAGTGGGGTAAGTCTCCTCTTCCTTCGGTGTGTTACATTGACAGAGTGGGGTAAGTCTCCTCTTCCTTCGGTGTGTTACATTGACAGAGTGAGATCTGTCTGCTCTTCCCTGAGTGTGTGACATTGACAAAGTTGGGTCAGACTGCTCTTCCTTGGGTGTGTTATCTTGACAGAGTGGGATCCGTCTGCCCTTCCCTGGGTGGGTTACATAGACAGAGTGAGGTCAGTCAGCTCTTCCCTGTGTGAGTTACATTCAAAGAGTTGGGTCACTCTGCTCTTCTCTGTGTGTGTTACAATGACAGAGTGGGGTCATTCTGCTTATCCTTGCGTGTGTTACATTGACAGAGTGGGGTCAGTCTGCTCTACCCTGGTTGCTTTACATTGACAGAGTGGGGTCAGTCTGCTCTTTCCTGGGTGGGTTACATTGACAGAGTGGGGTCACTCTGCTCTTCCCTGACTGTGTTACATTGACAGAGTGGGGTCTGTCTGCTCTTCCCAGGGTGTGTTACATTGACAGAGTGGGGTCAGTTTGCTCGTCCCTGCGTGTGTTACATTGACAGAATGTGGTCAGTCTGTCTTCCCTGGGTGAGTTCCATTGACAGACTGGGGTCATTCTGCTCTTCCCTGGCTGTGGTACATTGACAGAGTGAGGTCAGTCTGCTCTTCACTGGGTGTGCGACATTGACAGTGTGGGGTCAGTATGCTCTTTCCTGGGTGTGTTACATTGACAGAGTGAGGTCAGTCTGCACTTCCCTGGTTGTGTTACATTGACAGAGTGGGGTCAGTCTGCTCTTCCCTGGGTGAGTTACTTTGACAGAGTGGGGCCAGTCTGCACTTCACTGGGTGTGTTACATTGACAGAGTGGGGTCAGTCTGCACTTCCCTGGTTGTGTTACATTGACAGAGTGGGGTCAGTCTGCTCTTCCCTGGGTGAGTTACATTGACAGAGTGGGGTCTGAATGCTCTTCCCTGGGTGTGTTACATTGACACAGTGGGGTCAGACTGCTCTTCCCTGGGTGTGTTACCTTGACAGAGTGGGGTCACTCGGCTCTGCCCTTGTTGTGTTACATTGACAGAGTCGGGTCAGTCTGCTCTTCTCTGGGTGTGTTACATTGTCAGAGTGGGGTTAGTCTGCTCTTCGCTGGGTGAGTTACATTGACAGAGTCGGGTCAGTCTGCTCTTCCCTGGGTGTGTTACACTGACAGAGTGGGGTCACTCTGCTCTTCTCTGGGTGTGTTACATTGTCAGAGTGGGGTTAGTCTGCTCTTCGCTGGGTGAGTTGCATTGACAGAGTCGGGTCAGTCTGCTCTTCGCTGGGTGAGTTACATTGACAGAGTCGGGTCAGTCTGCTCTTCCCTGGGTGTGTTACACTGACAAAGTGGGGTCAGTCTGCTCTTCTCTGGGTGGGTTACATTGACAAAATGAGGACAGTCTGCACTTCCCTGGTTGTGCTACATTGACAGAGTGGGGTCAGTCTGCTCTTCCCTGCGTGAGGTACATTGCCAGAGTGGGGTCTGACCGCTCTTCACTGGGTGTGTTACATTTACAGAGTGGGGTCACTCGGCTCTTCCCTGGTTCTGTTATATTGATAGAGTGGGGTCAGTCTGCTCTTCTCTGGGTGTGTTACATTGACGGAGTGGGGTCAGCCTGCTCATGCCTGGGTGTGTTACATTGACAGAGTGGAGTCAGTCTGCTCTTCCCTGGGTGTGTTGCATTAACAGAGTGGTTTCACTCAGCTCTTCCCTGGTTGTGTTACATTGACAGAGGGGGGTCAGTCTGCTCTTCTCTGGGTGTGTAACATTGTCAGAGTGGGGTCAGTCTGCTCTTCCCTGGGTGTGTTACATTGACAGAGTGGGGTCACTCTGCTCTTCCCTGGGTGTGTTACATTGACAGAGTGGGGTCAGTCTGCTATTCCCTGGGTGAGTTACATTGACAGAGTGGGGTCAGTCTGCTCTTCCCTGTGTCTGTTACACTGACAGAGTGGGGTCAGTCTGCTCTTCCCTGCGTGTGTTACATTGACAGAGTGATTTCAGTCTTCTCTTCCTTCGGTGTGTTACATTGACAGAGTGAGGTCAGTCTGTTCTACCCTGAGTGCGTAACATTGACAGAGTGGTGTAAGTCTGCTCTTGCATGGATGTGTTACATTGACAGAGTGAGGTCAGTCTGTTCTACCCTGGGTGTGTAACATTGACAGAGTGGGGTAAGTCTACTCTTGCATGGGTGTGTTCCATTGACAGAGTGGGGTCAGTCAGCTCTTCCCTGGGTGTGTTACATTGACAGAGTGGGTTCTGTCTGCTCTTCCCTGGGTGAGTTACATTGACAGACTGTGGTCATTCTGCTCTTCCCTGGCTGTGGTGCATTGACAGAGTGGGGTCAATCTGCTCTTCCCTGGGTGAGTTACTTTGACAGAGTAGGGTCAGTCTGCACTTCCCTGGTTGTGTTACATTGACAGAGTGGGGTCAGTTTGCTCTTCCCTGGGTGAGTTACTTTGACAGAGTGGGGTCAGTCTGCTCTTCCCTGGGTGTGTTACATTGACAGAGTGGTGTCAGTCTGCACTTACCTGGTTGTGTTACATTGACAGAGTGGGGTCTTACTGCTCTACCCTGGCTGTGTTGCATTGACAGAGTGAGGTCAGTCTGCTCTTCACTGCATGTGTTACATTGACAGAGTGAGGTCAGTCTGCACTTCCCTTGTGGTGTTACATTGACAGAGTGGTATCAGTCTGATCTTCCCGGGGTGAGTTACATTGACAGAGTGGGTTCTGACTGCTCTTCCCTCGGTGTGTTACGTTTACAGAGTGGGGTCACTCGGCTCTTCCCTGGTTGTGTTATATTGACAGAGTGGGGTCAGTCTGCTTTTCTCTGGGTGAGTTACATTGACAGACTGTGGTCATTCTGCTCTTCCCTGGCTGTGGTGCATTGACAGAGTGGGGTCAATCTGCTCTTCCCTGGGTGAGTTACTTTGACAGAGTGGGGTCAGTCTACTCTTGCATGGGTGTGTTCCATTGACAGAGTGGGGTCTGTCTGCTCTTCCCTGGGTGTGTTACATTGACAGAGTGGGGTCTGTCTGCTCTTCCCTGGGTGAGTTACATTGACAGAGTGGGGTCAGTCTGCACTTCCCTGGGTGTTTTAAATTGACAGAGTGGGGTCAGTCTGCTCTTCACTGGGTGTCTGACATTGACAGAGTGGGGTCAGTCTGCTCTTCACTGGGTGTGTTACATTGACAGACTGGGGTCAGTCTGCTCTTCACTGGGTGTGTTACATTGACAGAGTGAGGTCAGTCTGCACTTCCCTGGTTGTGTTACATTGACAGAGTAGGGTCAGGCTGCTCTTCCCTGCGTGTGTAACATTTACAGAGTGGGGTCAGTCTGCTCTTCACTTGGGTGTGTTACATTGACAGAGTGAGGTCAGTCTGCTGTTCCCACGGTGTGTTACATTGACAGAGTGGGGAAAGTCTGCGCTTGATTCTGTTAGTAATTTTGCAGAGTGAGGTCAGTCTGCTCTTCCCAGAGAGGGTTTCATTGACAGAGTGGGGTCAGTCTACTCTTCCCTGGGGGTGTTACATTGACAGAGTGGGGTCAGTCTGCAGTTCCCTGGGTGTGTTACATTGACAGACTGAGGTCAGTCTGCTCTTCACTGGGTGTGTGAGATTGACAGAGTGGGGTCAGTCTGCGCTTCCCTGGGTGTGTTACATTGACAGAGTGGGGTCCGTCTGCTCTTCCCTGGTTGTGTTACATTGACAGAGTGGGGTCAGTCTGCTCTTCACTGGGTGTGTGACATTGACAGAGTGGGGTCAGTCTGCACTTCCCTGGTTGTGTTACATTGACAGAGTGGGGTCAGTCTGCTCTTCCCTGGGTGAGTTACATTGACAGAGTGGGGTCTGTCTGCTCTTCCCTGGGTGTGTTACATTGACAGAGTGGGGTCTGTCTTCTCTTCCCTGGGTGTGTTACATTGACAGACTGGGGTCAGTCTGCTCTTCACTGGGTGTGTTACATTGACAGAGTGGGGTCACTCTGCTCTTCTCTGGGTGTGTTACATTGTCAGAGTGGGGTTAGTCTGCTCTTCGCTGGGTGAGTTGCATTGACAGAGTCGGGTCAGTCTGCTCTTCGCTGGGTGAGTTACATTGACAGAGTCGGGTCAGTCTGCTCTTCCCTGGGTGTGTTACATTGACACAGTGGGGTCAGACTGCTCTTCCCTGGGTGTGTTACATTGACAGAGTGGGGTCACTCGGCTCTGCCCTTGTTGTGTTACATTGAAAGAGTCGGGTCAGTCTGCTCTTCTCTGGGTGTGTTACATTGTCAGAGTGGGGTTAGTCTGCTCTTCGCTGGGTGAGTTACATTGACAGAGTCGGGTCAGTCTGCTCTTCCCTGGGTGTGTTACACTGACAGAGTGGGGTCACTCTGCTCTTCTCTGGGTGTGTTACATTGTCAGAGTGGGGTTAGTCTGCTCTTCGCTGGGTGAGTTGCATTGACAGTGTCGGGTCAGTCTGCTCTTCGCTGGGTGAGTTACATTGACAGAGTCGGGTCAGTCTGCTCTTCCCTGGGTGTGTTACACTGACAAAGTGGGGTCAGTCTGCTATTCTCTGGGTGGGTTACATTGACAGAATGAAGACAGTCTGCACTTCCCTGGTTGTGCTACATTGACAGAGTGGGGTCAGTCTGCTCTTCCCTGCGTGAGGTACATTGCCAGAGTGGGGTCTGACCGCTCTTCACTGGGAGTGTTACATTTACAGAGTGGGGTCACTCGGCTCTTCCCTGGTTGTGTTATATTGATAGAGTGGGGTCAGTCTGCTCTTCTCCGGGTGTGTTACATTGACGGAGTGGGGTCAGCCTGCTCATGCCTGGGTGTGTTACATTGACAGAGTGGGGTCAGTCTGCTCTTCCCTGGGTGTGTTGCATTAACAGAGTGGTTTCACTCAGCTCTTCCCTGGTTGTGTTACATTGACAGAGGGGGGTCAGTCTGCTCTTCTCTGGGTGTGTAACATTGTCAGAGTGGGGTCAGTCTGCTCTTCCCTGGGTGTGTTACATTGACAGAGTGGGGTCACTCTGCTCTTCCCTGGGTGTGTTACATTGACAGAGTGGGGTCAGTCTGCTATTCCCTGGGTGAGTTACATTGACAGAGTGGGGTCAGTCTGCTCTTCCCTGTGTCTGTTACACTGACAGAGTGGGGTCAGTCTGCTCTTCCCTGCGTGTGTTACATTGACAGAGTGATTTCAGTCTTCTCTTCCTTCGGTGTGTTACATTGACAGAGTGAGGTCAGTCTGTTCTACCCTGGGTGCGTAACATTGACAGAGTGGTGTAAGTCAGCTCTTGCATGGATGTGTTACATTGACAGAGTGAGGTCAGTCTGTTCTACCCTGGGTGTGTAACATTGACAGAGTGGGGTAAGTCTACTCTTGCATGGGTGTGTTCCATTGACAGAGTGGGGTCAGTCTGCTCTTCCCTGGGTGTGTTACATTGACAGAGTGGGTTCTGTCTGCTCTTCCCTGGGTGAGTTACATTGACAGAGTGGGTTCTGACTGCTCTTCCCTCGGTGTGTTACGTTGACAGAGTGGGGTCAATCTGCTCTTCCCTGGGTGAGTTACTTTGACAGAGTAGGGTCAGTCTGCACTTCCCTGGTTGTGTTACATTGACAGAGTGGGGTCAGTTTGCTCGTCCCTGGGTGAGTTACTTTGACAGAGTGGGGTCAGTCTGCTCTTCCCTGGGTGTGTTACATTGACAGAGTGGTGTCATTCTGCACTTACCTGGTTGTGTTACATTGACAGAGTGGGGTCTTACTGCTCTACCCTGGCTGTGTTGCATTGACAGAGTGAGGTCAGTCTGCTCTTCACTGCATGTGTTACATTGACAGAGTGAGGTCAGTCTGCACTTCCCTTGTGGTGTTACATTGACAGAGTGGGTTCTGACTGCTCTTCCCTCGGTTTGTTACGTTGACAGAGTGGGGTCACTCGGCTCTTCCCTGGTTGTGTTATATTGACAGAGTGGGGTCAGTCTGCTTTTCTCTGGGTGAGTTACATTGACAGACTGTGGTCATTCTGCTCTTCCCTGGCTGTGGTGCATTGACAGAGTGGGGTCAATCTGCTCTTCCCTGGGTGAGTTACTTTGACAGAGTGGGGTCAGTCTACTCTTGCATGGGTGTGTTCCATTGACAGAGTGGGGTCTGTCTGCTCTTCCCTGGGTGTGTTACATTGACAGAGTGGGGTCTGTCTGCTCTTCCCTGGGTGAGTTACATTGACAGAGTGGGGTCAGTCTGCACTTCCCTGGGTGTGTTAAATTGAAAGAGTTGGGTCAGTCTGCTCTTCACTGGGTGTCTGACATTGACAGAGTGGGGTCAGTCTGCTCTTCACTGGGTGTGTTACATTGACAGACTGGGGTCAGTCTGCTCTTCACTGGGTGTGTTACATTGACAGAGTGAGGTCAGTATGCACTTCCCTGGTTGTGTTACATTGACAGAGTAGGGTCAGGCTGCTCTTCCCTGCGTGTGTAACATTTACAGAGTGGGGTCAGTCTGCTCTTCACTTGGGTGTGTTACATTGACAGAGTGAGGTCAGTCTGCTGTTCCCACGGTGTGTTACATTGACAGAGTGGGGAAAGTCTGCGCTTGATTCTGTTAGTAATTTTGCAGAGTGAGGTCAGTCTGCTCTTCCCAGAGAGGGTTTCATTGACAGAGTGGGGTCAGTCTACTCTTCCCTGGGGGTGTTACATTGACAGAGTGGGGTCAGTCTGCAGTTCCCTGGGTGTGTTACATTGACAGAGTGAGGTCAGTCTGCTCTTCACTGGGTGTGTGAGATTGACAGAGTGGGGTCAGTCTGCGCTTCCATGGGTGTGTTACATTGACAGAGTGGGGTCAGTCTGCTCTTCCCTGGGTGTGTTACATTGACAGAGTGGGGTCAGTCTGCTCTTCACTGGGTGTGTGACATTGACAGAGTGGGGTCAGTCATCTCTTCACTGGGGGTGTTACATTGACAGAGTGGGGTCAGTCTGCTCTTCACTGGGTGGGTTAAATTGACAGGGTTGGGTCAGTCTGCTCTTCCCTGCGTGTGTAACATTTACAGAGTGAGGTCAGTCTGCTCTTCCCTGGGGGTGTTACATTGACAGAGTGGGGTCAGTCTGCTCTTCCCTGGGTGGGTAAAATTGACAGAGTAGGGTCAGTCTGCTCTTCCCTGCGTGTGTAACATTTACAGAGTGGGGTCAGTCTACTCTTCCCTGGGTGTGTTACATTGACAGAGTGGGGTTAGTCTGCGCTTGATTCTGTTAGTAATTTTGCAGAGTGAGGTCAGTCTGCTCTTCCCTGAGAAGGTTTCATTGACAGAGTGGGGTCAGCCTGCTCTTCACTGGGTGTGTTACATTGATAGTGTGGGGTCAGTCTACCATTCCCAGGGTGTGTTACGCTGACAGATTGGAGTCTGTCTGCTCTTGCCTGTGTATGTTTGTTTGACAGAGCGGGGTCAGTCTGCGCTTGCCTGTGTGAGGAAATTTGCAGAGTGAGGTCAGTCTTCTCATCCTTCGGTGTGTTACATTGACAGAGTGAGGTCAGTTTGTTCTACCCCGGGTGTGTTACATTGACAGAGTGGGGTAAGTCTCCTCTTCCTTCGGTGTGTTACATTGACAGAGTGGGGTAAGTCTCCTCTTCCTTCGGTGTGTTACATTGACAGAGTGAGATCTGTCTGCTCTTCCCTGAGTGTGTGACATTGACAAAGTTGGGTCAGACTGCTCTTCCTTGGGTGTGTTATCTTGACAGAGTGGGATCCGTCTGCCCTTCCCTGGGTGGGTTACATAGACAGAGTGAGGTCAGTCAGCTCTTCCCTGTGTGAGTTACATTCAAAGAGTTGGGTCACTCTGCTCTTCTCTGTGTGTGTTACAATGACAGAGTGGGGTCATTCTGCTTATCCTTGCGTGTGTTACATTGACAGAGTGGGGTCAGTCTGCTCTACCCTGGTTGCTTTACATTGACAGAGTGGGGTCAGTCTACTCTTTCCTGGGTGGGTTACATTGACAGAGTGGGGTCACTCTGCTCTTCCCTGACTGTGTTACATTGACAGAGTGGGGTCTGTCTGCTCTTCCCAGGGTGTGTTACATTGACAGAGTGGGGTCAGTTTGCTCGTCCCTGCGTGTGTTACATTGACAGAATGTGGTCAGTCTGTCTTCCCTGGGTGAGTTCCATTGACAGACTGGGGTCATTCTGCTCTTCCCTGGCTGTGGTACATTGACAGAGTGAGGTCAGTCTGCTCTTCACTGGGTGTGCGACATTGACAGTGTGGGGTCAGTATGCTCTTTCCTGGGTGTGTTACATTGACAGAGTGAGGTCAGTCTGCACTTCCCTGGTTGTGTTACATTGACAGAGTGGGGTCAGTCTGCTCTTCCCTGGGTGAGTTACTTTGACAGAGTGGGGCCAGTCTGCACTTCACTGGGTGTGTTACATTGACAGAGTGGGGTCAGTCTGCACTTCCCTGGTTGTGTTACATTGACAGAGTGGGGTCAGTCTGCTCTTCCCTGGGTGAGTTACATTGACAGAGTGGGGTCTGAATGCTCTTCCCTGGGTGTGTTACATTGACACAGTGGGGTCAGACTGCTCTTCCCTGGGTGTGTTACCTTGACAGAGTGGGGTCACTCGGCTCTGCCCTTGTTGTGTTACATTGACAGAGTCGGGTCAGTCTGCTCTTCTCTGGGTGTGTTACATTGTCAGAGTGGGGTTAGTCTGCTCTTCGCTGGGTGAGTTACATTGACAGAGTCGGGTCAGTCTGCTCTTCCCTGGGTGTGTTACACTGACAGAGTGGGGTCACTCTGCTCTTCTCTGGGTGTGTTACATTGTCAGAGTGGGGTTAGTCTGCTCTTCGCTGGGTGAGTTGCATTGACAGAGTCGGGTCAGTCTGCTCTTCGCTGGGTGAGTTACATTGACAGAGTCGGGTCAGTCTGCTCTTCCCTGGGTGTGTTACACTGACAAAGTGGGGTCAGTCTGCTCTTCTCTGGGTGGGTTACATTGACAGAATGAGGACAGTCTGCACTTCCCTGGTTGTGCTACATTGACAGAGTGGGGTCAGTCTGCTCTTCCCTGCGTGAGGTACATTGCCAGAGTGGGGTCTGACCGCTCTTCACTGGGTGTGTTACATTGACAGAGTGGGGTCAGTCTGCTCTTCCCTGGGTGTGTTACATTGACAGAGTGGGTTCTGTCTGCTCTTCCCTGGGTGAGTTACATTGACAGACTGTGGTCATTCTGCTCTTCCCTGGCTGTGGTGCATTGACAGAGTGGGGTCAATCTGCTCTTCCCTGGGTGAGTTACTTTGACAGAGTAGGGTCAGTCTGCACTTCCCTGGTTGTGTTACATTGACAGAGTGGGGTCAGTTTGCTCTTCCCTGGGTGAGTTACTTTGACAGAGTGGGGTCAGTCTGCTCTTCCCTGGGTGTGTTACATTGACAGAGTGGTTTCAGTCTGCACTTACCTGGTTGTGTTACATTGACAGAGTGGGGTCTTACTGCTCTACCCTGGCTGTGTTGCATTGACAGAGTGAGGTCAGTCTGCTCTTCACTGCATGTGTTACATTGACAGAGTGAGGTCAGTCTGCACTTCCCTTGTGGTGTTACATTGACAGAGTGGTGTCAGTCTGATCTTCCCTGGGTGAGTTACATTGACAGAGTGGGTTCTGACTGCTCTTCCCTCGGTGTGTTACGTTGACAGAGTGGGGTCACTCGGCTCTTCCCTGGTTGTGTTATATTGACAGAGAGGGGTCAGTCTGCTTTTCTCTGGGTGAGTTACATTGACAGACTGTGGTCATTCTGCTCTTCCCTGGCTGTGGTGCATTGACAGAGTGGGGTCAATCTGCTCTTCCCTGGGTGAGTTACTTTGACAGAGTGGGGTCAGTCTACTCTTGCATGGGTGTGTCCCATTGACAGAGTGGGGTCTGTCTGCTCTTCCCTGGGTGTGTTACATTGACAGAGTGGGGTCTGTCTGCTCTTCCCTGGGTGAGTTACATTGACAGAGTGGGGTCAGTCTGCACTTCCCTGGGTGTGTTAAATTGACAGAGTTGGGTCAGTCTGCTCTTCACTGGGTGTCTGACATTGACAGAGTGGGGTCAGTCTGCTCTTCACTGGGTGTGTTACATTGACAGACTGGGGTCAGTCTGCTCTTCACTGGGTGTGTTACATTGACAGAGTGAGGTCAGTCTGCTGTTCCCACGGTGTGTTACATTGACAGAGTGGGGAAAGTCTGCGCTTGATTCTGTTAGTAATTTTTGCAGAGTGAGGTCAGTCTGCTCTTCCCCAGAGAGGGTTTCATTGACAGAGTGGGGTCAGTCTACTCTTCCCTGGGGGTGTTACATTGACAGAGTGGGGTCAGTCTGCAGTTCCCTGGGTGTGTTACATTGACAGACTGAGGTCAGTCTGCTCTTCACTGGGTGTGTGAGATTGACAGAGTGGGGTCAGTCTGCGCTTCCCTGGGTGTGTTACATTGACAGAGTGGGGTCAGTCTGCTCTTCCCTGGGTGTGTTACATTGACAGAGTGGGGTCAGTCTGCTCTTCACTGGGTGTGTGACATTGACAGAGTGGGGTCTGTCTGCTCTTCCCTGGGTGAGTTACATTGACAGAGTGGGGTCAGTCTGCACTTCCCTGGGTGTGTTAAATTGACAGAGTTGGGTCAGTCTGCTCTTCACTGGGTGTCTGACATTGACAGAGTGGGGTCAGTCTGCTCTTCACTGGGTGTGTTACATTGACAGACTGGGGTCAGTCTGCTCTTCACTGGGTGTGTTACATTGACAGAGTGAGGTCAGTATGCACTTCCCTGGTTGTGTTACATTGACAGAGTGGGGTCAGGCTGCTCTTCCCTGCGTGTGTAACATTTACAGAGTGGGGTCAGTCTGCTCTTCACTGGGTGTGTGACATTGACAGAGTGGGGTCAGTCATCTCTTCACTGGGGGTGTTACATTGACAGAGTGGGGTCAGTCTGCTCTTCACTGGGTGGGTTAAATTGACAGAGTTGGGTCAGTCTGCTCTTCCCTGCGTGTGTAACATTTACAGAGTGAGGTCAGTCTGCTCTTCCCTGGGGGTGTTACATTGACAGAGTGGGGTCAGTCTGCTCTTCCCTGGGTGGGTAAAATTGACAGAGTAGGGTCAGTCTGCTCTTCCCTGCGTGTGTAACATTTACAGAGTGGGGTCAGTCTACTCTTCCCTGGGTGTGTTACATTGACAGAGTGGGGTTAGTCTGCGCTTGATTCTGTTAGTAATTTTGCAGAGTGAGGTCAGTCTGCTCTTCCCTGAGAAGGTTTCATTGACAGAGTGGGGTCAGCCTGCTCTTCACTGGGTGTGTTACATTGATAGTGTGGGGTCAGTCTACCATTCCCAGGGTGTGTTACGCTGACAGATTGGAGTCTGTCTGCTCTTGCCTGTGTATGTTTGTTTGACAGAGCGGGGTCAGTCTGCGCTTGCCTGTGTGAGGAAATTTGCAGAGTGAGGTCAGTCTTCTCATCCTTCGGTGTGTTACATTGACAGAGTGAGGTCAGTTTGTTCTACCCCGGGTGTGTTACATTGACAGAGTGGGGTAAGTCTCCTCTTCCTTCGGTGTGTTACATTGACAGAGTGGGGTAAGTCTCCTCTTCCTTCGGTGTGTTACATTGACAGAGTGAGATCTGTCTGCTCTTCCCTGAGTGTGTGACATTGACAAAGTTGGGTCAGACTGCTCTTCCTTGGGTGTGTTATCTTGACAGAGTGGGATCCGTCTGCCCTTCCCTGGGTGGGTTACATTGACAGAGTGGGGTCAGTCAGCTCTTCCCTGTGTGAGTTACATTCAAAGAGTTGGGTCACTCTGCTCTTCTCTGTGTGTGTTACAATGACAGAGTGGGGTCATTCTGCTTATCCTTGCGTGTGTTACATTGACAGAGTGGGGTCAGTCTGCTCTACCCTGGTTGCTTTACATTGACAGAGTGGGGTCAGTCTGCTCTTTCCTGGGTGGGTTACATTGACAGAGTGGGGTCACTCTGCTCTTCCCTGACTGTGTTACATTGACAGTGTGGGGTCTGTCTGCTCTTCCCAGGGTGTGTTACATTGACAGAGTGGGGTCAGTTTGCTCGTCCCTGCGTGTGTTACATTGACAGAATGTGGTCAGTCTGTCTTCCCTGGGTGAGTTCCATTGACAGACTGGGGTCATTCTGCTCTTCCCTGGCTGTGGTACATTGACAGAGTGAGGTCAGTCTGCTCTTCACTGGGTGTGCGACATTGACAGTGTGGGGTCAGTATGCTCTTTCCTGGGTGTGTTACATTGACAGAGTGAGGTCAGTCTGCTCTTCCCTGGTTGTGTTACATTGACAGAGTGGGGTCAGTCTGCTCTTCCCTGGGTGAGTTACTTTGACAGAGTGGGGCCAGTCTGCACTTCACTGGGTGTGTTCCATTGACAGAGTGGGGTCAGTCTGCACTTCCCTGGTTGTGTTACATTTACAGAGTGGTGTCAGTCTGATCTTCCCTGGGTGAGTTACATTGACAGAGTGGGTTCTGACTGCTCTTCCCTGGGTGTGTTACATTGACAGAGTGTGGTCAGTCTGCTCTTCCCTGGGTGAGTTACATTGTCAGAGTGGGGTTAGTCTGCAATTCCCTGGGTGTGTTACACTGACAGAGTGGGGTCAGTCTGCTCTTCCCTGCGTGTGTTACATTGACCGAGTGGGATCAGTCTGCTCTTTCCTGGGTGTGTTACATTGACAGAGTGGGGTCAGTCTGCTCTTCCCTGGGTGGGTGACATTGACAGAGTGGCGTCAATCTGCTCTTGCCTGTGTATGTTTGTTTCACAGAGCGGGGTCAGTCTGCGCTTGCCTGTGTGAGTAATTTTGCAGAGTGATTTCAGTCTTCTCTTCCTTCGGTGTGTTACATTGACAGAGTGAGGTCAGTCTGTTCGACCCTGGGTGCGTAACTTTGACAGAGTGGGGTAAGTCTGCTCTTGCATGGGTATGTTACATTGACAGAGTGGGGTCAGTCTACTCTTGCATGGGTGTGTTACATTGACTGAGTGGGGTCAGTCTGCTCTTCCCTGGGTGAGTTACATTGACAGAGTGAGGTCAGTCTGCACTTCACTGGGTGTGTTACATTGACAGAGTGGGTTCAGTCTGCACTTCACTGGGTGTGTTACATTGACAGAGTGGGGTCATTCTGCTCTACCCTGGATGTGTTACAATGACAGAGTGAGGTCAGTCAGCTCTTCCCTGGGTGAGTTACATTGACAGAGTGGGTTCTGACTGCTCTTCCCAGGGTGTGTTACACTGACAGAGTGGGGTCAGTCTGCTCTTTCCTGGGTGGGTTACATTGACAGAGTGGGGTCACTCTGCTCTTCCCTGAGTGTGTTACACTGACAGAGTGGGGTCAGTCTGCTCTTCCCTGGGTGTGTTACATTGACAGAGTGGGGTCAGTCTGCTCTTCACTGGGTGTGTTACATTGACAGAGTGGTGTCAGTCTGCACTTCCCTGGTTGTGTTATATTGACAAAATGGGGTCAGTCTGCTCTTCCCTGGGTGAGTTACATTGACAGAGTGTGGTCTGACTGCTCTTCCCTGGATGTGTTACATTGACAGAATGGGGTTAGTCAGCTCTTCCCTGGTTCAGTTACATTGATAGAGTGGGGTCTCTCTGCTCTTCCCTGGGTGTGTTACATTGACAGAATTGGGTCAGTCTGCTCTTCCCTGGGTGAGTTACAGTGACAGAGTGGGATCAGTCTGCTCTTCCCTGGGTGTGTTACAGTGACAGAGAGGGGTCAGTCAGCTCTTCCCTGTGTCAGTTACATTGACAGAGTGGGTTCAGTCTGCTCTTCCCTGGGTGTGTTACATTGACAGAATTGGGTGAGTCTGCTCTTCCCTGGGTGTGTTGCATTAACAGAGTGGGGTCATTCTGCTCTTCCCTGGGTGTTTTACATTGACAGAGTGAGGTCAGTCTGCACGAACTCTGGTTGTGTTGCATTGACAGAGTGGGGTCAGTCTGCTCTTCGCTGGGTGTGTTACATTGACAGAGTGATGTCAGTCTGCACTTCCCTGGTGGTGTTACATTGACAGAGTGGGGTCAGTCTGCTCTTCCCTGGGTGTGTTACATTGACAGAGTCAGGTCAGTCTGCACTAACTCTGGTTGTTTTACATTGACAGAGTGGGGTCAGTCTGCTCTTCCCTGGGTGAGTTACATTGACAGAGTGGGGTCTGACTGCTCTTCCCTGGGTGTGTTACATTGACAGAGTGGTTTCACTCGGCTCTTCCCTGGTTGTGTTACATTGACAGAGTGGCGTCAGTCTGCTCTTCTCTGGGTGTGTTACATTGGCAGAGTGGGTTTAGTCTGCTCTTCCCTGGGTGTGTTACATTGTCAGAGTGGTGTCACTCTGCTCTTCCCTGGGTGTGTTACATTGACAGAGAGTGGTCAGTCTGCTCTTCCCTGGGTGAGTTACATTGTCAGAGTGGGGTTAGTCTGCTCTTCACTGGGTGTGTTACACTGACAGAGTGGGGCCAGTCTGCTCTTCCCTGGATGTGTTACATTGACAGAGTGGGGTCAGTCTGCTCTTCCCTGCGTGTGTTACATTGACAGAGTGGGATCAGTCTACTCTTCCCTGCGTGTGTTACATTGACAGAGTGGGGTCAGTCTGCTCTTCCCTGCGAGTGTTACATTGACGCAGTGGGGTCAGTCTGTTCTTTCCTGCGTGTTTCAATAACAGAGTGACGTCAGTCTGCACTTCCCGGGCTGTGTTACATTGACTGAGTGGGGTCAGTCTGCTCTTCCCTGGGTGGGTGACATTGACAGAGTGGAGTCAGTCTGCTCTTCCCTGGTTGTGTTACATTGACAGAGTGGGGTCTGTCTGCTCTTCCCGAGGTGTGTTACATTGACAGAGTGGGGTCAGTCTGTCTTCCATGGGTGAGTGACATTGACAGACTGTGGTCATTCTGCTCTTCCCTGGCTGTGGTACATTGACGGAGTGAGGTCAGTCTGCTCTTCACTGGATGTGCTACATTGACAGAGTGGGGTCATTCTGCACTTCCCTGTTTGTGTTGCATTGACAGAGTCGGGTCAGTCTGCTCTTCCCTGGGTGAGTTACTTTGACAGAGTGGGGTCAGTCTGCACTTCACTGGGTGTGTTACATTGACAGTGTGGGGTCAGTCTGCTCTTCCGTGGGTGTGTTACATTGACAGAGTGGGGTCAGTCTGCTCTTCCCTGGATGCGTTACATTGACAGAGTGAGGTCAGTCTGCACTTCCCTGGTTGTATAACATTGACAGAGTGGGGTCAGTCTGCTCTTCCCTGGGTCAGTTACTTTGGCAGAGTGGGGTCAGTCTGCACTTCCCTTGTTGTGTTATATTGACAGAGGGGAGTCAGTCTGCTCTTCCCTGGGTGTGTTACGTTGACAGAGTGGGGTCACTCGGCTCGTCCCTGGTTGTGTTATATTGACAGAGTGGGGTCAGTCTGCTCTTCTCTGCTTTTGTTACATTGACAGTGTGGGGTCAGTCTGCTCTTCTCTGGGTGTGTTACATTGACAGAGTGGGGTCAGTCTGCAGTTCCCTGGGTGTGTTACATTGACAGACTGAGGTCAGTCTGCTCTTCACTGGGTGTGTGAGATTGACAGAGTGGGGTCAGTCTGCGCTTCCCTGGGTGTGTTACATTGACAGAGTGGGGTCAGTCTGCTCTTCCCTGGGTGTGTTACATTGACAGAGTGGGGTCAGTCTGCTCTTCACTGGGTGTGTGACATTGACAGAGTGGGGTCTGTCTGCTCTTCCCTGGGTGAGTTACATTGACAGAGTGGGGTCAGTCTGCACTTCCCTGGGTGTGTTAAATTGACAGAGTTGGGTCAGTCTGCTCTTCACTGGGTGTCTGACATTGACAGAGTGGGGTCAGTCTGCTCTTCACTGGGTGTGTTACATTGACAGACTGGGGTCAGTCTGCTCTTCACTGGGTGTGTTACATTGACAGAGTGAGGTCAGTATGCACTTCCCTGGTTGTGTTACATTGACAGAGTGGGGTCAGGCTGCTCTTCCCTGCGTGTGTAACATTTACAGAGTGGGGTCAGTCTGCTCTTCACTGGGTGTGTGACATTGACAGAGTGGGGTCAGTCATCTCTTCACTGGGGGTGTTACATTGACAGAGTGGGGTCAGTCTGCTCTTCACTGGGTGGGTTAAATTGACAGAGTTGGGTCAGTCTGCTCTTCCCTGCGTGTGTAACATTTACAGAGTGAGGTCAGTCTGCTCTTCCCTGGGGGTGTTACATTGACAGAGTGGGGTCAGTCTGCTCTTCCCTGGGTGGGTAAAATTGACAGAGTAGGGTCAGTCTGCTCTTCCCTGCGTGTGTAACATTTACAGAGTGGGGTCAGTCTACTCTTCCCTGGGTGTGTTACATTGACAGAGTGGGGTTAGTCTGCGCTTGATTCTGTTAGTAATTTTGCAGAGTGAGGTCAGTCTGCTCTTCCCTGAGAAGGTTTCATTGACAGAGTGGGGTCAGCCTGCTCTTCACTGGGTGTGTTACATTGATAGTGTGGGGTCAGTCTACCATTCCCAGGGTGTGTTACGCTGACAGATTGGAGTCTGTCTGCTCTTGCCTGTGTATGTTTGTTTGACAGAGCGGGGTCAGTCTGCGCTTGCCTGTGTGAGGAAATTTGCAGAGTGAGGTCAGTCTTCTCATCCTTCGGTGTGTTACATTGACAGAGTGAGGTCAGTTTGTTCTACCCCGGGTGTGTTACATTGACAGAGTGGGGTAAGTCTCCTCTTCCTTCGGTGTGTTACATTGACAGAGTGGGGTAAGTCTCCTCTTCCTTCGGTGTGTTACATTGACAGAGTGAGATCTGTCTGCTCTTCCCTGAGTGTGTGACATTGACAAAGTTGGGTCAGACTGCTCTTCCTTGGGTGTGTTATCTTGACAGAGTGGGATCCGTCTGCCCTTCCCTGGGTGGGTTACATTGACAGAGTGGGGTCAGTCAGCTCTTCCCTGTGTGAGTTACATTCAAAGAGTTGGGTCACTCTGCTCTTCTCTGTGTGTGTTACAATGACAGAGTGGGGTCATTCTGCTTATCCTTGCGTGTGTTACATTGACAGAGTGGGGTCAGTCTGCTCTACCCTGGTTGCTTTACATTGACAGAGTGGGGTCAGTCTGCTCTTTCCTGGGTGGGTTACATTGACAGAGTGGGGTCACTCTGCTCTTCCCTGACTGTGTTACATTGACAGAGTGGGGTCTGTCTGCTCTTCCCAGGGTGTGTTACATTGACAGAGTGGGGTCAGTTTGCTCGTCCCTGCGTGTGTTACATTGACAGAATGTGGTCAGTCTGTCTTCCCTGGGTGAGTTCCATTGACAGACTGGGGTCATTCTGCTCTTCCCTGGCTGTGGTACATTGACAGAGTGAGGTCAGTCTGCTCTTCACTGGGTGTGCGACATTGACAGTGTGGGGTCAGTATGCTCTTTCCTGGGTGTGTTACATTGACAGAGTGAGGTCAGTCTGCTCTTCCCTGGTTGTGTTACATTGACAGAGTGGGGTCAGTCTGCTCTTCCCTGGGTGAGTTACTTTGACAGAGTGGGGCCAGTCTGCACTTCACTGGGTGTGTTCCATTGACAGAGTGGGGTCAGTCTGCACTTCCCTGGTTGTGTTACATTTACAGAGTGGTGTCAGTCTGATCTTCCCTGGGTGAGTTACATTGACAGAGTGGGTTCTGACTGCTCTTCCCTGGGTGTGTTACATTGACAGAGTGTGGTCAGTCTGCTCTTCCCTGGGTGAGTTACATTGTCAGAGTGGGGTTAGTCTGCAATTCCCTGGGTGTGTTACACTGACAGAGTGGGGTCAGTCTGCTCTTCCCTGCGTGTGTTACATTGACCGAGTGGGATCAGTCTGCTCTTTCCTGGGTGTGTTACATTGACAGAGTGGGGTCAGTCTGCTCTTCCCTGGGTGGGTGACATTGACAGAGTGGCGTCAATCTGCTCTTGCCTGTGTATGTTTGTTTCACAGAGCGGGGTCAGTCTGCGCTTGCCTGTGTGAGTAATTTTGCAGAGTGATTTCAGTCTTCTCTTCCTTCGGTGTGTTACATTGACAGAGTGAGGTCAGTCTGTTCGACCCTGGGTGCGTAACTTTGACAGAGTGGGGTAAGTCTGCTCTTGCATGGGTATGTTACATTGACAGAGTGGGGTCAGTCTACTCTTGCATGGGTGTGTTACATTGACTGAGTGGGGTCAGTCTGCTCTTCCCTGGGTGAGTTACATTGACAGAGTGAGGTCAGTCTGCACTTCACTGGGTGTGTTACATTGACAGAGTGGGTTCAGTCTGCACTTCACTGGGTGTGTTACATTGACAGAGTGGGGTCATTCTGCTCTACCCTGGATGTGTTACAATGACAGAGTGAGGTCAGTCAGCTCTTCCCTGGGTGAGTTACATTGACAGAGTGGGTTCTGACTGCTCTTCCCAGGGTGTGTTACACTGACAGAGTGGGGTCAGTCTGCTCTTTCCTGGGTGGGTTACATTGACAGAGTGGGGTCACTCTGCTCTTCCCTGAGTGTGTTACACTGACAGAGTGGGGTCAGTCTGCTCTTCCCTGGGTGTGTTACATTGACAGAGTGGGGTCAGTCTGCTCTTCACTGGGTGTGTTACATTGACAGAGTGGTGTCAGTCTGCACTTCCCTGGTTGTGTTATATTGACAAAATGGGGTCAGTCTGCTCTTCCCTGGGTGAGTTACATTGACAGAGTGTGGTCTGACTGCTCTTCCCTGGATGTGTTACATTGACAGAATGGGGTTAGTCAGCTCTTCCCTGGTTCAGTTACATTGATAGAGTGGGGTCTCTCTGCTCTTCCCTGGGTGTGTTACATTGACAGAATTGGGTCAGTCTGCTCTTCCCTGGGTGAGTTACAGTGACAGAGTGGGATCAGTCTGCTCTTCCCTGGGTGTGTTACAGTGACAGAGAGGGGTCAGTCAGCTCTTCCCTGTGTCAGTTACATTGACAGAGTGGGTTCAGTCTGCTCTTCCCTGGGTGTGTTACATTGACAGAATTGGGTGAGTCTGCTCTTCCCTGGGTGTGTTGCATTAACAGAGTGGGGTCATTCTGCTCTTCCCTGGGTGTTTTACATTGACAGAGTGAGGTCAGTCTGCACGAACTCTGGTTGTGTTGCATTGACAGAGTGGGGTCAGTCTGCTCTTCGCTGGGTGTGTTACATTGACAGAGTGATGTCAGTCTGCACTTCCCTGGTGGTGTTACATTGACAGAGTGGGGTCAGTCTGCTCTTCCCTGGGTGTGTTACATTGACAGAGTCAGGTCAGTCTGCACTAACTCTGGTTGTTTTACATTGACAGAGTGGGGTCAGTCTGCTCTTCCCTGGGTGAGTTACATTGACAGAGTGGGGTCTGACTGCTCTTCCCTGGGTGTGTTACATTGACAGAGTGGTTTCACTCGGCTCTTCCCTGGTTGTGTTACATTGACAGAGTGGCGTCAGTCTGCTCTTCTCTGGGTGTGTTACATTGGCAGAGTGGGTTTAGTCTGCTCTTCCCTGGGTGTGTTACATTGTCAGAGTGGTGTCACTCTGCTCTTCCCTGGGTGTGTTACATTGACAGAGAGTGGTCAGTCTGCTCTTCCCTGGGTGAGTTACATTGTCAGAGTGGGGTTAGTCTGCTCTTCACTGGGTGTGTTACACTGACAGAGTGGGGCCAGTCTGCTCTTCCCTGGATGTGTTACATTGACAGAGTGGGGTCAGTCTGCTCTTCCCTGCGTGTGTTACATTGACAGAGTGGGATCAGTCTACTCTTCCCTGCGTGTGTTACATTGACAGAGTGGGGTCAGTCTGCTCTTCCCTGCGAGTGTTACATTGACGCAGTGGGGTCAGTCTGTTCTTTCCTGCGTGTTTCAATAACAGAGTGACGTCAGTCTGCACTTCCCGGGCTGTGTTACATTGACTGAGTGGGGTCAGTCTGCTCTTCCCTGGGTGGGTGACATTGACAGAGTGGAGTCAGTCTGCTCTTCCCTGGTTGTGTTACATTGACAGAGTGGGGTCTGTCTGCTCTTCCCGAGGTGTGTTACATTGACAGAGTGGGGTCAGTCTGTCTTCCATGGGTGAGTGACATTGACAGACTGTGGTCATTCTGCTCTTCCCTGGCTGTGGTACATTGACGGAGTGAGGTCAGTCTGCTCTTCACTGGATGTGCTACATTGACAGAGTGGGGTCATTCTGCACTTCCCTGTTTGTGTTGCATTGACAGAGTCGGGTCAGTCTGCTCTTCCCTGGGTGAGTTACTTTGACAGAGTGGGGTCAGTCTGCACTTCACTGGGTGTGTTACATTGACAGTGTGGGGTCAGTCTGCTCTTCCGTGGGTGTGTTACATTGACAGAGTGGGGTCAGTCTGCTCTTCCCTGGATGCGTTACATTGACAGAGTGAGGTCAGTCTGCACTTCCCTGGTTGTATAACATTGACAGAGTGGGGTCAGTCTGCTCTTCCCTGGGTCAGTTACTTTGGCAGAGTGGGGTCAGTCTGCACTTCCCTTGTTGTGTTATATTGACAGAGGGGAGTCAGTCTGCTCTTCCCTGGGTGTGTTACGTTGACAGAGTGGGGTCACTCGGCTCGTCCCTGGTTGTGTTATATTGACAGAGTGGGGTCAGTCTGCTCTTCTCTGCTTTTGTTACATTGACAGTGTGGGGTCAGTCTGCTCTTCTCTGGGTGTGTTAAATTGACAGAGTGGGGTCAGCCTGCTCTTCTCTAGTTGTGTTACATTGACAGTGTGGGGTCAGTCTGCTCTTCCCTGTGTCTGTTACATTGAGAGAGTGATGTCAGTCTGCACTTCCCTGGTTGTGTTACATTGACAGAGTGGGTTCAGTCTGCTCTTCCTGGGAGAGTTACATTGACAGAGTGGGGTCAGTCTGCTCTTCATTGGGTGTGTTACATTGACAGAGTGGGGTCTGTCTGCTCTTCCCTGGGTGAGTTACATTGACAGACTGTGGTCATTCTGCTCTTCCCTGGCTGTGGTGCATTGACAGAGTGGGGTCAATCTGCTCTTCCCTGGGTGAGTTACTTTGACAGATTGGGGTCAGTCTGCACTTCCCTGGTTGTGTTACATTTACAGAGTGGTGTCAGTCTGATCTTCCCTGGGTGAGTTACATTGACAGAGTGGGTTCTGACTGCTCTTCCCTGGGTGTGTTACATTGACAGAGTGTGGTCAGTCTGCTCTTCCCTGGGTGAGTTACATTGTCAGAGTGGGGTTAGTCTGCTCTTCCCTGCGTGTGTTACATTGACCGAGTGGGATCAGTCTGCTCTTTCCTGGGTGTGTTACATTGACAGAGTGGGGTCAGTCTGCTCTTCCCTGGGTGGGTGACATTGACAGAGTGGCGTCAATCTGCTCTTGCCTGTGTATGTTTGTTTCACAGAGCGGGGTCAGTCTGCGCTTGCCTGTGTGAGTAATTTTGCAGAGTGATTTCAGTCTTCTCTTCCTTCGGTGTGTTACATTGACAGAGTGAGGTCAGTCTGTTCGACCCTGGGTGCGTAACTTTGACAGAGTGGGGTAAGTCTGCTCTTGCATGGGTATGTTACATTGACAGAGTGGGGTCAGTCTACTCTTGCATTGGTGTGTTACATTGACTGAGTGAGGTCAGTCTGCACTTCACTGGGTGTGTTACATTGACAGAGTGGGTTCAGTCTGCACTTCACTGGGTGTGTTACATTGACAGAGTGGGGTCATTCTGCTCTACCCTGGATGTGTTACAATGACAGAGTGAGGTCAGTCTGCTCTTCCCTGGGTGAGTTACATTGACAGAGTGGGTTCTGACTGCTCTTCCCAGGGTGTGTTACACTGACAGAGTGGGGTCAGTCTGCTCTTTCCTGGGTGGGTTACATTGACGGAGTGGGGTCACTCTGCTCTTCCCTGAGTGTGTTACACTGACAGAGTGGGGTCTGTCTGCTCTTTCGTGGGTGTGTTACATTGACAGAGTGGCGTCAGTCTGCTCTTCCCTGGGTGTGTTACATTGACAGAGTCGGCTCAGTATGCTCTTCCCTGGGTGTGTTACATTAACAGAATTGGTCAGTCTGTCTTCCCTGGGTGAGTTACATTGACAGACTGGGGTCATTCTGCTCTTCCCTGGCTGTGGTACATTGACAGAGTGGGGTCAGTCTGCTCTTCCCTGGGTGTGTTACATTGACAGAGTGGGGTCAGTCTGCTCTTCACTGGGTGTGTTACATTGACAGAGTGGGGTCAGTCTGCACTTCCCTGGTTGTGTTATATTGACAAAATGGGGTCAGTCTGCTCTTCCCTGGGTGAGTTACATTGACAGAGTGGGGTCTGACTGCTCTTCCCTGGATGTGTTACATTGACAGAATGGGGTTAGTCAGCTCTTCCCTGGTTCAGTTACATTGACAGAGTGGGGTCTCTCTGCTCTTCCCTGGGTGTGTTACATTGACAGAATTGGGTCAGTCTGCTCTTCCCTGGGTGAGTTACAGTGACAGATTGGGATCAGTCTGCTCTTCCCTGGGTGTGTTACAGTGACAGAGAGGGGTCAGTCAGCTCTTCCCTGCGTCAGTTACACTGACAGAGTGGGGTCAGTCTGATCTTCCCTGGGTGTGTTACATTGACAGAATTGGGTCAGTCTGCTCTTCCCTGGGTGTGTTGCATTAACAGAGTGGGGTCATTCTGCTCTTCCCTGGGTGTTTTACATTGACAGAGTGAGGTCAGTCTGCACGAACTCTGGTTGTGTTGCATTGACAGAGTGGGGTCAGTCTGCTCTTCGCTGGGTGTGTTACATTGACAGAGTGATGTCAGTCTGCACTTCCCTGGTGGTGTTACATTGACAGAGTGGGGTCAGTCTGCTCTTCCCTGGGTTTGTTACAGTGACAGAGAGGGGTCAGTCAGCTCTTCCCTGGGTCAGTTACATTGACAGAGTGGGGTCAGTCTGCTCTTCCCTGGGTGTGTTACATTGACACAATTGGGTCAGTCTGCTCTTCCCTGGGTGTGTTGCATTAACAGAGTGGGGTCATTCTGCTCTTCCCTGGGTGTTTTACATTGACAGAGTGAGGTCATTCTGCACGAACTCTGGTTGTGTTGCATTGACAGAGTGGGGTCAGTCTGCTCTTCGCTGTGTGTGTTACATTGACAGAGTGATGTCAGTCTGCACTTCCCTGGTGGTGTTACATTGACAGAGTGGGGTCAGTCTGCTCTTCCCTGGGTGTGTTACATTGACAGAGTCAGGTCAGTCTGCACTAACTCTGGTTGTGTTACATTGACAGAGTCGGGTCAGTCTGCTCTTCCCTGGGTGAGTTACATTGACAGAGTGGGGTCTGACTGCTCTTCCCTGGGTGTGTTACATTGACAGAGTGGTTTCACTCGGCTCTTCCCTGGTTGTGTTACATTGACAGAGTGGCGTCAGTCTGCTCTTCTCTGGGTGTGTTACATTGTCAGAGTGGTGTCACGCTGCTCTTCCCTGGGTGTGTAACATTGACAGAGAGTGGTCAGTCTGCTCTTCCCTGGGTGAGTTACATTGTCAGAGTGGGGTTAGTCTGCTCTTCACTGGGTGTGTTACACTGACAGAGTGGGGCCAGTCTGCTCTTCCCTGGATGTGTTACACTGACAGAGTGGAGTCAGTCTGCTCTTCCCTGCGTGTGTTACATTGACAGAGTGGGATCAGTCTACTCTTCCCTGCGTGTGTTACATTGACAGAGTGGGATCAGTCTGCTCTTTCCTGGGTGTGTTACACTGACAGATTGTGGTCAGTCTGCTCTTCGCTGTTTGAGTTACATTGACAGAGTTGGGTCAGTCGGCTCTTCCCTGTGTCAGTTACACTGACAGCGTGGGGTCAATCTGCTCTTCCCTGCGTGTATTACTTTGACGCAGTGGGGTCAGTCTGTTCTTTCCTGCGTGTTTCAATAACAGAGTGACGTCAGTCTGCACTTCACTGGCTGTGTTACATTGACTGAGTCGGGTCAGTCTGCTCTTCCCTGGGTGGGTGACATTGACAGAGTGGTGTCAGTCTGTCTTCCATGGGTGAGTGACATTGACAGACTGTGGTCAGTCTGCACTTCACTGGGTGTGTTACATTGACAGTGTGGGGTCAGTCTGCTCTTCCGTGGGTGTGTTACATTGACAGAGTGGGTTCAGTCTGCTGTTCCTGGGAGAGTTACATTGACAGAGTGGGGTCAGTCTGCTCTTCACTGGGTGTGTTGCATTAACAGAGTGGGGTCAGTCTGCTCTTCCCTGGCTGTGGTACATTGACCGAGTGAGGTCAGTCTGCTCTTCACTGGGTGTGCTACATTGACAGAGTGGGGTCATTCTGCACTTCCCTGTTTGTGTTACATTGACAGAGTCGGGTCAGTCTGCTCTTCCCTGGGTGAGTTACTTTGACAGAGTGGGGTCAGTCTGCACTTCACTGGGTGTGTTACATTGACAGTGTGGGGTCAGTCTGCTCTTCCGTGGGTGTGTTACATTGACAGAGTGGGGTCAGTCTGCTCTTCCCTGGATGCGTTACATTGACAGAGTGAGGTCAGTCTGCACTTCCCTGGTTGTATAACATTGACAGAGTGGGGTCAGTCTGCTCTTCCCTTGGTGAGTTACTTTGGCAGAGTGGGGTCAGTCTGCACTTCCCTTGTTGTGTTATATTGACAGTGTGGAGTCAGTCTGCTCTTCCCTGGGTGTGTTACGTTGACAGAGTGGGGTCACTCGGCTCGTCCCTGGTTGTGTTATATTGACAGAGTGGGGTCAGTCTGCTCTTCTCTGCTTTTGTTACATTGACAGTGTGGGGTCAGTCTGCTCTTCTCTGGGTGTGTTAAATTGACAGAGTGGGGTCAGTCTGCTCTTCCCTGGGTCTGATACATTGAGAGAGTGATGTCAGTCTGCACTTCCCTGGTTGTGTTACATTGACAGAGTGGGGTCAGCCTGCTCTTCTCTAGGTGTGTTACATTGACAGTGTGGGGTCAGTCTGCTCTTCCCTGGGTCTGTTACATTGAGAGAGTGATGTCAGTCTGCACTTCCCTGGTTGTGTTACATTGACAGAGTGGGTTCAGTCTGCTGTTCCTGGGAGAGTTACATTGACAGAGTGGGGTCAGTCTGCTCTTCACTGGGTGTGTTGCATTAACAGAGTGTGGTCTGACTGCTCTTCCCTGGATGTGTTACATTGACAGAATGGGGTTAGTCAGCTCTTCCCTGGTTCAGTTACATTGATAGAGTGGGGTCTCTCTGCTCTTCCCTGGGTGTGTTACATTGACAGAATTGGGTCAGTCTGCTCTTCCCTGGGTGAGTTACAGTGACAGAGTGGGATCAGTCTGCTCTTCCCTGGGTGTGTTACAGTGACAGAGAGGGGTCAGTCAGCTCTTCCCTGTGTCAGTTACATTGACAGAGTGGGTTCAGTCTGCTCTTCCCTGGGTGTGTTACATTGAAAGAATTGGGTGAGTCTGCTCTTCCCTGGGTGTGTTGCATTAACAGAGTGGGGTCATTCTGCTCTTCCCTGGGTGTTTTACATTGACAGAGTGAGGTCAGTCTACTCTTCCCTGCGTGTGTTACATTGACAGAGTGGGATCAGTCTGCTCTTTCCTGGGTGTGTTACACTGACAGATTGTGGTCAGTCTGCTCTTCGCTGTTTGAGTTACATTGACAGAGTTGGGTCAGTCGGCTCTTCCCTGTGTCAGTTACACTGACAGCGTGGGGTCAATCTGCTCTTCCCTGCGTGTATTACTTTGACGCAGTGGGGTCAGTCTGTTCTTTCCTGCGTGTTTCAATAACAGAGTGACGTCAGTCTGCACTTCACTGGCTGTGTTACATTGACTGAGTCGGGTCAGTCTGCTCTTCCCTGGGTGGGTGACATTGACAGAGTGGTGTCAGTCTGTCTTCCATGGGTGAGTGACATTGACAGACTGTGGTCAGTCTGCACTTCACTGGGTGTGTTACATTGACAGTGTGGGGTCAGTCTGCTCTTCCGTGGGTGTGTTACATTGACAGAGTGGGTTCAGTCTGCTGTTCCTGGGAGAGTTACATTGACAGAGTGGGGTCAGTCTGCTCTTCACTGGGTGTGTTGCATTAACAGAGTGGGGTCAGTCTGCTCTTCCCTGGCTGTGGTACATTGACCGAGTGAGGTCAGTCTGCTCTTCACTGGGTGTGCTACATTGACAGAGTGGGGTCATTCTGCACTTCCCTGTTTGTGTTACATTGACAGAGTCGGGTCAGTCTGCTCTTCCCTGGGTGAGTTACTTTGACAGAGTGGGGTCAGTCTGCACTTCACTGGGTGTGTTACATTGACAGTGTGGGGTCAGTCTGCTCTTCCGTGGGTGTGTTACATTGACAGAGTGGGGTCAGTCTGCTCTTCCCTGGATGCGTTACATTGACAGAGTGAGGTCAGTCTGCACTTCCCTGGTTGTATAACATTGACAGAGTGGGGTCAGTCTGCTCTTCCCTTGGTGAGTTACTTTGGCAGAGTGGGGTCAGTCTGCACTTCCCTTGTTGTGTTATATTGACAGTGTGGAGTCAGTCTGCTCTTCCCTGGGTGTGTTACGTTGACAGAGTGGGGTCACTCGGCTCGTCCCTGGTTGTGTTATATTGACAGAGTGGGGTCAGTCTGCTCTTCTCTGCTTTTGTTACATTGACAGTGTGGGGTCAGTCTGCTCTTCTCTGGGTGTGTTAAATTGACAGAGTGGGGTCAGTCTGCTCTTCCCTGGGTCTGTTACATTGAGAGAGTGATGTCAGTCTGCACTTCCCTGGTTGTGTTACATTGACAGAGTGGGGTCAGCCTGCTCTTCTCTAGGTGTGTTACATTGACAGTGTGGGGTCAGTCTGCTCTTCCCTGGGTCTGTTACATTGAGAGAGTGATGTCAGTCTGCACTTCCCTGGTTGTGTTACATTGACAGAGTGGGTTCAGTCTGCTGTTCCTGGGAGAGTTACATTGACAGAGTGGGGTCAGTCTGCTCTTCACTGGGTGTGTTGCATTAACAGAGTGTGGTCTGACTGCTCTTCCCTGGATGTGTTACATTGACAGAATGGGGTTAGTCAGCTCTTCCCTGGTTCAGTTACATTGATAGAGTGGGGTCTCTCTGCTCTTCCCTGGGTGTGTTACATTGACAGAATTGGGTCAGTCTGCTCTTCCCTGGGTGAGTTACAGTGACAGAGTGGGATCAGTCTGCTCTTCCCTGGGTGTGTTACAGTGACAGAGAGGGGTCAGTCAGCTCTTCCCTGTGTCAGTTACATTGACAGAGTGGGTTCAGTCTGCTCTTCCCTGGGTGTGTTACATTGAAAGAATTGGGTGAGTCTGCTCTTCCCTGGGTGTGTTGCATTAACAGAGTGGGGTCATTCTGCTCTTCCCTGGGTGTTTTACATTGACAGAGTGAGGTCAGTCTGCACGAACTCTGGTTGTGTTGCATTGACAGAGTGGGGTCAGTCTGCTCTTCGCTGGGTGTGTTACATTGACAGAGTGATGTCAGTCTGCACTTCCCTGGTGGTGTTACATTGACAGAGTGGGGTCAGTCTGCTCTTCCCTGGGTGTGTTAAATTGACAGAGTCAGGTCAGTCTGCACTAACTCTGGTTGTGTTACATTGACAGAGTGGGGTCAGTCTGCTCTTCCCTGGGTGAGTTACATTGACAGAGTGGGGTCTGACTGCTCTTCCCTGGGTGTGTTACATTGACAGAGTGGTTTCACTCGGCTCTTCCCTGGTTGTGTTACATTGACAGAGTGGCGTCAGTCTGCTCTTCTCTGGGTGTGTTACATTGGCAGAGTGGGTTTAGTCTGCTCTTCCCTGGGTGTGTTACATTGTCAGAGTGGCGTCAGTCTGCTCTTCTCTGGGTGTGTTACATTGGCAGAGTGGGTTTAGTCTGCTCTTCCCTGGGTGTGTTACATTGACTGAGTGGGGTCAGTCTGCTCTTCCCTGGGTGGGTGACATTGACAGAGTGGAGTCAGTCTGCTCTTCCCTGGTTGTGTTACATTGACAGAGTGGGGTCTGTCTGCTCTTCCCGAGGTGTGTTACATTGACAGAGTGGGGTCAGTCTGTCTTCCATGGGTGAGTGACATTGACAGACTGTGGTCATTCTGCTCTTCCCTGGCTGTGGTACATTGACGGAGTGAGGTCAGTCTGCTCTTCACTGGATGTGCTACATTGACAGAGTGGGGTCATTCTGCACTTCCCTGTTTGTGTTGCATTGACAGAGTCGGGTCAGTCTGCTCTTCCCTGGGTGAGTTACTTTGACAGAGTGGGGTCAGTCTGCACTTCACTGGGTGTGTTACATTGACAGTGTGGGGTCAGTCTGCTCTTCCGTGGGTGTGTTACATTGACAGAGTGGGGTCAGTCTGCTCTTCCCTGGATGCGTTACATTGACAGAGTGAGGTCAGTCTGCACTTCCCTGGTTGTATAACATTGACAGAGTGGGGTCAGTCTGCTCTTCCCTGGGTCAGTTACTTTGGCAGAGTGGGGTCAGTCTGCACTTCCCTTGTTGTGTTATATTGACAGAGTGGAGTCAGTCTGCTCTTCCCTGGGTGTGTTACGTTGACAGAGTGGGGTCACTCGGCTCGTCCCTGGTTGTGTTATATTGACAGAGTGGGGTCAGTCTGCTCTTCTCTGCTTTTGTTACATTGACAGTGTGGGGTCAGTCTGCTCTTCTCTGGGTGTGTTAAATTGACAGAGTGGGGTCAGCCTGCTCTTCTCTAGTTGTGTTACATTGACAGTGTGGGGTCAGTCTGCTCTTCCCTGTGTCTGTTACATTGAGAGAGTGATGTCAGTCTGCACTTCCCTGGTTGTGTTACATTGACAGAGTGGGTTCAGTCTGCTCTTCCTGGGAGAGTTACATTGACAGAGTGGGGTCAGTCTGCTCTTCATTGGGTGTGTTACATTGACAGAGTGGGGTCTGTCTGCTCTTCCCTGGGTGAGTTACATTGACAGACTGTGGTCATTCTGCTCTTCCCTGGCTGTGGTGCATTGACAGACTGTGGTCATTCTGCTCTTCCCTGGGTGAGTTACTTTGACAGATTGGGGTCAGTCTGCACTTCCCTGGTTGTGTTACATTTACAGAGTGGTGTCAGTCTGATCTTCCCTGGGTGAGTTACATTGACAGAGTGGGTTCTGACTGCTCTTCCCTGGGTGTGTAACATTGACAGAGTGTGGTCAGTCTGCTCTTCCCTGGGTGAGTTACATTGTCAGAGTGGGGTCAGTCTGCTCTTCCCTGCGTGTGTTACATTGACCGAGGGGGATCAGTCTGCTTTTTCCTGGGTGTGTTACATTGACAGAGTGGGGTTAGTCTGCTCTTCCCTGGGTGTGTTACACTGACAGAGTGGGGTCAGTCTGCTCTTCCCTGCGTGTGTTACATTGACCGAGGGGGATCAGTCTGCTTTTTCCTGGGTGTGTTACATTGACAGAGTGGGGTCAGTCTGCTCTTCCCTGGGTGGGTGACATTGACAGAGTGGCGTCAATCTGCTCTTGCCTGTGTATGTTTGTTTCACAGAGCGGGGTCAGTCTGCGCTTGCCTGTGTGAGTAATTTTGCAGAGTGATTTCAGTCTTCTCTTCCTTCGGTGTGTTACATTGACAGAGTGAGGTCAGTCTGTTCGACCCTGGGTGCGTAACTTTGACAGAGTGGGGTAAGTCTGCTCTTGCATGGGTATGTTACATTGACAGAGTGGGGTCAGTCTACTCTTGCATTGGTGTGTTACATTGACTGAGTGAGGTCAGTCTGCACTTCACTGGGTGTGTTACATTGACAGAGTGGGTTCAGTCTGCACTTCACTGGGTGTGTTACATTGACAGAGTGGGGTCATTCTGCTCTACCCTGGATGTGTTACAATGACAGAGTGAGGTCAGTCTGCTCTTCCCTGGGTGAGTTACATTGACAGAGTGGGTTCTGACTGCTCTTCCCAGGGTGTGTTACACTGACAGAGTGGGGTCAGTCTGCTCTTTCCTGGGTGGGTTACATTGACGGAGTGGGGTCACTCTGCTCTTCCCTGAGTGTGTTACACTGACAGAGTGGGGTCTGTCTGCTCTTTCGTGGGTGTGTTACATTGACAGAGTGGCGTCAGTCTGCTCTTCCCTGGGTGTGTTACATTGACAGAGTCGGCTCAGTATGCTCTTCCCTGGGTGTGTTACATTAACAGAATTGGTCAGTCTGTCTTCCCTGGGTGAGTTACATTGACAGACTGGGGTCATTCTGCTCTTCCCTGGCTGTGGTACATTGACAGAGTGGGGTCAGTCTGCTCTTCCCTGGGTGTGTTACATTGACAGAGTGGGGTCAGTCTGCTCTTCACTGGGTGTGTTACATTGACAGAGTGGGGTCAGTCTGCACTTCCCTGGTTGTGTTATATTGACAAAATGGGGTCAGTCTGCTCTTCCCTGGGTGAGTTACATTGACAGAGTGGGGTCTGACTGCTCTTCCCTGGATGTGTTACATTGACAGAATGGGGTTAGTCAGCTCTTCCCTGGTTCAGTTACATTGACAGAGTGGGGTCTCTCTGCTCTTCCCTGGGTGTGTTACATTGACAGAATTGGGTCAGTCTGCTCTTCCCTGGGTGAGTTACAGTGACAGATTGGGATCAGTCTGCTCTTCCCTGGGTGTGTTACAGTGACAGAGAGGGGTCAGTCAGCTCTTCCCTGCGTCAGTTACACTGACAGAGTGGGGTCAGTCTGATCTTCCCTGGGTGTGTTACATTGACAGAATTGGGTCAGTCTGCTCTTCCCTGGGTGTGTTGCATTAACAGAGTGGGGTCATTCTGCTCTTCCCTGGGTGTTTTACATTGACAGAGTGAGGTCAGTCTGCACGAACTCTGGTTGTGTTGCATTGACAGAGTGGGGTCAGTCTGCTCTTCGCTGGGTGTGTTACATTGACAGAGTGATGTCAGTCTGCACTTCCCTGGTGGTGTTACATTGACAGAGTGGGGTCAGTCTGCTCTTCCCTGGGTTTGTTACAGTGACAGAGAGGGGTCAGTCAGCTCTTCCCTGGGTCAGTTACATTGACAGAGTGGGGTCAGTCTGCTCTTCCCTGGGTGTGTTACATTGACACAATTGGGTCAGTCTGCTCTTCCCTGGGTGTGTTGCATTAACAGAGTGGGGTCATTCTGCTCTTCCCTGGGTGTTTTACATTGACAGAGTGAGGTCATTCTGCACGAACTCTGGTTGTGTTGCATTGACAGAGTGGGGTCAGTCTGCTCTTCGCTGTGTGTGTTACATTGACAGAGTGATGTCAGTCTGCACTTCCCTGGTGGTGTTACATTGACAGAGTGGGGTCAGTCTGCTCTTCCCTGGGTGTGTTACATTGACAGAGTCAGGTCAGTCTGCACTAACTCTGGTTGTGTTACATTGACAGAGTCGGGTCAGTCTGCTCTTCCCTGGGTGAGTTACATTGACAGAGTGGGGTCTGACTGCTCTTCCCTGGGTGTGTTACATTGACAGAGTGGTTTCACTCGGCTCTTCCCTGGTTGTGTTACATTGACAGAGTGGCGTCAGTCTGCTCTTCTCTGGGTGTGTTACATTGTCAGAGTGGTGTCACTCTGCTCTTCCCTGGGTGTGTAACATTGACAGAGAGTGGTCAGTCTGCTCTTCCCTGGGTGAGTTACATTGTCAGAGTGGGGTTAGTCTGCTCTTCACTGGGTGTGTTACACTGACAGAGTGGGGCCAGTCTGCTCTTCCCTGGATGTGTTACACTGACAGAGTGGAGTCAGTCTGCTCTTCCCTGCGTGTGTTACATTGACAGAGTGGGATCAGTCTACTCTTCCCTGCGTGTGTTACATTGACAGAGTGGGATCAGTCTGCTCTTTCCTGGGTGTGTTACACTGACAGATTGTGGTCAGTCTGCTCTTCGCTGTTTGAGTTACATTGACAGAGTTGGGTCAGTCGGCTCTTCCCTGTGTCAGTTACACTGACAGCGTGGGGTCAATCTGCTCTTCCCTGCGTGTATTACTTTGACGCAGTGGGGTCAGTCTGTTCTTTCCTGCGTGTTTCAATAACAGAGTGACGTCAGTCTGCACTTCACTGGCTGTGTTACATTGACTGAGTCGGGTCAGTCTGCTCTTCCCTGGGTGGGTGACATTGACAGAGTGGAGTCAGTCTGCTCTTCCCTGGTTGTGTTACATTGACAGAGTGGTGTCAGTCTGTCTTCCATGGGTGAGTGACATTGACAGACTGTGGTCAGTCTGCACTTCACTGGGTGTGTTACATTGACAGTGTGGGGTCAGTCTGCTCTTCCGTGGGTGTGTTACATTGACAGAGTGGGTTCAGTCTGCTGTTCCTGGGAGAGTTACATTGACAGAGTGGGGTCAGTCTGCTCTTCACTGGGTGTGTTGCATTAACAGAGTGGGGTCAGTCTGCTCTTCCCTGGCTGTGGTACATTGACCGAGTGAGGTCAGTCTGCTCTTCACTGGGTGTGCTACATTGACAGAGTGGGGTCATTCTGCACTTCCCTGTTTGTGTTACATTGACAGAGTCGGGTCAGTCTGCTCTTCCCTGGGTGAGTTACTTTGACAGAGTGGGGTCAGTCTGCACTTCACTGGGTGTGTTACATTGACAGTGTGGGGTCAGTCTGCTCTTCCGTGGGTGTGTTACATTGACAGAGTGGGGTCAGTCTGCTCTTCCCTGGATGCGTTACATTGACAGAGTGAGGTCAGTCTGCACTTCCCTGGTTGTATAACATTGACAGAGTGGGGTCAGTCTGCTCTTCCCTTGGTGAGTTACTTTGGCAGAGTGGGGTCAGTCTGCACTTCCCTTGTTGTGTTATATTGACAGTGTGGAGTCAGTCTGCTCTTCCCTGGGTGTGTTACGTTGACAGAGTGGGGTCACTCGGCTCGTCCCTGGTTGTGTTATATTGACAGAGTGGGGTCAGTCTGCTCTTCTCTGCTTTTGTTACATTGACAGTGTGGGGTCAGTCTGCTCTTCTCTGGGTGTGTTAAATTGACAGAGTGGGGTCAGCCTGCTCTTCTCTAGGTGTGTTACATTGACAGTGTGGGGTCAGTCTGCTCTTCCCTGGGTCTGTTACATTGAGAGAGTGATGTCAGTCTGCACTTCCCTGGTTGTGTTACATTGACAGAGTGGGGTCAGCCTGCTCTTCTCTAGGTGTGTTACATTGACAGTGTGGGGTCAGTCTCCTCTTCCCTGGGTCTGTTACATTGAGAGAGTGATGTCAGTCTGCACTTCCCTGGTTGTGTTACATTGACAGAGTGGGTTCAGTCTGCTGTTCCTGGGAGAGTTACATTGACAGAGTGGGGTCAGTCTGCTCTTCACTGGGTGTGTTGCATTAACAGAGTGGGGTCAGTCTGCTCTTCCCTGGGTGTGTTACATTGACAGAGTGAGGTCAGTCTGCACAAAATCTGGTTGTGTTACATTGACAGAGTGGGGTCAGTCTGCTCTTCCCTGGGTGAGTTACATTGACAGAGTAGGGTCAGTCTCCTCTTGCCTGGGTTTGTCACATTGACAGAGTGGGGTCAGTCTGCTCTTCCCTGTGTCTGTTACACTGACAGAGTGTGGTCAGTCTGCTCTTCCCTGGGTGAGTTACAATGACAGAGTTGGGTCAGTCTGTTCTACCCTGTGTCTGTTACACTGACAGAGTGAGGTCAGTCTGCACTTCCCTGGTTGTGTTACATTGACAGAGTGGGGTCAGTCTGCTCTTTCCTGCGTGAGGTACAATGCCAGAGTGAGGTCAGTCTGCTCTTGCCTGGGTTTGTCACATTGACAGAGTGGGGTCAGTCTGCTCTTCCCTGGGTGTGTTACATTGACAGAGTGAGGTCAGTCTGCACAAAATCTGGTTGTGTTACATTGACAGAGTGGGGTCAGTCTGCTCTTCCCTGGGTGAGTAACATTGACAGAGTGGGGTCAGTCTGCTCTTCACTGGGTGTGCTACATTGACAGAGTGGGGTCATTCTGCACTTCCCTGTTTGTGTTACATTGACAGAGTCGGGTCAGTCTGCTCTTCCCTGGGTGAGTTACTTTGACAGAGTGGGGTCAGTCTGCACTTCACTGGGTGTGTTACATTGACAGTGTGGGGTCAGTCTGCTCTTCCGTGGGTGTGTTACATTGACAGAGTGGGGTCAGTCTGCTCTTCCCTGGATGCGTTACATTGACAGAGTGAGGTCAGTCTGCACTTCCCTGGTTGTATAACATTGACAGAGTGGGGTCAGTCTGCTCTTCCCTTGGTGAGTTACTTTGGCAGAGTGGGGTCAGTCTGCACTTCCCTTGTTGTGTTATATTGACAGTGTGGAGTCAGTCTGCTCTTCCCTGGGTGTGTTACGTTGACAGAGTGGGGTCACTCGGCTCGTCCCTGGTTGTGTTATATTGACAGAGTGGGGTCAGTCTGCTCTTCTCTGCTTTTGTTACATTGACAGTGTGGGGTCAGTCTGCTCTTCTCTGGGTGTGTTAAATTGACAGAGTGGGGTCAGCCTGCTCTTCTCTAGGTGTGTTACATTGACAGTGTGGGGTCAGTCTGCTCTTCCCTGGGTCTGTTACATTGAGAGAGTGATGTCAGTCTGCACTTCCCTGGTTGTGTTACATTGACAGAGTGGGGTCAGCCTGCTCTTCTCTAGGTGTGTTACATTGACAGTGTGGGGTCAGTCTCCTCTTCCCTGGGTCTGTTACATTGAGAGAGTGATGTCAGTCTGCACTTCCCTGGTTGTGTTACATTGACAGAGTGGGTTCAGTCTGCTGTTCCTGGGAGAGTTACATTGACAGAGTGGGGTCAGTCTGCTCTTCACTGGGTGTGTTGCATTAACAGAGTGGGGTCAGTCTGCTCTTCCCTGGGTGTGTTACATTGACAGAGTGAGGTCAGTCTGCACAAAATCTGGTTGTGTTACATTGACAGAGTGGGGTCAGTCTGCTCTTCCCTGGGTGAGTTACATTGACAGAGTAGGGTCAGTCTGCTCTTGCCTGGGTTTGTCACATTGACAGAGTGGGGTCAGTCTGCTCTTCCCTGTGTCTGTTACACTGACAGAGTGTGGTCAGTCTGCTCTTCCCTGGGTGAGTTACAATGACAGAGTTGGGTCAGTCTGTTCTACCCTGTGTCTGTTACACTGACAGAGTGAGGTCAGTCTGCACTTCCCTGGTTGTGTTACATTGACAGAGTGGGGTCAGTCTGCTCTTCCCTGCGTGAGGTACAATGCCAGAGTGAGGTCAGTCTGCTCTTGCCTGGGTTTGTCACATTGACAGAGTGGGGTCAGTCTGCTCTTCCCTGGGTGTGTTACATTGACAGAGTGAGGTCAGTCTGCACAAAATCTGGTTGTGTTACATTGACAGAGTGGGGTCAGTCTGCTCTTCCCTGGGTGAGTAACATTGACAGAGTGGGGTCAGTCTGCTCTTGCCTGGGTTTGTCACATTGACAGAGTGGGATCAGTCTGCTCTTCCCTGTGTCTGTTACACTGACATAGTGTGGTCAGTCTGCTCTTCCCTGGGTGAGTTACAATGACAGAGTTGGGTCAGTCTGTTCTACCCTGTGTCTGTTACACTGACAGAGTGAGGTCAGTCTGCACTTCCCTGGTTGTGTTACATTGACAGAGTGGGGTCAGTCTGCTCTTCCCTGCGTGAGGTACAATGCCAGAGTGAGGTCAGTCTGCTCTTGCCTGGGTTTGTCACATTGACAGAGTGGGGTCAGTCTGCTCTTCCCTGTGTCTGTTACACTGACAGATTGTGGTCAGTCTGCTCTTCCCTGGGTGAGTTACATTGACAGAGTTGGGTCAGTCTGATCTACCCTGTGTCTGTTACACTGACAGAGTGAGGTCAGTCTGCACTTCCCTGGGTGGGTGACATTGACAGAGTGGAGTCAGTCTGCTCTTGCCTGTATATGTTTGTTTGACAGAGCGGGGTCAGTCTGCGCTTGCCTGTGTGAGTAATTTTGCTGAGCGAGGTCAGTCTTCTCTTCCTTCGGTGTGTTACATTGACAGAGTGAGGTCAGTCTGTTCTACCCTGGGTGTGTAACATTGACAGAGTGGGGTATGTCTACTCTTGCATGGGGGTGCTACATTGACAGAGTGAGGTCAGTCTGCACAAAATCTGGTTGTGTTACATTGACAGAGTGGGGTCAGTCTGCTCTTCCCTGGGTGAGTTACATTGACAGAGTGGGGTCAGTCTGCACTTCACTGGGTGTGTTACATTGACAGAGTGGGGTCAGTCTACACTAACCTGCGTGTGTTACATTGACAGAGTGGGGTCAGTCTGCTCTTCCCTGGATGTGTTACATTGACAGAGTGAGGTCAGTCTGCACTTCCCTTGTTGTGAAACATTGACAGAGTGGGGTCAGTCAGGTCTTCCCTGGGTGAGTTACAGTGACATAGTGGGGTCTGACTGCTCTTCCCTGGGTTTGTTACATTGACAGAGAGGGGTCACTCGGCTCTTCCCTGGTTGTGTTGTATTGACAGAGTGGTGTCAGTCTGCCCTTCCATGGGTGTGTTACATTGACAGAATGGGGTCAGTCTGCTCTTCTCTGGGTGGGTGACATTGACAGAGTGGGATCAGTCTGTTCTTCACTCGGTGTGTTACATTGACAGAGTGGGGTCAGTCTGCTCTTCTCTGGGTGTGTTTCATTGACAGTGTGGGGTCAGTCTGCTCCTCCCTGGGTGTGTTACATTGACAGAGTGATGTCAGTCTGCACTAACCCTGGTTGTGTTTCATTTACAGAGTGGGGTCTGTCTGCTCTTCCCTGGGTGTGTTACATTGACAGAGTGGGGTCAGTCTTCTCTCCCTGGCTGAGTTACATTGACAGTGTGGGGTCAGTCTGCTCTTCCCTGGGTCTGTTGCATTGAGAGAGTGATGTCAGTCTGCACTTCCCTGATTGTGTTACATTGACAGAGTGGGTTCAGTCTGCTCTTCCTGGGTGAGTTACATTGACAGAGTGGGGTCAGTCTGCTCTTCACTGGGTTTGTCACATTGACAGAGTGGGGTCAGTCTGCTCTTCCCTGTGTCTGTTACACTGACAGAGTGTGGTCAGTCTGCTCTTCCCTGGGTGAGTTACATTGACAGAGTGGGTTCAGTCTGCTCTTCACTGGGTCTGTTGCATTAACAGAGTGGGGTCAGTCTGCTCTTCCCTGGGTGTGTTACATTGACAGAGTGAGGTCAGTCTGCACAAAATCTGGTTGTGTTACATTGACAGAGTGGGGTCAGTCTGCTCTTCGCTGGGTGAGTTACACTGACAGAGTGGGGTCAGTTTGCTCTTGCCTGGGTTTGTCACATTGATAGAGTGGGGTCAGTCTGCTCTTCCCTGTGTCTGTTACACTGACACAGTGTGGTCTGTCTGCTCTTCCCTGGGTGAGTTACAATGACAGAGTTGGGTCAGTCTGCTCTACCCTGTGTCTGTTACACTGACAGAGTGAGGTCAGTCTGCACTTCCCTGGTTGTGTTACATTTACAGAGTGGGGTCAGTCTGCTCTTCCCTGCGTGAGGTACATTGCCAGAGTGAGGTCAGTCTGCTCTTGACTGGGTTTGTCACATTGACAGAGTGGGGTCAGTCTGCTCTTCCCTGTGTCTGTTACACTGACAGAGTGTGGTCAGTCTGCTCTTCCCTGGGTGAGTTACATTGACAGAGTTGGGTCAGTCTGCTCTACCCTGTGTCTGTTACCCTGACAGAGTGAGGTCAGTCTGCACTTCCCTGGGTGGGTGACATTGACAGAGTGGAGTCAGTCTGCTCTTGCCTGTATATGTTTGTTTGACAGAGCGGGGTCAGTCTGCGCTTGCCTGTGTGAGTAATTTTGCAGAGTGAGGTCAGTCTTCTCTTCCTTCGATGTGTTACATTGACAGAGTGAGGTCAGTCTATTCTACCCTGGGTGTGTAACATTGACAGAGTGGGGTAAAGCTATTCTTGCATGGGTGTGTTACATTGACAGAGTGGGGTCTGTCTACTCTTCCCTAGGTGTGTTACATTGACAGAGTGGGGTCAGTCTGTCTTCCATGGGTGAGTTATATTGACACACTGTGGTCATTCTGCTCTTCCCTGGCTGTGGTACATTGAATGAGTAAGGTCAGTCTGCTTTTCACTGGGTGTGCTACATTGACAGAGTGGGGTCACTCGGCACTTCCCTGGTTGTGTTATATTGACAGAGCGGGGTAAGTCTGCTCTTCGCTGGGTGAGTTACATTGACAGAGTGGGCTCTGACTGCACTTCGCTGGGTGTGTTACATTGACAGAATGTGGTCAGTCTGCTCTTCCCTGGGTGGGTGACATTGACAGTGTGGGATCAGTCTGTTCTTCACTCGGTGTGTTACATTGACAGAGTGGGGTCAGTCTGCTCTTCTCTGGGTGTGTTTCATTGACAGTGTGGGGTCAGTCTGCTCTTCCCTGGGTGTGTTTCATTGACAAAGTGATGTCAGTCTGCACTAAGCCTGGTTGTGTTTCATTGACAGAGTGGGGTCTGTCTGCTCTTCCCTGGGTGTGTTACATTGACAGAGTGGGGTCAGTCTTCTCTCCCTGGCTGAGTTACATTGACAGAGTGGGGTCTGACTGCTCTTCCCTGGGTGTGTTACATTGACAGTTTGGGGTCACTCTGCTCTTCCCTGGTTGTGGTACATTGACAGAGTGGGGTCAGTCTTCTCTTCTCTGGGTGTGTAAAATTGACAGAGTGGGGTCAGTCTGCTCTTCCCTGGGTGAGTTACATTTAAAGTGTGGGGTCATTCTGCTCTTCCCTGTGTCTGTTACACTGACAGAGTGTGGTCAGTCTGCTCTTCCCTGTTAGAGTTACATTGACAGAGTTGGGTCAGTCTGCTCTTCCCTGTGTCTGTTACACTGACAGCGTGGGGTCAGTCTGCTCTTCCCTGCGTGTGTTACATTGACGGAGTGGGGTCAGTCTGCTCTTTCCTGCGTGTTTCAATGACAGAGTGACGTCAGTCTGCACTTCCCTGGCTGTGTTACATTGACTGAGTGGCGTCAGTCTGTTCTTCCCTGGGTGGGTGACATTGACAGAGTGGAGTCAGTCTGCTCTTCCCTGGGTGTGTTACATTGACAGAGTGGGGTCAGTCTGTCTTCCATGGGTGAGTTACATTGACAGACTGTGGTCATTCTGCTCTTCCCTGGCTGTGCTACATTGACAGAGTGGGGTCATTCTGCACTTCCCTGGTTGTGTTACATTGACGGAGTCGGGTCAGTCTGCTCTTCCCTGGGTGAGTTAGTTGACAGAGTGGGGTCAGTCGGCACTTCACTGGGTGTGTTACATTGACAGAGTGGGGTCAGTTTGCTCTTCCGTGGGTGTGTTACATTGACAGGGTGAGGTCAGTCTGTTCTACCCTGGGTGTGTAACATTGACAGAGTGGGGTAAGGCTATTATTGCATGGATGTGTTACATTGACACAGTGGGGTCTGTCTACTCTTCCCTAGGTGTGTTACATTGACAGAGTGAGGTCAGTCTGTCTTCCATGGGTGAGTTACATTGACAGATTGTGTTCATTCTGCTCTTCCCTGGCTGTGGTACATTGAATGAGTAAGGTCAGTCTGCACTTCACTGGGTGTGCTACATTGACAGAGTGGGGTCAGTCTGCACTCACTCTGGTTGTATTACATTGACAGAGTGGGGTCAGTCTGCTCTTCCCTGGGAGTGTTACATTGACAGAGTGGGGTCACTCGGCTCTTCCCTGGTTGTGTTATATTGACAGAGTGGGGTAAGTCTGCCCTTCCCTGGGTGAGTTACATTGACAGAGTGGCGTCTGACTGCACTTCGCTGGGTGTGTTACATTGACAGAGTGGGGTCACTCGGCTCTTCCCTGGATGTGTTATATTGACAGAATGGGGTCAGTCTGCCCTTCCGTAGGTGTGGTACATTGACAGAATGGGGTCAGTCTGCTCTTCCCTGTGTGGGTGACATTGACAGCGTGGGATCAGTCTGTTCTTCACTCGGTGTGTTACATTGGCAGAGTGTGGTCAGTCTGCTCTTCTCTGGATGTGTTTCATTGACAGTGTGAGGTCAGTCTGCACTTCCCTGTTTGTATAACATTGACAGAGTGGGGTCAGTCTGACCTTCCCTGGGTGAGTTACTTTGACAGAGTGGGGTCAGTCTGCCCTTCACTGGGTGTGTTACATTGACAGAGTGGGGTCAGTCTGCACTTACCTGGTTGTGTTACATTGACAGAGTGGGGTCAGTCTGCTCGCGTCTGGGTGTGTTACATTGACAGAGTGGGGTCAGTCTGCTCTTCCCTGCAGGTGTTACATTGACAGAGTGAGGTCAGCCTGCACTTCCCTTGTTGTGTTACATTGACAGAGTGGGTTCAGTCTGCTCTTCCTGGGTGAGTTACATTGACAGAGTGGGGTCAGTCTGCTCTTCACTGGGTGTGTAACATTGACATAGTGAGGTCAGTCTGCACAAAATCTGGTTGTGTTACATTGACAGAGTGGGGTCAGTCTGCTCTTCCCTGGGTGAGTTACATTGACAGAGTGGGGTCAGTCTGCTCTTGCCTGGGTTTGTCACATTGACAGAGTGGGGTCAGTCTGCTCTTCCCTGTGTCTGTTACACTGACAGAGTGTGGTCAGTCTGCTCTTCCCTGGGTGAGTTACATTGACAGAGTGGGGTCAGTCTGCTCTTCACTGGGTCTGTTGCATTAACAGATTGGGGTCAGTCTGCTCTTCCCTGGGTGTGTTACATTGACAGAGTGAGGTCAGTCTGCACAAAATCTGGTTGTGTTACATTGACAGAGTGGGGTCAGTCTGCTCTTCCCTGGGTGAGTTACATTGACAGAGTGGGGTCAGTCTGCTCTTGCCTGGGTTTGTCACATTGACAGAGTGGGGTCAGTCTGCTCTTCCTTGTGTCTGTTACACTGACAGAGTGTGGTCTGTCTGCTCTTCCCTGGGTGAGTTACAATGACAGAGTTGGGCCAGTCTGCTCTACCCTGTGTCTGTTACACTGACAGAGTGAGGTCAGTCTGCACTTCCCTGGTTGTGTTACATTGACAGAGTGGGGTCAGTCTGCTCTTCCCTACGTGAGGTACATTGCCAGAGTGAGGTCAGTCTGCTCTTGCCTGGGTTTGTCACATTGACAGAGTGGGATCAGTCTGCTCTTCACTGTGTCTGTTCCACTGACAGAGTGTGGTCAGTCTGCTCTTCTCTGGGTGAGTTACATTGACAGAGTTGGGTCAGTCTGCTCTACCCTGTGTCTGTTACACTGACAGAGTGAGGTCAGTCTGCATTTCGCTGGGTAGGTGACATTGACAGAGTGGAGTCAGTCTGCTCTTGCCTGTATATGTTTGTTTGACAGAGCGGGGTCAGTCTGCGCTTGCCTGTGTGAGTAATTTTGCTGAGCGAGGTCAGTCTTCTCTTCCTTCGGTGTGTTACATTGACAGAGTGAGGTCAGTCTGTTCTACCCTGGGTGTGTAACATTGACAGAGTGGGGTATGTCTACTCTTGCATGGGGGTGTTACATTGACAGAGTGGAGTCAGTCTACTCTTCCCTAGGTGTGTTACATTGACAGAGTGGGGTCAGTCTGTCTTCTATGGGTGAGTTACATTGACAGACTGTGGTCATTCTGCTCTTCCCTGGCTGTGGTACATTGAATGAGTAAGGTCAGTCTGCTCTTCACTGGGTGTGCTACATTGACAGAGTGGGGTCAGTCTGCACTAACTCTGGTTGTGTTACATTGACAGAGTGGGGTCAGTCTGCTCTTCCCTGGGAGTGTTACATTGACAGAGTGGGGTCACTAGGCTCTTCCCTGGTTGTGTTATATTGACAGAGCGGGGTAAGTCTGCCCTTCCCTGGGTGAGTTACATTGACAGAGTGGCGTCTGACTGCACTTCGCTGGGTGTGTTACATTGACAGAGTGGGGTCAGTCTGCTCTTCCCTGTGTGGGTGACATTGACAGCGTGGGATCAGTCTGTTCTTCACTCGGTGTGTTACATTGGCAGAGTGGGGTCAGTCTGCTCTTCTCTGGGTGGGTTACGTTGAAAGAGTGGGGTCAGTATGCTCTTCTCTGGGTGTGTTTCATTGACAGTGTGGGGTCAGTCTGCTCTTCCCTGGGTGTGTTACATTGACAGAGTGATGTCAGTCTGCACTCACCCTGGTTGTGTTTCATTGACAGAGTGGGGTCTGTCTGCTCTTCCCTGGGTGTGTTACATTGTCAGAGTGGGGTCAGTCTTCTCTCCCTGGCTGAGTTACATTGACAGAGTGGGGTCTGACTGCTCTTCCCTGGGTGTGTTACATTGACAGTTTGGGGTCACTCTGCTCTTCCCTGGTTGTGTTACATTGACAGAGTGGGGTCAGTCTTCTCTTCTCTGGATGTGTTACATTGACAGAGTGGGGTCAGTCTGCTCTTCCCTGCGTGTGTTACATTGACGGAGTGGGGTAAGTCTGCTCTTTCCTGCGTGTTTCAATGACAGAGTGACGTCAGTCTACACTTCCCTGGCTGTGTTACATTGACTGAGTGGCGTCAGTCTGTTCTTCCCTGGGTGGGTGACATTGACAGAGTGGAGTCAGTCTGCTATTCCCTGGGTGTGTTACATTGACAGAGTGGGGTCACTCGGCTCTTCCCTGGATGTGTTATATTGACAGAATGGGGTCAGTCTGCCCTTCCGTGGGTGTGTTACATTGACAGAGTGAGGTCAGTCTGCTCTCCTCTGGGTGTGTTACATTGACAGTGTGGGGTCAGTCTGCTCTTCCCTGGGTCTGTTACATTGAGAGAGTGATGTCAGTCTGCACTTCCCTGATTGTGTTACATTGACAGAGTGGGTTCAGTCTGCTCTTCCTGCGTGAGTTACATTGACAGAGTGGGGTCAGTCTGCTCTTCACTGGGTGTGTTACATTGTCAGAGTGAGGTCAGTCTGCACAAAATCTGGTTGTGTTACATTGACAGAGTGGGGTCAGTCTGCTCTTCCCTGGGTGAGTTACATTGACAGAGTGTGGTCAGTCTGCTCTTGCCTGGGTTTGTCACATTGACAGAGTGGGGTCAGTCTGCTCTTCCCTGTGTCTGTTACACTGACAGAGTGTGGACAGTCTGCTCTTCCGTGGGTGAGTTACATTGACAGAGTGGGGTCAGTCTGCTCTTCACTGGGTCTGTTGCATTAACAGAGTGGGGTCAGTCTGCTCTTCCCTGGGTGTGTTACATTGACAGAGTGAGGTCAGTCTGCACAAATTCTGGTTGTGTTACATTGACAGAGAGGAGTCAGTCTGCTCTTCCCTGGGTGAGTTACATTGACAGAGTGGGGTCAGTCTGCTCTTGCCTGGGTTTGTCACATTGACAGAGTGGGGTCAGTCTGCTCTTCCCTGTGTCTGTTACACTGACAGAGTGTGATCTGTCTGCTCTTCCCTGGGTGAGTTACAATGACAGAGTTGGGTCAGTCTGCTCTACCCTGTGTCTGTTACACTGACAGAGTGAGGTCAGTCTGCACTTCCCTGGTTGTGTTACATTGACAGAGTGGGGTCAGTCTGCTCTTCCCTACGTGAGGTACATTGCCAGAGTGAGGTCAGTCTGCTCTTGCCTGGGTTTGTCACATTGACAGAGTGGGGTCAGTCTGCTCTTCCCTGTGTCTGTTACACTGCCAGAGTGAGGTCAGTCTGCTCTTCCCTGGGTGAGTTACATTGACAGAGTTGGGTCAGTCTCCTCTACCCTGTGTCTGTTACACTGACAAAGTGAGGTCAGTCTGCACTTCCCTGTGTGGGTGACATTGACATAGTGGAGTCAGTCTGCTCTTGCCTGTATATGTTTGTTTGACAGAGCGGGGTCAGTGTGCGCTTGCCTGTGTGAGTAATTTTGCAGAGTGAGGTCAGTCTTCTCTTCCTTCGATGTGTTACATTGACAGAGTGAGGTCAGTCTGTTCTACCCTGGGTGTGTAACATTGACAGAGTGGGGTATGTCTACTCTTGCATGGGGGTGTTACATTGACAGAGTGGGGTCAGTCTACTCTTGCATGGGTGTGTTACATTGACAGAGTGGGGTCAGTCTGCACTAACTCTGGTTGTGTTACATTGACAGAGTGGGGTCAGTCTGCTCTTCCCTGGGAGTGTTACATTGACAGAGTGGGTCACTCGGCTCTTCCCTGGTTGTGTTATATTGACAGAGCGGGGTAAGTCTGCTCTTCGCTCGGTGAGTTACTTTGACAGAGTGGGGTCTGACTGCACTTCGCTGGGTGTGTTACATTGACAGAATGGGGTCAGTCTGCTCTTTCCTGGGTGGGTGACATTGACAGAGTGGGATCAGTCTGTTCTTCACTCGGTGTGTTACATTGACAGAGTGGGGTCAGTTTGCTCTTCTCTGGGTGGGTTACATTGAAAGAGTGGGGTCAGTCTGCTCTTCTCTGGGTGTGTTTCATTGACAGTGTGGGGTCAGTCTGCTCTTCCCTGGGTGTGTTACATTGACAAAGTGATGTCAGTCTGCACTAACCCTGGTTGTGTTTCATTGACAGAGTGGGGTCTGTCTGCTCTTCCCTGGGTGTGTTACATTGACAGAGTGGGGTCAGTCTTCTCTCCCTGGCTGAGTTACATTGACAGAGTGGGGTCTGACTGCTCTTCCCTGGGTGTGTAACATTGACAGTTTGGGGTCACTCTGCTCTTCCCTGGTTGTGTTACATTGACAGAGTGGGGTCAGTCTTCTCTTCTCTGGGTGTGTTACATTGACAGAGTGGGGTCAGTCTGCTCTTCCCTGGGTGAGTTACATTTAAAGTGTGGTGTCATTGTGCTCTTACCTGTGTCTGTTACACTGACAGCGTGGGGTCAGTCTGCTCTTCCCTGCGTGTGTTACATTGACGGAGTGGGGTCAGTCTGCTCTTTCCTGCGTGTTTCAATGACAGAGTGACGTCAGTCTGCACTTCCCTGGCTGTGTTACATTGACTGAGTGGCGTCAGTCTGTTCTTCCCTGGGTGGGTGACATTGACAGAGTGGAGTCAGTCTGCTCTTCCCTGGGTGTGTTACATTGACAGAGTGGGGTTTGTCTGCTCTTCCCTAGGTGTGTTACATTGACAGAGTGGGGTCAGTCTGTCTTCCATGGGTGAGTTACATTGACAGACTGTGGTCATTCTGCTCTTCCCTGGCTGTGCTACATTGACAGAGTGGAGTCATTCTGCACTTCCCTGGTTGTGTTACATTGACGGAGTCGGGTCAGTCAGCTCTTCCCTGGGTGAGTTACTTTGACAGAGTGGGGTCAGTCGGCACTTCACTGGATGTGTTACATTGACAGAGTGGGGTCAGTTTGCTCTTCCGTGGGTGTGTTACATTGACAGAGTGGGGTCAGTCTGCTCTTCCCTGGATGTGTTACATTGACAGAGTGAGGTCAGTCTGCACTTCCCTGGTTGTATAACATTGACAGAGTGGGGTCAGTCTGACCTTCCCTGGGTGAGTTACTTTGACAGAGTGGGGTCAGTCTGCACTTCACTGGGTGTGTTACATTGACAGAGTGGGGTCAGTCTGCACTTACCTGGTTGTGTTACATTGACAGAGTGGAGTCTGACTGCTCTTCCCTGGGTGTGTTACATTGACAGAGTGGGGTCAGTCTGCTCTTCCCTGCATGTGTTACATTGACAGAGTGAGGTCAGTCTGCACTTCCCTTGTCGTGTTAAATTGACAGAGTGGGTTCAGTCGGCTCTTCCTGGGTGAGTTACATTGACAGAGTGGGGTCAGTCTGCTCTTCACTGGGTGCGTTACATTGACAGAGTGAGGTCAGTCTGCACAAAATCTGGTTGTGTTACATTGACAGAGTGGGGTCAGTCTGCTCTTCCCTGGGTGAGTTACATTGACAGAGTGGGGTCAGTCTGCTCTTGCCTGGGTTTGTCACATTGACAGAGTGGGGTCTGTCTGCTCTTCCCTGCGTCTGTTACACTGACAGAGTGTGGTCAGTCTGCTCTTCCCTGGGTGAGTTACATTGACAGAGTGGGGTCAGTCTGCTCTTCACTGGGTGTGTTACGTTGACAAAGTGCGGTCACTCGGCTCTTCCCTGGTTGTGTTATATTGACAGAGTGGGGTCAGTCTGCTCTCCTCTGGGTGTGTTACATTGACAGTGTGGGGTCAGTCTGCTCTTCGCTGGGTCTGTTACATTGAGAGAGTGATGTCAGTCTGCACTTCACTGATTGTGTTACATTGACAGAGTGGGTTCAGTCTGCTCTTCCTGGGTGAGTTACATTGACAGAGTGGGGTCAGTCTGCTCTTCACTGGGTGTGTTACATTGACAGAGTGAGGTCAGTCTGCACAAAATCTGGTTGTGTTACATTGACAGAGTGGGTTCAGTCTGCTCTTCCCTGGGTGAGTTACATTGACAGAGTGGGGTCAGTCTGCTCTTGCCTGGGTTTGTCACATTGACAGAGTGGGGTCAGTCTGCTCTTCCCTGTGTCTGTTACACTGACAGAGTGTGGTCAGTCTGCTCTTCCCTGGGTGAGTTACATTGACAGAGTGGGGTCAGTCTGTTCTTCACTGGGTCTGTTGCATTAACAGAGTGGGGTCAGTCTGCTCTTGCCTGGGTTTGTCACATTGACAGAGTGAGGTCAGTCTTCTCTTCCTTCGATGTGTTACATTGACAGAGTGAGGTCAGTCTGTTCTACCCTGGGTGTGTAACATTGACAGAGTGGGGTATGTCTACTCTTGCATGGGGGTGTTACATTGACAGAGTGGGGTCAGTCTACTCCTGCATGGGTGTGTTACATTGACAGAGTGAGGTCAGTCTGTTCTACCCTGGGTGTGTAACATTAACAGAGTGGGGTAAGGCTATTCTTGCATGGGTGTGTTACATTGACAGAGTGGGGTCTGTCTACTCTTCCATAGGTGTGTTACATTGACAGAGTGGGGTCAGTCTGTCTTCCATGGGTGAGTTATATTGACACACTGTGGTCATTCTGCTCTTCCCTGGCTGTGGTACATTGAATGAGTAAGGTCAGTCTGCTCTTCACTGGGTGTGCTACATTGACAGAGTGGGGTCAGTCTGCACTAACTCTGATTGTGTTACATTGACAGAGTGGGGTCAGTCTGCTCTTCCCTGGGAGTGTTACATTGACAGAGTGGGGTCACTCGGCTCTTCCCTGGTTGTGTTATATTGACAGAGCGGGGTAAGTCTGCTCTTCGCTGGGTGAGTTACTTTGACAGAGTGGGGTCTGACTGCACTTCGCTGGGTGTGTTACATTGACAGAATGGGGTCAGTCTGCTCTTCCCTGGGTGGGTGACATTGACAGAGTGGGATCAGTCTGTTCTTCACTCGGTGTGTTACATTGACAGAGTGGGGTCAGTTTGCTCTTCTCTGGGTGGGTTACATTGAAAGAGTGGGGTCAGTCTGCTCTTCTCTGGGTGTGTTTCATTGACAGTGTGGGGTCAGTCTGCTCTTCCCTGGGTGTGAAACATTGACAAAGTGATGTCAGTCTGCACTAACCCTGGTTGTGTTTCATTGACAGAGTGGGGTCTGTCTGCTCTTCCCTGGGTGTGTTACATTGACAGAGTGGGGTCAGTCTTCTCTCCCTGGCTGAGTTACATTGACAGAGTTTATTCTGACTGCTCTTCCCTGGGTGTATTACATTGACAGAGTGGGGTCATTCTGCACTTCCCTGGTTGTGTTACATTGACGGAGTCGGGTCAGTCTGCTCTTCACTGGGTGAGTTACTTTGACTGAGTGGGGTCAGTCGGAACTTCACTGGGTGTGTTACATTGACAGAGTGGGGTCAGTTTGCTCTTCCGTGGGTGTGTTACATTGACAGAGTGGGGTCAGTCTGCTCTTCCCTGGGTGAGTTACATTGACAGAGTGTGGTCAGTCTGCTCTTGCCTGGGTTTGTCACATTGACAGAGTGGGGTCAGTCTGCTCTTCCCTGTGTCTGTTACACTGACAGAGTGTGGACAGTCTGCTCTTCCGTGGGTGAGTTACATTGACAGAGTGGGGTCAGTCTGCTCTTCACTGGGTCTGTTGCATTAACAGAGTGGGGTCAGTCTGCTCTTCCCTGGGTGTGTTACATTGACAGAGTGAGGTCAGTCTGCACAAATTCTGGTTGTGTTACATTGACAGAGAGGAGTCAGTCTGCTCTTCCCTGGGTGAGTTACATTGACAGAGTGGGGTCAGTCTGCTCTTGCCTGGGTTTGTCACATTGACAGAGTGGGGTCAGTCTGCTCTTCCCTGTGTCTGTTACACTGACAGAGTGTGATCTGTCTGCTCTTCCCTGGGTGAGTTACAATGACAGAGTTGGGTCAGTCTGCTCTACCCTGTGTCTGTTACACTGACAGAGTGAGGTCAGTCTGCACTTCCCTGGTTGTGTTACATTGACAGAGTGGGGTCAGTCTGCTCTTCCCTACGTGAGGTACATTGCCAGAGTGAGGTCAGTCTGCTCTTGCCTGGGTTTGTCACATTGACAGAGTGGGGTCAGTCTGCTCTTCCCTGTGTCTGTTACACTGCCAGAGTGAGGTCAGTCTGCTCTTCCCTGGGTGAGTTACATTGACAGAGTTGGGTCAGTCTCCTCTACCCTGTGTCTGTTACACTGACAAAGTGAGGTCAGTCTGCACTTCCCTGTGTGGGTGACATTGACATAGTGGAGTCAGTCTGCTCTTGCCTGTATATGTTTGTTTGACAGAGCGGGGTCAGTGTGCGCTTGCCTGTGTGAGTAATTTTGCAGAGTGAGGTCAGTCTTCTCTTCCTTCGATGTGTTACATTGACAGAGTGAGGTCAGTCTGTTCTACCCTGGGTGTGTAACATTGACAGAGTGGGGTATGTCTACTCTTGCATGGGGGTGTTACATTGACAGAGTGGGGTCAGTCTACTCTTGCATGGGTGTGTTACATTGACAGAGTGGGGTCAGTCTGCACTAACTCTGGTTGTGTTACATTGACAGAGTGGGGTCAGTCTGCTCTTCCCTGGGAGTGTTACATTGACAGAGTGGGGTCAGTCTGCTCTCCTCTGGGTGTGTTACATTGACAGTGTGGGGTCAGTCTGCTCTTCGCTGGGTCTGTTACATTGAGAGAGTGATGTCAGTCTGCACTTCACTGATTGTGTTACATTGACAGAGTGGGTTCAGTCTGCTCTTCCTGGGTGAGTTACATTGACAGAGTGGGGTCAGTCTGCTCTTCACTGGGTGTGTTACATTGACAGAGTGAGGTCAGTCTGCACAAAATCTGGTTGTGTTACATTGACAGAGTGGGTTCAGTCTGCTCTTCCCTGGGTGAGTTACATTGACAGAGTGGGGTCAGTCTGCTCTTGCCTGGGTTTGTCACATTGACAGAGTGGGGTCAGTCTGCTCTTCCCTGTGTCTGTTACACTGACAGAGTGTGGTCAGTCTGCTCTTCCCTGGGTGAGTTACATTGACAGAGTGGGGTCAGTCTGTTCTTCACTGGGTCTGTTGCATTAACAGAGTGGGGTCAGTCTGCTCTTGCCTGGGTTTGTCACATTGACAGAGTGAGGTCAGTCTTCTCTTCCTTCGATGTGTTACATTGACAGAGTGAGGTCAGTCTGTTCTACCCTGGGTGTGTAACATTGACAGAGTGGGGTATGTCTACTCTTGCATGGGGGTGTTACATTGACAGAGTGGGGTCAGTCTACTCCTGCATGGGTGTGTTACATTGACAGAGTGAGGTCAGTCTGTTCTACCCTGGGTGTGTAACATTAACAGAGTGGGGTAAGGCTATTCTTGCATGGGTGTGTTACATTGACAGAGTGGGGTCTGTCTACTCTTCCATAGGTGTGTTACATTGACAGAGTGGGGTCAGTCTGTCTTCCATGGGTGAGTTATATTGACACACTGTGGTCATTCTGCTCTTCCCTGGCTGTGGTACATTGAATGAGTAAGGTCAGTCTGCTCTTCACTGGGTGTGCTACATTGACAGAGTGGGGTCAGTCTGCACTAACTCTGATTGTGTTACATTGACAGAGTGGGGTCAGTCTGCTCTTCCCTGGGAGTGTTACATTGACAGAGTGGGGTCACTCGGCTCTTCCCTGGTTGTGTTATATTGACAGAGCGGGGTAAGTCTGCTCTTCGCTGGGTGAGTTACTTTGACAGAGTGGGGTCTGACTGCACTTCGCTGGGTGTGTTACATTGACAGAATGGGGTCAGTCTGCTCTTCCCTGGGTGGGTGACATTGACAGAGTGGGATCAGTCTGTTCTTCACTCGGTGTGTTACATTGACAGAGTGGGGTCAGTTTGCTCTTCTCTGGGTGGGTTACATTGAAAGAGTGGGGTCAGTCTGCTCTTCTCTGGGTGTGTTTCATTGACAGTGTGGGGTCAGTCTGCTCTTCCCTGGGTGTGAAACATTGACAAAGTGATGTCAGTCTGCACTAACCCTGGTTGTGTTTCATTGACAGAGTGGGGTCTGTCTGCTCTTCCCTGGGTGTGTTACATTGACAGAGTGGGGTCAGTCTTCTCTCCCTGGCTGAGTTACATTGACAGAGTTTATTCTGACTGCTCTTCCCTGGGTGTATTACATTGACAGAGTGGGGTCATTCTGCACTTCCCTGGTTGTGTTACATTGACGGAGTCGGGTCAGTCTGCTCTTCACTGGGTGAGTTACTTTGACTGAGTGGGGTCAGTCGGAACTTCACTGGGTGTGTTACATTGACAGAGTGGGGTCAGTTTGCTCTTCCGTGGGTGTGTTACATTGACAGAGTGGGGTCAGTCTGCTCTTCCCTGGGTGAGTTACATTGACAGAGTGTGGTCAGTCTGCTCTTGCCTGGGTTTGTCACATTGACAGAGTGGGGTCAGTCTGCTCTTCCCTGTGTCTGTTACACTGACAGAGTGTGGACAGTCTGCTCTTCCGTGGGTGAGTTACATTGACAGAGTGGGGTCAGTCTGCTCTTCACTGGGTCTGTTGCATTAACAGAGTGGGGTCAGTCTGCTCTTCCCTGGGTGTGTTACATTGACAGAGTGAGGTCAGTCTGCACAAATTCTGGTTGTGTTACATTGACAGAGAGGAGTCAGTCTGCTCTTCCCTGGGTGAGTTACATTGACAGAGTGGGGTCAGTCTGCTCTTGCCTGGGTTTGTCACATTGACAGAGTGGGGTCAGTCTGCTCTTCCCTGTGTCTGTTACACTGACAGAGTGTGATCTGTCTGCTCTTCCCTGGGTGAGTTACAATGACAGAGTTGGGTCAGTCTGCTCTACCCTGTGTCTGTTACACTGACAGAGTGAGGTCAGTCTGCACTTCCCTGGTTGTGTTACATTGACAGAGTGGGGTCAGTCTGCTCTTCCCTACGTGAGGTACATTGCCAGAGTGAGGTCAGTCTGCTCTTGCCTGGGTTTGTCACATTGACAGAGTGGGGTCAGTCTGCTCTTCCCTGTGTCTGTTACACTGCCAGAGTGAGGTCAGTCTGCTCTTCCCTGGGTGAGTTACATTGACAGAGTTGGGTCAGTCTCCTCTACCCTGTGTCTGTTACACTGACAAAGTGAGGTCAGTCTGCACTTCCCTGTGTGGGTGACATTGACATAGTGGAGTCAGTCTGCTCTTGCCTGTATATGTTTGTTTGACAGAGCGGGGTCAGTGTGCGCTTGCCTGTGTGAGTAATTTTGCAGAGTGAGGTCAGTCTTCTCTTCCTTCGATGTGTTACATTGACAGAGTGAGGTCAGTCTGTTCTACCCTGGGTGTGTAACATTGACAGAGTGGGGTATGTCTACTCTTGCATGGGGGTGTTACATTGACAGAGTGGGGTCAGTCTACTCTTGCATGGGTGTGTTACATTGACAGAGTGGGGTCAGTCTGCACTAACTCTGGTTGTGTTACATTGACAGAGTGGGGTCAGTCTGCTCTTCCCTGGGAGTGTTACATTGACAGAGTGGGTCACTCGGCTCTTCCCTGGTTGTGTTATATTGACAGAGCGGGGTAAGTCTGCTCTTCGCTCGGTGAGTTACTTTGACAGAGTGGGGTCTGACTGCACTTCGCTGGGTGTGTTACATTGACAGAATGGGGTCAGTCTGCTCTTTCCTGGGTGGGTGACATTGACAGAGTGGGATCAGTCTGTTCTTCACTCGGTGTGTTACATTGACAGAGTGGGGTCAGTTTGCTCTTCTCTGGGTGGGTTACATTGAAAGAGTGGGGTCAGTCTGCTCTTCTCTGGGTGTGTTTCATTGACAGTGTGGGGTCAGTCTGCTCTTCCCTGGGTGTGTTACATTGACAAAGTGATGTCAGTCTGCACTAACCCTGGTTGTGTTTCATTGACAGAGTGGGGTCTGTCTGCTCTTCCCTGGGTGTGTTACATTGACAGAGTGGGGTCAGTCTTCTCTCCCTGGCTGAGTTACATTGACAGAGTGGGGTCTGACTGCTCTTCCCTGGGTGTGTAACATTGACAGTTTGGGGTCACTCTGCTCTTCCCTGGTTGTGTTACATTGACAGAGTGGGGTCAGTCTTCTCTTCTCTGGGTGTGTTACATTGACAGAGTGGGGTCAGTCTGCTCTTCCCTGGGTGAGTTACATTTAAAGTGTGGTGTCATTGTGCTCTTACCTGTGTCTGTTACACTGACAGCGTGGGGTCAGTCTGCTCTTCCCTGCGTGTGTTACATTGACGGAGTGGGGTCAGTCTGCTCTTTCCTGCGTGTTTCAATGACAGAGTGACGTCAGTCTGCACTTCCCTGGCTGTGTTACATTGACTGAGTGGCGTCAGTCTGTTCTTCCCTGGGTGGGTGACATTGACAGAGTGGGGTTTGTCTGCTCTTCCCTAGGTGTGTTACATTGACAGAGTGGGGTCAGTCTGTCTTCCATGGGTGAGTTACATTGACAGACTGTGGTCATTCTGCTCTTCCCTGGCTGTGCTACATTGACAGAGTGGAGTCATTCTGCACTTCCCTGGTTGTGTTACATTGACGGAGTCGGGTCAGTCAGCTCTTCCCTGGGTGAGTTACTTTGACAGAGTGGGGTCAGTCGGCACTTCACTGGATGTGTTACATTGACAGAGTGGGGTCAGTTTGCTCTTCCGTGGGTGTGTTACATTGACAGAGTGGGGTCAGTCTGCTCTTCCCTGGATGTGTTACATTGACAGAGTGAGGTCAGTCTGCACTTCCCTGGTTGTATAACATTGACAGAGTGGGGTCAGTCTGACCTTCCCTGGGTGAGTTACTTTGACAGAGTGGGGTCAGTCTGCACTTCACTGGGTGTGTTACATTGACAGAGTGGGGTCAGTCTGCACTTACCTGGTTGTGTTACATTGACAGAGTGGAGTCTGACTGCTCTTCCCTGGGTGTGTTACATTGACAGAGTGGGGTCAGTCTGCTCTTCCCTGCATGTGTTACATTGACAGAGTGAGGTCAGTCTGCACTTCCCTTGTCGTGTTAAATTGACAGAGTGGGTTCAGTCGGCTCTTCCTGGGTGAGTTACATTGACAGAGTGGGGTCAGTCTGCTCTTCACTGGGTGCGTTACATTGACAGAGTGAGGTCAGTCTGCACAAAATCTGGTTGTGTTACATTGACAGAGTGGGGTCAGTCTGCTCTTCCCTGGGTGAGTTACATTGACAGAGTGGGGTCAGTCTGCTCTTGCCTGGGTTTGTCACATTGACAGAGTGGGGTCTGTCTGCTCTTCCCTGCGTCTGTTACACTGACAGAGTGTGGTCAGTCTGCTCTTCCCTGGGTGAGTTACATTGACAGAGTGGGGTCAGTCTGCTCTTCACTGGGTGTGTTACGTTGACAAAGTGCGGTCACTCGGCTCTTCCCTGGTTGTGTTATATTGACAGAGTGGGGTCAGTCTGCTCTCCTCTGGGTGTGTTACATTGACAGTGTGGGGTCAGTCTGCTCTTCGCTGGGTCTGTTACATTGAGAGAGTGATGTCAGTCTGCACTTCACTGATTGTGTTACATTGACAGAGTGGGTTCAGTCTGCTCTTCCTGGGTGAGTTACATTGACAGAGTGGGGTCAGTCTGCTCTTCACTGGGTGTGTTACATTGACAGAGTGAGGTCAGTCTGCACAAAATCTGGTTGTGTTACATTGACAGAGTGGGTTCAGTCTGCTCTTCCCTGGGTGAGTTACATTGACAGAGTGGGGTCAGTCTGCTCTTGCCTGGGTTTGTCACATTGACAGAGTGGGGTCAGTCTGCTCTTCCCTGTGTCTGTTACACTGACAGAGTGTGGTCAGTCTGCTCTTCCCTGGGTGAGTTACATTGACAGAGTGGGGTCAGTCTGTTCTTCACTGGGTCTGTTGCATTAACAGAGTGGGGTCAGTCTGCTCTTGCCTGGGTTTGTCACATTGACAGAGTGAGGTCAGTCTTCTCTTCCTTCGATGTGTTACATTGACAGAGTGAGGTCAGTCTGTTCTACCCTGGGTGTGTAACATTGACAGAGTGGGGTATGTCTACTCTTGCATGGGGGTGTTACATTGACAGAGTGGGGTCAGTCTACTCCTGCATGGGTGTGTTACATTGACAGAGTGAGGTCAGTCTGTTCTACCCTGGGTGTGTAACATTAACAGAGTGGGGTAAGGCTATTCTTGCATGGGTGTGTTACATTGACAGAGTGGGGTCTGTCTACTCTTCCATAGGTGTGTTACATTGACAGAGTGGGGTCAGTCTGTCTTCCATGGGTGAGTTATATTGACACACTGTGGTCATTCTGCTCTTCCCTGGCTGTGGTACATTGAATGAGTAAGGTCAGTCTGCTCTTCACTGGGTGTGCTACATTGACAGAGTGGGGTCAGTCTGCACTAACTCTGATTGTGTTACATTGACAGAGTGGGGTCAGTCTGCTCTTCCCTGGGAGTGTTACATTGACAGAGTGGGGTCACTCGGCTCTTCCCTGGTTGTGTTATATTGACAGAGCGGGGTAAGTCTGCTCTTCGCTGGGTGAGTTACTTTGACAGAGTGGGGTCTGACTGCACTTCGCTGGGTGTGTTACATTGACAGAATGGGGTCAGTCTGCTCTTCCCTGGGTGGGTGACATTGACAGAGTGGGATCAGTCTGTTCTTCACTCGGTGTGTTACATTGACAGAGTGGGGTCAGTTTGCTCTTCTCTGGGTGGGTTACATTGAAAGAGTGGGGTCAGTCTGCTCTTCTCTGGGTGTGTTTCATTGACAGTGTGGGGTCAGTCTGCTCTTCCCTGGGTGTGAAACATTGACAAAGTGATGTCAGTCTGCACTAACCCTGGTTGTGTTTCATTGACAGAGTGGGGTCTGTCTGCTCTTCCCTGGGTGTGTTACATTGACAGAGTGGGGTCAGTCTTCTCTCCCTGGCTGAGTTACATTGACAGAGTTTATTCTGACTGCTCTTCCCTGGGTGTATTACATTGACAGAGTGGGGTCATTCTGCACTTCCCTGGTTGTGTTACATTGACGGAGTCGGGTCAGTCTGCTCTTCACTGGGTGAGTTACTTTGACTGAGTGGGGTCAGTCGGAACTTCACTGGGTGTGTTACATTGACAGAGTGGGGTCAGTTTGCTCTTCCGTGGGTGTGTTACATTGACAGAGTGGGGTCAGTCTGCTCTTCCCTGGATGTGTTCCATTGACAGAGTGAGATCAGTCTGCACTTCCCTGGTTGTATAACATTGACAGAGTGGGGTCAGTCTGACCTTCCCTGGGTGAGTTACTTTGACAGAGTGGGGTCAGTCTGCACTTCACTGGGTGTGTTACATTGACAGAGTGGGGTCAGTCTGCACTTACCTGGTTGTGTTACATTGACAGAGTGGGGTCTCACTGCTCTTCCCTGGGTGTGTTACATTGACAGAGTGTGGTCAGTCTGCTCTTCCCTGCATGTGTTACATTGACAGAGTGAGGTCAGTCTGCACTTCCCTTGTTGTGTTACATTGACAGAGTGGGTTCAGTCTGCTCTTCCTGGGTGTGTTACATTGACAGAGTGAGGTCAGTCTGCACAAAATCTGGTTGTGTTACATTGACAGAGTGGGGTCAGTCTGCTCTTCCCTGGGTGAGTTACATTGACAGAGTGGGGTCAGTCTGCTCTTGCCTGGGTTTGTCACATTGACAGTGTGGGGTCAGTCTGCTCTTCCCTGTGTCTGTTACACTGACAGAGTGTGGTCAGTCTGCTCTTCCCTGGGTGAGTTACATTGACAGAGTGGGATCAGTCTGCTCTTCACTGGGTCTGTTGCATTAACAGAGTGGGGTCAGTCTGCTCTTCCCTGGGTGTGTTACATTGACAGAGTGAGGTCAGTCTGCACAAAATCTGGTTGTGTTACATTGACAGAGTGGGGTCAGTCTGCTCTTCCCTGGGTGAGTTACATTGACAGAGTGGGGTCAGTTTGCTCTTGCCTGGGTTTGTCACATTGACAGAGTGGGGTCAGTCTGCTCTTCCCTGTGTCTGTTACACTGACAGAGTGTGGTCTGTCTGCTCTTCCCTGGGTGAGTTACAATGACAGAGTTGGGTCAGTCTGCTCTTCCCTACGTGAGGTAAATTGCCAGAGTGAGGTCAGTCTGCTCTTGCCTGGGTTTGTCACATTGACAGAGTGGGGTCAGTCTGCTCTTCCCTGTGTCTGTTACACTGACAGAGTGAGGTCATTCTGCACTTCCCTGGTTGTGTTACATTGACAGAGTGGGGTCAGTCTGCTCTTCCCTACTTGAGGTAAATTGCCAGAGTGAGGTCAGTCTGCTCTTGCCTGGGTTTGTCACATTGACAGAGTGGGGTCAGTCTGCTCTTCCCTGTGTCTGTTACACTGAATGAGTGTGGTCAGTCTGCTCTTCCCTGGGTGAGTTGCATTGACAGAGTTGGGTCAGTCTGCTCTTCCCTGTGTCTGTTACACTGACAGAGTGAGGTCAGTCTGCACTTCCCTGGGTGGGTGACATTGACAGAGTGGAGTTAGTCTGCTCTTGCCTGTATATGTTTGTTGACAGAGCGGGGTCAGTCTGCGCTCGCCTGTGTGAGTAATTTTGCTGAGCGAGGTCAGTCTTCTCTTCCTTCGGTGTGTTACATTGACAGAGTGAGGTCAGTCTGTTCTACCCTGGGTGTGTAACATTGACAGAGTGGGGTATGTCTACTCTTGCATGGGGGTGTTACATTGACAGAGTGAGGTCCGTCTGTTCTACCCTGGGTGTGTAACGTTGACAGAGTGGGGTAAGGCTATTCTTGCATGGATGTGTTACATTGACAGAGTGGGGTCTGTCTACTTTTCCCTAGGTGTGTTACATTGACAGAGTGGGGTCAGTCTGTCTTCCATGGGTGAGTTACATTGACAGACTGTGGTCATTCTGCTCTTCCCTGGCTGTGGTACATTGAATGAGTAAGGTCAGTCTGCTCTTCACTGGGTGTGCTACATTGACAGAGTGGGGTCAGTCTGCACTAACTCTGGTTGTGTTACATTGACAGAGTGGGGTCAGTCTGCTCTTCCCATGGAGTGTTACATTGACAGAGTGGGGTCACTCGGCTCTTCCCTGGATGTGTTATATTGACAGAATGGGGTCAGTCTGCCCTTCCGTGGGTGTGGTACATTGACAGAATGGGGTCAGTATGCTCTTCCCTGTGTGGGTGACATTGACAGCGTGGGATTAGTCTGTTCTTCACTCGGTGTGTTACATTGGCAGAGTGGGGTCAGTCTGCTCTTCTCTGGGTGGGTTACATTGACAGTGTGGGGTCAGTCTGCTCTTCTCTGGGTGTGTTTCATTGACAGTGTGAGGTCAGTCTGCACTTCCCTGGTTGTATAACATTGACAGAGTGGGGTCAGTCTGACCTTCCCTGGTGAGTTACTTTGACAGAGTGGGGTCAGTCTGCACGTCACTGGGTGTGTTACATTGACAGAGTGGGGTCAGTCTGCACTTACCTGGTTGTGTTACATTGACAGAGTGGGGTCTGACTGCTCTTCCCTGGGTGTGTTACATTGACAGAGTGTGGTCAGTCTGCTCTTCCCTGCATGTGTTACATTGACAGAGTGAGGTCAGTCTGCACAAAATCTGGTTGTGTTACATTGACAGAGTGGGGTCAGTCTGCTCTTCCCTGGGTGAGCTACATTGACAGAGTGGGGTCAGTCTGCTCTTGCCTGGGTTTTTCACATTGACAGAGTGGGGTCAGTCTGCTCTTCCCTGTGTCTGTTACACTGACAGAGTGTGGTCAGTCTGCTCTTCCCTGGGTGAGTTACATTGACAGATGGGGTCAGTCTGCTCTTCACTGGGTCTGTTGCATTAACAGAGTGGGGTCAGTCTGCTCTTCCCTGGGTGTGTTACATTGACAGATTGAGGTCAGTCTGCACAAAATCTGGTTGTGTTACATTGACAGAGTGGGGTCAGTCTGCTCTTGCCTGGGTTTGTCACATTGACAGAGTGGGGTCAGTCTGCTCTTCCCTGTGTCTGTTACACTGACAGATTGTGGTCTGTCTGCTCTTCCCTGGGTGAGTTACAATGACAGAGTGAGGTCAGTCTGCACTTCCCTGGTTGTGTTACATTGACCGAGTGGGTTCAGTCTGCTCTTCCCTACGTGAGGTACATTGCCAGAGTGAGGTCAGTCTGCTCTTGCCTGGGTTTGTCACATTGACAGAGTGGGGTCAGTCTGCTCTTCCCTGTGTCTCTTACACTGACAGAGTGTGGTCAGTCTGCTCTTCCCTGGGTGAGTTACATTGACAGAGTGGGGTCAGTCTGCTCTTCACTGGGTGTGTTACATTGACAGAGTGAGGTCAGTCTGCACAAAATCTGGTTGTGTTACATTGACAGAGTGGGGTCAGTCTGCTCTTCCCTGGGTGAGTTACATTGACAGAGTGGGGTCAGTCTGCTCTTGCCTGGGTTTGTCACATTGAGAGTGGGGTACGTCTGCTCTTCCCTGTGTCTGTTACACTGACAGAGTGTGGTCAGTCTGCTCTTCCCTGGGTGAGTTACATTGACAGAGTGGGGTCAGTCTGCTCTTCACTGGGTCTGTTGCATTAACAGAGTGGGGTCAGTCTGCTCTTCCCTGGGTGTGTTACATTAACAGAGTGAGGTCAGTCTGCACAAAATCTGGTTGTGGTACATTCATAGAGTGGGGTCAGTCTGCTCTTCCCTGGGTGAGTTACATTGACAGAGTGGGGTCAGTCTGCTCTTGCCTGGGTTTGTCACATTGACAGAGTGGGGTCAGTCTGCTCTTCCCTGTGTCTGTTACAATGACAGAGTTGGGTCAGTCTGCTCTACCCTGTGTCTGTTACACTGACAGAGTGAGGTCAGTCTGCACTTCCCTGGTTGTGTTACATTGACAGAGTGGGGTCAGTCTGCTCTTCCCTACGTGAGGTACATTGCCAGAGTGAGGTCAGTCTGCTCTTGCCTGGGTTTGTCACATTGACAGAGTGGGGTAAGTCTGCTCTTCCCTGTGTCTGTTACACTGACAGAGTGTGGTCAGTCTGCTCTTCCCTGGGTGAGTTACATTGACAGAGTTGGGTCAGTCTGCTCGACCTGTGTCTGTTACACTGACAGAGTGAGGTCAGTCTGCACTTCCCTGTGTGGGTGACATTGACAGAGTGGAGTCAGTCTGCTCTTGCCTGTATATGTTTGTTTGACAAAGCGGGGTCAGTCTGCGCTTGCCTGTGTGAGTAATTTTGCTGAGCGAGGTCAGTCTTCTCTTCCTTCGGTGTGTTACATTGACAGAGTGAGGTCAGTCTGTTCTACCCTGGGTGTGTAACATTGACAGAGTGGGGTAGGTCTACTCTTGCATGGGGGTGTTACATTGACAGAGTGGGGTCAGTCTACTCTTGCATTGGTGTGTTACATTGACAGAGTGAGGTCAGTCTGTTCTACCCTGGGTGTGCAACATTGACAGAGTGGGGTAAGGCTATTCTTGCATGGATGTGTTACATTGACAGAGTAGGGTCTGTCTACTCTTCCCTAGGTGTGTTACATTGACAGAGTGGGGTCAGTCTGTCTTCCATGGGTGAGTTACATTGACAGACTGTGGTCATTCTGCTCTTCCATGGCTGTGGTACATTGAATGAGTAAGGTCAGTCTGCTCTTCACTGGGTGTGCTACATTGACAGAGTGGGGTCAGTCTGCACTAACTCTGGTTGTGTTACATTGACAGAGTGGGGTCAGTCTGCTCTTCCCTGGGAGTGTTACATTGACAGAGTGGGGTCACTCGGCTCTTCCCTGGTTGTGTTATATTGACAGAGCGGGGTAAGTCTGCCCTTCCCTGGGTGAGTTACATTGACAGAGTGGCGTCTGACTGCACTTCGCTGGGTGTGTTACATTGACAGAGTGGGGTCACTCGGCTCTTCCCTGGATGTGTTATATTGACAGAATGGGGTCAGTCTGCCCTTCCGTGGGTGTGGTACATTGACAGAATGGGGTCAGTCTGCTCTTCCCTGTGTGGGTGACATTGACAGCGTGGGATCAGTCTGTTCTTCACTCGGTGGGTTACATTGACAGAGTGGGGACAGTCTGCTCTTCTCTGGGTGTGTTTCATTGACAGTGTGGGGTCAGTCTGCTCTTCCCTGGGTGTGTTACATTGACAGAGTGATGTCAGTCTGCACTAACCCTGGTTGTGTTTCATTGACAGAGTGGGGTCAGTCTGCTCTTCCCTGGGTGTGTTACATTGACAGAGTGGGGTCAGTCTTCTCTCCCTGGCTGAGTTACATTGACAGAGTTTATTCTGACTGCTCTTCCCTGGGTGTATTACATTGACAGAGTGGGGTCATTCTGCTCTTCCCTGGTTGTGTTACATTGACAGTGTGGGGTCAGTCTTCTCTTCTCTGGGTGTGTTACATTGACAGAGTGGGGTCAGTCTGCTCTTCCCTGGGTGAGTTACATTTAAAGTGTGAAGTCAGTCTGCTCTTCCCTGTGTCTGTAACACTGACAGAGTGTGGTCAGTCTGCTCTTCCCTGTTAGAGTTACATTAACAGAGTTGGGTCAGTCTGCTCTTCCCTGTGTCTGTTACACTGACAGCGTGGGGTCAGTCTGCTCTTCCCTGCGTGTGTTACATTGACGGAGTGGGGTAAGTCTGCTCTTTCCTGCGTGTTTCAATGACAGAGTGACGTCACTCTGCACTTCCCTGGCTGTGTTACATTGACTGAGTGGCGTCAGTCTGTTCTTCCCTGGGTGGGTGACATTGACAGAGTGGAGTCAGTCTGCTCTTCCCTGGGTGAGTTACATTGACAGACTGTGGTCATTCTGCTCTTCCCTGGCTGTGGTACATTGACAGAGTGAGGTCAGTCTGCTCTTCACTGGGTGTGCTACATTGACAGAGTGGGGTCATTCTGCACTTCCCTGGTTGTGTTACATTGACGGAGTCGGGTCAGTCTGCTCTTCCCTGGGTGAGTTACTTTGACAGAGTGGGGTCAGTCGGCACTTCACTGGGTGTGGTACATTGACAGAGTGGGGTCAGTTTGCTCTTCCGTGGTTGTGTTACATTGACAGAGTGGGGTCAGTCTGCTCTTCCCTGGATGTGTTACATTGACAGAGTGAGTTGAGTCTGCACTTCCCTGGTTGTATAACATTGACAGAGTGGGGTCAGTCTGACCTTTCCTGGGTGAGTTACTTTGACAGAGTGGGGTCAGTCAGCACTTCACTGGGTGTGTTACATTGACAGAGTGGGGTCAGTCTGCACTGACCTGGTTGTGTTACATTGACAGAGTGGGGTCTGACTGCTCTTCCCTGGGTGTGTTACATTTATAGATTGGGGTCAGTCTGCTCTTCCCTGCATGTGTTACATTGACAGAGTGAGGTCAGTCTGCAATTCCCTTGTTGTGTTACATTGACAGAGTGAGGTCAGTCTGCACTAACCCTGGTTGTGTTTCATTGACAGAGTGGGGTCTGTCTGCCCTTCCGTGGGTGTGGTACATTGACAGAATGGGGTCAGTCTGCTCTTCCCTGTGTGGGTGACATTGACAGCGTGGGATCAGTCTGTTCTTCACTCGGTGTGTTACATTGGCAGAGTGGGGTCAGTCTGCTCTTCTCTGGGTGGGTTACATTGACAGAGTGGGGACAGTCTGCTCTTCTCTGGGTGTGTTTCATTGACAGTGTGGGGTCAGTCTGCTCTTCCCTGGGTGTGTTACATTGACAGAGTGATGTCAGTCTGCACTAACCCTGGTTGTGTTTCATTGACAGAGTGGGGTCTGTCTGCTCTTCCCTGGGTGTGTTACATTGACAGAGTGGGGTCAGTCTTCTCTCCCTGGCTGAGTGACATTGACAGAGTGGGGTCCGACTGCTCTTCCCTGGGTGTGTTACATTGACAGTTTGGGGTCACTCTGTTCTTCCCTGGTTGTGTTACTTTGACAGAGTGGGGTCAGTCTTCTCTTCTCTGGGTGTGTTACATTGACAGATTGGGGTCAGTCTGCTCTTCCCTGGGTGAGTTACATTTAAAGTGTGAAGTCAGTCTGCTCTTCCCTGTGTCGGTAACACTGACAGAGTGTGGTCAGTCTGCTCTTCCCTGTTAGAGTTACATTGACAGAGTTGGGTCAGTCTGCTCTTCCCTGTGTCTGTTACACTGACAGCGTGGGGTCAGTCTGCTCTTCCCTGCGTGTGTTACATTGACGGAGTGGGGTAAGTCTGCTCTTTCCTGCGTGTTTCAATGACAGAGTGAGGTCAGTCTGCACTTCCCTGGCTGTGTTACATTGACTGAGTGGCGTCAGTCTGTTCTTCCCTGGGTGGGTGACATTGACAGAGTGGAGTCAGTCTGCTCTTCCCTGGGTGAGTTACATTGACAGACTGTGGTCATTCTGCTCTTCCCTGGCTGTGGTACATTGACAGAGTGAGGTCATTCTGCACTTCCCTGGTTGTGTTACATTGACGGAGTCGGGTCAGTCTGCTCTTCCCTGGGTGAGTTACTTTGACAGAGTGGGGTCAGTCGGCACTTCACTGGGTGTGTTACATTGGCAGAGTGGGGTCAGTTTGCTCTTCCGTGGGTGTGTTACATTGACAGAGTGGGGTCAGTCTGCTCTTCCCTGGATGTGTTACCTTGACAGAGTGAGGTCAGTCTGCACTTCCCTGGTTGTATAACATTGACAGAGTGGGGTCAGTCTGACCTTCCCTGGGTGAGTTACTTTGACAGAGTGGGGTCAGTCTGCACTTCACTGGGTGTGGTACATTGACAGAGTGAGGTCAGTCTGCACTTCCCTTGTTGTGTTACATTGACAGAGTGGTGTCAGTCTGATCTTCCCTGGGTGAGTTACATTGACAGAGTGGGTTCTGACTGCTCTTCCCTTGGTGTGTTACGTTGACAGAGTGGGGTCACTCGGCTCTTCCCTGGATGTGTTATATTGACAGAGTGGGTTCAGTCCGCTCTTCTCTGGGAGTGTTACATTGACAGTGTGTGGTCAGTCTGCGCTTCTCTGGGTGTGTTAAATTTACAGAGTGGGGTCAGTCTGCATTTCCCTGGGTGTGTTATATTGACATAATGGGGTCAGTCTGCTCTTCTCTGGGTGTGTTAAATTGAGAGAGTGATGTCAGTCTGCACTTCCCTGGTTGTGTTACATTGACAGAGTGTGGTCAGTCTGCTCTTCTCTGGGTGTGTTACATTGACAGAATGGGGTCAGTCTGCTCTTCTCTGGGTGGGTGACATTGACAGAGTGGGATCAGTCTGTTCTTCACTCAGTGTGTTACATTGACAGAGTGGGGTCAGTCTGCTCTTCTCTGGGTGGGTTACATTGACAGAGTTGGGTCAGCCTGCTCTTCTCTGGGTGTGTTACATTGACAGTGTGTGGTCAGTCTACTCTTTCCTGGGTCTGTAACATTGAGAGAGTGATGTCAGTCTGCACTTCCCTGGTTGTGTTACATTGACAGAGTGGGGTCAGTCTGCTCTTCCCTGGGTGAGTTACATTGACAGAGTGGGGTCAGTCTGCTCTTCACTGTGTGTGTTGCATTAACAGAGTGGGGTCAGTCTGCCCTTCCCTGGGTGAGTTACATTGCGAGAGTGGGGTCTGTCTGCTCTTGCCTGGGTTTGTCACATTGACAGAGTGGGGTCAGTCTGCTCTTACCTGTGTCTGTTACACTGACAGAGTGTGGTCAGTCTGCTCTTCCCTGGGTGAGTTACATTGACAGAGTTGGGTCAGTCTGCTCCACCCTGTGTCTGTTACACTGACAGAGTGAGGTCAGTCTGCACTTCCCTGGTTGTGTTACATTGACAGAGTGGGGTCAGTGTGCTCTTCCCTGGGTGGGTGACATTGACAGAGTGGAGTCAGTCTGCTTTTGCCTGTGTATGTTTGTTTGACAGAGCGGGGTCAGTCTGCGCTTGCCTGTGTGAGTAATTTTGCAGAGTGAGGTCAGTCTTCTCTTCCTTCGGTGTGTGACATTGACAGAGTGAGGTCAGTCTGTTCTACCCTGGGTGTGTAACATTGACAGATTGGGGAATGTCTACTCTTGCATGGGGGTGTTACATTGACAGAGTGGGGTCAGTCTACTCTTGCATGGGTGTGTTACATTGACAGAGTGAGGTCAGTCTGTTCTACCCTGGGTGTGTAACATTGACAGAGTGGGGTAAGTCTATTCTTGCATGGGTGTTTTACATTGACAGAGTGGGGTCTGTCTACTCTTCCTTGGTTGTGTTACATTGACAGAGTGGGGTCAGTCTGTCTTCCATGTGTGAGTTACATTGACAGACTGTGGTCATTCTGCTCTTTCCTGGCTGTGGTACATTGAATGAGTAAGGTCAGTCTGCTCTTCACTGGGTGTGCTACATTGACAGAGTGGGGTCAGTCTGCACTAACTCTGGTTGTGTTACATTGACAGAGTGGGGTCAGTCTGCTCTTCCCTGGGTGAGTTACTTTGACAGAGTGGGTCAGTCTGCACTTCACTGGGTGTGTTACATTGACAGAGTGGGGTCAGTCTGCACTAACCTGGGTGTGTTACATTGACAGAGTGGGGTCAGTCTGCTCTTCCCTGGATATGTTACATTGACAGAGTGGGGTCAGTCAGGTCTTCCCTGGGTGAGTTACAGTGACAGAGTGGGGTCTGACTGCTCTTCCCTGGGTGTGTTACATTGACAGAGTGGTGTCACTCGGCTCTTCTCTGGATGTTTTATATTGACAGAGTGGGGTCAGTCTGCTCTCCCCTGGGTGGGTGACATTGACAGAGTGGGATCAGTCTGTTCTTCACTCGGTGTGTTACATTGACAGAGTGGGGTCAGTCTGCTCTTCTCTGGGTGTGTTACATTGACAGAGTGATGTCAGTCTGCACTAACCCTCGTTGTGTTTCATTGACAGAGTGGGGTCTGTCTGCTCTTCCCTGGGTGAGTTACATTGACAGAGTGGGGTCTGACTGCTCCTCCCTGGGTGTGTTACATTGACAGATTGGGGTCACTCTGCTCTTCCCTGGTTTTGTTACATTGACAGATTTGGGTCAGTCTTCTCTTCTCTGGTTGTGTTACATTGTCAGAGTGGTGTTAGTCTGCTCTTCCCTGGGTTTGTTACATTGACAGAGTGGGGTCAGTCTGCTCTTCCCTGCGTGAGTTACATTGACGGAGTGGGGTCAGTCTGTTCTTTCCTGCGTGTTTCAATGACAGAGTGACATCAGTCTGCACTTCCCTGGCTGTGTTACATTGACTGAGTGGGGTCAGTCTGCTCTTCCCTGGGTGGCTGACATTGACAGAGTGGAGTCAGTCTGCTCTTCACTGGGTGTGGTACATTGACAGAGTGAGGTCAGTCTTCTCTTCACTGGGTGTGCTACATTGACAGAGTGGGGTCATTCTGCACTTCCTTGGTTGTGTTAAATTGACAGAGTCGGGTCAGTCTGGTCTTCCCTGGGTGAGTTTCTTTGACAGAGTGGGGTCAGTCTGCACTGCACTGGGTGTGTTACATTGACAGAGTGGGGTCAGTTTGCTCTTCCGTGGGTGTGTTACATTGACAGAGTGGGGTCAGTCTGCTCTTCGCTGGATGTGTTACATTGACAGAGTGAGGTCAGTCTGCACTTCCCTGGTTGTATTGCATTGACACAGTGGGGTCAGTCTGCTCTTCCCTGGGTGAGTTACTTTGACAGAGTGGGGTCAGTCTGCACTTCACTGGGTGTTTTACATTGACAGAGTGGGGTCTGACTGCTCTTCCCTGGTTGTATAACATTGACAGAGTGGGGTCAGTCTGCTCTTCCCTGGCTGAGTTACTTTGACAGAGTGGGGTCAGTCTGCACTTTACTGGGTGGGTTACATTGACAGAGTGGGGTCAGTCTGCACTTACCTGGTTGTGTTACATTGACAGAGTGGGGTCAGTCTGCTCTTCCCTGCATGTGTAACATTGACAGAGTGAGGTCAGTCTGCACTTCCCTTGTTGTGTTACATTGACAGAGTGGTGTCAGTCTGATCTTCCCTGGGTGAGTTACATTGACAGAGTGGGTTCTGACTGCTCTTCCCTGGGTGTGTTACATTGACAGAGTGGGGTCACTCGGCTGTTCCCTGGTTGTGTTATATTGACAGAGTGGGGTCAGTCTGCTCTTCTCTGGTGCGTTACATAGACAGTGTGCGGTCAGTCTGCTCTTCCCTGGGTTTGTTACATTGAGAGAGTGATGTCAGTCTGCACGTCCCTGGTTGTGTTATATTGACAGAGTGGGGTCAGTCTGCTCTTCCCTGGGTGAGTTACATTGACAGTGTGGTGTCAGTCTGTTCTTCACTCGGTGTGTTGCATTAACAGAGTGGGGTCAGTCTGCTCTTCCCTGGATGTGTTACATTGACAGAGTGAGGTCAGTCTGCACTTCCCTTGTTGTGTTACATTGACAGTGTGGGGTCAGTCTGCTCTTCCCTGGGTCTGTTACATTGAGAGAGTGATGTCAGTCAGCACTTCCCTGATTGTGTTACATTGACAGAGTGGGGTCAGTCTGCTCTTCCCTGGGTGAGTTACATTGACAGAGTGGGGTCAGTCTGCTCTTCCCTGGGTGTGTTACATTGATAGAGGGAGGTCAGTCTGCACTAAATCTGGTTGTGTTACATTGACAGAGTGGGGTCAGTCTGCCCTTCCCTGGGTGAGTTACATTGACAGAGTGTGGTCCGTCTGCTCTTCCGTGGGTGAGTTACATTGACAGAGTTGGGTCAGTCTGCTCTACCCTGTGTCTGTTACACTGACAGAGTGAGGTCAGTCTGCACTTCCCAGGTTGTGTTACATTGACAGAGTTGGGTCAGTCTGCTCTTCCCTGGGTGGGTGACATTGACTGAATGGAGTCAGTCTGCTCTTGACTGTGTATGTTTGTTTGACAGAGGGGAGTCGTTCAGCGCTTGCCTGTGTGAGTAATTTTGCAGAGTGAGGTCTGTCTTCTCTTCCTTCGGTGTGTTACATTGACAGAGTGAGGTCAGTCTGTTCTACCCTGGGTGTGTAACATTGACAGAGTGGGGTATGTCTACTCTTGCATGGGGGTGTTACATTGACAGAGTGGAGTCAGTCTGCTCTTCCCTGGGTGTGTTACATTGACAGAGTGGGGTCAGTCTGTCTTCCATGGGTGTGTAACATTGACAGACTGTGGTCATTCTGCTCTTCCCTGGCTGTGGTACATTGACAGAATGAGGTCAGTCTGCACTTCCTTGGTTGTGTTAAATTGACAGAGTCGGGTCAGTCTGGTCTTCCCTGGGTGAGTTTCTTTGACAGAGTGGGGTCAGTCTGTACTTCACTGGGTGTGTTACATTGACAGAGTGGGGTCAGTTTGCTCTTCCGTGGGTGTGTTACATTGACAGAGTGGGGTCAGTCTGCTCTTCCCTGGCTTTGTTCCATTGACAGAGTGGGGTCAGTCTGCTCTTCCCTGGGTGAGTTACATTGACAGTGTGGGGTCAGTCTGCTCTTCACTGTGTGTGTTGCATTAACAGAGTGGGGTCAGTCTGCTCTTCCCTGGGTGTGTTACATTGACAGAGTGAGGTCAGTCTGCACTAAATCTGATTGTGTTACATTGACAGAGTGGGGTCAGTCTGCCCTTCCCTGGGTGAGTTACATTGCGAGAGTGGGGTCTGTCTGCTCTTGCCTGGGTTTGTCACATTGACAGAGTGGGGTCAGTCTGCTCTTACCTGTGTCTGTTACACTGACAGAGTGTGGTCAGTCTGCTCTTCCCTGGGTGAGTTACACTGACAGAGTGTGGTCAGTCTGCACTTAACTGGTTGTGTTACATTGACAGAGTGGGGTCAGTCTGCTCTTCCTGCATGTGTAACATTGACAGAGTGAGGTCAGTCTGCACTTCCCTTGTTGTGTTACAGTGACAGAGTGGTGTCAGTCTGATCTTCCCTGGGTGAGTTACATTGACAGAGTGGGTTCTGACTGCTCTTCCCTGCGTGTGTTACATTGACAGAGTGGGGTCACTCGGCTCTTCCCTGGTTGTGTTATATTGACAGAGTGGGGTCACTCTGCTCTTCTCTGGGTGCGTTACATTGACAGTGTGGGGTCAGTCTGCTCTTCTCTGGGTGTGTTAAATTGACAGAGTGGGGCCAGTCTGCTTTTCCCTGGTGTGTTATATTGACATAATGGGGTCAGTCTGCTCTTCCCTGAGTGGGTGACATTGACAGAGTGGGATCAGTCTGTTCTTCACTCGGTGTGTTACATTGACAGAGTGGGTTCAGTCTGCTCTTCTCTGGGTGGGTTACATTGACAGTGTGCGGTCAGTCTGCTCTTCCCTGGGTGTGTTACATTGAGAGAGTGATGTCAGTCTGCACGTCCCTGGTTGTGTTATATTGACAGAGTGGGGTCAGTCTGCTCTTCCCTGGGTGAGTTACATTGACAGTGTGGTGTCAGTCTGTTCTTCACTTGGTGTGTTGCATTAACAGAGTGGGGTCAGTCTGCTCTTCCCTTGTTGTGTTACATTGACAGTGTGGGGTCAGTCTGCTCTTCCCTGGGTCTGTTACATTGAGAGAGTGATGTCAGTCAGCACTTCCCTGATTGTGTTACATTGACAGAGTGGGGTCAGTCTGCTCTTCCCTGGGTGAGTTACATTGACAGAGTCGGGTCAGTCTGCTCTACCCTGGGTGTGTTACATTGACAGAGGGATGTCCGTCTGCACTAAATCTGGTTGTGTTACATTGTCAGAGTGGGGTCAGTCTGCCCTTCCCTGGGTGAGTTACATTGACACAGTGTGGTCAGTCTCCTCTTCTGAGGGTGAGTTACATTGACAGAGTTGGGTCAGTCTGCTCTATCCTGTGTCTGTTACACTGACAGAGTGAGGTCAGTCTGCACTTCCCAGGTTGTGTTACATTGACAGAGTTGGGTCAGTCTGCTCTTCCCTGGGTGGGTGACATTGACTGAATGGAGTCAGTCTGCTCTTGCCTGTGTATGTTTGTTTGACAGAGGGGAGTCGGTCAGCGCTTGCCTGTGTGAGTAATTTTGCAGAGTGAGGTCTGTCTTGTCTTCCTTCGGTGTGTTACATTGACAGAGTGAGGTCAGTCTGTTCTACCCTGGGTGTGTAACATTGACAGAGTGGGGTTTGTCTACTCTTGCATGGGAGTGTTACATTGACAGAGTGGGGTCAGTCTACTCTTGCATGGGTGTGTTACATTGACAGAGTGAGGTCAGTCTGTACTACCCTGGGTGTGTAACATTGACAGACTGCGGTCATTCTGCTCTTCCCTGGCTGTGGTAATTTGACAGAATAAGGTCAGTCTGCTCTTCCTTGGTTGTGTTAAATTGACAGAGTCGGGTCAGTCTGGTCTTCCCAGGGTGAGTTTCTTTGACAGAGTCGGGTCAGTCGGTACTTCACTGGGTGTGTTACATTGACAGAGTGGGGTCAGTTTGCTCTTCCGTGGGTGTGTTACATTGACAGAGTGGGGTCAGTCTGCTCTTCCCTGGATGTGTTACATTGACTGAGTGAGGTCAGTCTGCACTTCCCTGGTTGTATAACATTGACACAGTGGGGTCAGTCTGCTCTTCCCTGGGTGAGTTACTTTGACAGAGTAGGGTCAGTCTGCACTTCACTGGGTGTGTTACATTGACAGAGTGGGGTCTGACTGCTCTTCCCTGGGTGTGTTACATTGACAGAGTGGGGTCAGTCTGCTCTTCTCTGGATGTGTTACATTGACAGAGTGAGGTCAGTCTGCACTTCCCTGGTTGTATAACATTGAGAGAGTGGGGTCAGTCTGCTCTTCCCAGGGTGAGTTACTTTGACAGAGTGGGGTCAGTCTGCATTTTACTGGGTGGGTTACATTGACAGAGTGTGGTCAGTCTGCACTTAACTGGTTGTGTTACATTGACAGAGTGGGGTCAGTCTGCTCTTCCTGCATGTGTAACATTGAGAGAGTGAGGTCAGTCTGCACTTCCCTTGTTGTGTTACATTGACAGAGTGGTGTCAGTCTGATCTTCCCTGGGTGAGTTACATTGACAGAGTGGGTTCTGACTGCTCTTCCCTGGGTGTGTTACATTGACAGAGTGGGGTCACTCGGCTCTTTCCTGGTTGTGTTATATTGACAGAGTGGGGTCAGTCTGCTCTTCCCTGGCTTTGTTCCATTGACAGAGTGGGGTCAGTCTGCTCTTCCCTGGGTGAGTTACATTGACAGAGTGGGGTCAGTCTGCTCTTCACTGTGTGTGTTGCATTAACAGAGTGGGATCAGTCTGCTCTTCCCTGGGTGTGTTACATTGACAGAGTGAGGTCAGTCTGCACTAAATCTGATTGTGTTACATTGACAGAGTGGGGTCAGTCTGCCCTTCCCTGGGTGAGTTACATTGCGAGAGTGGGGTCTGTCTGCTCTTGCCTGGGTTTGTCACATTGACAGAGTGGGGTCAGTCTGCTCTTCCCTGGGTGAGTTACACTGACAGAGTGTAGTCAGTCTGCACTTAACTGGTTGTGTTACATTGACAGAGTGGGGTCAGTCTGCTCTTCCTGCATGTGTAACATTGACAGAGTGAGGTCAGTCTGCACTTCCCTTGTTGTGTTACATTGACAGAGTGGTGTCAGTCTGATCTTCCCTGGGTGAGTTACATTGACAGAGTGGGTTCTGACTGTTCTTCCCTGGGTGTGTTACATTGACAGAGTGGGGTCACTCGGCTCTTCCCTGGTTGTGTTATATTAACAGAGTGGGGTCAGTCTGCTCTTCTCTGGGTGCGTTACATTGACAGTGTGGGGTCAGTCTGCTCTTCTCTGGGTGTGTTAAATTGACAGAGTGGGGTCAGTCTGCTTTTCCCTGGGTGTGTTATATTGACATAATGGGGTCAGTCTGCTCTTCCCTGAGTGGGTGACATTGACAGAGTGGGATCAGTCTGTTCTTCACTCGGTTTGTTACATTGACAGAGTGGGTTCAGTCTGCTTTTCTCTGGGTGGGTTACATTGACAGTGTGCGGTCAGTCTGCTCTTCCCTGGGTGTGTTACATTGAGAGAGTGATGTCAGTCTGCAAGTCCCTGGTTGTGTTATATTGACAGAGTGGGGTCAGTCTGCTCTTCCCTGGGTGAGTTACATTGACAGTGTGGTGTCAGTCTGTTCTTCACTCGGTGTGTTGCATTAACAGAGTGGGGTCAGTCTGCTCTTCCCTGAATGTGTTACATTGACAGAGTGAGGTCAGTCTGCACTTCCCTTGTTGTGTTACATTGACAGTGTGGGGTCAGTCTGCTCTTCCCTGGGTCTGTTACATTGAGAGAGTGATGTCAGTCAGCACTTCCCTGATTGTGTTACAGTGACAGAGTGGGGTCAGTCTGCTCTTCCCTGGGTGAGTTACATTGACAGAGTCGGGTCAGTCTGCTCTACCCTGGGTGTGTTACATTGACAGAGGGATGTCCGTCTGCACTAAATCTGGTTGTGTTACATTGTCAGAGTGGGGTCAGTCTGCCCTTCCCTGGGTGAGTTACATTGACACAGTGTGGTCAGTCTCCTCTTCTGTGGGTGAGTTACATTGACAGAGTTGGGTCAGTCTGCTCTTCCCTGGGTGAGTTACATTGACAGTGTGGGGTCAGTCTGTTCTTCACTTGGTGTGTTGCATTAACAGAGTGGGGTCAGTCTGCTCTTCCCTGGATGTGTTATATTGACAGAGTGAGGTCAGTCTGCACTTCCCTTGTTGTGTTACATTGACAGTGTGGGGTCAGTCTGCTCTTCCCTGGGTCTGTTACATTGAGAGAGTGATGTCAGTCAGCACTTCCCTGCTTGTGTTACATTGACAGAGTGGGGTCAGTCTGCTCTTCCCTGGGTGAGTTACATTGACAGAGTGGGGTCAGTCTGCTCTTCCCTGGGTGTGTTACATTGACAGAGGGAGGTCAGTCTGCACTAAATCTGGTTGTGTTACATTGACAGAGTGGGGTCAGTCTGCCCTTCCCTGGGTGAGTTACATTGACAGAGTGTGGTCAGTCTGCTCTTACCTGTGTCTGTTACACTGACAGAGTGTGGTCAGTCTGCTCTTCCCTGGGTGAGTTACATTGACAGAGTTGGGTCAGTCTGCTCCACCCTGTGTCTGTTACACTGACAGAGTGAGGTCAGTCTGCACTTCCCTGGTTGTGTTACATTGTCAGAGTGGGGTCAGTGTGCTCTTCCCTGGGTGGGTGATATTGACAGAGTGGAGTCAGTCTGCTTTTGCCTGTGTATGTTTGTTTGACAGAGCGGGGTCAGTCTGCGCTTGCCTGTGTGAGTAATTTTGCAGAGTGAGGTCAGTCTTCTCTTCCTTCGGTGTGTGACATTGACAGAGTGAGGTCAGTCTGTTCTACCCTGGGTGTGTAACATTGACAGAGTGGGGAGTGTCTACTCTTGCATGGGGGTGTTACATTGACAGAGTGGGGTCAGTCTACTCTTGCATGGGTGTGTTACATTGACAGAGTGAGGTCAGTCTGTTCTACCTTGGGTGTGTAACATTGACAGAGTGGGGTAAGTCTATTCTTGCATGGTTGTTTTACATTGACAGAGTGGGGTCTGTCTACTCTTCCTTGGTTGTGTTACATTGACAGAGTGGGGTCAGTCTGTCTTCCATGTGTGAGTTACATTGACAGACTGTGGTCATTCTGCTCTTTCCTGGCTGTGGTACATTGAATGAGTAAGGTCAGTCTGCTCTTCACTGGGTGTGCTACATTGACAGAGTGGGGTCAGTCTGCACTAACTCTGGTTGTGTTACATTGACAGAGTGGGGTCAGTCTGCTCTTCCCTGGGTGAGTTACTTTGACAGAGTGGGTCAGTCTGCACTTCACTGGGTGTGTTACATTGACAGAGTGGGGTCAGTCTGCACTAACCTGGGTGTGTTACATTGACAGAGTTGGGTCAGTCTGCTCTTCCCTGGATATGTTACATTGACAGAGTGGGGTCAGTCAGGTCTTCCCTGGGTGAGTTACAGTGACAGAGTGGGGTCTGACTGCTCTTCCCTGGGTGTGTTACATTGACAGAGTGGTGTCACTCGGCTCTTCCCTGGATGTTTTATATTGACAGAGTGGGGTCAGTCGGCTCTCCCCTGGGTGGGTGACATTGACAGAGTGGGATCAGTCTGTTCTTCACTCGGTGTGTTACATTGACAGAGTGGGGTCAGTCTGCTCTTCTCTGGGTGTGTTACATTGACAGAGTGATGTCAGTCTGCACTAACCCTCGTTGTGTTTCATTGACAGAGTGGGGTCTGTCTGCTCTTCCCTGGGTGAGTTACATTGACAGAGTGGGGTCTGACTGCTCCTCCCTGGGTGTGTTACATTGACAGATTGGGGTCACTCTGCTCTTCCCTGGTTTTGTTACATTGACAGATTTGGGTCAGTCTTCTCTTCTCTGGGTGTGTTACATTGTCAGAGTGGTGTTAGTCTGCTCTTCCCTGGGTTTGTTACATTGACAGAGTGGGGTCAGTCTGCTCTTCCCTGCGTGTGTTACATTGACGAAGTGGGGTCAGTCTGTTCTTTCCTGCGTGTTTCAATGACAGAGTGACATCAGTCTGCACTTCCCTGGCTGTGTTACATTGACTGAGTGGGGTCAGTCTGCTCTTCCCTGGGTGGCTGACATTGACAGAGTGGAGTCAGTCTGCTCTTCACTGGGTGTGTTACATTGACAGAGTGGGGTCAGTTTGCTCTTCCGTGGGTGTGTTACATTGGCAGAGTGGAGTCAGTCTGCTCTTCACTGGGTGTGGTACATTGACAGAGTGAGGTCAGTCTGCTCTTCACTGGGTGTGCTACATTGACAGAGTGGGGTCATTCTGCACTTCCTTGGTTGTGTTAAATTGACAGAGTCGGGTCAGTCTGGTCTTCCCTGGGTGAGTTTCTTTGACAGAGTGGGGTCAGTCTGCACTGCACTGGGTGTGTTACATTGACAGAGTGGGGTCAGTTTGCTCTTCCGTGGGTGTGTTACATTGACAGAGTGGGGTCAGTCTGCTCTTCCCTGGATGTGTTACATTGACAGAGTGAGGTCAGTCTGCACTTCCCTGGTTGTATTACATTGACACAGTGGGGTCAGTCTGCTCTTCCCTGGGTGAGTTACTTTGACAGAGTGGGGTCAGTCTGCACTTCACTGGGTGTGTTACATTGACAGAGTGGGGTCTGACTGCTCTTCCCTGGGTGTGTTACATTGACAGAGTGGGGTCAGTCTGGTCTTCCCTGGATGTGTTACATTGACAGAGTGAGGTCAGTCTGCACTTCCCTGGTTGTATAACATTGACAGAGTGGGGTCAGTCTGCTCTTCCCTGGCTGAGTTACTTTGACAGAGTGGGGTCAGTCTGCACTTTACTGGGTGGGTTACATTGACAGAGTGGGGTCAGTCTGCACTTACCTGGTTGTGTTACATTGACAGAGTGGGGTCAGTCTGCTCTTCCCTGCATGTGTAACATTGACAGAGTGAGGTCAGTCTGCACTTCCCTTGTTGTGTTACATTGACAGTGTGGTGTCAGTCTGATCTTCCCTGGGTGAGTTACATTGACAGAGTGGGTTCTGACTGCTCTTCCCTGGGTGTGTTACATTGACAGAGTGGGGTCACTCGGCTCTTCCCTGGTTGTGTTATATTGACAGAGTGGGGTCAGTCTGCTCTTCTCTGGTGCGTTACATAGACAGTGTGCGGTCAGTCTGCTCTTCCCTGGGTTTGTTACATTGAGAGAGTGATGTCAGTCTGCACGTCCCTGGTTGTGTTATATTGACAGAGTGGGGTCAGTCTGCTCTTCCCTGGGTGAGTTACATTGACAGTGTGGTGTCAGTCTGTTCTTCACTCGGTGTGTTGCATTAACAGAGTGGGGTCAATCTGCTCTTCCCTGGATGTGTTACATTGACAGAGTGAGGTCAGTCCGAACTTCCCTTGTTGTGTTACATTGACAGTGTGGGGTCAGTCTGCTCTTCCCTGGGTCTGTTACATTGAGAGAGTGATGTCCGTCAGCACTTCCCTGATTGTGTTACATTGACAGAGTGGGGTCAGTCTGCTCTTCCCTGGGTGAGTTACATTGACAGAGTGGGGTCAGTCTGCTCTTCCCTGGGTGTGTTACATTGATAGAGGGAGGTCAGTCTGCACTAAATCTGGTTGTGTTACATTCACAGAGTGGGGTCAGTCTGCCCTTCCCTGGGTGAGTTACATTGACAGACTGTGGTCCGTCTGCTCTTCCGTGGGTGAGTTACATTGACTGAGTTGGGTCAGCCTGCTCTACCCTGTGTCTGTTACACTGACAGAGTGAGGTCAGTCTGCACTTCCCAGGTTGTGTTACATTGACAGTGTTGGGTCAGTCTGCTCTTCCCTGGGTGGGTGACATTGACTGAATGGAGTCAGTCTGCTCTTGCCTGTGTATGTTTGTTTGACAGAGGGGAGTCGGTCAGCGCTTGCCTGTGTGAGTAATTTTGCAGAGTGAGGTCTGTCTTCTCTTCCTTCGGTGTGTTACATTGACAGAGTGAGGTCAGTCTGTTCTACCCTGGGTGTGTAACATTGACAGAGTGGGGTATGTCTACTCTTGCATGGGGGTGTTACATTGACAGAGTGGAGTCAGTCTGCTCTTCCCTGGGTGTGTTACATTGACAGAGTGGGGTCAGTCTGTCTTCCATGGGTGTGTAACATTGACAGACTGTGGTCATTCTGCTCTTCCCTGGCTGTGGTACATTGACAGAATGAGGTCAGTCTGCTCTTCCTTGGTTGTGTTAAATTGACAGAGTCGGGTCAGTCTGGTCTTCCCTGGGTGAGTTTCTTTTACAGAGTGGGGTCAGTCTGTACTTCACTGGGTATGTTACATTGACAGAGTGGGGTCAGTTTGCTCTTCCGTGGGTGTGTTACATTGACAGAGTGGGGTCAGTCTGCTCTTCCCTGGATGTGTTACATTGACAGAGTGAGGTCAGTCTGCACTTCCCTGGTTGTATAACATTGACACAGTGGGGTCAGTCTGCTCTTCCCTGGGTGAGTTACTTTGACAGATTAGGGTCAGTCTGCACTTCACTGGGTGTGTTACATTGACAGAGTGGGGTCTGACTGCCCTTCCCTGGGTGTGTTACATTGACAGAGTGGGGTCCGTCTGCTCTTCCCTGGATGTGTTACATTGACAGAGTGAGGTCAGTCTGCACTTCCCTGGTTGTATAACATTGAGAGAGTGGGGTCAGTCTGCTCTTCCCAGGGTGAGTTACTTTGACAGAGTGGGGTCAGTCTGCACTTTACTGGTGTGTTACATTGACAGAGTGTGGTCAGTCTGCACTTAACTGGTTGTGTTACATTGACAGAGTGGGGTCAGTCTGCTCTTCCTGCATGTGTAACATTGACAGAGTGAGGTCAGTCTGCACTTCCCTTGTTGTGTTACATTGACAGAGTGGTATCAGTCTGATCTTCCCTGGGTGAGTTACATTGACAGAGTGGGTTCTGACTGCTCTTCCCTGGATGTGTTACATTGACAGAGTGGGGTCACTCGGCTCTTTCCTGGTTGTGTTATATTGACAGAGTGGGGTCACTCTGCTCTTCTCTGGGTGCGTTACATTGACAGTGTGGGGTCAGTCTGCTCTTCTCTGGGTGTGTTAAATTGACAGAGTGGGGTCAGTCTGCTTTTCCCTGGGTGTGTTATATTGACATAATGGGGTCAGTCTGCTCTTCCCTGAGTGGGTGACATTGACAGAGTGGGATCAGTCTGTTCTTCACTCGGTGTGTTACATTGACAGAGTGGGTTCAGTCTGCTCTTCTCTGGGTGGGTTACATTGACAGTGTGCGGTCAGTCTGCTCTTCCCTGGGTGTGTTACATTGAGAGAGTGATGTCAGTCTGCACGTCCCTGGTTGTGTTATATTGACAGAGTGGGGTCAGTCTGCTCTTCCCTGGGTGAGTTATATTGACAGTGTGGTGTCAGTCTGTTCTTCACTCGGTGTGTTGCATTAACAGAGTGGGGTCAGTCTGCTCTTCCCTGGATGTGTTACATTGACAGAGTGAGGTCAGTCTGCACTTCCCTTGTTGTGTTACATTGACAGTGTGGGGTCAGTCTGCTCTTCCCTGGGTCTGTTACATTGAGAGAGTGATGTCAGTCAGCACTTCCCTGATTGTGTTACATTGACAGAGTGGGGTCAGTCTGCTCTTCCCTGGGTGTGTTACATTGACAGAGGGATGTCCGTCTGCACTAAATCTGGTTGTGTTACATTGACAGAGTGGGGTCAGTCTGCCCTTCCCTGGGTGAGTTACATTGACACAGTGTGGTCAGTCTCCTCTTCTGTGGGTGAGTTACATTGACAGAGTTGGGTCAGTCTGCTGTTGCCTGTGTATGTTTGTTTGTCAGAGGGGAGTCGGTCAGCGCTTGCCTGTGTGAGTAATTTTGCAGAGTGAGGTCAGTCTTCTCTTCCTTCGGTGTGTTACATTGACAGAGTGAGGTCAGTCTGTTCTAGCCTGGGTGTGTAACATTGACAGAGTGGGGAGTGTCTACTCTTGCATGGGGGTGTTACATTGACAGAGTGGGGTCAGTCTACTCTTGCATGGGTGTGTTACATTGACAGAGTGAGGTCAGTCTGTTCTACCCTGGGTGTGTTACATTGACAGAGTGGGGTCAGTTTGCTCTTCCGTGGGTGTGTTACATTGACAGAGTGGGGTCATTCTGCTCTTCACTGGATGTGTTACATTGACAGAGTGAGGTCAGTCTGCACTTCCCTGGTTGTCTAACATTGACACAGTGGGGTCAGTCTGCTCTTCCCTGGGTGAGTTACTTTGACAGAGTGGGGTCAGTCTGCACTTCACTGGGTGTGTTACATTGACAGAGTGGGGTCAGTCTGCTCTTCCGTGGGTGTGTTACATTGACAGAGTGGGGTCAGTCTGCTCTTCCCTGGATGTGTTACATTGACAGAGGGAGGTCAGTCTGCACTTCCCTGGTTGTATAACATTGACAGAGTGGGGTCAGTCTGCACTTTACTGGGTGTGTTACATTGACAGAGTGGGGTCAGTCTGCACTTACCTGGTTGTGTTACATTGACAGAGTGGGGTCAGTATGCTCTTCCCTGCATGTGTGACATTGACAGAGTGAGGTCAGTCTGCACTTCCCTTGTTGTGTTACATTGAGAGAGTGGTGTCAGTCTGATCTTCCCTGGGTTAGTTACATTGACAGAGTTGGTTCTGACTGCTCTTCCCTGGGTGCGTTACATTGACAGAGTGAGGTCACTCGGCTCTTCCCTGGTTGTGTTATATTGACAGTGTGGGGTCAGTCTGCTCTTCTCTGGGTGTGTTACATTGACAGTGTGGGGTCAGTCTGCTTTTCCCTGGGTGTGTTATATTGACATAATGGGGTCAGTCTGCTCTTCCCTGAGTGGGTGACATTGACAGAGTGGGATCAGTCTGTTCTTCACTCGGTGTGTTACATTGAATGAGTGGGGTAAGTCTGCTCTTCTCTGGGTGGGTTACATTGACAGAGTGGGGACAGTCTGCTCTTCTCTGGTTGTGTTACATTGACATTGTGGGGTCAGTCTGCTCTTCCCTGGGTCTGTTACATTGAGAGAGTGATGTCAGTCAGCACTTCCCTGGTTGTGTTACATTGACAGAGTGGGGTCAGTCTTCTCCTCCCTGGGTGAGTTACATTGACAGTGTGGGGTCAGTCTGTTCTTCACTCGGTGTGTTGCATTAACAGAGTGGGGTCAGTCTGCTCTTCCCTGGATGTGTTACATTGACAGAGTGAGGTCAGTCTGCACTTCACTTGTTGTGTTACATTGACAGTGTGGGTTCAGTCTGCTCTTCCCTGTGTCTGTTACATTGAGAGAGTGATGTCAGTCTGCACTTCCCTGGTTGTGTTACATTGACAGAGTGGGGTCAGTGTGCTCTTCCCTGGGTGAGTTACATTGACAGAGTGGGGTCAGTCTTCTCTTCACTGGGTGTGTTGCATTAACAGAGTGGGGTCAGTCTGCTCTTCCCTGGGTGTGTTACATTGACAGAGTGAGGTCAGTCTGCACTCAATCTAGTTGTGTTACATTAACAGAGTGGGGTCAGTCTGCCCTTCCCTGGGTGAGTTACATTGACAGAGTGGGGTCAGCCTGCTCTTGCCTGGGTTTGTCACATTGACAGAGTGGGGTCAGTCTGCTCTTTCCCTGTGTCTGTTACACTGACAGAGTGTGGTCAGTCTACTCTTCCCTGGGTGAGTTACATTGACAGAATTGGGTCAGTCTGCTCTACCCTGTGTCTGTTACACTGACAGAGTGAGGTCAGTCTGCACTTCCCTGGTTGTGTTACATTGACAGAGTTGGGTCAGTCTGCTCTTCCCTGGGTGGGTGACATTGACAGAGTGGAGTCAGTCTGCTCTTGCCTGTGTATGTTTGTTTGACAGAGGGGAGTCGGTCAGCGCTTGCCTGTGTGAGTAATTTTGCAGAGTGAGGTCAGTCTTCTCTTCCTTCGGTGTGTTACATTGACAGAGTGAGGTCAGTCTGTTCTACCCTGGGTGTGTAACATTGACAGAGTGGGGTATGTCTACTCTTGCATGGGGGTGTTACATTGACAGAGTGGGGTCAGTCTACTCTTGCATGGGTGTGTTACATCGACAGAGTGAGGTCAGTCTGTTCTACCCTGGTTGTATAACATTGACAGACTGTGGTAATTCTGCTCCTTCCTGGCTGTGGTACATTGACAGAGTAAGGTCAGTCTGCTCTTCACTGGGTGTGCTACATTGACAGAGTGGGCTCAGTGTGCACTAACTCTGGTTGTGTTACATTGACAGAGTGGGGTCAGTCTACTCTTCCCTGGGTGAGTTACTTTGACAGAGTGGGGTCAGTCTGCACTTCACTGGGTGTGTTACATTGACAGAGTGGGGTCAGTCTGCACTAACCTGGGTGTGTTACATTGACAGAGTCGGGTCAGTCTGCTCTTCCCTGGATGTGTTACATTGACAGAGTGAGGTCAGTCTGTACTTCCCTGGTTGTGTTACATTGACAGAGTGGGGTCAGTCAGGTCTTCCCTGGGTGAGTTACAGTGACAGAGTGGGGTCTGACTGTTCTTCCCTGGGTGCGTTACATTGACAGAGTGGGGTCACTCGGCTCTTCCCTGGATGTGTTATATTGACAGAGTGGGGTCAGTCTGCTCTTCCGTGGGTGTGTTACATTGACAGTGTGGGGTCAGTCTGCTCTTCCCTGGGTGGGTGACATTGACAGAGTGGGATCAGTCTGTTCTTCACTCGGTGTGTTACATTGACAGAGTGGGGTCAGTCTGCTCTTCTCTGGGTGGGTTACATTGACAGATTGGGGTCAGTCTGCTCTTCTCTGGTTGTGTTACATTGACAGTGTGGGGTCAGTCTGCTCTTCCCTGGGTCTGTTACATTGAGAGAGTGATGTCAGTCTGCACTTCCCTGGTTGTGTTACATTGACAGAGTGGGGTCAGTCTGCTCTTCCCTGGGTAAGTTACATTGACAGAGTGGGATCAGTCTGTTCTTCACTCGTTGTGTTGCATTAACAGAGTGGGGTCAGTCTGCTCTTCCCTGGATGTGTTACATTGACAGAGTGAGGTCAGTCTGCACTTACCTTGTTGTGTTACATTGACAGTGTGGGGTCAGTCTGCTCTTCCCTGGGTCTGTTACATTGAGAGAGTGATGTCAGTCTGCACTTCCCTGGTTGTGTTACATTGACAGAGTGGGGTCAGTCTGCTCTTCCCTGGGTGTGTTACATTGACAGAGTGGGATCAGTCTGCTCTTCACTGGGTGTGTTGCATTAACAGAGTGGGGTCAGTCTGCTCTTTCCTGGGTGTTTTACATTGACAGAGGGAGGTCAGTCTGCACTAAATCTGATTGTGTTGCATTGACAGAGTGGGGTCAGTCTGCCCTTCCCTGGGTGAGTTACAATGACAGAGTGGGGTCAGCCTGCTCTTGCCTTGATTTGTCACATTGACAGAGTGGGGTCAGTCTGCTCTTTCCCTGTGTCTGTTACTCTGACAGAGTGTGTTCAGTCTACTCTTCCCTGGGGGAGTTACATTGACAGAATTGGGTCAGTCTGCTCTACCCTGTGTCTGTTACACTGACAGAGTGAGGTCAGTCTGCACTTCCCTGGTTGTGTTACATTGACAGAGTTGGGTCAGTCTGCTCTTCCCTGGGTGGGTGACATTGACAGAGTGGAGTCAGTCTGCTCTTGCCTGTGTATGTTTGTTTGACAGAGCGGAGTCGGTCAGCGCTTGCCTGTGTGAGTAATTTTGCAGAGTGAGGTCAGTCTTCTCTTCCTTCGGTGTGTTACATTGACAGAGTGAGGTCAGTCTGTTCTACCCTGGGTGTGTAACATTGACAGAGTGGGGTATGTCTACTCTTGCATGGGGATGTTACATTGACAGAGTGGGGTCAGTCTACTCTTGCATGGGTGTGTTACATCGACAGAGTGAGGTCAGTCTGTTCTACCCTGGTTGTATAACATTGACAGACTGTGGTAATTCTGCTCTTTCCTGGCTGTGGTACATTGACAGAGTAAGAAAAGTCTGCTCTTCACTGGGTGTGCTCCATTGACAGAGTGGGCTCAGTCTGCACTAACTCTGGTTGTGTTACATTGACAGAGTGGGGTCAGTCTACTCTTCCCTGGGTGAGTTACTTTGACAGAGTGGGGTCAGTCTGCACTTCACTGGGTATGTTACATTGACAGAGTGGGGTCAGTCTGCACTAACCTGGGTGTGTTACGTTGACAGAGTGGGGTCAGTCTGCTCTTCCCGGAATGTGTTAAATTGACAGAGTGAGGTCAGTCTGTACTTCCCTGGTTGTGTTACATTGACAGAGTGGGGTCAGTCAGGTCTTCCCTGGGTGAGTTACAGTGACAGAGTGGGGTCTGACTGTTCTTCCCTGGGTGCGTTACATTGACAGAGTGGGGTCACTCGGCTCTTCCCTGGATGTGTTATATTGACAGAGTGGGGTCAGTCTACTCTTCCGTGGGTGTGTTACATTGACAGTGTGGGGTCAGTCTGCTCTTCCCTGGGTGGGTGACATTGACAGAGTGGGATCAGTCTGTTCTTCACTCGGTGTGTTACATTGACAGAGTGGGGTCAGTCTGCTCTTCTCTGGGTGGGTTACATTGACAGAGTGGGGTCAGTGTGCTCTTCTCTGGGTGTGTTTCATTGACAGTGTGGGGTCAGTCTGCTCTTCCCTGGGTGTGTTACATTGACAGAGGGAGGTCAGTCTGCACTAAATCTGGTTGTGTTACATTGACAGAGTGGGGTCAGTCTGCCCTTCCCTGGGTGAGTTACATTGACAGAGTGGGGTCAGCCTGCTCTTGCCTGGGTTTGTCACATTGACAGAGTGGGGTCAGTCTGCTCTTTCCCTGTGTCTGTTACACTGACAGAGTGTGCTCAGTCTACTCTTCCCTGGGTGAGTTACATTGACAGAATTGGGTCAGTCTGCTCTACCCTGTGTCTGTTACAATGACAGAGTGAGGTCAGTCTGCACTTCCCTGGTTGTGTTACATTGACAGAGTTGGGTCAGTCTGCTCTTCCCTGGGTGGGTGACATTGACAGAGTGGAGTCAGTCTGCTCTTGCCTGTGTATGTTTGTTTGACAGAGGGGAGTCGGTCAGCGCTTGCCTGTGTGAGTAATTTTGCAGAGTGAGGTCAGTCTTCTCTTCCTTCGGTGTGTTACATTGACAGAGTGAGGTCAGTCTGTTCTACCCTGGGTGTGTAACATTGACAGAGTGGGGTATGTCTACTCTTGCATGGGGGTGTTACATTGACAGAGTGGGGTCAGTCTACTCTTGCATGGGTGTGTTACATTGACAGAGTGAGGTCAGTCTGTTCTACCCTGGGTGTGTAACAGTGACAGACTGTTGTCATTCTGCTCTTCCGTGGGTGTGTTACATTGACAGAGTGGGGTCAGTCTGCTCTTCACTGGATGTGCTACATTGACAGAGTGGGCTCAGTCTGCACTAACTCTGGTTGTGTTACATTGTCAGAGTGGGGTCAGTCTGCTCTTCCCTGGTTGAGTTACTTTGACAGAGTGGGGTCAGTCTGCACTTCACTGGGTGTGTTACATTGACAGAGTGGGGTCAGTCTGCACTAACCTGGGTGTGTTACATTGACAGAGTGGGGTCAGTCTGCTCTTCCCTGGATGTCTTACATTGACAGAGTGAGGTCAGTCTGCACTTCCCTGGTGGTGTTTCATTGACAGAGTGGGGTCAGTCAGGTCTTCCCTGGGTGAGTTACAGTGACAGAGTGGGGTCTGACTGCTCTTCCCTGGGTGTGTTACATTGACAGAGTGGGGTCACTCGGCTCTTCCCTGGATGTGTTATATTGACAGAGTGGTGTCAGTCTGCTCTTCCGTGTGTGTGTTACATTGACATTGTGGGGTCAGTCTGCACTAACCCTCGTTGTGTTTCATTGACAGAGTGGGGTCTGTCTTCTCTTCCCTGGGTGTGTTACATTGACAGAGTGGGGTCTGTCTGCTCTTCCCTGGCTGAGTTACATTGACAGAGTGGGGTCTGACTGCTCCTCCCTGGGTGTGTTACATTGACAGATTGGGGTCACTCTGCTCTTCCCTGGTTGTGTTACATTGACAGAGTGGGGTCAGTCTTCTCTTCTCTGGGTGTGTTACATTGTCAGAGTGGGGTTAGTCTGCTCTTCCCTGGGTGTGTTACATTGACAGAGTGGGGTCAGTCTGCGCTTCCCTGGGTGAGTGACATTTAAAGAGTGTGGTCAATCTGCTCTTCCCTGTTTGAGTTACATTGACAGAGTTGGGTCAGTCTGCTCTTCCCTGTGTCATTTTCACTGACAGCGTGGGTTCAGTCTGCTCTTCCCTGCGTGTGTTACATTGACGGAGTGGGGTCAGTCTGCTCTTTCCTGCGTGTTTCAATGACAGAGTGACGTCAGTCTGCACTTCCCTGGCTGTGTTACATTGACTGAGTGGGGTCAGTCTGCCCTTCCCTCGGTGGGTGACATTGACAGAGTGGAGTCAGTCTGCTCTTCCCTTGGGTGTGTTACATTGACAGAGTGGGGTCAGTCTGTCTTCCATGGGTGAGTTACATTGACAGACTGTGGTCATTCTGCTCTTCCCTGGCTCTGGTACATTAAATGAATAAGGTCAGTCTGCTCTTCACTGGGTGTGCTACATTGACAGAGTGGGGTCAGTCTGCCCTAACTCTGGTTGTGTTACATTGACAGAGTGGGGTCAGACTGCTCTTCCCTGGGTGAGTTACTTTGACAGAGTGGGGTCAGTCTGCACTTCACTGGGTGTGTTACATTGACAGAGTGGGGTCAGTCTGCACTAACCTGGGTGTGTTACATTGACAGAGTGGGGTCTGACTGCTCTTCCCTGGGTGTGTTACATTTACAGATTGGGGTCAGTCTGCTCTTCCCTGCATGTGTTACATTGACAGAGTGGGGTCAGTCTGTCTTCCATGCGTGAGTTACATTGACAGACTGTGTTCATTCTGCTCTTCCCTGGCTGTGGTACATTAAATGAATAAGGTCAGTCTGCTCTTCACTGGGTGTGCTACATTGACAGAGTGGGGTCAGTCTGCCCTAACTCTGGTTGTGTTACATTGACAGAGTGGGGTCAGACTGCTCTTCCCTGGGTGAGTTACTTTGACAGAGTGGGGTCAGTCTGCACTTCACTGGGTGTGTTACATTGACAGAGTGGGGTCAGTCTGCACTAACCTGGGTGTGTTACATTGACAGAGTGGGGTCAGTCTGCACTTCCCTGGTTGTGTTACATTGACAGAGTGGGGTCAGTCAGGTCTTCCCTGGGTGAGTTACAGTGACAGAGTGGGGTCTGACTGCTCTTCCCTGGGTGTGTTACATTGACAGAGTGGGGTCACTCGGCTCTTCCCTGGATGTGTTATATTGACAGAGTGGGGTCAGTCTGCTCTCATCTGGGTGGGTGACATTGACAGAGTGGGATCAGTCTGTTCTTCACTCGGTGTGTTACATTGACAGAGTGGGGTCAGTCTGCTCTTCTCTGGGTGTGTTACATTGACAGAGTGGGGTTTGACTGCTCCTCCCTGGGTGTGTTACATTGACAGATTGGGGTCAGTCTGCTCTTCCCTGATTGTGTTACATGGACCGAGTTGGGTCAGTCTTCTCTTCTCTGGGTGTGTTACATTGTCAGAGTGGTGTTAGTCTGCTCTTCCCTGGGTGAGTTACATTTAAAGAGTGTGGTCAGTCTGCTCTTCCCTGGGTGAGTTACATTTATAAAGTGTCGTCAGTCTGCTCTTCCCTGTTTGAGTTACATTGACAGAGTTGGGTCAGTCTGCTCTTCCCTGTGTCTGTTACACTGACAGCGTGGGGTCAGTCTGCCCTTCCCTGGGTGGCTGACATTGACAGAGTGGAGTCAGTCTGCTCTTCCCTGGGTGTGGTAAATTGACACAGTGAGGTCAGTCTGCTCTTCACTGCGTGTGCTACATTGACAGAGTGGGGTCATTCTGCACTTCCTTGGTTGTGTAACATTGACAGAGTGGGGTCAGACTGCTCTTCCCTGGGTGAGTTACTTTGACAGAGTGGGGTCAGTCTGCACTTCACTGGGTGTGTTACATTGACAGAGTGGTGTCAGTTTGCTCTTCCGTGGGTGTGTTACATTGACAGAGTGGGGTCAGTCTGCTCTTCCCTGGATGTGTTACATTGACAGAGTGAGGTCAGTCTGCACTTCCCTGGTTGTGTTACATTGACAGAGTGAGGTCAGTCAGTTCTTCCCTGGGTGAGTTACAGTGACAGAGTGGGGTCTGACTGCTCTTCCCTGGGTGTGTTACATTGACAGAGTGGGGTCACTCGGCTCTTCCCTGGATGTGTTATATTGACAGAGTGGGGTCAGTCTGCTCTCGCCTGGGTGGGTGACATTGACAGAGTGGGATCAGTCTGTTCTTCACTCGGTGTGTTACATTGACAGAGTGGTGTGAGTCTGCTCTTCTCTGGGTGTGTTACATTGACAGAGTGATGTCAGTCTGCACTAACCCTCGTTGTGTTTCATTGACAGAGTGGGGTCTGTCTGCTCTTCCCTGGGTGAGTTTCATTGACAGAGTGGGGTCTGACTGCTCCTCCCTGGGTGTGTTACATTGACAGATTGGGGTCAGTCTGCTCTTCCCTGGGTGAGTTGCATTGACAGAGTGGGGTCTGACTGCTCTTCCCTGGGTGTGTTACATTGACAGATTGGGGTCACTCTGCTCTTCCCTGGTTGTGTTACATGGACCGAGTTGGGTCAGTCTTCTCTTCCCTGGGTGTGTTACATTGTCAGAGTGGTGTTAGTCTGCTCTTCCCTGGGTGAGTTACATTTAAAGAGTGTGGTCAGTCTGCTCTTCCCTGGGTGAGTTACATTTAAAGAGTGTGGTCAGTCTGCTCTTCCCTGTTTGAGTTACATTGACAGAGTTGGGTCAGTCTGCTCTTCCCTGTGTCTGTTACACTGACAGCGTGGGGTCAGACTGCTCTTCCCTGCGTGTTTTACATTGACGGAGTGGGGTCAGTCTGTTCTTTCCTGCGTGTTTCAATGACAGAGTGACATCAGTCTGCACTTCCCTGGCTGTGTTACATTGACTGAGTGTGGTCAGTCTCCCCTTCCCTGGGTGGCTGACATTGACAGAGTGGAGTCAGTCTGCTCTTCCCTGGGTGTGGTAAATTGACAGAGTGAGGTCAGTCTGCTCTTCACTGGGTGTGCTACATTGACAGAGTGGGGTCATTCTGCACTTCCTTGGTTGTGTTAAATTGACAGAGTCGGGTCAGTCTGGTCTTCCCTGGGTGAGTTTCTTTGACAGAGTGGGGTCAGTCTGTACTTCACTGGGTGTGTTACATTGACAGAGTGGGGTCAGTTTGCTCTTCCGTGGGTGTGTTACATTGACAGAGTGGGGTCAGTCTGCTCTTCCCTGGATGTGTTACATTGACAGAGTGAGGTCAGTCTGCACTTCCCTGGTTGTATAACATTGACACAGAGGGGTCAGTCTGCTCTTCCCTGGGTGAGTTACTTTGACAGAGTGGGGTCAGTCTGCTCTTCCGTGGGTGTGTTACATTGACAGAGTGAGGTCAGTCTGCACTTCCCTGGTTGTATAACATTGACAGAGTCGGGTCTGTCTGCTCTTCCCTGGGTGAGTTACTTTGACAGAGTGGGGTCAGTCTGCACTTTACTGGGTGTGTTACATTGACAGAGTGGGGTCAGTCTGCACTTACCTGGTTGTGTTACATTGACAGAGTGAGGTCAGTCTGCACTTCCCTTGTTGTGTTACATTGACAGAGTGGTGTCAGTCTGATCTTCCCTGGGTGAGTTACATTGACAGAGTGGGTTCTGACTGCTCTTCCCTGGGTGTGTTACATTGACAGAGTGGGGTCACTCGGCTCTTCCCTGGTTGTGTTATATTGACAGAGTGGGGTCAGTCTGCTCTTCTCTGTGTGTGTTACATTGACAGTGTGGGGTCAGTCTGCTCTTCTCTGGGTGCGTTAAATTGACATAATGGGGTCAGTCTGCTCTTCCCTGAGTGGGTGACATTGACAGAGTGGGATCAGTCTGTTCTTCACTCGGTGTGTTACATTGACAGAGTGGGGTCAGTCTGCTCTTCTCTGGGTGGGTTACATTAACAGAGTGGGGTCAGTCTGCTCTTCTCTGGTTGTGTTACATTGACAGTGTGGGGTCAGTCTGCTCTTCCCTGGGTGAGTTACATTGACAGTGTGGGGTCAGTCTGTTCTTCACTCGGTGTGTTGCATTAAAAGAGTGGGGTCAGTCTGCTCTTCCCTGGTTGTGTTACATTGACAGAGTGGGGTCAGTCTTCTCTTCTCTGGGTGTGTTACATTGTCAGAGTGGGGTTAGTCTGCTCTTCCCTGGGTGTGTTACATTGACAGAGTGGGGTCAGTCTGCGCTTCCCTGGGTGAGTGACATTTAAAGAGTGTGGTCAGTCTGCTCTTCCCTGTTTGATTTACATTGACAGAGTTGGGTCAGTCTGCTCTTCCCTGTGTCAGTTTCACTGACAGCGTGGGGTCAGTCTGCTCTTCCCTGCGTGTGTTACATTGACGGTGTGGGGTCAGTCTGCTCTTTCCTGCGTGTTTCAATGAGAGAGTGACGTCAGTCTGCACTTCCCTGGCTGTGTTACATTGACTGAGTGGGGTCAGTCTGCCCTTCCCTCGGTGGGTGACATTGACAGAGTGGAGTCAGTCTGCTCTTCTCTGGGTGTGTTACAGTGACAGTGTGGGGTCATTCTGCTCTTCTCTGGGTGTGTTATATTGACATAATGGGGTCAGTCTGCTCTTCCATGAGTGGGTGACATTGACAGAGTGGGATCAGTCTGTTCTTCACTCGGTGTGTTACATTGACAGAGTGGGGTCAGTCTGCTCTTCTCTGTGTGGGTTACATTGACAGAGTTGCGTCAGTCTGCTCTTCTCTGGTTGTGTTACATTGACAGTGTGGGGTCAGTCTGCTCTTCCCTGGGTGAGTTACATTGACAGTGTGGGGTCAGTCTGCTCTTCTCTGGGTGCGTTAAATTGACAGAGTGGGGCCAGTCTGCTCTTACCTGGGTTTGTCACATTGACAGAGTGGGGTCAGTCTGCTCTTTCCCTGTGTCTGTTACACTGACAGAGTGTGGTCAGTCTGCTCTTCCCTGGGTGAGTTACATTGACAGAGTGGTGTCAGTCTGATCTTCCCTGGGTGAGTTACATTGACAGAGTGGCTTCTGACTGCTCTTCCCTGGGTGTGTTACATTGACAGAGTGGGGTCACCCGGCTCTTCCCTGGTTGTGTTATATTGACAGAGTGGGGTCAGTCTGCTCTTCTCTGGGTGTGTTACATTGACAGTGTGGGGTCAGTCTGCTCTTCTCTGGGTGCGTTAAATTGACAGAGTGGGGTCAGTCTGCTTTTCCCTGGGTGTGTTACATTGACATAATGGGGTCAGTCTGCTCTTCCCTGAGTGGGTGACATTGACAGAGTGGGATCAGTCTGTTCTTCACTCGGTGTGTTACATTGACAGAGTGGGGTCAGTCTGCTCTTCTCTGGGTGGGTTACATTGACAGATTGGGGTCAGTCTGCTCTTCTCTGGTTGTGTTACATTGACAGTGTGGGGTCAGTCTGCTCTTCCCTGGGTGAGTTACATTGACAGTGTGGGGTCAGTCTGTTCTTCACTCGGTGTGTTGCATTAACAGAGTGGGGTCAGTCTGCTCTTCCCTGGGTTTGTCACATTGACAGAGTGGGGTCAGTCTGCTCTTTCCCTGTGTCTGTTACACTGACAGAGTGAGGTCAGTCTGCACTTCCCTGGTTGTGTTACATTGACAGAGTTGGGTCAGTCTGCTCTTCCCTGGGTGGGTGACATTGACAGAGTGGAGTCAGTCTGCTCTTGCCTGTGTATGTTTGTTTGACAGAGGGGAGTCAGTCAGCGCTAGCCTGTGTGTGTAATTTTGCAGAGTGAGGTCAGTCTTCTCTTCCTTCAGTGTGTTACATTGACAGAGTGAGGTCAGTCTGTTCTACCCTGGGTGTGTAACATTGACAGAGTGGGGTCAGTCTGCTCTTCCGTGGGTGTGTTACATTGACAGTGTGGGGTCAGTCTGCTCTTCCCTGGGTGGGTGACATTGACAGAGTGGGATCAGTCTGTTCTTCACTCGGTGTGTTACATTGACAGAGTGGGGTCAGTCTGCTCTTCTCTGGGTGTGTTTCATTGACAGTGTCGTGTCAGTCTGCTCTTCCCTGGGTGTGTTACATTGACAGAGTGATGTCAGTCTGCACTAACCCTCGTTGTGTTTCATTGACAGAGTGGGGTCTGTCTGCTCTTCCCTGGGTGCGTTACATTGACAGAGTGGGTCAGTCTGCTCTTACCTGGGTGAGTTACATTGACAGAGTGGGGTCTAACTGCTCCTCCCTGGGTGTGTTACATTGACAGATTGGGGTCACTCTGGTCTTCCCTGGTTGTGTTACATTGACAGAGTGGGTCAGTCTTCTCATCTCTGGGTGTGTTACATTGTCAGAGTGCGGTCAGTCTGCTCTTCCCTGGGTGTGTTACATTGACAGAGTGCGGTCAGTCTGCGCTTCCCTGGGTGAGTGACATTTAAAGACTGTGGTCAGTCTGCTCTTCCATGTTTGAGTTACATTGACAGAGTTGGGTCAGTCTGCTCTTCCCTGTGTCTCTTACACTGACAGCGTGGGGTCAGTCTGCTCTTCCCTGCGTGTGTTACATTGACGGAGTGGGGTCAGTCTGCTCTTTCCTGCGTGTTTCAATGACAGAGTGACGTCAGTCTGCACTTCCCTGGCTGTGTTAGATTGACAGAGTGGGGTTTGTCTGCTCTTCCCTAGGTGTGTTACATTGACAGAGTGGGGTCAGTCTGTCTTCCATGGGTGAGTTACATTGACAGACTGTGGTCATTCTGCTCTTCCCTGGCTGTGGTACATTGACAGAGTGAGGTCAGTCTGCTCTTCACTGGGTTTGCTGCATTGACAGTGTGGGGTCATTCTGCACTTCCTTGGTTGTGTTACATTGACAGAGTCGGGTCAGTCAGTTCTTCCCTGGGTGAGTTTCTTTGACAGAGTGGGGTCAGTCTGCACTTCACTGGGTGTGTTACATTGACAGAGTGGGGTCAGTTTGCTCTTCCGTGGGTGTGTTACATTGACAGAGTGGGGTCAGTCTGCTCTTCCCTGGATGTGTTACATTTACAGAGTGAGGTCAGTCTGCACTTCCCTGGTTGTATAACATTGACACAGTGGGGTCAGTCTGCTCTTCCCTCAGTGAGTTACTTTGACAGAGTGGGGTCAGTCTGCACTTTACTGGGTGTGTTACATTGACGGAGTGGGGTCAGTCTGCTCTTCCCTGCATGTGTTACATTGACAGAGTGAGGTCAGTCTGCACTTCCCTTGTTGTGTTACATTGACAGAGTGGTGTCAGTCTGATCTTCCCTGGGTGATTTACATTGACAGAGTGGGTTCTGACTGCTCTTCCCTGGGTGTGTTACGTTGTCAAAGTTGGGTCACTCGGCTCTTCCCTGGTTGTGTTATATTGACAGAGTGGGGTCAGTCTGCTCTTCTGTGGGTGTGTTACATTGACAGTGTGGGGGTCAGTCTGCTCTTCTCTGGGTGTGTTAAATTGACAGAGTGGGGTCAGTCTGCTCTTCCCTGGATGTGTTACATTGACAGAGTGTGGTCAGTCTGCACTTCCCTGGTTGTATAACATTGACACAGTGGGGTCAGTCTGCTCTTCTCTGGGTGAGTTACTTTGACAGAGTGGGGTCAGTCTGCACTTTACTGGGTGTGTTACATTGACAGAGTGGCGTCAGTCTGCACTTACCTGGTTGTGTTACATTGACAGAGTGAGGTCAGTCTGCACTTCCCTTGTTGTGTTACATTGACAGAGTGGTGTCAGTCTGATCTTCCCAGCGTGAGTTACATAGACAGAGTGGGTTCTGACTGCTCTTCCCTGGGTGTGTTACGTTGACAGAGTGGGGTCACTCGGCTCTTCCCTGGTTGTGTTATATTGACAGAGTGGGGTCAGTCTGCTCTTCTGTGGGTGTGTTACATTGACAGTGTGGGGGTCAGTCTGCTCTTCTCTGGGTGTGTTAAATTGACAGAGTGGGGTCAGTCTGCTTCTCCCGGGGTGTGTTATATTGACATAATGGGGTCAGTCTGCTCTTCCCTGAGTGGGTGACATTGACAGAGTGGGATCAGTCTGATCTTCCCTGGGTGTGTTACATTGACAGAGTGGGGTCAGTCTGCTCTTCCCTTGGTGAGTTACATTTACAGAGTGTGGTCAGTCTGCTCTTCCCTTTTTGAGTTACATTGACAGAGTTGGGTCAGTCTGCTCTTCCCTGTGTCTGTTACACTGACAGCGTGGGGTCAGTCTGCTCTTCCCTGCGTGTGTTACATTGACGGAGTGGGGTCAGTCTGCTCTTTCCTGCGTGTTTCAATGACAGAGTGAGGTCAGTCTGCACTTCCCTGGCTGTGTTACTTTGATTGAGTGGGGTCAGTCTGCTCTTCCCTGGGTGGGTGACATTGACAGAGTGGAGTCAGTCTGCTCTTCCCTGGGTGTGTTACATTGACAGAGTGGGATCTGTCTGCTCTTCCCTAGGTGTGTTACATTGACAGAGTGGGGTCAGTCTGTCTTCCATGGGTGAGTTACATTGACAGACTGTGCTCATTCTGCTCTTCCCTGGCTGTGGTACAATGACAGAGTGAGGTCAGTCTGCTCTTCACTGGGTGTGCTACATTGACCGAGAGGGGTCAGTCTACTCTTCCCTGGGTGAGTTACTTTGACAGAGTGGGGTCAGTCTGCACTTCACTGGATGTGTTACATTGACAGAGTGAGGTCAGTCTGCACTTCCCTTGTTGTGTTACATTGACAGAGTGGGGTCAGTCTGCTCTTCCCTGGGTGAGTTACTTTGACAGAGTGGGGTCTGACTACTCTTCCCTGGGTGAGTTACATTGACAGAGTGGGGTCTCACTGCTTTTCCTGGGTGTGTTGCATTGACAGAGTGGGGTCAGTCTGCTCTTCCCTGATTGGGTAACATTGACAGAGTAGAGTCAGTCTGCTCTTGCCTGTGTATGTTTGTTTGACAGAGCGGGGACAGTCTGCGCTTGCCTGTGTGAGTCATTTTGCAGAGTGAGGTCAGTCTTCTCTTCCTTCGGTGTGTTACATTGTCAGAGTGAGGTCAGTCTGTTCTAACCTGGGTGTGTAACATTGACAGAGTGGGGCATGTCTACTCTTGCATGGGGGTGTTACATTGACAGAGTGGGGTCAGTCTACTCTTGCATGGGTGTGTTTCATTGACAGAGTGAGGTCAGTCTGTTCTACCCTGGGTGTGTAACATTGACAGAGTGGGGTAAGTCTATTCTTGCATGGGTGTTTTACATTGACAGAGTGGGGTCTGTCTACTCTTCCCTAGGTGTGTTACATTGACAGAGTGGGGTCAGTCTGTCTTCCATGCGTGAGTTACATTGACAGACTGTGGTCATTCTGCTCTTCCCTGGCTGTGGAACATTAAATGAATAAGGTCAGTCTGCTCTTCACTGGGTGTGCTACATTGACAGTGTGGGGTCAGTCTACCCTAACTCTGGTTGTGTTACATTGACAGAGTGGGGTCAGACTGCACTAACCTGGGTGTGTTACATCGACAGAGTGGGGTCATTCTGCTCTTCCCTGGATGTGTTACATTGACAGAGTGAGATCAGTCTGCACTTCCCTGGTTGTGTTACATTGACAGAGTGAGGTCAGTCAGGTCTTCCCTGGGTGAGTTACAGTGACAGAGTGGGGTCTGACTGCTCTTCCCTGGGTGTGTTACATTGACAGAGTGGGGTCACTCGGCTCTTCCCTGGATGTGTTATATTGACAGAGTGGGGTCAGTCTGCTCTCCCCTGGGTGGGTGACATTGACAGAGTGGGATCAGTCTGTTCTTCACTCGGTGTGTTACATTGACAGAGTGGGGTCAGTCTGCTCTTCTCTGGGTGTGTTACATTGACAGAGTGATGTCAGTCTACACTAACCCTCGTTGTGTTTCATTGACAGAGTGGGGTCTGTCTGCGCTTCCCTGGGTGAGTTACATTGACAGAGTGGGGTCTGACTGCTCATCCCTGGTTGTGTTACATTGACAGATTGGGGTCAGTCTGCTCTTCCCTGGGTGAGTTGCATTGACAGAGTGGGGTCTGACTGCTCTTCCCTGGGTGTGTTACATTGACAGATTGGGGTCACTCTGCTCTTCCCTGGTTGTGTTACATGGACCGAGTTGGGTCAGTCTTCTCTTCTCTGGGTGTGTTACATTGTCAGAGTGGTGTTAGTCTGCTCTTCCCTGGGTGAGTTACATTTTAAGAGTGTGGTCAGTCTGCTCTTCCCTGGGTGAGTTACATTTAAAGAGTGTGGTCAGTCTGCTCTTCCCTGTTTGAGTAACATTTACAGAGTTGGGTCAGTCTGCTCTTCCCTTTGTCTGTTACACTGACAGCGTGGGGTCAGTCTGCCCTTCCCTGGGTGGCTGACATTGACAGAGTGGAGTCAGTCTGCTCTTCCCTGGGTGTGGTAAATTGACAGAGTGAGGTCAGTCTGCTCTTCACTGGGTGTGCTACATTGACAGAGTGGGGTCATTCTGCACTTCCTTGGTTGTGTTTAATTGACAGAGTCGGGTCAGTCTGGTCTTCCCTGGGTGAGTTTCTTTGACAGAGTGGGGTCAGTCTGTACTTCACTGGGTGTGTTACATTGACAGAGTGGGGTCAGTTTGCTCTTCCGTGGGTGTGTTACGTTGACAGAGTGGGGTCAGTCTTCTCTTCCCTGGATGTGTTACATTGACAGAGTGAGGTCAGTCTGCACTTCCCTGGTTGTATAACATTGACACAGAGGAGTCAGTCTGCTCTTCCCTGGGTGAGTTACTTTGACAGAGTGGGGTCAGTCTGCTCTTCCGTGGGTGTGTTACATTGACAGAGTGAGGTCAGTCTGCACTTCCCTGGTTGTATAACATTGACAGAGTGGGGTTCTTCTGCTCTTCCCTGGGTGAGTTACTTTGACAGAGTGGGGTCAGTCTGCACTTTACTGGGTGTGTTACATTGACAGAGTGGGGTCAGTCTGCACTTACCTGGTTGTGTTACATTGACAGAGTGAGGTCAGTCTGCACTTCCCTTGTTGTGTTACATTGACAGAGTGGTGTCAGTCTGATCTTCCCTGGGTGAGTTACATTGACAGAGTGGGTTCTGACTGCTCTTCCCTGGGTGTGTTACATTGACAGAGTGGGGTCACTCGGCTCTTCCCTGGTTGTGTTATATTGACAGTGTGGGGTCAGTCTGCTCTTCCCTGGGTGAGTTACATTGACAGTGTGGGGTCAGTCTGTTCTTCACTCGGTGTGTTGCATTAACAGAGTGGGTTCAGTCTGCTCTTCCCTGGGTTTGTCACATTGACAGAGTGTGGTCAGTCTGCTCTTCCCTGGGTGAGTTACATTGACAGAGTTGGGTCAGTCTGTGTCTGTTACACTGACAGAGTGAGGTCCGTCTGCACTTCCCTGGTTGTGTTACATTGACAGAGTTGGGTCAGTCTGCTCTTCCCTGGGTGGGTGACATTGACAGAGTGGAGTCAGTCTGCTCTTGCCTGTGTATGTTTGTTTGACAGAGGGGTGTCGGTCAGCGCTTGCCTGTGTGAGTAATTTTGCAGAGTGAGGTCAGTCTTCTCTTCCTTCGGTGTGTTACATTGACAGAGTGAGGTCAGTCTGTTCTACCCTGGGTGTGCAACATTGACAGAGTGAGGTATGTCTACTCTTGCATGGGGGTGTTACATTGACAGAGTGGGGTCTGTCTGCTCTTCCGTGGGTGTGTTACATTGACAGTGTGGGGTCAGTCTGCTCTTCCCTGGGTGGGTGACATTGACAGAGTGGGATCAGTCTGTTCTTCACTCGGTGTGTTGCATTGACAGAGTGGGGTCAGTCTGCTCTTCTGTGGGTGGGTTACATTGACAGAGTGGGGACAGTCTGCTCTTCTCTGGGTGTGTTTCATTGACAGTGTGGGGTCAGTCTGCTCTTCCCTGGGTGTGTTACATTGACAGAGTGATGTCCGTCTGCACTAACCCTCGTTGTGTTTCATTGACAGAGTGGGGTCTGTCTGCTCTTCCCTGGGTGTGTTACATTGACAGAGTGGGGTCAGTCTGCTCTTACCTGGGTGAGTTACATTGACAGAGTGGGGTCTAACTGCTCCTCCCTGAGTGTGTTACATTGACAGATTGGGGTCACTCGGCTCTTCCCTGGATGTGTTACATTGACAGAGTGGGGTCAGTCTTCTCTTCTCTGGGTGTGTTACATTGTCAGAGTGGGGTTAGTCTGCTCTTCCCTGGGTGTGTTACATTGACAGAGTGCGGTCAGTCTGCGCTTCCCTGGGTGAGTGACATTTAAAGACTGTGGTCAGTCTGCTCTTCCCTGGTGGGTGACATTGACAGAGTGGAGTCAGTCTGCTCTTCCCTGGGTGTGTTACATTGACAGAGTGGGGTTTGTCTGCTCTTCCCTAGGTGTGTTACATTGACAGAGTGGGGTCAGTCTGTCTTCCATGGGTGAGTTACATTGACAGACTGTGGTCATTCTGCTCTTCCCTGGCTGTGGTACATTGACAGAGTGAGGTCAGTCTGCTCTTCACAGGGTGTGCTACATTGACAGAGTGGGGTCATTCTGCACTTCCTTGGTTGTGTTACATTGACAGAGTTGGGTCAGTCTGGTCTTCCCTGGGAGAGTTTCTTTGACAGAGTGGGGTCAGTCTGCACTTCACTGGGTGTGTTACATTGACAGAGTGGGGTCAGTTTGCTCTTCCGTGCGTGTGTTACATTGACAGAGTGGGGTCAGTCTGCTCTTCCCTGGATGTGTTACATTGACAGAGTGAGGTCAGTCTGCACTTCCCTGGTTGTATAACATTGACACAGTGGGGTCAGTCTGCTCTTCCCTCGGTGAGTTACTTTGACAGAGTGGGGTCAGTCTGCACTTTACTGGGTGTGTTACATTGACAGAGTGGGGTCAGTCTGCACTTGCCTGGTTGTGTTACATTGACAGAGTGGGGTCAGTCTGCTCTTCCCTGCATGTGATACATTGACAGAGTGAGGTCAGTCTGCACTTCCCTTGTTGTGTTACATTGACAGAGTGGTGTCAGTCTGATCTTCCCTGGGTGAGTTACATTGACAGAGTGGGTTCTGACTGCTCTTCCCTGGGTGTGTTACGTTGACAGAGTGGGGTCACTCGGCTCTTCCCTGGTTGTGTTATATTGACAGAGTGGGGTCAGTCTGCTCTTCTGTGGGTGTGTTACATTGACAGTGTGGGGGTCAGTCTGCTCTTCTCTGGGTGTGTTAAATTGACAGAGTGGGGTCAGTCTGCTTTTCCCTGGGTGTGTTATATTGACATAATGGGGTCAGTCTGCTCTTCCCTGCGTGTTTCAATGACAGAGTGACGTCAGTCTGCACTTCCCTGGCTGTGTTACATTGACTGAGTGGGGTCAGTCTGCTCTTCCCTTTTTGAGTTACATTGACAGAGTTGGGTCAGTCTGCTCTTCCCTGGGTGAGTTACATTGACAGAGTTGGGTCAGTCTGTGTCTGTTACACTGACAGAGTGGGGTCAGTCTGCACTTGCCTGGTTGTGTTACATTGACAGAGTGGGGTCAGTCTGCTCTTCCCTGCATGTGTTACATTGACAGAGTGAGGTCAGTCTGCACTTCCCTTGTTGTGTTACATTGACAGAGTGGTGTCAGTCTGATCTTCCCTGGGTGAGTTACATTGACAGAGTGGGTTCTGACTGCTCTTCCCTGGGTGTGTTACGTTGACAGAGTGGGGTCACTCGGATCTTCCCTGGTTGTGTTATATTGACAGAGTGGGGTCAGTCTGCTCTTCTGTGGGTGTGTTACATTGACAGTGTGGGGGTCAGTCTGCTCTTCTCTGGGTGTGTTAAATTGACAGAGTGGGGTCAGTCTGCTTTTCCCTGGGTGTGTTATATTGACATAATGGGGTCAGTCTGCTCTTCCCTGCGTGTTTCAATGACAGAGTGACGTCAGTCTGCACTTCCCTGGCTGTGTTACATTGACTGAGTGGGGTCAGTCTGCTCTTCCCTTTTTGAGTTACATTGACAAAGTTGGGTCAGTCTGCTCTTCCCTGTGTCTGTTACACTGACAGCGTGGGGTCAGTCTGCTCTTCCCTGCGTGTGTTACATTGACGGAGTGGGGTCAGTCTGCTCTTTCCTGCGTGTTTCAATGACAGAGTGACGTCAGTCTGCACTTCCCTGGCTGTGTTACATTGACTGAGTGGGGTCAGTCTGCTCTTCCCTGGGTGGGTGACATTGACAGAGTGGAGTCAGTCTGCTCTTCCCTGGGTGTGTTACATTGACAGAGTGGGATCTGTCTGCTCTTCCCTAGGTGTGTTACATTGACAGAGTGGGGTCTGTCTGTCTTCCATGGGTGAGTTACATTGACAGACTGTGCTCATTCTGCTCTTCCCTGGCTGTGGTACAATGACAGAGTGAGGTCAGTCTGCTCTTCACTGGGTGTGCTACATTGACAGAGAGGGGTCAGTCTACTCTTCCTGGGTGAGTTACTTTGACAGAGTGGGGTCAGTCTGCACTTCACTGGATGTGTTACATTGACAGAGTGAGGTCAGTCTGCACTTCCCTTGTTGTGTTACATTGACAGAGTGGGGTCAGTCTGCTCTTCCCTGGGTGAGTTACTTTGACAGAGTGGGGTCTGACTACTCTTCCCTGGGTGAGTTACATTGACAGAGTGGGGTCTCACTGCTTTTCCTGGGTGTGTTGCATTGACAGAGTGGGGTCACTCGGCTCTTCCCTGGATGTGTTATATTGACAGAGTGGGGTCAATCTGCTCTTCCGTGGGTGTGTTACATTGACAGAATGGGGTCAGTCTGCTCTTCCCTGTGTGGGTGGCATTGACAGAGTGGGATCAGTCTGTTCTTCACTCGGTGTGTTACATTGACAGAGTGGGGTCAGTCTGCTCTTCTCTGGGTGGGTTACATTTACAGAGTGGGGTCAGTCTACTCTTCTCTGGATGTGTTTCATTGACAGTGTGGGGTCAGTCTGCTCTTCTCTGGGTGTGTTACATTGACAGAGTGAGGTCAGTCTGCACTAACCCTGGTTGTGTTTCATTGACAGAGTGTTGTCTGTCTGCTCTTCCCTGGGTGTGTTACATTGACAGAGTGGGGTCAGTCTGCTCTTCCCTGGTGAGTTACATTGACAGAGTGGGGTCTGACTGCTCTTACCTGGGTGTGTTACATTGACAGAATGGGGTCACTCGGCTCTTCCCTGGTTGTGTTACATTGACAGAGTGGGGTCAGTTTGCTCTTCTCTGGGTTTTTTTACATTGACAGTGTGGGGGTCAGTCTGCTCTTCTCTGGGTGTGTTAAATTGACAGAGTGGGGTCAGTCTGCTTTTCCCTGGGTGTGTTATATTGACATAATGGGGTCAGTCTGCTCTTCCCTGCGTGTTTCAATGACAGAGTGACGTCAGTCTGCTCTTCCCTGTGTCTGTTACACTGACAGCGTGGGGTCAGTCTGCTCTTCCCTGCGTGTGTTACATTGACGGAGTGGGGTCAGTCTGCTCTTTCCTGCGTGTTTCAATGACAGAGTGACGTCAGTCTGCACTTCCCTGGCTGTGTTACATTGACTGAGTGGGGTCAGTCTGCTCTTCCCTGGGTGGGTGACATTGACAGAGTGGAGTCAGTCTGCTCTTCCCTGGGTGTGTTACATTGACAGAGTGGGATCTGTCTGCTCTTCCCTAGGTGTGTTACATTGACAGAGTGGGGTCTGTCTGTCTTCCATGGGTGAGTTACATTGACAGACTGTGCTCATTCTGCTCTTCCCTGGCTGTGGTACAATGACAGAGTGAGGTCAGTCTGCTCTTCACTGGGTGTGCTACATTGACAGAGAGGGGTCAGTCTACTCTTCCTGGGTGAGTTACTTTGACAGAGTGGGGTCAGTCTGCACTTCACTGGATGTGTTACATTGACAGAGTGAGGTCAGTCTGCACTTCCCTTGTTGTGTTACATTGACAGAGTGGGGTCAGTCTGCTCTTCCCTGGGTGAGTTACTTTGACAGAGTGGGGTCTGACTACTCTTCCCTGGGTGAGTTACATTGACAGAGTGGGGTCTCACTGCTTTTCCTGGGTGTGTTGCATTGACAGAGTGGGGTCACTCGGCTCTTCCCTGGATGTGTTATATTGACAGAGTGGGGTCAATCTGCTCTTCCGTGGGTGTGTTACATTGACAGAATGGGGTCAGTCTGCTCTTCCCTTTGTGGGTGGCATTGACAGAGTGGGATCAGTCTGTTCTTCACTCGGTGTGTTACATTGACAGAGTGGGGTCAGTCTGCTCTTCTCTGGGTGGGTTACATTTACAGAGTGGGGTCAGTCTACTCTTCTCTGGATGTGTTTCATTGACAGTGTGGGGTCAGTCTGCTCTTCTCTGGGTGTGTTACATTGACAGAGTGAGGTCAGTCTGCACTAACCCTGGTTGTGTTTCATTGACAGAGTGTTGTCTGTCTGCTCTTCCCTGGGTGTGTTACATTGACAGAGTGGGGTCAGTCTGCTCTTCCCTGGTGAGTTACATTGACAGAGTGGGGTCTGACTGCTCTTACCTGGGTGTGTTACATTGACAGAATGGGGTCAGTCTGCTCTTCCCTGGTTGTGTTACATTGACAGAGTGGGGTCAGTTTGCTCTTCTCTGGGTTTTTTTACATTGTCAGTATGGGGTTAGTCTGCTCTTCCCTGTTTGTGTTACATTGACAGAGTGGGGTCAGTCTGCCCTTCCCTTGGTGAGTTACATTGACAGAGTGGGGTCAGTCTGCTCTTGCCTGGGTTTGTCACATTGACAGAGTGGGGTCAGTCTGCTCTTACCTGTGTCTGTTACACTGACAGAGTGTCGTCAGTCTGCTCTTCCGTGGGTGAGTTACATTGACAGAGTTGTGTCAGTCTGCTGTACCCTGTGTCTGTTACACTGACAGAGTGAGGTCAGTCTGCACTTCCCTGGTTGTGTTACATTGACAGAGTGGGGTCAGTCTGCTCTTCCCTGGGTGGGTGACATTGACAGAGTGGAGTCAGTCTGCTCTTGCCTGTGTATGTTTGTTTGACAGAGCGGGGTCAGTCTGCGCTTGCCTGTGTGAGTAATTTTGCAGAGTGAGGTCAGTCTTCTCTTCCTTCGGTGTGTTACATTGACAGAGTGAGGTCAGTCTGTTTTACCCTGGGTGTGTAACATTGACAGAGTGGGGCATGTCTACTCTTGCATGGGGGTGTTACATTGACAGAGTGGGGTCAGTCTACTCTTGCATGGGTGTGTTACATTGACAGAGTGAGGTCAGTCTGTTCCATCCTGGGTGAGTTACATTGACAGAGTGGGTTCTGTCTGCTCTTCCCTGGGTGTGTTACGTTGACAGAGTAGGGTCACCCGGCTCTTCCCTGGTTGTGTTATATTGACAGAGTGGGGTCAGTCTGCTCTTCTCTTGGTGTGTTACATTGTCAGAGTGGGGTCAGTCTGCTCTTCCCTGGGTGTGTTACATTGACAGAGTGTGGTCAGTCTGCTCTTCCCTTGGTGAGTTACATTTACAGAGTGGGGTCAGTCTGCTCTTCCCTTTTTGAGTTACATTGACAGAGTTGGGTCAGTCTGCCCTTCCCTCTGTCTGTTACACTGACAGCGTGGGGTCAGTCTGCTCTTCCCTGCGTGTGTTACATTGACGGAGTGGGGTCAGTCTGCTCTTTCCTGCGTGTTTCAATGACAGAGTGACGTCAGTCTGCACTTCCCTGGCTGTGTTACATTGACTGAGTGGGGTCAGTCTGCTCTTCCCTGGGTTGGTGACATTGACAGAGTGGAGTCAGTCTGCTCTTCCCTGGGTGTGTTACATTGACAGAGTGGGATCTGTCTGCTCTTCCCTAGGTGTGTTACATTGACAGAGTGGGGTCAGTCTGTCTTCCATGGGTGAGTTACATTGACAGACTGTGCTCATTCTGCTCTTCCCTGGCTGTGGTACAATGACAGAGTGAGGTCAGTCTGCTCTTCACTGGGTGTGCTACATTGACAGAGAGGGGTCAGTCTACTCTTCCTGGGTGAGTTACTTTGACAGAGTGGGGTCAGTCTGCACTTCACTGGATGTGTTACATTGACAGAGTGAGGTCAGTCTGCACTTCCCTTGTTGTGTTACATTGACAGAGTGGGGTCAGTCTGCTCTTCCCTGGGTGAGTTACTTTGACAGAGTGGGGTCTGACTACTCCTCCCTGGGTGAGTTACATTGACAGAGTGGGGTCTCACTGCTTTTCCTGGGTGTGTTGCATTGACAGAGTGGGGTCACTCGGCTCTTCCCTGGATGTGTTATATTGACAGAGTGGGGTCAATCTGCTCTTCCGTGGGTGTGTTACATTGACAGAATGGGGTCAGTCTGCTCTTCCCTGTGTGGGTGGCATTGACAGAGTGGGATCAGTCTGTTCTTCACTCGGTGTGTTACATTGACAGAGTGGGGTCAGTCTGCTCTTCTCTGGGTGGGTTACATTTACAGAGTGGGGTCAGTCTACTCTTCTCTGGGTGTGTTTCATTGACAGTGTGGGGTCAGTCTGCTCTTCTCTGGGTGTGTTACATTGACAGAGTGAGGTCAGTCTGCACTAACCCTGGTTGTGTTTCATTGACAGAGTGGGGTCTGTCTGCTCTTCCCTGGGTGTGTTACATTGACAGAGTGGGGTCAGTCTGCTCTTCCCTGGTGAGTTACATTGACAGAGTGGGGTCTGACTGCTCTTACCTGGGTGTGTTACATTGACAGAATGGGGTCACTCGGCTCTTCCCTGGTTGTGTTACATTGACAGAGTGGGGTCAGTTTGCTCTTCTCTGGGTTTTTTTACATTGTCAGTATGGGGTTAGTCTGCTCTTCCCTGTTTGTGTTACATTGACAGAGTGGGGTCAGTCTGCCCTTCCCTTGGTGAGTTACATTGACAGAGTGGGGTCAGTCTGCATTTCACTGGATGTGTTACATTGACAGAGTGAGGTCAGTCTGCACTTCCCTTGTTGTGTTACATTGACAGAGTGGGGTCAGTCTGCTCTTCCCTGGGTGAGTTACTTTGACAGAGTGGGGTCTCAATGCTTTTCCTGGGTGTGTTGCATTGACAGAGTGGGGTCACTCGGCTCTTCCCTGGATGTGTTATATTGACAGAGTGGGGTCAATCTGCTCTTCCGTGGGTGTGTTACATTCACAGAATGGGGTCAGTCTGCTCTTCCCTGTGTGGGTGGCATTGACAGAGTGGGATCAGTCTGTTCTTCACTCGGTGTGTTACATTGCCAGAGTGGGGTCAGTCTGCTCTTCTCTGGGTGGGTTACATTGACAGAGTGGGGTCAGTCTGCTCTTCTCTGGGTTTTTTTACATTGTCAGTATGGGGTTAGTCTGCTCTTCCCTGGGTGTGTTACATTGAGAGAGTGAGGTCAGTCTGCACGTCCCTGGCTGTGTTACATTGACTGAGAGGGGTCAGTCTACTCTTCCCTGGGTGGGTGACATTGACAGAGTGAAGTCAGTCTGCTCTTGCCTGTGTATGTTTGATTGACTGAGCGGATTTGGTCTGCGCTTGCCTGTGTGAGTAATTTTGCAGTGTGGTCAGTCTTCTCTTCCTTCGGTGTATTACATTGACAGAGTGAGGTCAGTCTGTTCTACCCTGGGTGTGTTACATTGACAGAGTGGGGTCAGTCTACTCTTGCATGGGTGTGTTACATTGACAGAGTGAGGTCAGTCTGCTCTTCCCTGTGTGTGTGACATTGACAAAGTGGGGTCAATCTGCTCTTCCGTGGGTGTGTTACATTCAAAGAATGGGGTCAGTCTGCTCTTCCCTGTGTGGGTGGCATTGACAGAGTGGGATCAGTCTGTTCTTCACTCGGTGTGTTACATTGCCAGAGTGGGGTCAGTCTGCTCTTCTCTGGGTGGGTTACATTGACAGAGTGGGGTCAGTCTGCTCTTCTCTGGGTGTGTTTCATTGACAGTGTGGGGTCAGTCTGGTCTTTTCTGGGTGTGTTACATTGACAGAGTGAGGTCAGTCTGCACTAACTCTGGTTGTGTTTCATTGACAGAGAGGGGTCTGTCTGCTCTTCCCTGGGTGTGTTACATTGACAGAGTGGGGTCAGTCTGCTCTTCCCTGGTGAGTTACATTGACGGAGTGGGGTCAGTCTGCTCTTCCCTGGGTGTGTTACATTGACAGAGTGGGGTCAGTCTGCTCTTCCCTGGGTGAGTTACATTTACAGAGTGTGGTCAGTCTGCTCTTCCCTGGGTGTGTTACATTTACAGAGTGTGGTCAGTCTGCCCTTCCCTGGTTGTGTTACATTGACAGAGTGGGGTCAGTCTGCTCTTCTCTAGGTTTTTTTACATTGTCAGTATGGGGTTATTCTGCTCTTCCCTGGGTGTGTTACATTGAGAGAGTGAGGTCAGTCTGCACGTCCCTGGCTGTGTTACATTGACTGAGAGGGGTCAGTCTACTCTTCCCTGGGTGGGTGACATTGACAGAGTGAAGTCAGTCTGCTCTTGCCTGTGTATGTTTGATTGACTGAGCGGATTTGGTCTGCGCTTGCCTGTGTGAGTAATTTTGCAGTGTGGTCAGTCTTCTCTTCCTTCGGTGTATTACATTGACAGAGTGAGGTCAGTCTGTTCTACCCTGGGTGTGTTACATTGGCAGAGTGGGGTCAGTCTACTCTTGCATGGGTGTGTTACATTGACAGAGTGAGGTCAGTCTGCACTAACCCTGGTTGTGTTTCATTGACAGAGTGGGGTCTGTCTGCTCTTCCCTGGGTGTGTTACATTGACAGAGTGGGGTCAGTCTGCTCTTCCCTGGTGAGTTATATTGACGGAGTGGGGTCAGTCTGCTCTTCCCTGGGTGTGTTACATTGACAGAGTGGGGTCAGTCTGCTCTTCCCTGGGTGAGTTACATTTACAGAGTGGGGTCAGTCTGCTCTTCCCTGGTTGTGTTTCATTGACAGAGTGGGGTCAGTCTGCTCTTCTCTGGGTTTTTTTACATTGTCAGTGTGGGGTTAGTCTGCTCTTCCCTGTTTGTGTTACATTGACAGAGTGAGGTCAGTCTGCACTTCCCTGGCTGTGTTACATTGACTGAGAGGGGTCAGTCTACTCTTCCCTGGGTGGGTGACATTGACAGAGTGAAGTCAGTCTGTTCTTGCCTGTGTATGTTTGATTGACTGAGCGGATTTGGTCTGCGCTTGCCTGTGTGAGTAATTTTGCAGTGTGGTCAGTCTTCTCTTCCTTCGGTGTATTACATTGACAGAGTGAGGTCAGTCTGTTCTACCCTGGGTGTGTTACATTGACAGAGTGGGGTCAGTCTACTCTTGCATGGGTGTGTTACATTGACAGAGTGAGGTCAGTCTGCTCTTCCCTGTGTGTGTGACATTGACAAAGTGGGGTCAGTCTGCTCTTCCTTGGGTGTTTTACATTGCCAGAGTGGGATCCGTCTGCCCTTCACTGGTGGGTTACATTGACGGAGTGGGGTCAGTCTGCTCTTCCCTGTGTGAGTTACATTCACAGAGTGGGGTCACTCTGCTCTTACCTGTGTGTGTTAAATTGACAGAGTTGGGTCATTCTTCTTGTCCTTGCGTGTGACAGATTGACAGAGTACGGTCAGTCTGCTCTTCCCTGGGTGTGTTACACTGACAGAGTGGGGTCAGTCGGCTCTTCCCTGGGTGAGTTACATTGACAGAGTGGGGTCTGACTGCTCTTCCCTGGGTGTGTTACATTGACAGAGTGTGGTCACTCGGCTCTTCCCTGGTTGTGTTATATTGATAGAGTGAGTTCAGTTTGCTGTTCCCTGGGTGTGTTACATTGACAGAGTGGGCCAGTCTGCTCTGCCCTGGGTGTGTTACATTGACAGAGTGGGGTCAGACTCCTCTTCCCTGGATGTGTTACATTGACAGAGTGGGGTCAGTCTGCTCTTCCCTGGGTGTTTTACATTGACAGAGTGGTGTCAGTCTGCTCTTGCCTATTTGAGCTACATTGACAGAGTGCAGTTAGTCTGCGCTTGACTGCGTGAGAAATTTTGCAGAGTGAGGTCAGTCTTCTCTTCCTTCGGTATGTTACATTGACAGAGTGGAGTCAGTCTACTCTTGCCTATTTGAGTTACATTGACAGAATGGGGTCAGTCTCCTCTTCCCTGGGTGTTGTGCATTGACAGAGTGAGGTCAGGCTGCTCTTCTCTGGGTGTGTTACATTAACAGAGTGGGGTCAGTCTGCTCTTCCCTGAGTGTGTTACATTGACTGAGTGTTGTCTGTCTGCTCTTCCCTGGGTGTGTTACATTGACAGAGTGGGGTCAGTCTGCTCTTTCCTGGGTGTGTTAGATTAACAGAGTGGGGTTAGTCTGCTCTTCTCTGGTTGTGTTGCATTGTCAGAGTGGGGTCAGTCTGCTCTTCCCTGGGTGTGTGACATTGACAGAGTGAGGTCAGTCTGATCTTCCCTGGGTGGGTTACATTGACAGAGTGGGGTAAGTCTACTCTTGCATGGGTGTGTTACATTGACAGAGTGGGGTCTGTCTACTCTTGCATGGGTGTGTTTCATTGACAGAGTGGGGTCAGTCTGCTCTTCCCCGTGTGAGTTACATTCACCAAGTGGGGTCAGTCTGCTCATCCCTGTGTGGGTGGCATTGACAGAGTGGGATCAGTCTGTTCTTCACTCGGTGTGTTACATTGCCAGAGTGGGGTCAGTCTGCTCTTCTCTGGGTGGGTTACATTGACAGAGTGGGGTCAGTCTGCTCTTCTCTGGGTGTGTTTCATTGACAGAGTGGGGTCAGTCTGCTCTTTCCTGGGTGTGTTAGATTGACAGAGTGGGGTTAGTCTGCTCTTCTCTGGTTGTGTTGCATTGTCAGAGTGGGGTCAGTCTGCTCTTCCCAGGGTGTGTGACATTGACAGAGTGAGGTCAGTCTGATCTTCCCTGGGTGGGTTACATTGACAGAGTGGGGTAAGTCTACTCTTGCATGGGTGTGTTACATTGACAGAGTGGGGTCAGTCTACTCTTGCATGGGTGTGTTTCATTGACAGAGTGGGGTCAGTCTACTCTTGCCTATTTGTGTTAAATTGATAGACTGAGGTCAGTCTGCTCTTCCCTGAGTGTGTGCCATTGACAAAGTGGGGTGAGTCTGCTCTTCCTTGGGTGTTTTACATTGACAGAGTGGGGTCAGTCTGCTCTTCCCCGTGTGAGTTACATTCACCAAGTGGGGTCAGTCTGCTCTTCCCTGGTGTGTTACATTGACAGAGTGGAGTCTGACAGCTCTTACCTGGGTGTGATACATTGACAGAATGAGGTCACTCGGCTCTTCCCTGGTTGTGTTACATTGACAGAGTGGGGTCAGTCTGCTCTTCTCTGGGCTTTTTTACATTGTCAGTATGGGGTTAGTCTGCTCTTCCCTGGGTGTGTTACATTGACAGAGTGGGGTCAGTCTGCTCTTCCCTGGGTGAGTTACATTTACAGATCGTGGTCAGTGTGCTCTTCCCTGTTTGAGTTACATTGACGGAGTGGGGTCAGTCTGCTCTTTCCTGCGTGTTTCAATGACAGACTGAGGTCAGTCTGCACTTCCCTGGCTGTGTTACATTGACTGAGAGGGGTCAGTCTACTCTTCCCTGGGTGGGTGACATTGACAGAGTGGAGTCAGTCTGCTCTTGCCTGTGTATGTTTGATTGACAGAGCGGATTATGGTCTGCGCTTGCGTATGTGAGTAATTTTGCAGTGTGGTCAGTCTTCTCTTCCTTCGGTGTGTGACATTGACAAAGTGGGGTCAGTCTTCTCTTCCTTGGGTGTTTTACATTGACAGAGTGGGATCTGTCTGCCCTTCACTGGTGGGTTACATTGACGGAGTGGGGTCAGTCTGCTCTTCCCTGTGTGAGTTACATTCACAGAGTGGGGTCACTCTGCTCTTCCCTGTGTGTGTTACATTGACAGAGTTGGGTCATTCTTCTTGTCCTTGCGTGTGACAGATTGACAGAGTAGGGTCAGTCTGCTCTTCCCTGGGCGTGTTACACTGACAGAGTGGGATCAGTCTGCTCTTCCCTGGGTGAGTCACATTGACAGAGTGGGGTCTGACTGCTCTTCCCTGGGTGTGTTACATTGACAGAGTGGGGTCAGTCTGCTCTTCCCTGCATGTGTTACATTGACAGAGTGAGGTCAGTCTGCACTTCCCTGGTTGTGTTACATTGACAGAGTGGGTTCTGACTGCTCTTCCCTGGGTGTGTTACGTTGACAGAGTGGGGTCACTCGGCTCTTCCCTGGTTGTGTTATATTGACAGAGTGGGGTCAGTCTGCTCTTCTGTGGGTGTGTTACATTGACAGTGTGGGGTGAGTCTGCTCTTCTCTGGGTGTGTTAAATTGACAGAGTGGGGTCAGTCTGCTCTTTCCTGCGTGTTTCAATGACAGAGTGAGGTCAGTCTGCACTTCCCTGGCTGTGTTACATTGACTGAGTGGGGTCAGTCTGCTCTTCTCTGGGTGTGTTACATTGACAGAGTGGGTTCAGTCTGCTCTTCCCTGGGTGTGTTACATTGACAGAGTGGGCCAGTCTGCTCTGCCCTGGGTGTGTTACATTGACAGAGTGGGGTCAGACTCCTCTTCCCTGGATGTGTTACATTGACAGAGTGGGGTCAGTCTGCTCTTCTCTGGGTGTGTTACATTGACAGAGTGGTGTCAGTCTGCTCTTCCCTGGGTGTTTTACATTGTCAGAGTGGTGTCAGTCTGCTCTTGCCTGTTTGAGCTACATTGACAGAGTGCAGTTAGTCTGCGCTTGACTGCGTGAGAAATTTTGCAGAGTGAAGTCAGTCTTCTGTTCCTTCGATATGTTACATTGACAGAGTGAGGTCAGTCTACTATTGCCTATTTGATTTACATTGACAGAGTGGGGTCAGTCTGCTCTTCCCTGGGTGTGTTGCATTGATAGAGTGAGGTCAGTCTGCTCTTTTCTGGGTTTGTTACATTAACAGAGTGGGGTCAGTCTGCTCTTCCCTGGGTGTGTTACATTGACAGAGTGTTGTCTGTCTGCTCTTCCCTGGGTGTGTTACATTGACAGAGTGGGGTCAGTCTGCTCTTTCCTGGGTGTGTTAGATTGACAGAGTGGGGTCAGTCCACTCTTCCCTGGGTGTGTTATATTGACAGACTGAGGTCAGTCATCTCTCCCCTGGGTTTGTTACATTGACAGAGTGGGGTCAGTCTGCTCTTCCCTGCGTGTGTTTCATTGACAGAGTGGGGCCAGTCTGCTTTTCTCTGGGTGTGTTACATTGACAGAGTGGGGTCAGTCTGCTCTTCTCTGGGTGTGTTACATTGACAGAGTGTGGTTAGTCTGCTCTTCTCTGGTTGTGTTGCATTGTCAGAGTGGGGTCAGTCTGCTCTTCCCAGGGTGTGTGACATTGACAGAGTGAGGTCAGTCTGATCTTCCCTGGGTGGGTTACATTGACAGAGTGGGGTAAGTCTACTCTTGCATGGGTGTGTTACATTGACAGAGTGGGGTCTGTCTACTCTTGCATGGGTGTGTTTCATTGACAGAGTGGGGTCAGTCTACTCTTCCCTATTTGTGTTAAATTGATAGACTGAGGTCAGTCTGCTCTTCCCTGAGTGTGTGCCATTGACAAAGTGGGGTGAGTCTGCTCTTCCTTGGGTGTTTTACATTGACAGAGTGGGGTCAGTCTGCTCTTCCCCGTGTGAGTTACATTCACCAAGTGGGGTCACTCTGCTCTTCCCTGTGTGTTTTACATTGACAGAGTGGGGTCATTCTTCTTGTCCCTGCGTGTGACAGATTGACAGAGTGGTGTCAGTCTGCTCTTCCCTAGGTGTGTTACATTGACAGAGTGGGGTCAGTCTGTCTTCCATGGGTGTGTTACATTGACAGACTGTGGTCAGTCTGCTCTTCCCTGGATGTGTTACATTGACAGAGTGAGGTCAGTCTGCACTTCCCTTGTTGTGTTACATTGACAGAGTGGGGTCAGTCTGCTCTTCCCTGGGTGAGTTACATTGACAGAGTGGGGTCTGACTGCTCTTCCCTGGGTGTGTTAGGTTGACAGAGTGGGGTCACTCGGCTCTTCCCTGGTTGTGTTATATTGACAGAGTGGGGTCAGTCTGCTCTTCCCTGTGTGGGTGGCATTGACAGAGTGGGATCAGTCTGTTCTTCACTCGGTGTATTACATTGCCAGAGTGGGGCCAGTCTGCTCTTCCCTGGGTGTGTTATATTGACAGAGTGGGGTCAGTCTGCTCTTCTCTTGGTGTGTTACATTGTCAGAGTGGGGTCAGTCTGCTCTTCCCTGGGTGTGTTACATTGACAGAGTGGGGTCAGTCTGCTCTTCCCTTGGTGAGTTACATTTACAGAGTGTGGTCAGTCTGCTCTTCCCTTTTTGAGTTACACCCAGGGAAGAGCAGACTGACCCCACTCTGTCAATGTAACACACCCAGGCATGAGCAGGCTGACCCCACTCCGTCAATGTAACACACCCAGAGAAGAGCAGACTGACCCCACTCCATCAATATAACACAACCAGGGAAGAGCCGAGTGACCCCACTCTGTAAATGTAACACACCCAGTGAAGAGCGGTCAGACCCCACTCTGGCAATGTACCTCACGCAGGGAAGAGCAGACTGACCCCACTCTGTCAATGTAGCACAACCAGGGAAGTGCAGACTGTCCTCATTCTGTCAATGTAACCCACCCAGAGAAGAGCAGACTGACCCGACTTTGTCAATGTAACTCACCCAGGGAATAGCAGACTGACCCCACTCTGTCAATGTAACACACCCAGGGAAGAGCAGAGTGACCCCACTCTGTCAATGTAACACACCCAGGGAAGAGCAGACTGACCCCACTCTGACAATGTTACACACCCAGAGAAGAGCAGACTGACCCCCCTCTGTCAATGTAACACAACCAGGGAAGAGCTGAGTGAAACCACTCTGTTAATGCAACACACCCAGGGAAGAGCAGACTGACCCCACTCTGTCAATGTAACACACCCAGGCATGAGCAGGCTGACCCCACTCCGTCAATGTAACACACCCAGAGAAGAGCAGACTGACCCCAGTCTGTCAATGTAACACACCCAGGGAAGAGCAGACAGACCCCACTCTGTCAATGTAACACAACCAGGTAAGTGCAGACTGACACCACTCTGTCAATGTAACACACCCAGGGAAGAGCAGACTGACCCCACTCTGTCAAAGTAACTCACCCAGGGAAGAGCAAACTGACCCCACTCTGTCAATGTAACACAACCAGGGAAGTGCAGACTGACCCTACTCTGTCAAAGTAACTCACCCAGGGAAGAGCAGATTGACCCCACTCTCTCAATGCACCACAGCCAGGGAAGTGCAGACTGTCCTCATTCTGTCAATGTAACCCACCCAGAGAAGAGCAGACTGACCCCACTTTGTCAGTGTAACACACCCAGGGAAGAGCAGACTGACCCGACTCTGTCAATGTAACTCACCCAGCGAAGAGCAGACTGACCCGACTCTGTCAATGCAACTCACCCAGCGATGAGCAGACTAACCCCACTCTGACAATGTAACACACCCAGAGAAGAGCAGAGTGACCCCACCCTGTCAGTGTAACACACCCAGGGAAGAGCAGACTGACCCGACTCTGTCAATGTAACTCACCCAGCGAAGAGCAGACTAACCCCACTCTGACAATGTAACACACCCAGAGAAGAGCAGACTGACCCGACTCTGTCAATGCCACTCACCCAGCGAAGAGCAGACTAACCCCACTCTGACAATGTAACACACCCAGAGAAGAGCAGAGTGACCCCACTCTGTCAATGTAACACACCCAGTGAAGAGCAGACTGACCCCAGTCTGTCAATGTAACACACCCAGGGAAGAGCAGACTGACCCCACTCTGTCAATGTAACACACCCAGGGAAGAGCAGACAGACCCCACTCTGTCAATGTAACTCACCCAGGGAAGAGCAGACTGACCCCACTCTGTCAATGTAACACACCCAGGCATGAGCAGGCTGACCCCACTCCGTCAATGTAACACACCCAGAGAAGAGCAGACTGACCCCACTCCATCAATATAACACAACCAGGGAAGAGCCGAGTGACCCCACTCTGTAAATGTAACACACCCAGTGAAGAGCGGTCAGACCCCACTCTGGCAATGTACCTCACGCAGGGAAGAGCAGACTGACCCCACTCTGTCAATGTAGCACAACCAGGGAAGTGCAGACTGTCCTCATTCTGTCAATGTAACCCACCCAGAGAAGAGCAGACTGACCCGACTTTGTCAATGTAACTCACCCAGGGAATAGCAGACTGACCCCACTCTGTCAATGTAACACACCCAGGGAAGAGCAGAGTGACCCCACTCTGTCAATGTAACACACCCAGGGAAGAGCAGACTGACCCCACTCTGACAATGTTACACACCCAGAGAAGAGCAGACTGACCCCCCTCTGTCAATGTAACACAACCAGGGAAGAGCTGAGTGAAACCACTCTGTTAATGCAACACACCCAGGGAAGAGCAGACTGACCCCACTCTGTCAATGTAACACACCCAGGCATGAGCAGGCTGACCCCACTCCGTCAATGTAACACACCCAGAGAAGAGCAGACTGACCCCAGTCTGTCAATGTAACACACCCAGGGAAGAGCAGACAGACCCCACTCTGTCAATGTAACACAACCAGGTAAGTGCAGACTGACACCACTCTGTCAATGTAACACACCCAGGGAAGAGCAGACTGACCCCACTCTGTCAAAGTAACTCACCCAGGGAAGAGCAAACTGACCCCACTCTGTCAATGTAACACAACCAGGGAAGTGCAGACTGACCCTACTCTGTCAAAGTAACTCACCCGGGGAAGAGCAGATTGACCCCACTCTCTCAATGCACCACAGCCAGGGAAGTGCAGACTGTCCTCATTCTGTCAATGTAACCCACCCAGAGAAGAGCAGACTGACCCCACTTTGTCAGTGTAACACACCCAGGGAAGAGCAGACTGACCCGACTCTGTCAATGTAACTCACCCAGCGAAGAGCAGACTGACCCGACTCTGTCAATGCAACTCACCCAGCGATGAGCAGACTAACCCCACTCTGACAATGTAACACACCCAGAGAAGAGCAGAGTGACCCCACCCTGTCAGTGTAACACACCCAGGGAAGAGCAGACTGACCCGACTCTGTCAATGTAACTCACCCAGCGAAGAGCAGACTAACCCCACTCTGACAATGTAACACACCCAGAGAAGAGCAGACTGACCCGACTCTGTCAATGCCACTCACCCAGCGAAGAGCAGACTAACCCCACTCTGACAATGTAACACACCCAGAGAAGAGCAGAGTGACCCCACTCTGTCAATGTAACACACCCAGTGAAGAGCAGACTGACCCCAGTCTGTCAATGTAACACACCCAGGGAAGAGCAGACTGACCCCACTCTGTCAATGTAACACACCCAGGGAAGAGCAGACAGACCCCACTCTGTCAATGTAACTCACCCAGGGAAGAGCAGACTGACCCCACTCTGTCAATGTAACACAACCAGGGAAGTGCAGACTGACCCCACTCTGTCAATGTCACACACCCAGTGAAGAGCAGACTGACCCCACTCTGTCAATGTAACACACCCAGGGAAGAGCAGACTGACCCCACTCTGTCAATGTAACACACCCAGGGAAGCGCAGACTGACCCCACTCTGTCAATCTCACACACCCAGTGAAGAGCAGACTGACCTCACTCTGTCAATGTAACACACCCAGGGAACTGCAGACTGACCCCACTCTGTCAATGTAACACCCCCAGGGAAGAGTAGACTGACCCCACTCTGTCAATGAAACCCTCTCTGGGAAGAGCAGACTGACCTCACTCTGCAAAATTACTAACAGAATCAAGCGCAGACTTTCCCCACTCTGTCAATGTAACACACCGTGGGAACAGCAGACTGACCTCACTCTGTCAATGTAACACACCCAAGTGAAGAGCAGACTGACCCCACTCTGTAAATGTTACACACGCAGGGAAGAGCAGCCTGACCCTACTCTGTCAATGTAACACAACCAGGGAAGTGCAGACTGACCTCACTCTGTCAATGTAACACACCCAGTGAAGAGCAGACTGACCCCAGTCTGTCAATGTAACACACCCAGTGAAGAGCAGACTGACCCCACTCTGTCAATGTCAGACACCCAGTGAAGAGCAGACTGACCCCACTCTGTCAATTTAAAACACCCAGGGAAGTGCAGACTGACCCCACTCTGTCAATGTAACTCACCCAGGGAAGAGCAGACAGACCCCACTCTGTCAATGTAACACACCCAGGGAAGAGCAGACAGACCCCACTCTGTCAATGGAACACACCCATGCAAGAGTAGACTGACCCCACTCTGTCAAAGTAACTCACCCAGGGAAGATCAGATTGACCCCACTCTGTCAATGCACCACAGCCAGGGAAGAGCAGAATGACCACAGTCTGTCAATGCAACTTACCCAGAGAAAAGCAGACTGACCCCACTCTGTCAATATAACACAACCAGGGAAGAGCCGAGTGACCCCACTCTGTCAACGTAACACACCGAGGGAAGAGCAGTCAGAACCCACTCTGTCAATGTAACTCACCCAGGGAAGATCAGACTGACACCACTCTGTCAATGTAACACCACAAGGGAAGTGCAGACTGACCTCACTCTGTCAATGTAACACATGCAGTGAAGAGCAGACTGACCTCACTCTGTCAATGCAACACAGCCAGGGTAGAGCAGTAAGACCCCACTCTGTCAATGTAACACAACCAGGTAAGTGCAGACTGACACCACTCTGTCAATGTAACACACCCAGGGAAGAGCAGACTGACCCCACTCTGTCAAAGTAACTCACCCAGGGAAGAGCAAACTGACCCCACTCTGTCAATGTAACACAACCAGGGAAGTGCAGACTGACCCTACTCTGTCAAAGTAACTCACCCAGGGAAGAGCAGATTGACCCCACTCTCTCAATGCACCACAGCCAGGGAAGAGCAGAATGACCACAGTCTGTCAATGTAACTCACCCAGGGAAGAGCAGACAGAACCCACTCTGTCAATGTAACACACCCAGGGAAGAGCAGACTGACCCCACTCTGTCAATGGAACACACCCATGCAAGAGTAGACTTACCCCACTCTGTCAATGTTACACACCCAGGGTAGAACAGACTGACCTCACTCTGTCAATGTAACACATCCATGCAAGAGCCGACTTACACCACTCTGTCAATGTTACGCACCCAGGGTAGAACAGACTGACCTCACTCTGTCAATGTAACACACCGAAGGAAGAGAAGACTGAAATCACTCTGTCAATGTAACACACGCAGGGAAGAGCAGACTGACCCCACTCTGTCAGTGTAACAGACACAGGGAAGAGCAGACTGACCCCACTCTGTCAATGTAACTCACCCAGGGAATAGCAGACTGACCCCACTCTGTCAATGTAACACACCCAGGGAAGAGCAGAGTGACCCCACTCTGTCAATGTAACACACCCAGGGAAGAGCAGACTGACCCCACTCTGACAATGTTACACGCCCAGAGAAGAGCAGACTGACCCCCCTCTGTCAATGTAACACAACCAGGGAAGAGCTGAGTGAAACCACTCTGTTAATGCAACACACCCAGGGAAGAGCAGACTGACCCCACTCTGTCAATGTAACACACCCAGGCATGAGCAGGCTGACCCCACTCCGTCAATGTAACACACCCAGAGAAGAGCAGACTGACCCCACTCTATCAATATAACACAACCAGGGAAGAGCCGAGTGACCCCACTCTGTAAATGTAACACACCCAGTGAAGAGCGGTCAGACCCCACTCTGGCAATGTACCTCACGCAGGGAAGAGCAGACTGACCCCACTCTGTCAGTGTAGCACAACCAGGGAAGTGCAGACTGTCCTCATTCTGTCAATGTAACCCACCCAGAGAAGTGCAGACTGACCCCACTTTGTCAGTGTAACACACCCAGGGAAGAGCAGACTGACCCGACTCTGTCAATGTAACTCACCCAGCGAAGAGCAGACTGACCCGACTCTGTCAATGCAACTCACCCAGCGAAGAGCGGACTAACCCCACTCTGACAATGTAACACACCCAGAGAAGAGCAGAGTGACCCCACTCTGTCAGTGTAACACACCCAGGGAAGAGCAGACTGACCCGACTCTGTCAATGTAACTCACCCAGCGAAGAGCAGACTAACCCCACTCTGACAATGTAACACACCCAGAGAAGAGCAGACTGACCCGACTCTGTCAATGTAACACAACAAGGGCAGAGCCGAGTGACCCCACTCTGTCAAGGTAACACACCCAGGGAAGAGCAGACTGACCCCACTCCATCAATATAACACAACCAGGGAAGAGCCGAGTGACCCCACTCTGTAAATGTAACACACCCAGTGAATAGCGGTCAGACCCCACTCTGGCAATGTACCTCACGCAGGGAAGAGCAGACTGACCCCACTCTGTCAATGTAGCACAACCAGGGAAGTGCAGACTGTCCTCATTCTGTCAATGTAACCCACCCAGAGAAGAGCAGACTGACCCGACTTTGTCAATGTAACTCACCCAGGGAATAGCAGACTGACCCCACTCTGTCAATGCAACACACCCAGGGAAGAGCAGACTGACCCCACTCTGTCAATGTAACACACCCAGGCATGAGCAGGCTGACCCCACTCCGTCAATGTAACACACCCAGAGAAGAGCAGACTGACCCCAGTCTGTCAATGTAACACACCCAGGGAAGAGCAGACAGACCCCACTCTGTCAATGTAACACAACCAGGTAAGTGCAGACTGACACCACTCTGTCAATGTAACACACCCAGGGAAGAGCAGACTGACCCCACTCTGTCAAAGTAACTCACCCAGGGAAGAGCAAACTGACCCCACTCTGTCAATGTAACACAACCAGGGAAGTGCAGACTGACCCTACTCTGTCAAAGTAACTCACCCGGGGAAGAGCAGATTGACCCCACTCTCTCAATGCACCACAGCCAGGGAAGTGCAGACTGTCCTCATTCTGTCAATGTAACCCACCCAGAGAAGAACAGACTGACCCCACTTTGTCAGTGTAACACACCCAGGGAAGAGCAGACTGACCCGACTCTGTCAATGTAACTCACCCAGCGAAGAGCAGACTGACCCGACTCTGTCAATGCAACTCACCCAGCGAAGAGCAGACTAACCCCACTCTGACAATGTAACACACCCAGAGAAGAGCAGAGTGACCCCACTCTGTCAGTGTAACACACCCAGGGAAGAGCAGACTGACCCGACTCTGTCAATGTAACTCACCCAGCGAAGAGCAGACTAACCCCACTCTGACAATGTAACACACCCAGAGAAGAGCAGACTGACCCGACTCTGTCAATGCCACTCACCCAGCGAAGAGCAGACTAACCCCACTCTGACAATGTAACACACCCAGAGAAGAGCAGAGTGACCCCACTCTGTCAATGTAACACACCCAGTGAAGAGCAGACTGACCCCAGTCTGTCAATGTAACACACCCAGGGAAGAGCAGACTGACCCCACTCTGTCAATGTAACACACCCAGGGAAGAGCAGACAGACCCCACTCTGTCAATGTAACTCACCCAGGGAAGAGCAGACTGACCCCACTCTGTCAATGTAACACAACCAGGGAAGTGCAGACTGACCCCACTCTGTCAATGTCACACACCCAGTGAAGAGCAGACTGACCCCACTCTGTCAATGTAACACACCCAGGGAAGAGCAGACTGACCCCACTCTGTCAATGTAACACACCCAGGGAAGCGCAGACTGACCCCACTCTGTCAATCTCACACACCCAGTGAAGAGCAGACTGACCTCACTCTGTCAATGTAACACACCCAGGGAACTGCAGACTGACCCCACTCTGTCAATGTAACACCCCCAGGGAAGAGTAGACTGACCCCACTCTGTCAATGAAACCCTCTCTGGGAAGAGCAGACTGACCTCACTCTGCAAAATTACTAACAGAATCAAGCGCAGACTTTCCCCACTCTGTCAATGTAACACACCGTGGGAACAGCAGACTGACCTCACTCTGTCAATGTAACACACCCAAGTGAAGAGCAGACTGACCCCACTCTGTAAATGTTACACACGCAGGGAAGAGCAGCCTGACCCTACTCTGTCAATGTAACACAACCAGGGAAGTGCAGACTGACCTCACTCTGTCAATGTAACACACCCAGTGAAGAGCAGACTGACCCCAGTCTGTCAATGTAACACACCCAGTGAAGAGCAGACTGACCCCACTCTGTCAATGTCAGACACCCAGTGAAGAGCAGACTGACCCCACTCTGTCAATTTAAAACACCCAGGGAAGTGCAGACTGACCCCACTCTGTCAATGTAACTCACCCAGGGAAGAGCAGACAGACCCCACTCTGTCAATGTAACACACCCAGGGAAGAGCAGACAGACCCCACTCTGTCAATGGAACACACCCATAAAAGAGTAGACTGACCCCACTCTGTCAAAGTAACTCACCCAGGGAAGAGCAGATTGACCCCACTCTGTCAATGCACCACAGCCAGGGAAGAGCAGAATGACCACAGTCTGTCAATGTAACTTACCCAGAGAAAAGCAGACTGACCCCACTCTGTCAATATAACACAACCAGGGAAGAGCCGAGTGACCCCACTCTGTCAACGTAACACACCGAAGGAAGAGCAGTCAGAACCCACTCTGTCAATGTAACTCACCCAGGGAAGATCAGACTGACACCACTCTGTCAATGTAACACCACAAGGGAAGTGCAGACTGACCTCACTCTGTCAATGTAACACATGCAGTGAAGAGCAGACTGACCTCACTCTGTCAATGCAACACAGCCAGGGTAGAGCAGTAAGACCCCACTCTGTCAATGTAACACAACCAGGTAAGTGCAGACTGACACCACTCTGTCAATGTAACACACCCAGGGAAGAGCAGACTGACCCCACTCTGTCAAAGTAACTCACCCAGGGAAGAGCAAACTGACCCCACTCTGTCAATGTAACACAACCAGGGAAGTGCAGACTGACCCTACTCTGTCAAAGTAACTCACCCAGGGAAGAGCAGATTGACCCCACTCTCTCAATGCACCACAGCCAGGGAAGAGCAGAATTACCACAGTCTGTCAATGTAACTCACCCAGGGAAGAGCAGACAGAACCCACTCTGTCAATGTAACACACCCAGGGAAGAGCAGACTGACCCCACTCTGTCAATGGAACACACCCATGCAAGAGTAGACTTACCCCACTCTGTCAATGTTACACACCCAGGGTAGAACAGACTGACCTCACTCTGTCAATGTAACACATCCATGCAAGAGCAGACTTACACCACTCTGTCAATGTTACGCACCCAGGGTAGAACAGACTGACCTCACTCTGTCAATGTAACACACCGAAGGAAGAGAAGACTGAAATCACTCTGTCAATGTAACACACGCAGGGAAGAGCAGACTGACCCCACTCTGTCAGTGTAACAGACACAGGGAAGAGCAGACTGACCCCACTCTGTCAATGTAACTCACCCAGGGAATAGCAGACTGACCCCACTCTGTCAATGTAACACACCCAGGGAAGAGCAGAGTGACCCCACTCTGTCAATGTAACACACCCAGGGAAGAGCAGACTGACCCCACTCTGACAATGTTACACACCCAGAGAAGAGCAGACTGACCCCCCTCTGTCAATGTAACACAACCAGGGAAGAGCTGAGTGAAACCACTCTGTTAATGCAACACACCCAGGGAAGAGCAGACTGACCCCACTCTGTCAATGTAACACACCCAGGCATGAGCAGGCTGACCCCACTCCGTCAATGTAACACACCCAGAGAAGAGCAGACTGACCCCACTCTATCAATATAACACAACCAGGGAAGAGCCGAGTGACCCCACTCTGTAAATGTAACACACCCAGTGAAGAGCGGTCAGACCCCACTCTGGCAATGTACCTCACGCAGGGAAGAGCAGACTGACCCCACTCTGTCAATGTAGCACAACCAGGGAAGTGCAGACTGTCCTCATTCTGTCAATGTAACCCACCCAGAGAAGAGCAGACTGACCCCACTTTGTCAGTGTAACACACCCAGGGAAGAGCAGACTGACCCGACTCTGTCAATGTAACTCACCCAGCGAAGAGCAGACTGACCCGACTCTGTCAATGCAACTCACCCAGCGAAGAGCGGACTAACCCCACTCTGACAATGTAACACACCCAGAGAAGAGCAGAGTGACCCCACTCTGTCAGTGTAACACACCCAGGGAAGAGCAGACTGACCCGACTCTGTCAATGTAACTCACCCAGCGAAGAGCAGACTAACCCCACTCTGACAATGTAACACACCCAGAGAAGAGCAGACTGACCCGACACTGTCAATGTAACACAACAAGGGCAGAGCCGAGTGACCCCACTCTGTCAAGGTAACACACCCAGGGAAGAGCAGTCTGACCCCGCTGTGTCAATGTAACACACCCAGGGAAGAGCATTCAGACCCCACTCTGTCAATGTAACTCACCCAGGGAAGAGCAGACTGACCCCACTCTGTCAATGTAACACAACCAGGGAAGTGCAGACTGACCACACTCTGTCAATGTAACACACCCAGTGAAGTGCAGACTGGCCCCACTCTGTCAATGTAACACACCCAGGAAAGAGCATACTGACCCCACACTGTCAATGTCGCACACCCAGTGAAGAGCAGACTGACCTCACTCTGTCAATGTACCACAGCCAGGGAAGAGCAGAATGACCCCAGTCTGTCAATGGAACACACCCAGGGAAGACAGACTGACCACATTCTGTCAATGTAACACACGCAGGGACGAGCAAACTGACCCCACTCTGTCAATGTAACACATCCTGGGAAGAGCAGACAGACCCCACTCTGTCAATGTAACACAGTCAGGGAAGAGCAGAGTGACCCCACTCTGTCAATGTAACCCACCCAGGAAAGAGCAGACTGACCCCACTCTGTCAATGTAAAGCAACCAGGGTAGAGCAGACTGACCCCACTCTGTCAATGTAACACACGCAAGGATAAGCAGAATGACCCCACTCTGTCATTGTAACACACACAGAGAAGAGCAGAGTGACCCAACTCTTTGAATGTAACTCACACAGGGAAGAGCTGACTGACCTCACTCTGTCAATGTAACCCACCCAGGGAAGGGCAGACGGATTCCACTCTGTCAAGATAACACACCCAAGGAAGAGCAGTCTGACCCAACTTTGTCAATGTCACACACTCAGGGAAGAGCAGACAGATCTCACTCTGTCAATGTAACACACCGAAGGAAGAGGAGACTTACCCCACTCTGTCAATGTAACACACCGAAGGAAGAGGAGACTTACCCCACTCTGTCAATGTAACACACCCGGGGTAGAACAAACTGACCTCACTCTGTCAATGTAACACACCGAAGGATGAGAAGACTGACCTCACTCTGCAAATTTCCTCACACAGGCAAGCGCAGACTGACCCCGCTCTGTCAAACAAACATACACAGGCAAGAGCAGACAGACTCCAATCTGTCAGCGTAACACACCCTGGGAATGGTAGACTGACCCCACACTATCAATGTAACACACCCAGTGAAGAGCAGGCTGACCCCACTCTGTCAATGAAACCTTCTCAGGGAAGAGCAGACTGACCTCACTCTGCAAAATTACTAACAGAATCAAGCGCAGACTAACCCCACTCTGTCAATGTAACACACCCAGGGAAGAGTAGACTGACCCCACTCTGTAAATGTTACACACGCAGGGAAGAGCAGACTGACCCTACTCTGTCAATTTTACCCACCCAGGGAAGAGCAGACTGACCCCACTCTGTCAATGTAACACCCCCAGGGAAGAGCAGACTGACCTCACTCTGTAAATGTTACACACGCAGGGAAGAGCAGACTGACCCAACTCTGTCAATTTAACCCACCCAATGAAGAGCAGACTGACCCCACTCTGTCAATGTAACACAACCAGTGAAGAGATGACTGACCCCACTCTGTCAATGTCACACACCCAGTGAAGAGCAGACTGACCCCACTCTGTCAATGTAACACACCCAGGGAAGAGCAGACTGACCCCACTCTGTCAATGTAACACACCCAGGGAAGCGCAGACTGACCCCACTCTGTCAATCTCACACACCCAGTGAAGAGCAGACTGACCTCAGTCTGTCAATGTAACACACCCAGGGAACTGCAGACTGACCCCACTCTGTCAATGTAACACCCCCAGGGAAGAGTAGACTGACCCCACTCTGTCAATGAAACCCTCTCTGGGAAGAGCAGACTGACCTCACTCTGCAAAATTACTAACAGAATCAAGCGCAGACTTTCCCCACTCTGTCAATGTAACACACCGTGGGAACAGCAGACTGACCTCACTCTGTCAATGTAACACACCCAAGTGAAGAGCAGACTGACCCCACTCTGTAAATGTTACACACGCAGGGAAGAGCAGCCTGACCCTACTCTGTCAATGTAACACAACCAGGGAAGTGCAGACTGACCTCACTCTGTCAATGTAACACACCCAGTGAAGAGCAGACTGACCCCAGTCTGTCAATGTAACACACCCAGTGAAGAGCAGACTGACCCCACTCTGTCAATGTCAGACACCCAGTGAAGAGCAGACTGACCCCACTCTGTCAATTTAACACACCCAGGGAAGTGCAGACTGACCCCACTCTGTTTTTGTAACACACCCAGGGACGAGTAGACTGACCCCACTCTGTCAATGTAACACACCCAGGGAAGAGTAGACTGACCCCACTCTCTCAATGTAACTCAACCTTGGAAGTGTGGTCTGACCCCTTTCTCAGAATGCAATACACCCAGGGAGGATTAGACTGACCTTCACTCTGTCAATGTAACCCAACCAAACAAGAGCAGACTGACAGCACTGTGACATACTAACTCCCACAGGCAAGAGCAGATGACCCAACAGATTAGATTAGATTAGATTAGATTACTTACAGAGTGGAAACATGCCCTTCGGCCCAACAAGTCCACACCGCCCCGCCGAAGCGCAACCCACCCATACCACTACATTTACCCCATACGTAACACTACAGGCAATTTAGCATGGCCAATTCACCTGACCTACACATCTTTGGACTGAGGGAGGAAACCGGAGCACCCGGACGAAACCCACGCAGACACGGGGAGAACGTGCAAAATCCACACAGTTAGTCGCCTGAGGCGGGAATTGAACCCGGATCTCTGGCGCTGTGAGGCAGCAGTGCTAACCACTCTGCCACCGTGCCGCCCACAAATGACCTGGTGGCCGGGTCAATCCAGGTGTTATGGTCTGGAATAAAATGTCTGGGTTTATGGGATAGACCGGATTAATCCCGTCGTTCGGGTCTGGAACACAGTGTGTGAGATTGTGGAATAGGCTGAAATGTTTCAGGAGTTAGGGTCTGGAACACAGTGCTTGAGAGAATGGGATATGTCGGATTAATCTAGAGGCAAGTGTCTGGAATACAGTGCCTGAGAGTGTGGGATAGGCCGGATTAATCCGGGGGTTAGAATCTGGAATACAGTGTGTGAGAGTGTGGGGAGGCCAGGTCAATCCAGGGGTTAAGGTTTGTAATACATTGTCTGAGTTTATAGGATAGACCAGATTAATCCAGGGGTTAGGGTCTGGAATACAGTGTGTGAGTGTGTGATAGGCCGGAATATTCCAGGAGTTAGGGTCTGGAATGCAGTGCTTGAGAGAGTGGGATAGGTTGGACTAATCCCGGGGTAAATATCTGGAATAGAGTGCCTGAGAGCGTAGGATAGGTCGGATTAATCCAGGTGTTAGGGTCTGGAATACAGTGCGTGAGAATGTGGGGAGGCCGGGTCAATCCAGGGGTTAGGGTCTGGAACACAGTGTCTGAGAGTGTGGGATAGGCCGGATTAATCCAGGGGTTAGGGTCTGGTACAAAGTGCCGGAAAGTGTGGGGAAGGTTGATTCATTCCCAGGGTTAGAGTCTGGAACAAAGTGTGAGGGAGTGTGGGATAGGCCGGATTAATCCAGGCATTAGGGTCTGGAACAGAGTGTCTGAGAGCGTGGGATAGACTGGATTAATCCAGGGGTTAGGGTCTGGTACAAAGTGCCTGAGAGTGTGGGGAGGCCGGGATAATCCAGGATTTAGTGTCTGGAACTCAGTGTCTGAGAGTGTGGAATAGGCCGGGTCAATTCAATGGTTAGTGTCTGGAACACAGTCGCTGAGACTGTGGGATAGGCTGGAGTAATCCAGGAGTTAGGGTCTGGAACGCAATGTCTGAAAGTGTGGGAAAGGCCAGATTAATTCAGGGGTTAGGGTCTGGAACACAGTGCTGAGAGTGTGTATTGGCCGGATTAATCCATGGGTTAGGGACTGGTAACACAGTGTCAGAGAGTTTGGGGTGGCTGGGTCAATCCAGGGGTTAGGGTCTGGAACACAGTTTGTGAGTGTGCGATAGGCCGGAATATTCCAGGAGTTAGGGTCTGGAACACAGTGTCAGAGAGTTTGGGGTGGCCGGGTCAATCCAGGGGTTAGGGACTGGAACACAGTGTCAGAGAATTTGGGGTGGCCGGGTCAATCCAGGGGTTAAGGTTTGTAATACATTGTCTGAGTTTATGGGATAGACCAGATTAATCCAGGGGTTAGGGTCTGGAATACAGTGTGTGAGTGTGGGATAGGCTGGAATATTCCAGGAGTTAGGGTCTGGAATGCATTGCTTGAGAGATTGGGATAGCTTGGAAAAATCCCGGGGTAAGTATCTGGAATAGAGTGCCTGAGAGTGTGGGATAGGCTGGATTAATCCAGTGGTTAGGGTCTGGAATACAGTGTCTGAGAGTGTGGGATAGGCTGGATTAATCCAGGGGTTCGGGTCTGGAACAAAGTGCATGAGAGTGTGGGATAGGCCAGGTCAATCCAATTGTTAGTGTCTGGAACACAGTCCCTGAGACTCTGGGATAGGCTGGATTAATCCGGGAGTTAGGGTCTGCATCACAGTGCCTCAGAGTGTGGGATAGGCTGGAATAATCCAGGAGTTAGGGTCTGGAATGCAGTGCTTGAGAGTGTGGGATAGGCCAGAATAATCCAGGAGTAAGGGTCTAGAATACAGTGTCTGAGAGTGTGGGGACACCGGGTCAATCCCAGGGTTAGGGTCTGGAACAAAATGTCTGAGCGTGAGGGATCAACCAGATTAATCCAGGGGTTAGGATCTGGAACAAAGTGCCTGAGAGTGTGCGGAGGCCGGAATAATCCAGGTGTTAGGGTCTGGAACTCAGTGTCTGAGTGTATGGGGTAGGCCGGATTAATCCAGGGGTTAGGGTCTGGAACACAGTGTCTGAGAGTGTGGGGTAGGCCTGAATAATCCATGGGTTAGGTTCTGGAACACAGTGTCTGAGAGAGTGGGTTAGGCCGGATTAATCCAGGGGTTCGGGTCTGGAACAAAGTGCATGAGAGTGTGGGATAGGCCAGGTCAATCCAATTGTTAGTGTCTGGAACACAGTCCCTGAGACTCTGGGATAGGCTGGATTAATCCGGGAGTTAGGGTCTGCATCACAGTGCCTCAGAGTGTGGGATAGGCTGGATTAATCCAGGGGTTAGGGTCTGGAATACAGTGTCTGAGAGTGTGATTGAGGCTGGGTCAATCCACTTGTTAGGGTCTGGAACGCAGCTTCGGACAGTGTGTGATAGGTCGGACTAATCCAGGGGTTATGGTCTGGAAACAGTGCCTGAGAGTGTGGGATAGGCCGGATTAATCCAGGGGTTTGGGTCTGGAACACAGTGCCTGAGAGTGTGGGATAGGCCGGGTCAATCCATGGGTTAGGGACTGGAAAACAGTGTCAGAGAATTTGGGGTGGCCGGGTCAATCCAGGGATTAGGGTCTGGAACACAGTGTGTGAGTGTGGGATAGGCTGGAATAATCCAGGAGTTAGGGTCTGGAATGCACTTCTTGAGAGTGTGGGATAGGCCAGAATAATCCAGGAGTAAGGGTCTAGAATACAGTGTCTGAGAGTGTGGGGACACCGGGTCAATCCCAGGGTTAGGGTCTGGAACAAAATGTCTGAGCGTGAGGGATCAGCCAGATTAATCCAGGGGTTAGGGTCTGGAACAAAGTGCCTGAGAGTGTGCGGAGGCCGGAATAATCCAGGTGTTAGGGTCTGGAACTCAGTGTCTGAGAGTATGGGGTAGGCTGGATTAATCCAGGGGTTAGGGTCTGGAACACAGTGTCTGAGAGTGTGGGGTAGGCCGGAATAATCCAGGTGTTAGGGTCTGGAACACAGTGCCTGAGAGTGTGTGATAGGCCGGATTAATCCAGGTTTTAGGGTCTGGAACTCAGTGTCTGAGAGAGTGGGTTAGGCCGGATTAATCCAGGGGTTAGGGTCTGGAACACCGTGTCTGAGAGAGTGGGTTAGGCCGGATTAATCCAGGGGTTAGGGTCTGGAACACCGTGTCTGAGAGAGTGGGTTAGGCCGGATTAATCCAGATTTTAGGGTCTGGAACTCAGTGTCTGAGAGTGTGGGGTAGGCCGGAATAATCCAGGGGTTAGGGTCTGGAACACCGTGTCTGAGAGAGTGGGTTAGGCCGGAATAATCCAGGTGTTAGGGTCTGGAACTCAGTGTCTGAGAGTGTGGGGTAGGCCGGAATAATCCATGGGTTAGGGTCTGGAACTCAGTGTCTGAGAGTGTGGGGTAGTCCGGAATAATCCATGGGTTAGGGTCTGGAACACAGTGTCTGAGAGAGTGGGTTAGGCCAGATTAATCCAGTGGTTAGGGTCTGGAACACTGTCTAAGAGTGTGTGGGAGGCCGGAATAATCCAAGATTTAGGGTCTGGAACTCAGTGTCTGAGTGTGTGGAATAGGCCGGGTCAATCCAATGGTTATTGTCTGGACCACAGTGGTTGAGAGTGTGCAGTAGGCCGGGTCAATCCAGGGTTTAGGGTCTGGAACACAGTGCCTGAGAGAGTGGGATAGGCCGGATTAATCCAGCTGTAAGGGTCTGGAACACAGTGTTTGAGAATGTGGTTTAGGCCGGATTATTCCAGTGTTAAGGTCTGGAACACAGTGTTTGAGAGTGTGGGAAAGGTCAGATTAATCCAGGGGTTACGGGCTGGAACACAGTGTCTGAGAGAGTGGGATAGGCCGGATTAATCCAGTGTTAAGGTCTGGACCACAGTGTTTGAGAATGTGGGATAGGCTGGATTATTCCAGTGTTAAGGTCTGGAACACAGTGTTTGAGAGTGTGGGAAAGGCCAGATTAATCCAGGGGTTACGGGCTGGAACACAGTGTCTGAGAGTGGGATAGGCCGGATTATTCCAGCAGGTTGGGTCTGGAATACAGTGTCTGCGGGAGTAGGATAGGCCAGATTTATCCAGGTGTTCGGGTCTGGTACAAAGTGTCTGAGAGTGTGGGATAGGCCAGATTACTCCAGGAATTAGGGTCTGGAATACAGAGCCTGAGAGTGTGGGATCGGCCAGAATATTCCAGGAGTTAGGGTCTGGAACGCAGTGCTTGAGAGAGTGGGATAGGTCGGATTAATCCAGGGGTTAGGGTCTGCATCACAGTGCCTCAGATTGTGGAATGGGCCAGATTAATCCTGGGTTTAGGGTCTCGAACACAGTGCCTGAGACTCTGGGGGAGGCCGGAATAATCTAGGGGTGAGGGTCTGGAACACAGTGTCTGATAGTGTGCTGGAGGCCGGGTCAATCCAGGGGTAAGGGTCTGGAACGCAGTGTCAGAGACTGTGTGATAGGTCGGATTAATCCAGAGGTTAGGGTCTGGAACACAGTGTCTGAGAGTGTGGGATAGGCTGGATTAATCCAGGGGTTCGGGTCTGGAACAAAGTGCATGAGAGTGTGGGATAGGCCAGGTCAATCCAATTGTTAGTGTCTGGAACACAGTCCCTGAGACTCTGGGATAGGCTGGATTAATCCGGGAGTTAGGGTCTGCATCACAGTGCCTCAGAGTGTGGGATAGGCTGGAATAATCCAGGAGTTAGGGTCTGGAATGCAGTGCTTGAGAGTGTGGGATAGGCCAGAATAATCCAGGAGTAAGGGTCTAGAATACAGTGTCTGAGAGTGTGGGGACACCGGGTCAATCCCAGGGTTAGGGTCTGGAACAAAATGTCTGAGCGTGAGGGATCAGCCAGATTAATCCAGGGGTTAGGATCTGGAACAAAGTGCCTGAGAGTGTGCGGAGGCCGGAATAATCCAGGTGTTAGGGTCTGGAACTCAGTGTCTGAGTGTATGGGGTAGGCCGGATTAATCCAGGGGTTAGGGTCTGGAACACAGTGTCTGAGAGTGTGGGGTAGGCCTGAATAATCCATGGGTTAGGTTCTGGAACACAGTGTCTGAGAGAGTGGGTTAGGCCGGATTAATCCAGGGGTTCGGGTCTGGAACAAAGTGCATGAGAGTGTGGGATAGGCCAGGTCAATCCAATTGTTAGTGTCTGGAACACAGTCCCTGAGACTCTGGGATAGGCTGGATTAATCCGGGAGTTAGGGTCTGCATCACAGTGCCTCAGAGTGTGGGATAGGCTGGATTAATCCAGGGGTTAGGGTCTGGAATACAGTGTCTGAGAGTGTGATTGAGGCCGGGTCAATCCACTTGTTAGGGTCTGGAACGCAGTTTCGGACAGTGTGTGATAGGTCGGACTAATCCAGGGGTTATGGTCTGGAAACAGTGCCTGAGAGTGTGGGATAGGCCGGATTAATCCAGGGGTTAGGGTCTGGAACACAGTGCCTGAGAGTGTGGGATAGGCCGGGTCAATCCATGGGTTAGGGACTGGAAAACAGTGTCAGAGAATTTGGGGTGGCCGGGTCAATCCAGGGATTAGGGTCTGGAACACAGTGTGTGAGTGTGGGATAGGCTGGAATAATCCAGGAGTTAGGGTCTGGAATGCACTTCTTGAGAGTGTGGGATAGGCCGGAATAATCCAGGAGTAAGTGTCTAGTATACAGTGTCTGAGAGTGTGGGGACACCGGGTCAATCCCAGGGTTAGGGTCTGGAACAAAATGTCTGAGCGTGAGGGATCAGCCAGATTAATCCAGGGGTTAGGGTCTGGAACAAAGTGCCTGAGAGTGTGCGGAGGCCGGAATAATCCAGGTGTTAGGGTCTGGAACTCAGTGTCTGAGAGTATGGGGTAGGCTGGATTAATCCAGGGGTTAGGGTCTGGAACACAGTGTCTGAGAGTGTGGGGTAGGCCGGAATAATCCAGGTGTTAGGGTCTGGAACACAGTGCCTGAGAGTGTGTGATAGGCCGGATTAATCCAGGTTTTAGGGTCTGGAACTCAGTGTCTGAGAGAGTGGGTTAGGCCGGATTAATCCAGGGGTTAGGGTCTGGAACACCGTGTCTGAGAGAGTGGGTTAGGCCGGATTAATCCAGGGGTTAGGGTCTGGAACACCGTGTCTGAGAGAGTGGGTTAGGCCGGATTAATCCAGATTTTAGGGTCTGGAACTCAGTGTCTGAGAGTGTGGGGTAGGCCGGAATAATCCATGGGTTAGGGTCTGGAACACAGTGTCTGAGAGTGTGGGTTAGGCCGGATTAATCCAGGGGTTAGGGTCTGGAACACCGTGTCTGAGAGAGTGGGTTAGGCCGGAATAATCCAGGTGTTAGGGTCTGGAACTCAGTGTCTGAGAGTGTGGGGTAGGCCGGATTAATCCATGGGTTAGGGTCTGGAACTCAGTGTCTGAGAGTGTGGGGTAGTCCGGAATAATCCATGGATTAGGGTCTGGAACACAGTGTCTGAGAGAGTGGGTTAGGCCAGATTAATCCAGTGGTTAGGGTCTGGAACACTGTCTAAGAGTGTGTGGGAGGCCGGAATAATCCAAGATTTAGGGTCTGGAACTCAGTGTCTGAGTGTGTGGAATAGGCCGGGTCAATCCAATGGTTATTGTCTGGACCACAGTGGTTGAGAGTGTGCAGTAGGCCGGGTCAATCCAGGGTTTAGGGTCTGGAACACAGTGCCTGAGAGAGTGGGATAGGCCGGATTAATCCAGCTGTAAGGGTCTGGAACACAGTGTTTGAGAATGTGGGATAGGCCGGATTATTCCAGTGTTAAGGTCTGGAACACAGTGTTTGAGAGTGTGGGAAAGGTCAGATTAATCCAGGGGTTACGGGCTGGAACACAGTGTCTGAGAGAGTGGGATAGGCCGGATTAATCCAGTGTTAAGGTCTGGACCACAGTGTTTGAGAATGTGGGATAGGCTGGATTATTCCAGTGTTAAGGTCTGGAACACAGTGTTTGAGAGTGTGGGAAAGGCCAGATTAATCCAGGGGTTACGGGCTGGAACACAGTGTCTGAGAGTGGGATAGGCCGGATTATTCCAGCAGGTTGGGTCTGGAATACAGTGTCTGCGGGAGTAGGATAGGCCAGATTTATCCAGGTGTTCGGGTCTGGTACAAAGTGTCTGAGAGTGTGGGATAGGCCAGATTACTCCAGGAATTAGGGTCTGGAATACAGAGCCTGAGAGTGTGGGATCGGCCAGAATATTCCAGGAGTTAGGGTCTGGAACGCAGTGCTTGAGAGAGTGGGATAGGTCGGATTAATCCAGGGGTTAGGGTCTGCATCACAGTGCCTCAGATTGTGGAATGGGCCAGATTAATCCTGGGTTTAGGGTCTCGAACACAGTGCCTGAGACTCTGGGGGAGGCCGGAATAATCTAGGGGTGAGGGTCTGGAACACAGTGTCTGATAGTGTGCTGGAGGCCGGGTCAATCCAGGGGTAAGGGTCTGGAACGCAGTGTCAGAGACTGTGTGATAGGTCGGATTAATCCAGAGGTTAGGGTCTGGAACACAGTGTCAGAGAGTGTGGGATAGGCCGAATTACTCCAGGAATTTGTGTCTGGAAAACAGAGCCTGAGAGTGTGTAATGGCCGATTAATGCATGGGTTAGGGACTTGACACAGTGTCAGAGAGTTTGGGGTGGCTGGTTCAATCCAGTGGTTCGGATCTGGAACACAGTGTGTGAGTGAGTGATAGGCCGGAATATTCTAGGAGTTAGGGTCGTGCACACAGTGCTTGAGAGTGTGGGATAGGTCGGATTAATCCAGGGGTAAGTGTCTAGAATACAGTGCCTGAGAGTGTGGGATAGGCCGGATTAATCCAGAGGTAATGGTCTGGAACACTGTCTGAGAGTGTGGGGACAGCGGATTAATCCAGGGGTTAGGGTCTGGAACACAGTGTCAGAGAGTGTGGGATAGGCTGAATTAATCCAGGGGTTAGGGTCTGGAACACAATGTCTGAGCATGAGGGATAGGCCAGATTATTCCAGGTGTTAAGGTCTGGAACACCACATTTATAAGTGTGGGATAGGCTGGATTAATGCAGGAGTTAGGGTCTGGAACAAAATGTCTGAGAGTGTGGAGTAGGCCAGATTAATCCTGGGGTTAGGGTCTGGAACACAGTGTCATAGAGTGTGGGACAGGCCGGATTACTCCATGGGTTAGAGACTGGAACACAGGGTCAGAGAGTTTGGGGTGGCCGGGTCAATCCAGGTGTTAGGGTCTGGAACACAGTATCAGAGAGTGTGGGGACATCAGATTAATCCAGGGGTGAGGGTCTGGAGCATAGTGCCTGAGAGTGTGGGATAGGCCAGAATAATCCTGGGTTTAGGGTCTCGAACAAAGTGCCTAAGAGTATGGGGGAGGCCGGAATAATCCAGGGGTTAGGTTCTGAAACACAGTGTCTGAGAGTGTGATGGAGGTCGGGTCAATCCAGAGGTTAGAGTCTGGAACGCAGTGTCTGAGAGTGTGTGATAGGTCGGATTAGTCCAGGGGTTAGTGTCTGGAACACAGTGTCTGAGAGAGTGGGATAGGACGGATTAATCCAGGATTAAGGGTCTGGAACACAGTGTCAGAGAGTTTGGGGTGGCCGGGTCAATCCAGTGGTTTGGATCTGGAACACAATGTCTGAGCGTGAGGGATAGGCGGATTAATCCACGTGTTAAGGTCTGGAACACAACATCTGAGAGTGTGGGATAGGCCGCATTTAATCCAACGGTTTGGGTCTGGAATACAGTGTCTGCGGGAGTAGAATAGCCTGGATTAATCCTGGGGTTAGGGTCTCGAACACAGTGTCTGAGAATCTGGGGGAGGCCAGATTAATCCAGGGGTTAGTATCTGAAACACAGTGTCTGAGAGTGTGGGATAGGCCGAGTCAATCCAGGGGTTAGGGTCTGGAATGCAGTGTCAGAGAGTGTGTGATAGGTCGGATTAATCCAGGCGTTAGGGTCTGGAGCAAAGTGCCTGAGAGAGTGGGTTAGGCCAGATTACTCCAGGAATTAGGGTCCGGAACACAGAGCCTGAGAGTGTGTATTGGTCGGATTAATCCAGGGGTTAGGGTCTGGAACACAGTGCCTGAGAGTGTGCAGAGGCCAGAATAATCCAGGATTTAGTGGCTGGAACATAGTGTCTGAGAGTGTGGGGTAGGCTGGGTCAATCCAGTGATTTGGGTCTGGAACACAATTTTCCGGCGGTGGGATTGGCCGGAATATTCCAGGAGTTAGGGTCTGGAACGCAGTGCTTGAGAGTGTGGGATAGTTTGGATTAATCCAGGGGTAAGTGTCTGGAATACAGTGCCTGAGAGTGTAGGATAGGCCGGAATAATCCAGGGGTTAGGGTCTCGAACACAGTGTCTGAGCGTGTGGGGACACCGGATTAATCCAGGGGTTAGGGTCTGGAACACAGCGTTTGAGAATGTGGGATCGGCCGGATTAATCCAGGGGTTAGGGTCTGGTACAAAGTGCCGGAAAGTGTGGGGAAGGCCGATTCAATCCCGGGGCTAGAGTCTGGGACAAAGTGTCTGGGAGTGTGGGATAGGCCTGATTAATCCAGGCATTAGGGTCTGGAACACAGTGTCTGAGAGTGTGAGAGAGCCCGGATTAAACCAGGGGTTAGGGTCTCGAACAAAGTGCATGAGAGTGTGGGGAGGCCGGAATAATCCAGGGGTTAGGGTCTGGAGCACAGTGTCTGAGAGTGTGGGGTAGGCTGGATTAATCCTGGCCTTAGGGTCTCAAACACAGTGCCTGAGAGTCTGGAGGAGGGCCAATAATCAAGGGGTTAGGGTCTGGAACGCAGTGTCTGAGAGTGTGGAATAGGCCAAATTAATCCAGGGGTTAGGGGCTGGAACACTGTGTCAGAGACTTTGGGGTGGCCGGGTCAATCCATGGGTTAGGGTCTGGAACACAATGTCTGAGCATGAGTGAGTGGCCAGATTAATCCAGTTTTAAGGACTGGAACACAGCATTTGAGAATGTGGGATAGGCTGGATTAATGCAGGAGTTAGGGTCTGGAACACAGTGTCTGAGAGTGTGGGTTAGGCCGGATTAACCCAGGGTTTAGGGTCTGGAACAGAGTGATGAGAGTGTAGGATAGGCTGGATTAATCCAGGGGTTAGTGTGTGTAATACAATGTCTGAGAGTGTGGGATAGGCCATTTCTATCCAGGGGTTAGGGTCTGGAATACAGTGTCTGAGAGTGTGGGGAGGCCGGTTCAATGCAGGGGTTAGGTTCTGGAACACAGTGCCTGAGATTGTGGGAAAGGCCAGATTAATCCAGGGGTTAGGGTCTGGAACACAATGCCTGAGAGTGTGGGATAGGCATAATTATTCCAGCGGTTTGGTTCTGGAATACAGTGTCTGTGGGAGTCGGATAGGCCGGATTAATCCAGGGGTTAGGGTCTGGTACAAAATGCTGGAAACTGTGGGGAAGGCCAATTCAATCCCGGGGCTAGAGTCTGGAATAAAGTGTCTGGGAGTGTGTGATAGGCCGGATTATTCCAGGAGTTAGTGTCTGGAATGCATTGCTTGAGGGAGTGGGATAGGTCGGATTAATCCAGGGGTTAGGGTCTGGAACAAAGTGTCTGAGAGTATGGGGTGGCCGGAATAATCCAGGATTTAATGTCTGGAGCACAGTGTCTAAGAGTGTGGAATAGGCCAGATCAATCCAATGGTTAGTGTCTCGAACACAGTGCCTGAGAGTCTGGGGGAGGCCGGAATAATCCAGGGGTTAGGGTCTGAAACACAGTGTCTGAGAGTGTGATGGATGCCGGGTCAATCCAGGGGTTAGGGTCTGGAACACAGTGTCTGAAAGTGTGGAGTAGGCAAAATTAATCCAGGGGTTACGGTCTGGAACACAGTGTCTGAAAGTGTGGAGTAGGCAAAATTAATCCAGGGGTTACGGTCTGGAACACAGTGTCTGAGAGAGTGGGATAGGTTGGATTAATCCAGGTGATAAGGGTCTGGAATACAGCATTTATGAGTGTGGGATAGGCTGGATTAATGCAGGAGTTAGGGTCTGGAACACAGTGTCTGAGAGTGTGAGGACACCGGATTAATCCAGGGGTTAGGGTCTGGAACACAGTGCCCGAGAGTGTGAGATAGGCCGGGTCAATCCAGAGGTTAGGGTCTGGAACACAATGTCTGAGCGTGAGGGATAGGCCAGATTATTCCAGGTGTTAAGGTCTGGAACACTGCATTTGAGAGTGTGGGATAGGCTGGATTAATGCAGGAGTTAGAGACTGGAACACTGTCTGAGACTATGTGATAGGCCGGATTAATCCAGGCCTTAGAGTCTGGAACACAGTGTCAGAGAGTGTGGGGAGGCCAGAATAATCAAGGGGTTAGGGTCTGGAACACATTGTCTGAGAGTGTTGGATAGGCCAGATTAATCCAGGCATTAGGGTCTGGAACACAGTGTCTGAGAGAGTGGGTTTGGCCGGATTAATCCAGGGGATAGGGTCTGGAACACAGTGCCTGAGAGTGTGGAATGGGCCGGATTAATCCTGGGTTTGGGGCTCGAACACAGAACCTGAGAGTCTGGGGGAGGCCGGAATAATCCAGGGGTTAGGTTCTGAAACACAGCGTCTGAGAGTGTGATGGATGCCGGGTTAATCCAGGGGATAGGGTCTGGAACGCAGTGTCTGAGAGTGTGTGATAGGCCGGATTAATCCAGGGGTTAGGGTCTGGAACACAATGCCTAAGAGTGTGGGATAGGCCGGATTATTCAAGCAGTTTGGGTCTGGAATACAGTGTCTGCAGGAGTAGGATAGGCCGGATTAAACCAGGGGTTAGAGTCTGGTACAAAGTGCCGGAAAGTGTGGGGAAGGCCGATTCAATCCCGGGGCTAAAGTCTGGAACGAAGTGTCTGGGAGTGTGTGATAGGCTGGATTAATCCAGGCATTAGGGTGTGGAACACAGTGTCTGAGAGTGTGAGAGAGGCCGGATTAATCCAGGGTTTAAAGTCTTGAACAAAGTGCATGAGAGTGTGAGGAGGCCAGTATAATCCAGGGGTTAGGGTCTGGAACAAAGTGTCTGTGAGTGTGGAATAGGCCGGATCAATCCAATGGTTAGTGTCTGGAACACAGTGCCTGAGAGTGTGTATTGGCCGGATTAATCCATGGGTTAGGGATTGGAACAAAGTGTCAGAGAGTTTAGGGTGGTCGGGTCAATCCAGGAATTTGGGTCTGGAACACAGTGCGTTGGAGTGTGGAATAGGCCCGATTGATCCAGGCATTCGAGTCTGGAACACAGGGCCTGAGAGTGTGGGAGAGGCCAGATTAATCCTGGGTTTAGTGTCTGGAACACAGTGTCTGAGAGTGTGGGATAGGCCGGATTAATCCAGGTGTGAGCATCTGGAACGCAATGTGTGAGTGTGAGATAGGCCGGAATATTCCAGGAGTTAGGGTCTGGAATGCAGTGCTTGAGAGAGTGGGAAAGGTCTGATTAATCCAGGGGTCAGTGTCTGGAATACAGTGCTTGAGAGTGTGGGATAGGCCGGATTAATCCAGGGGTTAGGGTCTGGAACAAAGTGTCTAAGAGTCTGGGGTAGTCCGGGTCAATTCAATCGTTAGGGTCTGGAACACAGTGTCTGAGCAAGTGGGAAAGGCCGGATTAATCCAGGGATTAGGCTCTGGAACACAGGGCCTGAGAGTGTGGGGGTGGCCGGATTAATCCTGGGCCTAGTGTCTGGAACACTGTGTCTGAGAGTGTGGTATAGGCCAGATTGATACAGGGGTTCAGGTCTGGAACAATGTATCTGAGAGTGTGGGGTAGTCCGGATTAATCCAGATGTTAGGGACTGGTAAAAAGTGCCAGAAAGTGTGGGGAAGGCCGATTCAATCCCGGGGTTAGAGTCAGGAACAAAGTGTCTGGGAATGTGGGATAGGCCGGATTAATCCAGTGGTTAGAGTCAGGAACAAAGTGCCTGAGAGTGTCGGATAGGGCAGATTAATACAGGGGTTAGGGTCTGGAACAAAGTGCCTGAGAGTGTGAGGGAGGCCGGGTCAATCAAGTGGTTAGGGTCTGGAACCCAGTGTCTGAAAGTGTGGGTTACGCCGGATTAATCAAGTGGTTAGGGTCTGGAAGACAGTGTCTGATGGTGTGGGATAGTCTGGAAAAGTCCAGGGTTTAGGGTCAGGAACACAGTCTCTGAGAGAGTGGGATAGGCTGAAAAGATCCAGGGTTTAGGGTCTGGAAAACAGTGTCTGAGAGAGTGCGATAGACCTGATTAATCCAGTGGTTAGGGTCTGGAACAAAGTGTCTGGGAGTGTGGGATAGGCTGGAAAAGATCCAGGGTTAGGGTCTGGAACAAAGTGGCTGAATGTGTGGGATAGTCTGCAAAAATCCAGGGTTTAAGGTCAGGAACACAGTGTCTGAGAGTGTGGGATACAATGGATTAATCCAGTGGTTACGGTCTTGAACACAATGTCAGAGATTATGGGATAGGCCGGATTAATCCAGCGATTTGGGTCCGGAATACAGTGTCTGTGGGAGTAGGATAGGCCGGATTAATCCAGGTGTTCGGTACTGGTACAAAGTGCCAGAAAGTGTGGGGAAGGCCGATTCAATTCCAGGGTTAGAGTCTGGAACAAAGTGTCTGGGAATGTGGGACAGGCAGGATTAATGCAGGGATTAGGGTCTGGAAAACAGTGCCTGAGAGTGTGGGACAGGCCGGTTTAATCCAGTTGTTAGGGTCAGGAACACAGTGTCTGAGAGTGTGGGATAGGCCAGGTCCATTCAATGGTTAGTGTCTGGAACGCAGTGTGTGAGTGTGAGATTGGCCGGAATATTCCAGGAGTTAGGGTCTGGAACGCAGTGCTTGAGAGTGTGAGATAGGTCGGATTAATCCAGGGGTTAGCGTCTGGAACACAGTCCCTGAGACTGTGGGATAGGCCAGGTCAATCCAATAGTTAGTGTCTGGAACACAGTTCCTGAGACTGGGATAGGTCTGATTAATCCAGGGGTTAGGGTCTGCATCACAGTGCCTCAGAGTGTGGAATGGGCCGGATTAATCCTAGGTTTAGGGTCTCAAGCACAGTGCCTGAGAGTCTGGGGGAGGCCGGAATAATCCAGGGGTTAGGGTCAGGAACGCAATGTCTGAGAGTGTGGGATGGCCCAGATTAATCCAGGGGTTCGGGTCTGGAACAAAGTGTCTCAGAGTGTGGGATAGGACGGATTACTCCAGGAATTATGGTCTGGAACACAGAACCTGAGAGTGTGTATTGGCCGGATTAATCCATGGGTTAGGGTCTGGAACACAGTGTCAGAGAGTTTGGGGAGGCCGGGTCAATCCAGGCGTTAGGCTCTGGAATACATTGAGTTTATGGGATAGACCGGATTAATCCAGGGGTAAGGGTCTGGAACAGTATGTGAGTGTGGGATAGGCCGGAATATTCCAGGAGATAGGGTCTGGAATGCAGTGCTTGAGAGAGTGGGATAGGTTGGATTAATCCAGGTGTAAGTGTCTGGAATACAGTGCCTGAGAGTGTAGGATAGGCTGGATTAATCCAGGGGTTAGGGTCTGGAACAAAGTGTCTGAGAGTGTGGGGTAGTCCGGTTCAATTCAATGGTTAGGGTCTGGAATGCAGTGTCAAAGAGTGTGGGATAGGCTGGAAAAATCCAGGGTTTAGGGTCTGGAACATAGTGTCTGAGAGTGAGGGATAGGCCATAAAAATCCAGGGATTAGGGTCTGGAACACAGTGCCTGAGGTTGTGAGATAGGCCGGATTAATCCAGGGGTTAGGATCTGGAACAAAGTTCCTGAGAGTGTAGGGTAGGCCGGATTCATCCAGGGGTTAGGGTCTGGAAGTGTCTGACGGTGTGGGATAATCTGGAAAAGTCCAGGGTTTAGTGTCAGGAATACAGTGTCTGAGAGTGTGGGAGAGGCTGGATTAATCCAGTGGTTAGTGTCTGGAACACAGGGATAGAGTGTGTGTGGGGAGGCCGGATTAATCCAGGGGTTAGGGTCTGGAACACAGTGTCAGAAAGTGTGGGTAGGCCGGATTAAACCAGGGGTTAGGTTCTAGAACACAGTGTCTGAGAGTGTGGGATAGGCCGGATTAATCCAGAGGTTAGGGCCTGGAACACAGTGTCTGAGAGCGTGGGATAGGCCAGATTAATCCAGGGGTTCGGGTCTGTAACGCAGTGTCCGAGAGTGTGCGGGAGCCCGGATCTATCCAAGTATTAGGGTCTGGAATACAGTGTCTGAGAGTGTGGGATAGGCCGGATTAATCCAGGGGTTCGAGCCTGGAACACAGTGTCTGAGAATGTGGGATAGGCCGGATTAGTCCAGGGGTTCGAGCCTGGAACACAGTGTCTGAAAGTATGGGATAGGCCAGATTAATCCAGAGGTTAGGGCCTGGAACACAGTGTCTGAGAGCGTGGGATAGACCAGATTAATCCAGGGGTTCGGGTCTGTAACGCAGTGTCCGAGAGTGTGCGCGAGCCTGGATCTATCCAAGTATTAGGGTCTTGAATACAGTGTCTGAGAGTGTGTGGAGAGTGGTTCAATCCAGCGATTAGGATCTGGAATATATTGTCTGAATTTATGGGATAGACCGGATTAATCCAGGGGTGAGGGTCTGGAACACATTGTGTGAGAGTGGGATAAACCAGAATATTCCAGGAGTTAGGGTCTGGAACGCAGTGCTTGACAGAGTGGGATAGGTCAGAATAATCCAAAGGTTAGAGTCTGGAATACAGTGCCTGAGAGTTGGGGACACCGGGTCTATCCAGGGGTTAGTGTCTGGAACACAGTGTTTTAGCGTGAGGGATAGGCCAGGTTAATCCAGGTGCTAAAGTCTGGGACACAGCGTTTGAGAGTGTAGGATAGGCCGGATTAATCCAGCGGTTTCGGTCTGGAATACAGTGTCTGTGGGAGTAGGATATGCCGGATTAATCCAGGGGTTAGGGTCTGGTACAAAGTGCCGGAAAGTGTGGGGAAGGCCGATTCAATCCCGGGGTTAGAGACTGGAATAAAGTATCTGGGAGTGTGGGATAGGCCGGATTAATCCAGGCATTAGGGTCTGGAACACAGTGTCTGAGAGTGTGGGATAGGCCAGATTAATTCAGGGGTTAGGGTCAGGCCCAAACTGCTGTTAAATGTGGGATAGGCCGTGTTAATCCAGGGGCTAGGGTCTGGAACACAGTGTCTGAGCGTGTGGGGTAGGCCGGGTTAATCCAGGGATTAGGGTCTGGCACAAAGTGCCTGTGAGTGTGGGGAGGCTGGAATAACCCAGGGGTTAGGGATTGGAACTCAGTGTCTGAGAGTGTGGAATAGGTCGGGTCAATCCAATGGTCAGTGTCTGGAACACAGTGTCTTAGTCTGGGACACAGCGTTTGAGAGTTTTGGATAGGCTGGATTAATGCAGGAGTTAGGGTCTGAAACGCAGTGTCTGAGAGTGTGGGATAGGCCGGATTAATCCAGGCATTAGTGTCTGGTACTACCCCACACTCTCAGACACTGTGTTCCAGACCCTAATGCCTGGATTAATCCAGCCTATCCCACACTCTCAGACACTGAGTTCCAGACCCTAATGTGTGGGGACGGCCGATTCAATCCCGGGGTTGGAGACTGGAATACAGTATCTGGGAGTGTGGGATAGGCCGACTTAATCCAAGGGTTAAGGTCTGAGACACAGCGTTTGAGAGTGTGGGATAGGTTGGATTAATGCAGGAGTTAGGGTCTGGAACACAGTGTCTGAGAGTGTAGGATAGGCCGGATTAATCCAGCAGTGTCGGTCCGGAATACAGTGTCTGCAGGAGTAGGATAGGCCGGATTAATCCAGGGGTTCGGGTCTGATACAAAGTGCCGGAAAGTGTGGGGAAGTCCAATTGAATCCCGGAATTAGAGACTGGAATAAAGTATCTGGGAGTGTGGGATAGGCCAACTTAATCCAGGGGTTAGCGTCTGGAACAAAGTGCCTGAGAGTGTGGGTAGGCTGGAATAACCCAGGATTTAGGAATTGGAACTCAGTGTCTGAGAGTGTGGAATAGGTCGGGCCATTCCAATGGTCAGTGTCTGGAACACAGTGGCTGAAAGTGTGGAATAGGCCGGATTTATACAGGCATTAGGGTCTGGAACACAGTGTCTGAGCGTGAGGGATAGGCCGGATTAATCCAGTTGTTAAGGTCTGAGACACAGTGTTTGAGAGTGTGGGATAGGCTGGATTAATTCAGGAGTTAGGGTCTGGAACACAGTATCTGAGAGTGTAGGATAGGCCAGGTCAGTCCAGGGGTTCGGGTCTGGAACACAGTGTCTGAGAGTGTGGGATAGGCCGGATTAATCCAGCAGTGTGGGTCTGGAATGCAGTGTCTGCAGGAGTAGGATAGGCCGGATTAATCCAGGGGTTCGGGTCTGGTACAAAGTGCCGGAAAGTGTGGGGAAGGCCGATTCAATCCCAGGGTTAGAGTCTGGAACAATGTATCTGGAAATGTGGGATAGGCCAGATTAATCCTGGTGTGAGGATCTGGAAAAAAGTGCATGAGAGTGTGGGGAGGCCGGAATAACCCAGGATTTAGGGTCTGGAACTCAGTGTCTGAGAGTGTGGGATAGGCTGGATTAATCCAGGCATTAGGGTCTGGAACACAGTGTCTGAGAGTGTGGGGTAGGCTGGATTAATCCAGGCATTAGGGTCTGGAACTCAGTGTCTGAGAGTGTGGGATAGGCTGGATTAATCCAGGCATTAGGGTCTGGAACTCAGTGTCTGAGAGTGTGGGATAGGCCGGGTCAATCCAATGGTCAGTGTCGGGAATACAGTGTCTGAGAGTGTGGGGTAGGCTGGATTAATCCAGGGGTTAGTGTCTGGAACAGAGTGTCTCAGCGTGAGGGGAGAGCGGGTCAATCCAGTGGTTAGGGTCTTGAACAAAGTGCCGGAGAGTGTGGGATAGACCAGATTAATCCAGGGACTAGTGTCTGGTTACATTGTCTGAGAGTATGGGATAGGCCGGATTAATCTAGTGTCTCAGAGTGTAGGATAGGCCAGGTCAATCCAGGGGTTAGGGCCATGAACACGGTGTCTGAGAGTGTGGGATAGGCCCGGTCTATCCAGGGGTTACGCACTGGAACACAATGTCTAAGAGTGTGGGATCGGTCGGATTAATGCAGGTGTTAGGGTCTGTAACACTGTGTCCGAGAGTGTGGGATAGGCCGGCCTAATCCAGGGTTAGGGTGTGGAACACAGTGATTGAGAGTGTGGGATAGGCCAGATTAGTCTAGGGGTTAGGGTTGGAACACAGCGCCTGAGAGTGTGGGACATGCCGGATTAATTCAGGGGTTAGGGTCTGGAATACAGTGTCTGAGACTGTGGGGAGAGCGGGTCAATCCAGTGGTTAGGGTCTGGAGCAAAGTGCCGGAGATTGTGGAATAGGCCAGATTAATCCGGGGGTTAGTGTCTGGAATACATTGTCTGACAGTGTATGATAGGCCGGATTAATCTAGGGGTTTGTGTCTGTAATTCAGTGTCTGAGAGTGTGGGGTACGCTGGATGAATCCAGGGGTTAGAGTCTGGAATACAGTGTCTGAGATTGTGGGGGAGTCCAGGTCATTCCAGTGGTTAGGGTCTGGAACACAGTGTCTGAGAGTGTGGGATAGGCTGGATTAATCCAGGGGTTAGGGTCTGGAACGCAGTTTCTGAGAGCGTGGGATAGGCTGGATTAATCCAGGGGTTAATTTCTAGAACACAGTGTCTGAGAATGTGGGATAGGCCGGATTAATCCAGGGGATAGGGTCTGGCACAGTGTCTGAGAATGTGGTATATGCCAGATAAATCCAGGGGTTACATTCTTGAACTCAGTGTCCGAGAGCGTGGCGGAGGCCGGATTAATCCAGGGATTAGTGTCTGGAACAAAGTGCCGGAGAGTGTGAGATAGGCCAGATTAATTCAAGGTTTAGGGTCGGGAATACAGTGCCTGAGAGTATGGGATAGGCCGGATTAACCCAGGGGTTAGTGTCTGGAACAGAGTGTCTGAGAGTGTGGGGTAGGCCAGATTAATCCAGGGGTTAGTGTCTGGAATACAGTGTCTGAGAGTGTGGGATAGGCCGGATTAATCCAGGGGTTAGTGTCTGGAATACAGTGTCTGATCGTGAGGGATAGGCCGGATTAATCCAGGTGTTAAGGTCTGGGAAACAGCTTTTGAGAGTGTGGGATAGGCCGGATTAATCCAGGGGTTAGTGTCTGGAGTACATTGTCTGAGAGTGTGGGATAGGCTGGATTAATCCAGGGGTTAGGGTCTGGAATACAGTGTCTGAGAGTGTGGATAGGCCGGATTAATCCAGTGGTTCGGGTTTGGAACACAGTGCCTGAGAGTGTTGGGTAGGCCGGATTAATCCAGGGGTTAGGGTCTGGAATACAGTGTCTGAGATTGTGGGGGAGGCCAGGTCATTCCAGTGGTTAGGGTCTGGAACACAGTATCTGAGAGTGTGGGATAGGCTGGATTAATCCAGGGGTTAATTTCTAGAACACAGTGTCTGAGAATGTGGGATAGGCCGGATTAATGCAGGGGATAAGGTCTGGAACACAGAGTCTGAGAATGTGTTGTATGCCAGATTAATCCAGGGGTGAGTGTCTGGAATACAGTGTCTGAGAGTGTGGGATAGGCCCGGTCAATCCAGGGGTTATATTCTGGAACACAATGTCTGAGAGTGTGGGATTGGTCGGATTAATCCAGGAATTAGGGTCTGGAACGCAAAGCCTGAGAGTGTGTATTGGTCGGATTAATCCAGGGGTTAGTGTCTGGAACAAAGTGCCTGAGAGTGTGGGGAGGCCGGAATAACCCAGGATTTAGAGTCTGGAACACAGTGTCTGAGAGTGTGGGATAGGCCAGGTCAATCCAATGGTTTGTGTCTGGAACACAGTCCCTGATACTCTGGGATAGGCCGGATTAATCCAGGGGTTAGGGTCTACATCACAGTGCGTCAGAGTGTGGAATGGGCCGGATTAATCCTGGTTTTAGGGTCTCAAAAACAGTGCCTGTGAGTCTGGGGGAGGCCGGAATAATCCAGGGGTTAGAGTCTGGAACACAGTGTTAGAGTTTGTGGGATAGGCCGGATTAATCCAGGGGTTAGGGTCTGGAACACAGTGTCTGAGAGTGTGGGATAGGCTGGATTAATCCAGGGGTTAGGGTGTGGAACACAGTGTCTGAGAGTGTGGGATAGGCTGGATTAATGCAGGGGTTAGGGTCTGGTACACAATGTTTTAGATTATTGGATAGGCCGGATTAATCCAGGGGTTTGAGTCTGGAATATAGTAATTGTGAGAGTGGGGTAGGTCAGAATAATCCAGGGGTTAGTGTCTGGGACATGTGCCTGAGGGTGTGGTATAGGTCAGATTTATCCTAGCGCTAGGATCTGGACTACAGTGTCTGGGATAGGCGGGATTAATCCAGACGTTACGATCTGGAACACAGTGCCTGAGAGGGTGTATTGGTCGGGTCAATCCAGGGGTTACGGTCTGGAACACAGTGTCTGAGAGTTTGGGGTGGCTGGATCAATCCAGGGGTTAGGGTCTGGAAAACAGTGTTAGAGAACTTGGGGTGGCTGGGTCAATCCAGGGGTTAGGGTCTGGAACACAGTGTCAGAGAATTTGGGGTGGCCGGGTCAATCCAGGGGTTAGTGTCTGGAACACAGTGTCAGAGAATTTGGGGTGGCCGGGTCAATCCAGGGGTTAGTGTCTGGAACACAGTGTCAGAGAGTTTGGGGTGGCCAGGTCAATCCAGGGGGTCTGTGTCTGGAACACAGTGTCAGAGAGTTTGGGGTTGCCGGGTCAATCCAGGGGTTAGGGTCTGGAACAAAGTGTTTGAGAGTGTGGGAGAGGCCAGATTAATCCAGGGGTGAGTGCCTGGAACACAGTGTCTGAGAATATGGGATAGGCCCGGTCTATCCAGGGGTTAGGCACTGGAACACAATGTCTGAGATTGTGGGATAGGTCGGATTATTCCAGGGGTTATGGTCTGGAACACAGTGTCTGAGAGTGTGGGATAGGCCGGATTAATCCATGGGTTAGGGTCTGGAATTTAGTGTCTGAGAGCTTGGGGAGAGCGGGTCAATCGAGTGGTTAGGGTCTGGAACAAAATGCCGGAGATTGTGGGATAGAACGGATTAATCAAGGCGCTGGTGTCTGGAATACATTGTCTGAGAGTGTGGGATAGGCTGGATTAATCCAGTGGGTTGGGTTTGGAACACAGTGCCTGAGAGTGTTGGGTAGGCCGGATTAATCTCGGGGTTAGGGTATGGAACAAAGTGCTTGAGAGTGTGGGATAGGCCGGGTTAATCCAGGGGATAAGGTCTGGTACACAGAGTCTGAGAATGTGGTATATGCCCGGTCAATCCAGGGGTTACACTCTGGAACACAATGTCTGAGAGTGTGGGATTGGTCAGATTAATCAAGGGGTTAGGGTCTGGAACACAGTGTCCAACAGCGTGGGGGAGGCCGGATTAATCCAGGAATAAGGGTCTGGAACACAGCCTGAGAGTGTGTATTGGCTGGATTAGTCCATGGGTTAGGGATTGGAACAGAGTTTAGGGTGGCCGGGTACATCCAGGGGTGAGTGTCTGGAACACAGTGTCAGAGAGTTTGGGTTGGCCGGGTCAATCCATGGGTTAGGGTCTGGAACACAGTTTGTGAGTGTGGAATAGGCCGGAATATTCCAGGACTTAGGGTCTGGAACGCAGTGCTTGAGAGAGTAGTATAGGTTGGATTAATCCAGGGGTTGGTGTCTGGAATACAGTGTCTGAGAGTGTGGGATAGGCCGGATTAATCCAGGGGTTAGGGTCTGGGACACAGTGCTGGAGAGTGGGGGGAAGGCAGATTCAATCCAAGGGTTAGGTTCTGGAACATAGTGTCTGTGAGTGTGGGATAGGCTGGATTAATCCAGGGGTTTAGGTCTGGAATACATTGTCTGAGTTTATGGGATAGACCGGATTTTTCCAGGAGTTAGGGTCTGGAACACAGTGTGTGAGAGAGTGGGATAGGTTGGATTAATCCAGGGGTTGGTGTCTGGAATACAGTGCCTGAGAGTGTGGGGACACTGGGTCAATCCAGGGGTTAAGGTCTGGAACAGAATGTCTGAGCGTGAGGGATAGGCCGGATTAATCCAGGTGTTAAGGACTGGAACACTGCATTTGAGAGTGTGGGATAGGCTGGATTAATCCAGGGGTTAGGGTGTGGAACACAGTGTCTGAGAGTGTGGGATAGGCTGGATTAATGCAGGGGTTAGGGTCTGGTACACAATGTTTTAGATTATTGGATAGGCCGGATTAATCCAGGGGTTTGAGTCTGGAATATAGTAATTGTGAGAGTGGGGTAGGTCAGAATAATCCAGGGGTTAGTGTCTGGGACATGTGCCTGAGGGTGTGGTATAGGTCAGATTTATCCTAGCGCTAGGATCTGGACTACAGTGTCTGGGATAGGCGGGATTAATCCAGACGTTACGATCTGGAACACAGTGCCTGAGAGGGTGTATTGGTCGGGTCAATCCAGGGGTTACGGTCTGGAACACAGTGTCTGAGAGTTTGGGGTGGCTGGATCAATCCAGGGGTTAGGGTCTGGAAAACAGTGTTAGAGAACTTGGGGTGGCTGGGTCAATCCAGGGGTTAGGGTCTGGAACACAGTGTCAGAGAATTTGGGGTGGCCGGGTCAATCCAGGGGTTAGTGTCTGGAACACAGTGTCAGAGAATTTGGGGTGGCCGGGTCAATCCAGGGGTTAGTGTCTGGAACACAGTGTCAGAGAGTTTGGGGTGGCCAGGTCAATCCAGGGGGTCTGTGTCTGGAACACAGTGTCAGAGAGTTTGGGGTTGCCGGGTCAATCCAGGGGTTAGGGTCTGGAACAAAGTGTTTGAGAGTGTGGGAGAGGCCAGATTAATCCAGGGGTGAGTGCCTGGAACACAGTGTCTGAGAATATGGGATAGGCCCGGTCTATCCAGGGGTTAGGCACTGGAACACAATGTCTGAGATTGTGGGATAGGTCGGATTATTCCAGGGGTTATGGTCTGGAACACAGTGTCTGAGAGTGTGGGATAGGCCGGATTAATCCATGGGTTAGGGTCTGGAATTTAGTGTCTGAGAGCTTGGGGAGAGCGGGTCAATCGAGTGGTTAGGGTCTGGAACAAAATGCCGGAGATTGTGGGATAGAACGGATTAATCAAGGCGCTGGTGTCTGGAATACATTGTCTGAGAGTGTGGGATAGGCTGGATTAATCCAGTGGGTTGGGTTTGGAACACAGTGCCTGAGAGTGTTGGGTAGGCCGGATTAATCTCGGGGTTAGGGTATGGAACAAAGTGCTTGAGAGTGTGGGATAGGCCGGGTTAATCCAGGGGATAAGGTCTGGTACACAGAGTCTGAGAATGTGGTATATGCCCGGTCAATCCAGGGGTTACACTCTGGAACACAATGTCTGAGAGTGTGGGATTGGTCAGATTAATCAAGGGGTTAGGGTCTGGAACACAGTGTCCAACAGCGTGGGGGAGGCCGGATTAATCCAGGAATAAGGGTCTGGAACACAGCCTGAGAGTGTGTATTGGCTGGATTAGTCCATGGGTTAGGGATTGGAACAGAGTTTAGGGTGGCCGGGTACATCCAGGGGTGAGTGTCTGGAACACAGTGTCAGAGAGTTTGGGTTGGCCGGGTCAATCCATGGGTTAGGGTCTGGAACACAGTTTGTGAGTGTGGAATAGGCCGGAATATTCCAGGACTTAGGGTCTGGAACGCAGTGCTTGAGAGAGTAGTATAGGTTGGATTAATCCAGGGGTTGGTGTCTGGAATACAGTGTCTGAGAGTGTGGGATAGGCCGGATTAATCCAGGGGTTAGGGTCTGGGACACAGTGCTGGAGAGTGGGGGGAAGGCAGATTCAATCCAAGGGTTAGGTTCTGGAACATAGTGTCTGTGAGTGTGGGATAGGCTGGATTAATCCAGGGGTTTAGGTCTGGAATACATTGTCTGAGTTTATGGGATAGACCGGATTTTTCCAGGAGTTAGGGTCTGGAACACAGTGTGTGAGAGAGTGGGATAGGTTGGATTAATCCAGGGGTTGGTGTCTGGAATACAGTGCCTGAGAGTGTGGGGACACTGGGTCAATCCAGGGGTTAAGGTCTGGAACAGAATGTCTGAGCGTGAGGGATAGGCCGGATTAATCCAGGTGTTAAGGACTGGAACACTGCATTTGAGAGTGTGGGATAGGCTGGATTAATGCATGAGTTAGGGTCTGGAACACAGTGTCTGAGAGTGTAGGATAGGCCGGGTCAATCCACGGATTAGTGTCTGGAATACAGTGCTTGAGAATGTGGGATAGACAGATTAATCCAGGGATTAGTGTCTGGAACAGAGTGCCTGAGAGTGTGGGATAGGCCGGGTTTATCCAGGTGTTAGGGTCTGGAATGCGGTGTCTGCGAGTGTGGGTGTGCTGGATTAATCCAATGGTTAGGGTTGAGAAGACAGTGCCTGAGAGAGTGGGATAGGCTGGATTAATCCAGGGGTTAGTGTGTGGAACACAGTGCCTGAGAGTGTAGGATCGGCCGGGTTAATCCATGAGTTAGGGTCTGGAACACAGTGTCTGACATTGTCGGATAGGCCGGATTAATCCTGGGTTTAGGGTCTGGAACACAGTGTTTGAGAGTGTAGGATCGGCCCATTCTATCCATGGGTTATATTCTGGAACACAATGTGTGAGAGTGTGGCATTGTTTGGATTAATCCAGGGGTTACAGTCGATAACACATTGTCCGAGAATGTTTGGGAGAGTCCAGCGTAATCCAGGGGTTAGTGTCTGGAACACAGTGTCTGAGACTGTGGGACATGCCGAATTAATCCAGGGGTTAGGGACGGGAATACAGTGACTGAGAGTATGGGGAGAGCGGGTCAATCCAGTGGTTAGGGTCTGGAACAAAGTACCGGAAATTGTGGAATAAACCGGATTAATCCAGGGACTAATCCAGTTACATTCTGGAACACAATGTATGAGAGTGTTGGGGGATGCTGGATTAATCCAGGGGTTAGGGTCTGGAACACTGTGTCAGAGAGTTTAGGGTGGCCGGCTCAATCCAGCAGTTGGGGTCTCGAGTACATTGTCTGAGTTTATGGGATAGACCGGATTAATCCAGGGGTTAGGGTCTGGAACACAGTGTGTGAGTGTGGGATAGCCCGGAATATTCCAGGAGTTAGAGTCCGAAACGCAGTGCTTGAGAGAGTGGGATAGGTCTGATTAATCCAGGGGTTGGTTTCTGGAATACAGTGGCAGAGAGTGTGGGGACACCAGGTCAATCCAGGGGTTAGGGTCTGAAACAGAATGTCTGAGCGTGAGGGATAGGCAGGATTAATCCTGGTGTTAAGGACTGGAACACAGTGCCTGAGAGTGTGAGATAGGCCGGGTCAATCCAGGGGTTAGTTTATGGAATACAGTGCATAGTGTATGAATATAGTGTATGGAATGTGGGATAGACCGGATTACTCCAGGGGTTAGTGTGTGGAACACAGTGCCTGAGAGAGTGGAATAGGCCGGATTTATCCAGGGGTTAGTGTCTGGAACAGAGTGCCTGAGAGTGTGGGATAGGCCAGATTACTCCAGGGGTAAGGGTCTGGAACACAGTGTCTGATAGTGTGGGGTAGGCCGGATTAATCCAGTGGTTAGGATCTGGAACAATGAGAAACAAAGCTCACAGACTTCAATAATTGCAGTCCGAGACAAAATATGAATGAGTAGTGTCCTTTATTTTACTCTTGCAAGAGGGTGTGATGTCCAGTGTCTGTAAGGCAAGGGACATACACACCCCAAATTCAATTCATACACAATATTTATATAATTTAGTTTCTTTTGTTTTACATTGCTCCTCCCCTGTTTGCATCTTCCACTTCCCTAAGACCGGCCCTCATTACTCCTGTTTATCTCTTGCCTTATCCGGCCTTGTCTGTGACAAAATGCTTATTCCTGGCCTCACAAGGCCATTTGCCCTCATCCTGCTGTAGGTCATTGTTAGGCATATTCTTTCTTCATCATTATCTACTCCCTGCATCTGTGCCTTTCCCGAGGCCGTTCTGATCCCTATGACCCTTTTAATTGGGGCTTGTTCCTGTGTTTGTGTAAAAGTGGGAAAAGATGTTTATACCTACTGTTTGTACAGGCGCATCTAGCTTAACTTCCTCCCCTCACAGCATCTTATCTATTCGCCTGTAATATCTACCATTGTTTTGCGGTCACATTTCATTCTTGCATACAATTTCAGCTAATACAATTATGTATTTCCTCCACATATTTCCATTCTTGTTGACTCAGCTCTTGGCTAAAACAATTACACACTGGTGTGAGTTCATTTGCCTTGTACAAGTAAATGGAATTGCAGAAGTAACACTAGTTTTCCCACATCCCACAATTTCTCCTTTTTCTTTAATTACCAATTGTTATCTTCTGCAATTTTTCTTTTAAGCATCGCCCCCGAAATTCGCAAGCATCATTCCGGAGATTTCATCCATCTTGGTCTCACTCATCCCCTCATTATTTAGTCAATAAAGTTCCTCTGCCTGATTCCCTTGTAGGGGCATCTGTTTCATTAAGGCTGTCTCAATCAGTCTTTGGGTGAGTCCTCGTATACAGGGTATGATGCAACAGCCAGTGGCCACCAATACCCCGGCTACTACTATCAGGGAATTAAGGATGGAAACCACCACCCCCTTCCATTTTCCAAACCATGATTCAAGCCATCCTGTGAGAGATGTGTCTACTCCTGAATTCTCAGCCAGTTCCTCTGCTAAGGTAGTCAATCACCTTAAGGCCCGAGTAATTGAACCATCAGGCACAGTGTTGTTCGGAATAAAGGTGCACCAGCTTCCTCCTAACATCACACACACACACCCCCTTTTCCCGCTAGAATCATATTAAGGGCCATTCTGTTATCCGATGCCATCCTACGTGTCACATCAAGCCGTTCTGATATTCCTTTAACTGCATCTCTTGTATAATTTATAAATCGCTGTTGATTATAGAAAATGTATCTTACCCAATCTACATTTTTATTAACTGTTACCCACCAGAAGAGAGCTGACTCAAAGCCTGCTGCAATCTGGGTACGAGCCTTGAACTCATCAGTTAACACCCCCCCCCCCCTCCCCCCCAGGGACTCCTCCACAATCGAGATAAATCCTGTCATCCAAAGAAGTGTCTAACAGTGATCTCTTACTCCTTCCCTTTTTCCCTCCTATCTTTTCCTTCTCAAATGCCAGGGTAAATGGAATTGCTAATTGTACAATTGCACATATCCCTCTCCAATCCGGAGGGAGGGTGGGTCTCAGTATTTTGCCTCCACAGTCCCACCACAGATCCGCTCGGGGAACCTTCAGTGCTGAGTAGTTCCCTCCCTTCTCCGTTTCGGTAACATCCTTAATCTCTGTACGTAATTTCAGCTCGCCCCAAGTCTCCAGACCGATTTGTAACTCGTCTACGCACACACAACGTGTGATTTCTGACTGCGGCTGGAAACCTGGGGGGGGGGTGGGTTTGCATCTTTCTTCTCTGAGGGAGGGAACATCAGAGATAGGGAGGTACAGTTCCTATCATTCCCATGCAGTTTCATCCTGATACAGGGCTATCATACATTCCATGCCCTTCCTGTCTCCCGTCCACCCGAGTGGAAAGGGAACCCCCTGGGCCACTGGCCGACCGGAGGCACATGCATAACAATTGGTCTTGTTCAGACTTTTTACAGTATACTTTACCCATTCAACCCAGGCATTTGCATCCCCGTACCCAGTTTCTATTTTGATGGTCTGTTTTAAGTCTTTCCCTGTGTAATTTTTACTCCTTTAGGGTCATTGGGAGGGGTGACCCAGTCGTTCTGCCCGTTTTCCCTGTCCTACACTAATTCAAAAACAACAGCCCAAGAAATCCTTCCCATTTGCTTTCATTTCTATCCCAAATGTTTCATTTAATTGTATCTCATTGGGCCCCCCCCCCCTCCCCCAGAATTGCTCTGTGCCATTTGGTTTTCTTCATCGTTAAGTATATTGGGTTACACTTTTTATCGGGACAATCGCGAGCTGGTCGGAAGTGGGCCCAGTGTAATGTGACGAGACCATTATACCAAGTACCATCACCAAAGCCATCCCCATAGGATTAAGATATAACTCTGAGCTGTGGTCGTGTCTCTTATTATCTACATCCCCACAATTTAAGCTGCATGCATCAGCGTCTATTACTTGTGGATTATCAGACTGAGGAACTGTTAATAATACATATGAAAATGATATTTGACTAAATCCCAATACGAAGAGAGCTAGCATCAAAACTCTAAGCATCTCCAGCAGTCTAAACATGATGGGGAAGCACAAAACGACTTAATATACAATCTTACCGAAATAATCCCACGCTCGCGTCACCACTGTATAATCAGTTACTCAAAGTCTCTTCAGTCTGAGTTTCACTGGGTCTTCCATTGATCCGACTGTCCAGACTTCTTCCTCAACTGGAGATTCCACTGGCCCTTTGATCCAAGTGTAGTGAGTCCAGCCTTTCCCCACCGTCCTTATTGCCGTTTCGGTCGTCAAAACAGCCTGATATGGCCCTTCCCAGTCGGGCTGCAATTTAGTCTCTGTCCATGATTTTACTAAGACCCAATCTCCCGGCTGGGTGGGATATACGGTGAATTGAAGGGTTGGAGTCTGTGCCAATAACCCCTGTTTCCTGAGGAAAGACTAACAGGAGGACAAGCCCAGTATATACTTCTTTAAAAACAAGTCTTTAGTTTCAGGAATTGGCAATTCTCCATTCATTCCCAGGTAAGGTAATCCAAATAAGATTTCATAGGGGGATAGTCCCAAATCTTTCTTTGGGGCTGTTCGTACTCACAAGAGAGCTATAGGGAAACATTTGGCCCAAAGGAGTCTGGTTTCTATTATCAATTTAGAGAGCTGTCATTTGAGTGTTCGGTTCATTCTCTCAACCTTTCCCGATGATGGCGGTTGCCATGGAGAATGGAGCTCCCAGGAAATTCCCAACCCTTTCGTTACCCCCTGAAACACTTTATAGGTAAAATTAGTTCCTTGGTCAGAATCTATACGGTTCACTAGCCCATATCGGGGAATTATGTGCTCTAATATTGTTTTAGACACCCCATTCGCAGTGGCAGTAGCTCGGGAGTATGCTTCAACTCAACCAGATAGATGATCTACTATAACCAGCAAATATTTTAGTCTTCCTACTCTGGGTAGTTCAGTATAATCTACTTGCATACTCTGGATGGGTCTCAATCCCGGGTCTCTTCCTCCTGGGGTCTGTTTTCTCAAGACTTTCTGATTTACCTTTCTGCATACTATACATCCCTCACATAATTGTTTAGCAATTGTATATATTCCTTTACATCCATATTCCCTAAGAACTAAATCACACATTGCTTGTACTCCCCAATGGCTGCCTCGATGTAGGACAGCCATAATCTCTCGCATCATCATTTTGTTTAACATTTCCCTTCCATCAGGTAACCTCCAATGCCCTTCTGCTGTTTAACAGCCCCTAAATCTCTCAATTATTTTTCCTCTCTTTCAGTAAATATAGGAGCTTCCCGAGGACCTGGGACAGTAGGTATTAGGAAATGAATCACCACTTCTTGTGGGTTCAGGGCTGCTTCCTTAGCCACTGCATCGGCTAATCTATTTCCCCGAACTTCAGGTTCATTTCCTTTCTGATGACCATTTACATGCACTCCCGCTATTTCTCGGGGAGTAATAGGGACTCCAAGACCCGTTTAATCAACTCCTCATGTACTAATTCCTTCCCTCGGCTATTGATCAGTCCTCTTTCCTGCCATATCTTTCCGAAAGTGCCAACACCAAATACATATTTAGAGTCAGTGAATACTGTTCCCTCTTTATTTTCTAACGCCCTAAGGGCTCTTTCCAATGCATAGAGTTCGCAGGTCTGAGCTGACCACCCATTTGGCAACCTTCCTGCCTCCACCACACTACCTTCCATCCCATCTACGACTGCATACCCATTATGTCTTTTCCCTTCAGTTACCCGGGATGATCCGTCTATAAAATGTGGGGCTCCTGCATGAAGCGGAAAATCTCTCAGGTCCATGTGGACCTTAGTTTGGTATTCTATAATGTCAAGGCAGCCGTGCCCTGGATTCTGAGTAGAGTCTCCTTCCCCTTTCCAAAGAAAGGCAGCTGGATTTAAACAATTGTCAGTGACCAACACTAGATCATCCTTTTCTATTAATATTGCCTCATAATTCAGAATCCGCTAGTCTGTCAACCATCGCCCAGCTTTTTGGTTTAGGATTGTTCTCACTTGGTGTGGGGTGCTTACTATTAGGGCTCCCCCAAATGTAAGCTTTCTGCTTTCCTCCACCGACAGTACAGTGGCAGCCACGGCCTGCACACACTCAGGCCACCCCCAGGATACTGGATCCAGTAGCTTCGAAACATATGCTACTGGTTGTCTCATTCTTCCCCACCTCTGGGTTAATACTCCCAAAGCCGCTTCCTTATCTACAGTAACAAAGAGGTGGAAAGGTTTATTTAGGGAAGGTAAGGCTAACACGGGGGCATGGATCAGATCTCTTTTGAGTTCCCCAACTCGTTCTTTTTCCTCATCATCCCAACTTAGACATTTTGGTTCCCACTCTAATAGTTTGAGATATAATGTCTTAGTCTTCTGAGCATAGGAATCAATCCACAATCTGCAATAACCCGTTAGACCTAAAAATCTGCGTAACTCCCTTTTAGTGCTGGGCAGTGGCATCCCCAGTATTCCCTCTATCCGTTCCGGGCTTATCTTTCGCTTTCCCTCACTAACTAAATGTCCCAAGTATTTCACTTCTTGCTCCACATATTGTATTTTGTTTTTAGATACTCGCAGTCCCTGCTGACCCAGGAAATTCAATAATTTGTTCGTGGCTTCTACTACTCTTTCTCTTCTTTTTCCTGTTACTAAGAGGTTGTCTACATACTGCAACAGGGTAGTCCCCTTGGGGCTGCTAAATTTCTCCAATATTTGTTCTAACATCTGTCTAAATAAATTCAGGGATTGTGTAAACCCCTGGGGGAGCACGGCCCAGCGGTATTGCTGTTTCTGTCCTGTCTTAGGGTCTTCCCACTCAAAGGCAAACAAATTCCTACCTTCCTCTACCAAGGGACAAGCCCAAAAGGCATCCTTTAAACCTATCACACTAAACCATTTGTGGTCAAGAGGGATCTCACTTAATAAGGTATCGGGGTTTGGCACCACTGGCTGCCTGATCTGTACTATTTGATTTAATCTTCTCAAATCCTGCACCAATCGATAAGTTCCATCGGATTTCCGCACTGGTAGAATTGGGGTATTATAAGGAGACATACATGGCTCCAACAGTCCATCTCTAATCAATCCTTCAATTACTGGCTGCAGTCCTCGTTTACCTTCTATGGAAATGGGATATTGTCGCTCACAGACAACGTCCCCTTTACTTTTTAAATTTACTTCAAGGGGAGGGATCTGTAATTTTCCACGATTCCCTTCTCTAGCCCATACAATAGGGTCTATCTCTCTCTCCACATCCTCTGTCAACATTGCCATTTGTACAACTAATTCTTTTTCCTGAATTCCAATCCCCAGTCCTAAGAGGATAATTAAATCTCTCCGTAGTAAGTTACTTCCTATATCAGGGATATACAACAGTTCCCCTGTGACCCTATCTTTAGGAGCTTCTATCATCATAGGTTCAAATACTGGAACAGTAAATCCCTCCCCTTTTACCCCAAAAACAGTAATTGACCGTGTTGACATTCCTACTTTCTTTGGTTTAAAATTCAGCGATGACCGTGCTGCCCCTGTATCTACTAGGAAGACTACCTCTTCCCTATAGGGTCCCACCTTCAGGTTTATCAAGGGTTCCTGGTGGGCCCCCGAGGGCAGGAACCCCTGACATCCCTATTCTTCATCCAAATTCATAAGCGGAATTGCCCTCTCTTCCCTATTCAGAGCCGGACATTCCCGCTTAAAGTGCCCTATCTTTCTGCAATAACAGCATCCTGCCTGTGGAGCCTTCCATCTCTGCCCCTGTCACTCGAACCCTCTATCAAATACTCCCCCTTGTCCTCTCCCTCTCTCTCTCCCTTTCCCCCTTCCTCTCTATCCTACATGCTGCCACCCACCGCTTCGGTTGCTCACTATTGGTTCCATTCTTTTCTTAACTACCTCATCAACCGTAGCTACCATCATTTTCACCTTCTGTTTTTGTCTCTCATCCTCTCTCTTTACAAACACTTTCTGTGCCTCCCTTAACAATTCATCTAATGGCTTTTCACTCCACCCTTCTATCTTCTGTATCTTTCTCTGTATGTCTGGCCATGCCTTTGTCACAAAATGTAATTTCAAAAGTACATTTTGCTCCCCGTATAAGTCCCCTTTCTTCCCCAGTAAATAGTATATTCAAAACAGACATTAACTCAGCCCACGTATACAGACTGGGCCCCAAGAATTGATCAATTTGTTCAGACAACCCTACCGGATCCTCAGCCAGGACCTTCATTTCTTTTTTAAATGTTCTGACCTCCCCACTGGTGAGGCGGGGGGTGGGGGGGTGTCACTTCCAAACCCAAACTCTTTGTCCCCTAATGGTACCTCCCAAAGGAAATAACTCTTCACGTTCTTCCCTTTTTTTTGTTATCCCCCCTTAGGCTTTGATTTAGATCCTCCGGAGGCCTCCTCTACATCTACTGTAGCTTTCCTTTCTTTTGCTGAGGATTGAGGGTCAGGAACAACAACATTCCTGTCCACCGCCCCTTCATCCTCCTCTTGTGGGTCATCCCTTCCCTGTCCCCGTCTGTCTGTCTCTCCTCCTCCCCCATTTTCACCTAATCTGATTTTATGGTACGTGGGCGGGGGGCAACCAGCCAAGAGGATCTCAGGGACTGGGTGGGGAAGAGGGGGAAGTACCTTGTCTTTACTACCATCATTCCCAAACTGCTCTTCCAACAGGACACATAGTCTGCCTCTTCTTGACTAAAAGGTTGTTTTTCAGTCACATACAAATCTAAATACTGACAGACCCAATCCTCGTCCGAACCATACTTTGGTCAGAAGACAGTAGGATGAAGGATTGGTTCTTTGGTCCATACTAAACAACAATATTTCATCATTTTCTTTTTATCTTTTTCCCTTGTACAAGTGTTACTTGTCCATTCCCGCAACACCCTCCCCAACAGACTTTCTGGAGGAATGTTACCAGGGAGTAGTAGAAGCCAGGAACAAATTATTGAATTCCCTGGGTCAGCAAGAACTGCGAGTATCTAACAGCAAACTACAATATGTGGAGCAAGAAGTGAAATACTTGGGACAATTTACTTAGTGAGGGAAAGCGAAAGATAAGCCCGGAACGGATAGAGGGAATAGTGGGCATGCCACTGCCCAGCACTAAAAGGGAGTCACGCAAATTTTTAGGTCTAACGGGTTATTGCAGATTGTAGATTGATTCCTATGCTCAGAAGACTAAGAAATTATATCTCAAACTATTAGAGGGGGAACCAAAATGTCTAAGTTGGGATGATGAGGAAAAAGAACGAGTTGAGAAACTCAAAAGAGATCTGATCCATGCCCCCGTGTCAGCCTCACCTTCCCTAGATAAACCTTTCCACCTCTTTGTTACTGTAGATAAGGAAGCGGCTTTGGGAGTATTAACCCAGAGGTGGGGAGGAATGAGACAACCAGTAGCATATCTTTCGAAGCTATTGGATCCAGTATCCCGGGGGTGGCCTGAGTGTGTGCAGGCCGTGGCTGCCACTGTACTGTCGGTGGAGGAAAGCAGAAAGCTTACATTTGGGGGAGCCCTAATAGTAAGTACCCCACACCAAGTGAGAACGATCCTAAACCAAAAAGCTGGGCGATGGTTGACAGACTCGCAGATTCTGAAATATGAGGCAATATTAATAGAAAAGGATGATCTAGTGTTGGTCACGGACCATTGTTTAAATCCAGCTGCCTTTCTTTGGAAAGGGGAAGGAGACTCTACTCAGAATCCAGGGCACGACTGCCTTGACATTATGGAATACCAAACTAAGGTCCACATGGACCTGAGAGATGTTCCGCTTCATGCAGGAGCCCGACATTTTATAGACGGATCATCCCGGGTGACTGAAGGGAAAAGACATAATGGGTATGCAGTCGTAGATGGGATGGAAGGTAGTGTGGTAGACGCAGGAAGGTTGCCAAATGGGTGGTCAGCTCAGACCTGCGAACTCTATGCATTGGAAAGAGCCCTTAGGACATTAGAAAATAAAGAGGGAACAGTATTCACTGACTCTAAATATGTATTTGGTGTTGGCACTTTCGGAAAGATATGGCAGGAAAGAGGACTGATCAATAGCCGAGGGAAGGAATTAGTACATGAGGAGTTGATTAAACGGGTCTTGGAGTGCCTATTACTCCCCCGAGAAATAGCGGGAGTGCATGTAAATGGTCATCAGAAAGGAAATGAACCTGAAGTTAGGGGGAATAGATTAGCTGATGAAGTGGCTAAGGAAGCAGCCCTGAACCCACAAGGAGTGCTGATTCATTCCCTAATACCGACTGTCCTAGATCCTTGGAAAGCTCCTATATTTACTGAAAGAGAGGAAAAATAATTGAGAGATTCAGGGGCTGTAAAAACAGCAGAAGGGCATTGGAGGTTACCTGATGGAAGGGAAATGTTAAGCAAAATGATGATGCGAGAGATTATGGCTGTCCTACATCAACGCAGCCATTGGGGAGTACAACCAATGTGTGATTTAGTTCTTAGGGAATATGGATGTAAAGGAATATATACAAATATGTAAGGGATGTATAATATGCAGAAAGGTAAATAAGAAAGTCTTGAGAAAACAGACCGGGGAAGGTGAGACCCAGGATATAGACCCTTCCAGATTATACAAGTAGATTATACTGAACTCCCCAGGGTAGGCAGACTAAAATATATGTTGGTCATAGTAGATCATCGATCTGTTTGGTTTGAGGCATACCCCCTAGCTACCGCCACTGCGAGTGGGGTATCTAAAACAATATTACAGCACATAATTCGCCGATATGGGCTAGTGAACTGTATAGATTCCGACCAAGGAACTCATTTTACCTCTAAAGTGTTACAGGGGGTAACGAAAGGGTTGGGAATTTCCTGGGAGTTCCATACTCCGTGGCACCCACCATCATCGGGAAAGTTTGAGAGAATGAACCAAACACTCAAATGACAGCTCTCTAAATTGATAATAGAAACCAGACTCCCTTGGACAAAATGTTTACCTATAACTCTCTTGCGAATACGAACAGCCCCAAGGAAAGATTTGGGACTATCCCCCTGTGAAATCTTATTTGGATTACCTTATCTGGGAACGAATGAGGAATTGCCAATTCCCGAAACTAAAGACTTGTTCCTAAAGAAGTATATACTGGGCTTGTCCTCCTCTTTGTTTTTCCTCAGGAAACAGAGTTTATTGGCACAGACTCCACCCCTTGAATTCACCGTTCATCCCATCCGGCCGGGAGTTTGGGTCTGAGTAAAATCATGGACAGAGACTAAATTGCAGCCGGACTGGGAAGGGCCGTTCCAGGCTGTTTTGACGACCGAAACGGCAATAAGGACGGTGGGGAAAGGCTGGACTCACTACACTTGGATCAAAGGGCCAGTGGAATCTCCAGTTGAGGAAGAAGTCTGGACAGTCGGATCAACGGAAGACCCACTGAAACTCAGACTGAAGAGACTTTGAGTAACTGATTATACAGTGGTGACGCGAGCGTGGGATTATTTCTGTAAGATTGTATATTAAGTCGTTTTGTGCTTCCCCATCATGTTTAGAATGCTGGAGATGCTTAGAGTTTTGATGCTAGCTCTCTTCGTATTGGGATTTTGTCAAATATCATTTTCATATGTATTATTAACAGTTCCTCAGTCTGATAATCCACAAGTAATAGTCGCTCATGCATGCAGCTTAAATTGTGGGGATGGAGATAATCAGAGACAGTACCACAGCTCAGAGATACATCTTAAGTTCTATGGGGATGGCTTTGGGGATGGTACTTGGTATAATGGTCTCGTCACAGTACACCAGGCCCCCTTCCGACCAGCTCGCGATTGTCCCGATAAAAAGTGTAACCCAATATACTTAACGATGAAGAAAACCACATGGCACAGAGCAATTCTGGGGGTGGGGGGGGTGGGGGTGGGGGGGGGCACCGATGAGATACAATTAAATCAAACATTTGGGATATAAATGAAAGCAAATGGGAAGGATTTCTTGGGCTGTTGTTTTTGAATTAGTGTAGGACAGGGAAAACGGGCAGAACGACTGGGTCACCCCTCCCAATGACCCTAAAGTAGTAAAAATTACACAGGGAAAAGACTTAAAACAGACCATCAAAATAGAAACTGGGTACGGGGATGCAAATGCCTGGGTTGAATGGGTAAAGTATACTGTAAAACGTCTGAACAAGACCATTTGTTTTGCATGTGCCTCCGGTCGGCCAGTGGCCCAGGTGGTTCCCTTTCCGCTCGGGTGGAAGGCAGACAGGAAGGGCATGGAATGTATGATAGCCGTGTACCAGGATGAGACTGCGTGGAATGATAGGAATTGTACCTCCCTATCTCTGATATTCCCTCCCTTGCAGAAGAAAGACTCAAAATCCCCACCCCCCCATGTTTCCAGCCACAGTCGGAAATCAAACGTGGTGTGTGCGTAGACGAGGTACAAGTCGGTCTGGAGACTTGGGGGGAGCTGAAATTATGTACAGAGATTAAGGATGATACCGAAACGGAGAAGGGAGAGAACTACTCACCACTGAAGGTTCCCCAAGCGGATCTGTGGTGGGACTGTGGAGGCAAAACATGGAGACCCACCCTCAAAATATAGAGACCCATTGGAAAGGGATATGTGCATTTGTACAATTGGCAATTCCATTTACCCTGGCATTTGAGAAGGAAAAGATAGGAGGGAAAAAAGGAAGGAGTAAGAGATTACTGTTAGACATTTCTTTCGATGACAGGATTTATCTCGATTCTGTAGGAGTCCCTGGGAGGGGGGGGGGGGTGCTACCTGACGATTTCAAGGCTCGTACCCAGATTGCAGCAGGCTTTGAGTCAGCTCTCTTCTGGTGGGTAACAATTAATACAAATGTAGATTGGATAAATTACATTTTCTATAATCAACGGTGATTTATAAAATATACAAGAGATGTGGTTAAAGGAATATCAGACCAGCTTGATGTGACAAGTAGGATGGCATGGAAAAACAGAATGGCCCTTGATATGATTTTAGCGGGAAAAGGGTGTGTGTGTGATGTTAGGAGGAAGCTGGTGCACCTTTATTCCTAATAAAACTGCACTTGATGGTTCAATCATTCGGGCCTTAAGGGGATTGACTACCTTAGCAGAGGAACTGGCTGAGAATTCAGGAGTAGACACATCTCTCACAGGATGGCTTGAATCATGGTTTGGAAAATGGAAGGGGATGGTGGTTTCCATCCTTACTTCCCTGATAGTAGTAGTCGGGGTATTGGTAGCCACTCGCTGTTGTATCATATCCTGTATACGAGGACTCACCCAAAGACTGATTGAGACAGCCTTAATGAAACAGATGCCCCTAAAAGGGAATCAGGCAGAGGAACTTTATCGACTAAATAATTAGGGGATGAGTGGGACCAAGATGGATGAAATATCCAGAATGATGCTTGTGAATTTCGGGGGCGATGCTTAAAAGAAAAATTGCAGAAGATAACAAATGGTAATTAAGGAAAAAGGGGAAATTGTGGGATGTGGGAAAACTAGTGTTACTTCTGCAATTCCATTTACTTATACAAAATTAATGAACTCATAGCAGTGTGTAATTGTTTTAGCTAAGAGCTGAGTCAACAAGAATGGAAATATGTGGAGGAAATACATAATTGGTTTTGTATGCAAGAATGAAACGTGACTGCAAACAATGGTAGATATTACAGGCGAATAGATAAAATGTTGTGAGGGGAGGAAGTTAAACTAGATACGCCTGTACAAACAGTAAGTATAAACATCTGTTTCCCACTTTTACAGAAACACAGGAACAAACCCCAATTAAAAGGGTAATAAGGATCAGGGGAAAGTACAGATGGAGGGAGTAGATAATGATGAAGAAAGAATATGCCTAACAATGACCTACAGCAGGATGAGGTCAAACGGTCTTGTGAGGCCAGGAATAAGCATATTGTCACAGACAAGGCCGGATAAGGCAAGAGATAAACAGGAGTAATGGGGGCCGGTCTTAGGGAAGTGGAAGATGTAAACAGGGGAGGAGCAATGTAAAACAAAAGAAACCAAATTATATAAATATTGTGTATGAATTGAATTTGGGGTGTGTATGTCCCTTGCCTTATAGACACTGGACATCACACCCTCTTGCTGGAGTAAAATAAAGGACACGATTGATTCAGATTTTGTCTCGGACTGCAATTATTGAAGTCTGTGAGCTTTGTTTCTCACAGTTCCAGACCCTAACCACTGGATTTATCTGGCCAACCCCACACTCTCAGGCAGTGTGTTCCAGACCCTAACCCCTGGATTAATCCGGCCTATCCCACTCTCTCAGTCACTGTGTTCCAGACCCTAACCCCTGGAGTAATCCGGCCAACCCCACATTCTCTGGCACTGTGTTCCAGACCCTAAACCCTGGATTAATCCAACCTATCCCACTCTCTCAGGCACTGTCTTCTCAACCCGAACCATTGGATTAATCCGGCACACCCACAATCGCAGACACCGCATTACAGAACCTACGTCCTGGATTAATCTGGCCTATACGACACTGTCAGACAATGTGTTCCAGACCCTAACCACTGGATTAATCCGGCCTATCCCACTCACTCAGGCACTGTGTTCCAGACACTAACCCCTGGATTAATCCGGCCTATCCCACTCTCTCAGGCACTGTATTCCGACACTAAGACCTGGATTAATCCAACCTATTCCTCTCTCTCAGGCACTGTCTTCTCAACCCTAACCATTGGATTAATCCGGCACACCCACAATCGCAGACACCGCATTCCAGAACCTACGTCCTGGATTAATCCGGCCTATCCCACTCTCTCAGGCACTGTATTCCGACACTAAGGCCTGGATTATTCCGGCCTATCCCACAATCCCAGATACTATGTACCAGACCCGAACCCCTGGATTAATCCGGCCTATCCTACTCCTGCAGACACTGCATTCCAGACCCACACTGCTGGATTAATCCGGCCTATCCCACACTCTCAGACACTGTGTTCCAGACCCTAACCTCTGGATTGACCTGGCCTACCGACACTCTCAGATACTGCGTACCAGACCCTAACTCCTGCATTAATCCAAACTATCCCACACTCTCAAACACTGTGTCGCAGACCTTAACACCTGCATTAATCCGACCGATCCCACACTCTCAGAAATTGTGTTTCAAATCCTAACCCCTGTATAGAGCAGGCCTGTCCTACACTCTCAGACACTGCGTTCCAGAACCTAACCCCTGGAATATTCCGGCCTATCCCACACTCTCAGAAACTGTGTTCCAGACCCTAACCCCTGGATTAATCCGGCCTATCCCACACTCTCAGACACTGTGTTCCAGACCTTAATTCCTGGATTAATCCGGCCTATCCCACACTCCCAGATACTTTATACCAGTCTCTAACCCCGGGATTGAATCGGCCTTCCCTACACTTTCTGGTTCTTTGTACCAGAGACTAACGCCTGGATTAATCCGGCCTATCCTACTCCCGCAGTCACTGTATTCCAGACCGAAACCGCTCGATTAATCCGGCCCATCCTATACTCTCAAACGCTGTGTCCCAGACTTTAACACCTGTATTAATCCGGCCTGTCCCTCACGCTAAAACGCTGTATTCCAGACCTGAACCCCTGGATAGACCCGGTGTCCCCACAAATTTAGACACTGAATTCCAGACCCTAAACTCTGGATTAATCCGGCCTATCCCATACTCTCAGGCACTGTATTCCAGACTCTAACCTTTGGATTAATCTGACCTATCCCATTCTGTCAAGCACTGCGTTCCAGACCCTAACTCCTGGAATATTCCGGTTTATCCCACTCTCACACAATGTATTCCAGATCCTAACCTCTGGATTGACCCGCTCTCCCCACACTCTCAGACACTGTATTCCAGACCCTAATCCCTGGATTAATCCGATCTCCGGCACAGTCTCAGACACTGTGTTACAGACCCGAACCCCTGGATTAATCTGGCCTATCCCACGCTCTCAGACACTGTGTTCCAGGCCCTAACCACTGGATTAATCCGGCCTATCCCACGCTCTCAGACACTGTGTTCCAGGCCCTAACCCCTGGATTAATCTGGCCTATCCCACACTCTCAGACACCGTGTTCCAGACCCTAACTCCTGCATTAATCCAGCCTATCCCACACTCTCTAACGCTGTGTCCCAGACTTTAACACCTGGATTATCCCGGCCTATCCCTCACGCTAAGACACTGTGTTCCAGATCCTAACCCTTGGTTAGACCCAGTGTCCCCACACTCTCAGACACTGAATTCCAGACACGAACCTCTGGATTAATACGGCCGATCCCATATTCTCAGGCACTGTATTCCAGACTCTAATCCCTGGATTAATCCGACCTATCCCACTATCTCAAGCACTGCGTTCCAGACAATAACTCCTGGAATATTCCGGTTTATCCCGCTGTCACACAATGTGTTCCAGACCCTAACACCTGGATTGACCCGCCCACCAGATCATCTGTTGGGTCATCTGCTCTTGACTGTGTGAGTTAGTTTGTCAGAGTGGGTTCAGTCTGCTCTTCCCTGGGTATGTTACATTGACAGAGTGGGGTCAGTCTGCTCTTCCCTGGGTGTGTTATATTGACAGAGTGGGGTTAGTCTGCTCTTCCCTGGGTGTGTTACATTGACAGAGTGGAGTCAGACTGCTCTTCCCTGGGTGGGATATATTAAAAGAGTGGGGTTAGTCTGCTCTTCCCTGGGTATGTTACATTGACAGAGTGGGGTCCGTCTGCTCTTCCCTGGGTATGTAACATTGACAGATTGGGGTCCGTCTGATCTTCCCAGGGTGTGTTACATTGACAGAGTCCGTGTCAGTCTGCTCTTCCCTGGGTGATTTACATTTGCAGAGTGTGGTCTGTCTGCTCTTCCCTCGGTGTGTTACATTGACAGAGTGGGGTCTGTCTGCTCTTCCATGGGTGTGTTACACAGACAGAATGGGGTCAGTCTGCTCTTCCCTGGGTGGTTTACATTGACAGAGTGGGGTCGGTCTGCTCTTCCCTGGGTGTGTTACATTGACAGAGTGGGTTCAGTCTGCTCTTCCCTGGGTGTGTTACCTTGACAGAGTGGCGTCAGTCTGCTCTTCCCTCAGTGTGTTACATTGACAGAATGGGGTCCTTCTGCTCTTCCCTGGGTGGGATACATTGACAAAGCAGGGTCAGTCAGCATTTCCCCGGGTGTGTTACATTGACAGAGTGGGATCAGCCTGCTCTTCCCTGGGTGTGTTACATTGACAGAGTGGGGTTAGTCTGCTCTTCCCTGGGTATGTTACATTGACAGAGTGGGGTCAGTCTGCTCTTCCCTCAGTGTGTTACATTGACAGAATGGGCTCAGTCTGCTCTTCCCTGGCTTTGTTCCATTGACAGAGTTGGGTCAGTGTGATCTTCCCTGGGAGTGTTACATTGACAGAGTGGGGTCAGTCTGCTATTCCCTGGGTTGGTTACATTGACAGAGTGGGGTCCGTCTGCTCTTCCCTGGGTGGGATACATTGACAAAGTGTGGTCAGTCAGCATTTCCCCGGGTGTGTTACATTGACAGAGTGGGGTTAGTCTGCTCTTCCCTGGATGTGTTACATTGACAGAGTGGGGTTAGTCTGCTCTTCCCTGGGTATGTTACATTGACAGAGTGGGGTCAGTCTGCTCTTCCCTCAGTTTGTTACATTGACAGAGTGGGCTCAGTCTGCTCTTCCCTGGCTTTGTTCCATTGACAGAGTTGGGTCAGTGTGATCTTCCCTGGGAGTGTTACATTGACAGAGTGGGGTCAGTCTGCTATTTCCTGTGTGTGTTACATTGACAGAGTGGGGTCAGTCTGCTCTTCCCTGGGTGTGTTACTTTGACAGAGTGGGGCCAGTCTGCTCTTCCCTGGGTGGATTACATTGACAGAGTGGTGTCAGTCTACCCATCCCTGGGTGTGTTACATTGACAGAGAGGTGAGTCTGCTCTTCCTTGGATTTGTTACATTGACAGAGTGGGGTCAGTCTGCTGTTCCCTGGCTTTGTTCCATTGACAGAGTTGGGTCAGTCTGCTCTTCCCTGGGTGTGTTAGACTGACAGAGTTGGTGTCAGTCTGTTCATTCCTGGGTGGGTGACATTGACAGAGTGGGTTCAGTCTGCTCTTCCCTGGGTGGGTTACATTGACAGAGTGGGGTCAGTCTGCTCTTCCCTGGGTGGGTTACATTGACAGAGTGGGGTTAGTCTGCTCTTCCATGGGTATGGTACATTGACTGAGTGGTGTCTGTCTACTCTTCCCTGGGTGTGTTACCTTGACAGAGTGGGGTCAGTCTGCTCTTCGCTGGGTGGGTTACATTGACAGAGTGGGGTCAGTCTGCCCTTCCATGGCAGAGGTACATTGAAAAAATGGAGTCAGTCTGCTCTTCCCTGGGTGAGTTACATTGACAAAGTGGGGTCAGTCAGCACTACCTTGGGTGTGTTACATTGACAGAGTGGGGTCAGTCTGCTCCTGCCTGGGTGTGTTACATTGACAAGAGTGGGTTCAGTCTGCTCTTCCCTGTGTGGGTAACATTGACTGAGTGGGGTCAGTCTGCTCTTACCTGATTGCGTGACATTGACAGAGTGGGGACAGTCTGGTCTTCCCTGCGTGTGTTACATTGACAGAGTGGGGTCAGTCTGCTCCTGCCTGGGTGTGTTACATTGACAAGAGTTGGTTCAGTCTGCTCTTCCCTGGGTGGGTAACATTGACTGAGTGGGGTCAGTCTGCTCTTACCTGATTGTGTGACATTGACAGAGTGGGGACAGTCTGCTCTTCCCTGCGTGTGTTACATTGTCAGAGTGGGGTCAGTCTGCTCCTGCCTGGGTGTGTTACATTGACAGAGTGGGGTCAGTCTGCTCTTCCCTTGGTGGGTAACATTGACTGAGTGGGTGTCAGTCTGGTCATTCCTGGGTGGGTGACATTGACAGAGTGGGATCAGTCAGCTCTTCGCTGGTTGTATTACATTGACAGAGTGGCGTCAGTCTGCTCTTCCCTGAGTGTCTAACATTGACAGAGTGCGGACAGTCTGCTCTTCCCTGATTGTGTTACATTGACAGAATGGGTCAGTCTGCTCTTCCCTGTGTGTGTAACATTGACAGAGTGGGGTCAGTCTGCTCTTCCCTTGGTGGGTAACATTGACTGAGTGGGTGTCAATCTGGTCATTCCTGGATGGGTGACATTGACAGAGTGGGATCAGTCAGCTCTTCGCTGGTTGTATTACATTGACAGAGTGGCGTCAGTCTGCTCTTCCCTGAGTGTCTAACATTGACAGAGTGCGGACAGTCTGCTCTTCCCTGATTGTGTTACAGTGACAGAGTGTGGACAGTCTGCTCTTCCCTGATTGTGTTACAATGACAGAATGTGTCAGTCTGCTCTTCCCTGTGTGTGTAACATTGACAGAGTGGGGTCAGTCTGCTCTTCCCTGGGTGTCTTACATTGACAGAGTGGGGTCAGTCTGCTCTTCCCTGGGTGCCTTACATTGACAGTGTGGGGTCAGTCTGCTCTCTCATGGGTGAGTTACATTGTCAGTTTGGGGTCAGTCTACTCTTCCCTGCATGTATCACATTGACAGAGTGGGGTCAGTCTGCTCTTCACTGGATGTGTTACATTGACAGAGTGGGGTCAGTCTGCTCTCCCGTGGGAGTGTTACCTTGACAGAGGGGGGTCAGTGTGCTCGTCCCTTTGTGGGATACATTGACAGAGTGGGGTCCATCTGCTCTTCACTGGGTGTGTTACATTGACAGAGTGGGGCCCGTCTGCTCTTCCCTGGGTGTGTTAGATTCACAGAGTGGGGTCAGTCTGCTCTTTCCTGTGTGTGTTACATTGACAGAGCGGGGTCAGTCTGCTATTCCCTGGATGTGTTACATTGACAGAGTGGGGTCAGTCTGCTCTTCCCTGGGTGTGTTACATTGACAAAGTGGGGTCGGTCTGCTCTTCCCTGGGTGGATTACATTAACAGAGTGGGGTCAGTCTACCCATCCCTGGGAGTGTTACATTGACAGAGAGGTGAGTCTGCTCTTCGTTGGATGTGTTACATTGACAGAGTGGGGTCAGTCTGCTCTTCCCTGGCTTTGTTCCATTGACAGAGTTGGGTCAGTCTGCTCTTCCCTGGGTGTGTTACATTGACAGAGTTGGTGTCAGTCTGGTCATTCCTGGGCGGGTGACATTGATAGAGTGGGTTCAGTCTGCTCTTTCCTGGGTGGGTTACATTGACAGAGTGGGGTCAGTCTGCTCTTCCCTGGGTGGGTTACATTGACAGAGTGGGGTTAGTCTGCTCTTCCATGGGTATGGTACATTGACAGAGCGGGGTCAGTCTGCTCTTCCCTGGGTGGGTTACATTGACAGAGTGGGGTCAGTCTGCCCTTCCATGGCAGTGTTACATTGACAAAATGGAGTCAGTCTGCTCTTCCCTGGGTGAATTACATTGACAAAGTGGGGTCAGTCAGCACTGCCCTGGGTGTGTTACCTTGACAGAGTTGGGTCAGTCTGCTCTTTCCTGGGTGTGTTACATTGACAAGAGAGGCGTCAGTCTGCTCTTCCCTCAGTGTGTTACATTGACAGAGTGGGGTCCTTCTGCTCTTCCCTGGGTGGGATACATTGACAAAGCAGGGTCAGTCAGCATTTCCCCGGGTGTGTTACATTGACAGAGTGGGATCAGCCTGCTCTTCCCTGGGTGTGTTACATTGACAGAGTGGGGTTAGTCTGCTCTTCCCTGGGTATGTTACATTGACAGAGTGGGCTCAGTCTGCTCTTCCCTGGCTTTGTTCCATTGACAGAGTTGGGTCAGTGTGATCTTCCCTGGGAGTGTTACATTGACAGAGTGGGGTCAGTCTGCTATTCCCTGGGTGGGTTACATTGACAGAGTGGGGTCCGTCTGCTCTTCCCTGGGTTGGATACATTGACAAAGTGGGGTCAGTCAGCATTTCCCCGGGTGTGTTACATTGACAGAGTGGGGTTCGTCTGCTCTTCCCTGGATGTGTTACATTGACAGAGTGGGGTTAGTCTGCTCTTCCCTGGGTATGTTACATTGACAGATTGGGGTCAGTCTGCTCTTCCCCCAGTTTGTTACATTGACAGAGTGGGCTCAGTCTGCTCTTCCCTGGCTTTGCTCCATTGACAGAGTTGGGTCAGTGTGATCTTCCCTGGGAGTGTTACACTGACAGAGTGGGGTCAGTCTGCTATTCCCTGTGTGTGTTACATTGACAGAGTGGGGTCAGTCTGCTCTTCCCTGGCTTTGCTCCATTGACAGAGTTGGGTCAGTGTGATCTTCCCTGGGAGTGTTACATTGACAGAGTGGGGTCAGTCTGCTATTCCCTGTGTGTGTTACATTGACAGAGTGGGGTCAGTCTGCTCTTCCCTGGGTGTGTTACATTGACAGAGTGGGGTCAGTCTGCTCTTCCCTGGGTGGATTACATTGACAGAGTGGTGTCAGTCTACCCATCCCTGGGTGTGTTACATTGACAGAGAGGTGAGTCTGCTCTTCCTTGGATGTGTTACATTGACAGAGTGGGGTCAGTCTGCTCTTCCCTGGTTTTGTTCCATTGACAGAGTTGGGTCAGTCTGCTCTTCCCTGGGTGTGTTACACTGACAGAGTTGGTGTCAGTCTGGTCATTCCTGGGTGGGTGACATTGACAGAGTGGGTTCAGTCTGCTCTTCCCTGGGTGGGTTACATTGACAGAGTGGGGTCAGTCTGCTCTTCCCTGGGTGGGTTACATTGACAGAGTGGGGTTAGTCTGCTCTTCCATGGGTATGGTACATTGACTGAGTGGTGTCTGTCTGCTCTTCCCTGGGTGTGTTACCTTGACAGAGTGGGGTCAGTCTGCTCTTCCCTGGGTGGGTTACATTGACAGAGTGGGGTCAGTCTGCCCTTCCATGGCAGAGGTACATTGAAAAAATGGAGTCAGTCTGCTCTTCCCTGGGTGAGTTACATTGACAAAGTGGGGTCAGTCAGCACTACCTTGGGTGTGTTACATTGACAGAGTGGGGTCAGTCTGCTCCTGCCTGGGTGTGTTACATTGACAAGAGTGGGTTCAGTCTGCTCTTCCCTGGGTGGGTAACATTGACTGAGTGGGGTCAGTCTGCTCTTACCTGATTGTGTGACATTGACAGAGTGGGGACAGTCTGGTCTGCCCTGCGTGTGTTACATTGACAGAGTGGGGTCAGTCTGCTCCTGCCTGGGTGTGTTATATTGACAAGAGTTGGTTCAGTCTGCTCTTCCCTGGGTGGGTAACATTGACTGAGTGGGGTCAGTCTGCTCTTACCTGATTGTGTGACATTGACAGAGTGGGGACAGTCTGCTCTTCCCTGCGTGTGTTACATTGTCAGAGTGGGGTCAGTCTGCTCCTGCCTGGGTGTGTTACATTGACAGAGTGGGGTCAGTCTGCTCTTCCCTTGGTGGGTAACATTGACTGAGTGGGTGTCAGTCTGGTCATTCCTGGGTGGGTGACATTGACAGAGTGGGATCAGTCAGCTCTTCGCTGGTTGTATTACATTGACAGAGTGGCGTCAGTCTGCTCTTCCCTGAGTGTCTAACATTGACAGAGTGCGGACAGTCTGCTCTTCCCTGATTGTGTTACATTGACAGAATGGGTCAGTCTGCTCTTCCCTGTGTGTGTACAATTAACAGAGTGGGGTCAGTCTGCTCTTCCCTTGGTGGGTAACATTGACTGAGTGGGTGTCAATCTGGTCATTCCTGGATGGGTGACATTGACAGAGTGGGATCAGTCAGCTCTTCGCTGGTTGTATTACATTGACAGAGTGGCGTCAGTCTGCTCTTCCCTGAGTGTCTAACATTGACAGAGTGCGGACAGTCTGCTCTTCCCTGATTGTGTTACAGTGACAGAGTGTGGACAGTCTGCTCTTCCCTGATTGTGTTACATTGACAGAATGTGTCAGTCTGCTCTTCCCTGTGTGTGTAACATTGACAGAGTGGGGTCAGTCTGCTCTTCCCTGGGTGTCTTACATTGACAGAGTGGGGTCAGTCTGCTCTTCCCTGGGTGTCTTACATTGACAGTGTGGGGTCAGTCTGCTCTCTCATGGGTGAGTTACATTGTCAGTTTGGGGTCAGTCTACTCTTCCCTGCATGTATCACATTGACAGAGTGGGGTCAGTCTGCTCTTCCCTGTGTGTGTTACATTGACAGAGTGGGGCCCGTCTGCTCTTCCCTGGGTGTGTTAGATTGACAGAGTGGGGTCAGTCTGCTCTTTCCTGTGTGTGTTACATTGACAGAGTGGGGTCAGTCTGCTATTCCCTAGATGTGTTACATTGATTGAGTGGGGTCAGTCTGCTCTTCCCTGGGTGTGTTACATTGATAAAGTGGGGTTGGTCTGCTCTTCCCTGGGTGGATTACATTAACAGAGTGGGGTCAGTCTACCCATCCCTGGGAGTGTTACATTGACAGAGAAGTGAGTCTGCTCTTCGTTGGATGTGTTACAATGACAGAGTGGGGTCAGTCTGCTCTTCCCTGGCTTTGTTCCATTGACAGTGTTGGGTCAGTCTGCTCTTCCCTGGGTGTGTTACATTGACAGAGTGGGCTCAGTCTGCTCTTCCCTGGCTTTGTTCCATTGACAGAGTTGGGTCAGTGTGATCTTCCCTGGGAGTGTTACATTGACAGAGTGGGGTCAGTCAGCATTTCCCCGGGTGTGTTACATTGACAGAGTGGGGTTAGTCTGCTCTTCCCTGGATGTGTTACATTGACAGAGTGGGGTTAGTCTGCTCTTCCCTGGGTATGTTACATTGACAGAGTGGGGTCAGTCTGCTCTTCCCCCAGTTTGTTACATTGACAGAGTGGGCTCAGTCTGCTCTTCCCTGGCTTTGCTCCATTGACAGAGTTGGGTCAGTGTGATCTTCCCTGGGAGTGTTACATTGACAGAGTGGGGTCAGTCTGCTATTCCCTGTGTGTGTTACATTGACAGAGTGGGGTCAGTCTGCTCTTCCCTGGGTGTGTTACATTGACAGAGTGGGGTCAGTCTGCTCTTCCCTGGGTGGATTACATTGACAGAGTGGTGTCAGTCTACCCATCCCTGGGTGTGTTACATTGACAGAGAGGTGAGTCTGCTCTTCCTTGGATGTGTTACATTGACAGAGTTGGGTCAGTCTGCTCTTCCCTGGGTGTGTTACACTGACAGAGTTGGTGTCAGTCTGGTCATTCCTGGGTGGGTGACATTGACAGAGTGGGTTCAGTCTGCTCTTCCCTGGGTGGGTTACATTGACAGAGTGGGGTCAGTCTGCTCTTCCCTGGGTGGGTTACATTGACTGAGTGGTGTCTGTCTGCTCTTCCCTGGGTGTGTTACCTTGACAGAGTGGGGTCAGTCTGCTCTTCCCTGGGTGGGTTACATTGACAGAGTGGGGTCAGTCTGCCCTTCCATGGCAGAGGTACATTGAAAAAATGGAGTCAGTCTGCTCTTCCCTGGGTGAGTTACATTGACAAAGTGGGGTCAGTCAGCACTACCTTGGGTGTGTTACATTGACAGAGTGGGGTCAGTCTGCTCTTCCCTGGGTGGGTAACATTGACTGAGTGGGGTCAGTCTGCTCTTACCTGATTGTTTGACATTGACAGAGTGGGGACAGTCTGGTCTTCCCTGCGTGTGTTACATTGACAGAGTGGGGTCAGTCTGCTCCTGCCTGGGTGTGTTACATTGACAAGAGTTGGTTCAGTCTGCTCTTCCCTGGGTGGGTAACATTGACTGAGTGGGGTCAGTCTGCTCTTACCTGATTGTGTGACATTGACAGAGTGGGGACAGTCTGCTCTTCCCTGCGTGTGTTACATTGTCAGAGTGGGGTCAGTCTGCTCCTGCCTGGGTGTGTTACATTGACAGAGTGGGGTCAGTCTGCTCTTCCCTTGGTGGGTAACATTGACTGAGTGGGTGTCAGTCTGGTCATTCCTGGGTGGGTGACATTGACAGAGTGGGATCAGTCAGCTCTTCGCTGGTTGTATTACATTGACAGAGTGGCGTCAGTCTGCTCTTCCCTGAGTGTCTAACATTGACAGAGTGCGGACAGTCTGCTCTTCCCTGATTGTGTTACATTGACAGAATGGGTCAGTCTGCTCTTCCCTGTGTGTGTAACATTGACAGAGTGGGGTCAGTCTGCTCTTCCCTTGGTGGGTAACATTGACTGAGTGGGTGTCAATCTGGTCATTCCTGGATGGGTGACATTGACAGAGTGGGATCAGTCAGCTCTTCGCTGGTTGTATTACATTGACAGAGTGGCGTCAGTCTGCTCTTCCCTGAGTGTCTAACATTGACAGAGTGCGGACAGTCTGCTCTTCCCTGATTGTGTTACAGTGACAGAGTGTGGACAGTCTGCTCTTCCCTGATTGTGTTACATTGACAGAATGTGTCAGTCTGCTCTTCCCTGTGTGTGTAACATTGACAGAGTGGGGTCAGTCTGCTCTTCCCTGGGTGTCTTACATTGACAGAGTGGGGTCAGTCTGCTCTTCCCTGGGTGTCTTACATTGACAGTGTGGGGTCAGTCTGCTCTCTCATGGGTGAGTTACATTGTCAGTTTGGGGTCAGTCTACTCTTCCCTGCATGTATCACATTGACAGAGTGGGGTCAGTCTGCTCTTCCCTGGCTTTGTTCCATTGACAGTGTTGGGTCAGTCTGCTCTCCCCTGGGTGTGTTACATTGACAGAGTTGGTGTCAGTCTGCTCTTCCCTGGTTTTGTTCCATTGACAGAGTTGGGTCAGTCTGCTCTTCCCTGGGTGTGTTTCACTGACAGAGTTGGTGTCAGTCTGGTCATTCCTGGGTGGGTGACATTGACAGAGTGGGTTCAGTCTGCTCTTCCCTGGGTGGGTTACATTGACAGAGTGGGGTCAGTCTGCTCTTCCCTGGGTGGGTTACATTGACAGAGTGGGGTCAGTCTGCTATTCCCTGGGTGGGTTACATTGACAGAGTGGGGTCCGTCTGCTCTTCCCTGGGTGGGATACATTGACAAAGTGGGGTCAGTCAGCATTTCCCCGGGTGTGTTACATTGACAGAGTGGGGTTAGTCTGCTCTTCCCTGGATGTGTTACATTGACAGAGTGGGGTTAGTCTGCTCTTCCCTGGGTATGTTACATTGACAGAGTGGGGTCAGTCTGCTCTTCCCCCAGTTTGTTACATTGACAGAGTGGGCTCAGTCTGCTCTTCCCTGGCTTTGCTCCATTGACAGAGTTGGGTCAGTGTGATCTTCCCTGGGAGTGTTACATTGACAGAGTGGGGTCAGTCTGCTCTTCCCTGGGTGTGTTACATTGACAGAGTGGGGTCAGTCTGCTCTTCCCTGGGTGGATTACATTGACAGAGTGGTGTCAGTCTACCCATCCCTGGGTGTGTTACATTGACAGAGAGGTGAGTCTGCTCTTCCTTGGATGTGTTACATTGACAGAGTGGGGTCAGTCTGCTCTTCCCTGGTTTTGTTCCATTGACAGAGTTGGGTCAGTCTGCTCTTCCCTGGGTGTGTTACACTGACAGAGTTGGTGTCAGTCTGGTCATTCCTGGGTGGGTGACATTGACAGAGTGGGTTCAGTCTGCTCTTTCCTGGGTGGGTTACATTGACAGAGTGGGGTCAGTCTGCTCTTCCCTGGGTGGGTTACATTGACTGAGTGGTGTCTGTCTGCTCTTCCCTGGGTGTGTTACCTTGACAGAGTGGGGTCAGTCTGCTCTTCCCTGGGTGGGTTACATTGACAGAGTGGGGTCAGTCTGCCCTTCCATGGCAGAGGTACATTGAAAAAATGGAGTCAGTCTGCTCTTCCCTGGGTGAGTTACATTGACAAAGTGGGGTCAGTCAGCACTACCTTGGGTGTGTTACATTGACAGAGTGGGGTCAGTCTGCTCCTGCCTGGGTGTGTTACATTGACAAGAGTGGGTTCAGTCTGCTCTTCCCTGGGTGGGTAACATTGACTGAGTGGGGTCAGTCTGCTCTTACCTGATTGTGTGACATTGACAGAGTGGGGACAGTCTGGTCTTCCCTGCGTGTGTTACATTGACAGAGTGGGGTCAGTCTGCTCCTGCCTGGGTGTGTTACATTGACAAGAGTGGGTTCAGTCTGCTCTTCCCTGGGTGGGTAACATTGACTGAGTGGGGTCAGTCTGCTCTTACCTGATTGTGTGACATTGACAGAGTGGGGACAGTCTGGTCTTCCCTGCGTGTGTTACATTGACAGAGTGGGGTCAGTCTGCTCCTGCCTGGGTGTGTTACATTGACAAGAGTTGGTTCAGTCTGCTCTTCCCTGGGTGGGTAACATTGACTGAGTGGGGTCAGTCTGCTCTTACCTGATTGTGTGACATTGACAGAGTGGGGACAGTCTGCTCTTCCCTGCGTGTGTTACATTGTCAGAGTGGGGTCAGTCTGCTCTTCCCTGTGTGTGTAACATTGACAGAGTGGGGTCAGTCTGCTCTTCCCTTGGTGGGTAACATTGACTGAGTGGGTGTCAATCTGGTCATTCCTGGATGGGTGACATTGACAGAGTGGGATCAGTCAGCTCTTCGCTGGTTGTATTACATTGACAGAGTGGCGTCAGTCTGCTCTTCCCTGAGTGTCTAACATTGACAGAGTGCGGACAGTCTGCTCTTCCCTGATTGTGTTACAGTGACAGAGTGTGGACAGTCTGCTCTTCCCTGATTGTGTTACATTGACAGAATGTGTCAGTCTGCTCTTCCCTGTGTGTGTAACATTGACAGAGTGGGGTCAGTCTGCTCTTCCCTGGGTGTCTTACATTGACAGAGTGGGGTCAGTCTGCTCTTCCCTGGGTGTCTTACATTGACAGTGTGGGGTCAGTCTGCTCTCTCATGGGTGAGTTACATTGTCAGTTTGGGGTCAGTCTACTCTTCCCTGCATGTATCACATTGACAGAGTGGGGACAGTCTGCTCTTCCCTGGCTTTGTTCCATTGACAGTGTTGGGTCAGTCTGCTCTCCCCTGGGTGTGTTACATTGACAGAGTTGGTGTCAGTCTGGTCATTCCTGGGTGGGTGACATTGACAGAGTGGGTTCATCTGCTCTTTCCTGGGTGGGTTACATTGACAGAGTGGGGTCAGTCTGCTCTTCCCTGGGTGGGTTACATTGACAGAGAGGGGTTAGTCTGCTCTTCCATGGGTATGGTACATTGACAGATTGGGGATTTCTGCTCTTCCCTGGGTGGGTTACATTGACAGAGTGGGGTCAGTCTGCTCTTCCATGGCAGTGTTACATTGACAAAATGGAGTCAGTCTGCTCTTCCCTGGGTGAGTTACATTGACAAAGTGGGGTCAGTCAGCACTACCCTGGGTGTGTTACATTGACAGAGTGGGGTCAGTCTGCTCTTTCCTGGGTGTGTTACATTGACAAGAGTGGGGTCATTCTGCTCTTCCCTGGGTGTGTTACATTGACAAGAGTCGGGTCAGTCTGCTCTTCCCTGGCTGTGGTACATTGACAGAGTGGGGTCAGTCTGCTCTTCCCTGGGTGTGTTACATTGACAAGAGTGGGGTCAGTCTGCTCTTCCCTGGGTGTGTTACATTGACAAGAGTGGGGTCAGTCTGCTCTTCCATGGGTGGGTAACATTGACTGAGTGGGGTCAGTCTGCTCTTCCCTGATTGTGTGACATTGACAGAGTGGGGACAGTCTGCTCTTCCCTGCGTGTGTTACATTGTCAGAGTGGGGTCAGTCTGCTCCTGCCTGGGTGTGTTACATTGACAGTGTGGGGTCAGTCTGCTCTTACCTGTCTTTGTTCCATTGACAGAGTGGGTTCAGTCTGCTCTTCGCTGGGTGGGTGACATTGACAGAGTGGGATCAGTCAGCTCTTCGCTGGGTGTATTACATTGACAGAGTGGCGTCAGTCTTCTCTTCCCTGAGTGTCTAACATTGACAGAGTGCGGACAGTCTGCTCTTCCCTGATTGTGTTACATTGACAGAGTGAGGTCACTCTGCTCTTCCCTGGGTTTGTTACATTGACAGAATGGGTCAGTCTGCTCTTCCCTGTGTGTGTAACATTGACAGAGTGGGGTCAGTCTGCTCTTCCCTGGTTGTTTTACATTGACAGTGTGGGGTCAGTCTGCTCTATCATGGGTGTGTTACATTGTCAGTTTGGGGTCAGTCTGCTCTTCCCTGGAAGTGTTACATTGACAGAGTGGGGTCAGTCTGCTCTTCCCTGGGAGTGTTACCGTGACAGTTTGGGGTCAGTCTGCTCTTCCCTGGGCGTGTTACATTGTCGGAGTGGGATCAGTATGCTCTTCACTGGGTGTGTTACATTGACAGAGTGGGGTCTTTCTGCTCTTCCCTGCGTGTGTTACACTGACAGAATGGGGACAGTCTGCTCTTCCAAGCGTGTGTTACATTGACAGAGTGGTGTCAGTCTGCTCCTGCCTGGGTGAGTTACATTGACAGAGAGAGGTCAGTCTGCTCTTCCTTGGGTCGGTTACATTGACAGAGTGGGGTCAGTCTGCTCTTCCCTGGCTTTGTTCCATTGACAGAGTGGGGACAGTCTGGTCTTCCCTGCGTGTGTTACATTGACAGAGTGGGGTCAGTCTGCTCCTGCCTGGGCGTGTTACATTGACAAGAGTTGGTTCAGTCTGCTCTTCCCTGGGTGGGTAACATTGCCTGAGTGGGGTCAGTCTGTTCTTACCTGATTGTGTGACATTGACAGAGTGGGGACAGTCTGCTCTTCCCTGCGTGTGTTACATTGTCAGAGTGGGGTCAGTCTGCTCCTGCCTGGGTGTGTTACATTGACAGAGTGGGGTCAGTCTGCTCTTCCCTTGGTGGGTAACATTGACTGAGTGGGTGTCAGTCTGGTCATTCCTGGGTGCGTGACATTGACAGAGTGGGATCAGTCAGCTCTTCGCTGGTTGTATTACATTGACAGAGTGGCGTCAGTCTGCTCTTCCCTGAGTGTCTAACATTGACAGAGTGCGGACAGTCTGCTCTTCCCTGATTGTGTTACAGTGACAGAGTGTGGACAGTCTGCTCTTCCCTGTGTGTGTAACATTGACAGAGTGGGGTCAGTCTGCTCTTCCCTTGGTGGGTAACATTGACTGAGTGGGTGTCAATCTGGTCATTCCTGGATGGGTGACATTGACAGAGTGGGATCAGTCAGCTCTTCGCTGGTTGTATTACATTGACAGAGTGGCGTCAGTCTGCTCTTCCCTGAGTGTCTAACATTGACAGAGTGCGGACAGTCTGCTCTTCCCTGATTGTTTTACAGTGACAGAGTGTGGACAGTCTGCTCTTCCCTGTGTGTGTAACATTGACAGAGTGGGGTCAGTCTGCTCTTCCCTGGGTGTCTTACATTGACAGAGTGGGGTCAGTCTGCTCTTCCCTGGGTGCCTTACATTGACAGTGTGGGGTCAGTCTGCTCTCTCATGGGTGAGTTACATTGTCAGTTTGGGGTCAGTCTGCTCTTCACTGGATGTGTTACATTGACAGAGTGGGGTCAGTCTGCTCTCCCGTGGGAGTGTTACCTTGACAGAGGGGGGTCAGTGTGCTCTTCCCTTTGTGGGATACATTGACAGAGTGGGGTCCGTCTGCTCTTCCCTGGGTGTGTTACATTGACAGAGTGGGGCCCGTCTGCTCTTCCCTGGGTGTGTTAGATTGACAGAGTGGGGACAGTCTGCTCTTTCCTGTGTGTGTTACATTGACAGAGTGGGGTCAGTCTGCTTTTCCCTGGCTTTGTTCCATTGATAGAGTGGGGTCAGTCTGCTCTTCCCTGGGTGTGTTACACTGACAGAGTTGGTGTCAGTCTGTTCATTCCTGGGTGGGTGACTTTGACAGAGTGGGTTCAGTCTGCTCTTCCCTGGGTGGGTTACATTGACAGAGTGGGGTCAGTCTGCTCTTCCCTGGGTGGGTTACATTGACAGAGTGGGGTTAGTCTGCTCTTCCATGGGTATGGTACATTGACTGAGTGGTGTCTGTCTGCTCTTCCCTGGGTGTGTTACCTTGACAGAGTGGGGTCAGTCTGCTCTTCCCTGGGTGGGTTACATTGACAGAGTGGGGTCAGTCTGCCCTTCCATGGCAGAGGTACATTGAAAAAATGGAGTCAGTCTGCTCTTCCCTGGGTGAGTTACATTGACAAAGTGGGGTCAGTCAGCACTACCTTGGGTGTGTTACATGGACAGAGTGGGGTCAGTCTGCTCCTGCCTGGGTGTGTTACATTGACAAGAGTGGGTTCAGTCTGCTCTTCCCTGGGTGGGTAACATTGACTGAGTGGGGTCAGTCTGCTCTTACCTGATTGCGTGACATTGACAGAGTGGGGACAGTCTGGTCTTCCCTGCGTGTGTTACATTGACAGAGTGGGGTCAGTCTGCTCCTGCCTGGGTGTGTTACATTGACAAGAGTTGGTTCAGTCTGCTCTTCCCTGGGTGGGTAACATTGACTGAGTGGGGTCAGTCTGTTCTTACCTGATTGTGTGACATTGACAGAGTGGGGACAGTCTGCTCTTCCCTGCGTGTGTTACATTGTCAGAGTGGGGTCAGTCTGCTCCTGCCTGGGTGTGTTACATTGACAGAGTGGGGTCAGTCTGCTCTTCCCTTGGTGGGTAACATTGACTGAGTGGGTGTCAGTCTGGTCATTTCTGGGTGGGTGACATTGACAGAGTGGGATCAGTCAGCTCTTCGCTGGTTGTATTACATTGACAGAGTGGCGTCAGTCTGCTCTTCCCTGAGTGTCTAACATTGACAGAGTGCGGACAGTCTGCTCTTCCCTGATTGTGTTACATTGACAGAATGGGTCAGTCTGCTCTTCCCTGTGTGTGTAACATTGACAGAGTGGGGTCAGTCTGCTCTTCCCTTGGTGGGTAACATTGACTGAGTGGGTGTCAATCTGGTCATTCCTGGATGGGTGACATTGACAGAGTGGGATCAGTCAGCTCTTCGCTGGTTGTATTACATTGACAGAGTGGCGTCAGTCTGCTCTTCCCTGAGTGTCTAACATTGACAGAGTGCGGGCAGTCTGCTCTTCCCTGATTGTGTTACAGTGACAGAGTGTGGACAGTCTGCTCTTCCCTGATTGTGTTACATTGACAGAATGTGTCAGTCTGCTCTTCCCTGTGTGTGTAACATTGACAGAGTGGGGTCAGTCTGCTCTTCCCTGGGTGTCTTACATTGACAGAGTGGGGTCAGTCTGCTCTTCCCTGGGTGCCTTACATTGACAGTGTGGGGTCAGTCTGCTCTCTCATGGGTGAGTTACATTGTCAGTTTGGGGTCAGTCTACTCTTCCCTGCATGTATCACATTGACAGAGTGGGGTCAGTCTGCTCTTCACTGGATGTGTTACATTGACAGAGTGGGGTCAGTCTGCTCTCCCGTGGGAGTGTTACCTTGACAGAGGGGGGTCAGTGTGCTCTTCCCTTTGTGGGATACATTGACAGAGTGGGGTCCGTCTGCTCTTCCCTGGGTGGGTAACATTGACTGAGTGGGGTCAGTCTGCTCTTACCTGATTGTGTGACATTGACAGAGTGGGGACAGTCTGGTCTTCCCTGCGTGTGTTACATTGACAGAGTGGGGTCAGTCTGCTCCTGCCTGGGTGTGTTTCATTGACAAGAGTGGGTTCAGTCTGCTCTTCCCTGGGTGGGTAACATTAACAGAGTGGGGTCAGTCTACCCATCCCTGGGAGTGTTACATTGACAGAGAGGTGAGTCTGCTCTTCGTTGGATGTGTTACATTGACAGAGTGGGGTCAGTCTGCTCTTCCCTGGCTTTGTTCCATTGACAGAGGTGGGTCAGTCTGCTCTTCCCTGGGTGTGTTACATTGACAGAGTTGGTGTCAGTCTGGTCATTCCTGGGCGGGTGACATTGATAGAGTGGGTTCAGTCTGCTCTTTCATTGGTGGGTTACATTGACAGAGTGGGGTCAGTCTGCTCTTCCCTGGGTGGGTTACATTGACAGAGTGGGGTTAGTCTGCTCTTCCATGAGTATGGTACATTGACAGAGTGGGGTCAGTCTGCTCTTCCCTGGGTGGGTTACATTGACAGAGTGGGGTCAGTCTGTCCTTCCATGGCAGTGTTACATTGACAAAATGGAGTCAGTCTGCTCTTCCCTGGGTGAGTTACATTGACAAAGTGGGGTCAGTCAGCACTGCCCTGGGTGTGTTACCTTGACAGAGTGGGGTCAGTCTGCTCTTTCCTGGGTGTGTTACATTGACAAGAGAGGCGTCAGTCTGCTCTTCCCTCAGTGTGTTACATTGACAGAGTGGGGTCCTTCTGCTCTTCCCTGGGTGGGATACATTGACAAAGCAGGGTCAGTCAGCATTTCCCCGGGTGTGTTACATTGACAGAGTGGGATCAGCCTGCTCTTCCCTGGGTGTGTTACATTGACAGAGTGGGGTTAGTCTGCTCTTCCCTGGGTATGTTACATTGACAGAGTGGGGTCAGTCTGCTCTTCCCTCAGTGTGTTACATTGACAGAGTGGGCTCAGTCTGCTCTTCCCTGGCTTTGTTCCATTGACAGAGTTGGGTCAGTGTGATCTTCCCTGGGAGTGTTACATTGACAGAGTGGGGTCAGTCTGCTATTCCCTGGGTGGGTTACATTGACAGAGTGGGGTCCGTCTGCTCTTCCCTGGGTGGGATACATTGACAAAGTGGGGTCAGTCAGCATTTCCCCGGGTGTGTTACATTGACAGAGTGGGGTTAGTCTGCTCTTCCCTGGATGTGTTACATTGACAGAGTGGGGTCAGTCTGCTCTTCCCCCAGTTTGTTACATTGACAGAGTGGGCTCAGTGTGCTCTTCCCTGGCTTTGCTCCATTGACAGAGTTGGGTCAGTGTGATCTTCCCTGGGAGTGTTACATTGACAGAGTGGGGTCAGTCTGCTATTCCCTGTGTGTGTTACATTGACAGAGTGGGGTCAGTCTGCTCTTCCCTGGGTGTTTTACATTGACAGAGTGGGGTCAGTCTGCTCTTCCCTGGGTGGATTACATTGACAGAGTGGTGTCAGTCTACCCATCCCTGGGTGTGTTACATTGACAGAGAGGTGAGTCTGCTCTTCCTTGGATGTGTTACATTGACAGAGTGGGGTCAGTCTGCTCTTCCCTGGGTGTGTTACACTGACAGAGTTGGTGTCAGTCTGGTCATTCCTGGGTGGGTGACATTGACAGAGTGGGTTCAGTCTGCTCTTCCCTGGGTGGGTTACATTGACAGAGTGGGGTCAGTCTGCTCTTCCCTGGGTGGGTTACATTGACAGAGTGGGGTTAGTCTGCTCTTCCATGGGTATGGTACATTGACTGAGTGGTGTCTGTCTGCTCTTCCCTGGGTGTGTTACCTTGACAGAGTGGGGTCAGTCTGCTCTTCCCTGGGTGGGTTACATTGACAGAGTAGGGTCAGTCTGCCCTTCCATGGCAGAGGTACATTGAAAAAATGGTGTCAGTCTGCTCTTCCCTGGGTGAGTTACATTGACAAAGTGGGGTCAGTCAGCACTACCTTGGGTGTGTTACATTGACAGAGTGGGGTCAGTCTGTTCCTGCCTGGGTGTGTTACATTGACAAGAGTGGGTTCAGTCTGCTCTTCCCTGGGTGGGTAACATTGACTGAGTGGGGTCAGTCTGCTCTTACCTGATTGTGTGACATTGACAGAGTGGGGACAGTCTGGTCTTCCCTGCGTGTGTTACATTGACAGAGTGGGGTCAGTCTGCTCCTGCCTGGGTGTGTTACATTGACAAGAGTGGGTTCAGTCTGCTCTTCCCTGGGTGGGTAACATTGACTGAGTGGGGTCAGTCTGCTCTTACCTGATTGTGTGACATTGACAGAGTGGGGACAGTCTGGTCTTCCCTGCGTGTGTTACATTGACAGAGTGGGGTCAGTCTGCTCCTGCCTGGGTGTGTTACATTGACAAGAGTTGGTTCAGTCTGCTCTTCCCTGGGTGGGTAACATTGACTGAGTGGGGTCAGTCTGCTCTTACCTGATTGTGTGACATTGACAGAGTGGGGACAGTCTGCTCTTCCCTGCGTGTGTTACATTGTCAGAGTGGGGTCAGTCTGCTCCTGCCTGGGTGTGTTACATTGACAGAGTGGGGTCAGTCTGCTCTTCCCTTGGTGGGTAACATTGACTGAGTGGGTGTCAGTCTGGTCATTCCTGGGTGGTTGACATTGACAGAGTGGGATCAGTCAGCTCTTCGCTGGTTGTATTACATTGACAGAGTGGCGTCAGTCTGCTCTTCCCTGAGTGTCTAACATTGACAGAGTGCGGACAGTCTGCTCTTCCCTGATTGTGTTACATTGACAGAATGGGTCAGTCTGCTCTTCCCTGTGTGTGTAACATTGACAGAGTGGGGTCAGTCTGCTCTTCCCTTGGTGGGTAACATTGACTGAGTGGGTGTCAATCTGGTCATTCCTGGATGGGTGACATTGACAGAGTGGGATCAGTCAGCTCTTCGCTGGTTGTATTACATTGACAGAGTGGCGTCAGTCTGCTCTTCCCTGAGTGTCTAACATTGACAGAGTGGGGTCAGTCTGCTCTTCCCGAGGTGTGTTACATTGACAAAGTGGGGTCGGTCTGCTCTTCCCTGGGTGGATTTCATTAACAGAGTGGGGTCAGTCTACCCATCCCTGGGAGTGTTACATTGACAGAGAAGTGAGTCAGCTCTTCGTTGGATGTGTTACAATGACAGAGTGGGGTCAGTCTGCTCTTCCCTGGCTTTGTTCCATTGACAGTGTTGGGTCAGTCTGCTCTTCCCTGGGTGTGTTACATTGACAGAGTTGGTGTCAGTCTGGTCATTCCTGGGTGGGTGACATTGACAGAGTGGGTTCATCTGCTCTTTCCTCGGTGGGTTACATTGACAGAGTGGGGTCAGTCTGCTCTTCCCTGGGTGGGTTACATTGACAGAGAGGGGTTAGTCTGCTCTTCCATGGGTATGGTACATTGACAGATTGGGGATTTCTGCTCTTCCCTGGGTGGGTTACATTGACAGAGTGGGGTCAGTCTGCTCTTCCATGGCAGTGTTACATTGACAAAATGGAGTCAGTCTGCTCTTCCCTGGGTGAGTTACATTGACAAAGTGGGGTCAGTCAGCACTACCCTGGGTGTGTTACATTGACAGAGTGGGGTCAGTCTGCTCTTTCCTGGGTGTGTTACATTGACAAGAGTGGGGTCAGTCTGCTCTTCCCTGGGTGTGTTACATTGACAAGAGTCGGGTCAGTCTGCTCTTCCCTGGCTGTGGTACATTGACAGAGTGGGGTCAGTCTGCTCTTCCCTGGGTGTGTTACATTGACAAGAGTGGGGTCAGTCTGCTCTTCCCTGGGTGTGTTACATTGACAAGAGTGGGGTCAGTCTGCTCTTCCATGGGTGGGTAACATTGACTGAGTGGGGTCAGTCTGCTCTTACCTGATTGTGTGACATTGACAGAGTGGGGACAGTCTGCTCTTCCCTGCGTGTGTTACATTGTCAGAGTGGGGTCAGTCTGCTCCTGCCTGGGTGTGTTACATTGACAGTGTGGGGTCAGTCTGCTCTTACCTGTCTTTGTTCCATTGACAGAGTGGGTTCAGTCTGCTCTTCGCTGGGTGGGTGACATTGACAGAGTGGGATCAGTCAGCTCTTCGCTGGGTGTATTACATTGACAGAGTGGCGTCAGTCTTCTCTTCCCTGAGTGTCTAACATTGACAGAGTGCGGACAGTCTGCTCTTCCCTGATTGTGTTACATTGACAGAGTGAGGTCACTCTGCTCTTCCCTGGGTTTGTTACATTGACAGAATGGGTCAGTCTGCTCTTCCCTGTGTGTGTAACATTGACAGAGTGGGGTCAGTCTGCTCTTCCCTGGGTGTCTTACATTGACAGAGTGGGGTCAGTCTGCTCTTCCCTGTTTGTTTTACATTGACAGTGTGGGGTCAGTCTGCTCTATCATGGGTGTGTTACATTGTCAGTTTGGGGTCAGTCTGCTCTTCCTTGGGTCTGTTACATTGACAGTTTGGGGTCAGTCTGCTCTTCCCTGGCTTTGTTCCATTGACAGAGTGGGGTCAGTCTGCTCTTCCCTGGGTGTGTTACATTGACAGAGTGGCTGTCAGTCTGGTCATTCCTGGGTGGGTGACATTGACAGATTGGGATCAGTCTGCTCCTCCCTGGGTGGGTTACATTGACAGAGTGGGGTCAGTCTGCTCTTCCATGGTAATGTTACATTGACAGAGTGGTGTCAGTCTGCTCTTCCCTGGGTGTATCACCTTGACAGAGTTGGGTCAGCCTGCTCTTCCCTGGGTGGGATACATTGACAGAGTGCGGTTAGTCTGCTCTTCCCTGGGTATATTACATTGACAGAGTGGGGTCCGTCTGCTCTTCCCTGGGTGGGACACATTGACAGAGTTGGGTCAGTCTGCTCTTCCATGGGAGTGTTACATTGACAAAGTGGAGTCAGTCTGCTCTTCCCTGGGTGAGTTACATAGACAAAGTGTGTTCAGTCAGCACTACCCTGGGTGTGTTACATTTGACAGAGTGGGGTCAGTCTGCTCTTCCCTGGGTGTGTTACATTGACAGAGTGGGGTCTCTCTGCTCCTGCCTGGGTGAGTTACATTGACAAGAGTGGGGTCAGTCTGCTCTTCCCTGGGTGGGACACATTGACAGAGTTGGGTCAGTCTGCTCTTCCATGGGAGTGTTACATTGACAAAGTGGAGTCAGTCTGCTCTTCCCTGGGTGAGTTACATAGACAAAGTGGGTTCAGTCAGCACTACCCTGGGTGTGTTACATTTGACAGAGTGGTGTGAGTCTGCTCTTCCCTGTGTGTGTTACATTGACAGAGTGGGGTCTCTCTGCTCCTGCCTGGGTGAGTTACATTGACAAGAGTGGGGTCAGTCTGCTCTTCCCTGGGTGGGTAACATTGACAGAGTGGGGTCAGTCTGCTCTTCCCTGGGTGGGTAACATTGACAGAGTGGATTCAGTCTGCTCTTCCATGGGTGGAATACACTGACAGTGTGGGGTCAGTCTGTTCTTCCCTGGATGGGTTACACTGATAGAGTGGGGTCAGTCTGCTCTTCCCTGGGTGTGTTACATTGACACAGTGGGGACAGTCTGCTCTTCCCTGGGTGGGTAACATTGACAGAGTGGATTCAGTCTGCTCTTCCATGGGTGGGATACACTGACAGTGTGGGGTCAGTCTGTTCTTCCCTGGATGGGTTACATTGATAGAGTGGGGTCATTCTGCTCGTCCCTGGGTGTGTTACATTGACAGAGTGGGGTCAGTCTGCTGTTCCCTGGGTGTGTTATATTGACAGAGTGGTGTCAGTCTGCTCTTCCCTGGGGGTGTAATATTGACGAAGTGTGGTCAGTCTGCTCTTTCCTTGGTGTGTTACATTGACAAGAGTGGTGTCAGTCTGCTCTTCCCTGGGTGGGTAACATTGACAGAGTGGGGTCAGTCTGTTCTTTCCTGGGTGCGATACACTGACAGAGTGGGGTCAGTCTGTTCTTCCCTGGTGGGTTACATTGACAGAGTGGGTTCATTTTGCTCTTCCCTGGGTGTGTTACATTGACAGAGTGGTGTCAGTCTGCTCTTCCCTCGGTGTGTTATATTGACAGAGTGGGGTCAGTCTGCTCTTCCTTGGTTGGGTTACATTGACAGAGAGGGTTCAGTCTGATCTTCCCTGGGTGTGTTACATTGACAGAGTGGTGTCAGTCTGCTCTTCCCTGGGGGTGTAACATTGACGGAGTGTGGTCAGTCTGCTCTTTCCTTGGTGTGTTACATTGACAAGAGTGGTGTTAGTCTGTTCTTCCCGGTGTGGGTAACATTGACAGAGTGGGGTCAGTCTGTTCTTCCCTGGGTGGGATACACTGACAGAGTGGGGTCAGTCTGTTCTTCCCTGGATGTGTTATATTGACAGAATGGGGTCAATCTGCTCTTCCCTGGGTGGGATACATTGACAGAGTGGGTTCATTCTGCTCTTCCCTGTGTGGGATGCTCTGACAGAGTGGGGTCAGTCTGCTCTTCTCTGGGTTAGTTACATTGACAGAGTGGGTTCATTCTGCTCTTCCCTGGGTGGGATACACTGACAGAGTGGGGTCAGTCTGCTCTTCTCTGGGTGAGTTACATTTACAAGAGTGGGGTCAGTCTGCTCTTCCCTGGGTGGGATACATTGACAGTGAGAGGTCAGTCTGCTCTTCCCTGGGTGTGTTACATTGACAGAGTGGTGTCATTCTTCTCGTCCCTGGGTGTGTTACATTGACAGAGTGGGGTTAGTCGGCTCTTCCCTGGGTGTGTTACATTGACAGAGTGGCTTCATTCTGCTCTTCCCTGGTTGGGATACACTGACAGAGTGGGGTCAGTCTGCTCTTCTCTGGGTGGGTTACATTGACAGAGTTGGGTCAGTCTGCTCTTTACTGGGTGTGTTACATTGACAGTGTGAGGTCAGTCTGCTCTTCCCTGGGTGTGTTACATTGACAGAGTGGTGTCATTCTTCACGTCCCTGGGTGAGTCACATTGACAGTTTGGGGTCAGTCTGCTCTTCTCTGGGTGTGTTACATTGACAGAGTGGGGTCAGTCTGCTCTTCCTTGGGTGTGTTACATTGTCAGAGAGAGGTCAGTCTGCTCTTGCCTGTGTGAGTCAGTTTGACAGAGTGGGATCAGTCTGCTGTAGCCTGGGTGTGTTACATTGACAGAGTGTGATCAGTCTGCTCTTCCCTGGGTGGGTTACTTTGACAGAGTGGGGTCAGTCTGCTCTTCCCTGATTGTGTTCCATTGACAGGGTGGGTTCAGTCTGCTCTCCCTGGGTGGGATGCACTGACAGAGTGGGGTCAGTCTGTTCTTTCCTGGGTGGGTTACATTGACAGTGTGGGGTCAGTCTGCTCTTTTCTGTGTATGTTACATTGTCAGAGTGGGGTCAGTCTGCTCTTTCCTGGGTGTGTTTCATTGACAGAGTGACGTCAGTCTGTTCTTTTCTGTGTGAGTTACATTGACAGAGTAAGGTCAGTCTACTCTTCCCTGGGTGTGTTACATTGACAGATTGGGTCAGTCAGCTCTTCCCGGGATGGGTTACATTGAAAGAGTGGGGTCAGTCTGCTGTTCCCTGTGTGTGTTACATTGTCAGAGTGCGGTCAGTCTGCTCCTCCATGGGTGTGTTTCATTGACAAGAGTGGAGTCAGTCTGCTCTTCCCTGGGTGTGTTACGTTGACAGAGTGGGCTCAGTCTGCTCTTCCCTGGGTGTGTTACATTGGCAGAGTGGGGTCAGTCTGCTCGTCCCTGGGTGTGTTACATTGACAGAGTGGGGTCAGTCTGCTCTTCCCTGGGTGGGATACGTCTGTACTTCCCTGGGTGTGTTACATTGACAGAGTGAGGTCAGTCTGCTCTTCCCTGGTGGGTTACATTGACAGAGTGGGTTCATTTTGCTCTTCCCTGGGTGTGTTACATTGACAGAGTGGTGTCAGTCTGCTCTTCCCTCGGTGTGTTATATTGACAGAGTGGGGTCAGTCTGCTCTTCCTTGGTTGGGTTACATTGACAGAGAGGGTTCAATCTGATCTTCCCTGGGTGTGTTACTTTGACAGAGTGAGGTCAGTCTGCTCTTCCCTGGGTGTGTTACATTGACAGATTGGGTCAGTCTGCTCTACCCGGGGTGGGTTACATTGTCAGAGTGGGGTGAGTCTGCTCTTCCCTGTGTGTGTTACATTGTCAGAGTGCGGTCAGTCTGATCTTCCCTGGGTGGGTTATATTGACAGATTTGGGTCAGTCTGCCCTTCCCTGGGTGTGTTACATTGACAGCGTGGGGTCAGTCTGCTCTTCCCTGGGTGTGTTACATTGACAGTTTTGGATCAGTCTGCTCTTCCCTGGGTGGGTTACAGTGACTGAGTGGGGTCAGTCTGCTCTTCCCTGGGTAGGTAACATTGAAAGGGTGAGGTCAGTCTGCTCTTCCCTTTGTGTGTTACACTGACAGAGTGGTGTCAATCTGTTCTTCCCTGGGTGTGTTACATGGACAGGGTCGGGTCAGTCAACCCTTCCCTGGGTGTGTTACATTGAGAGAGTGGTGTCCATCTTCTCTTCCCTGGGTGGGATACACTAACAGAGTGGATTCTACAGTGTTGGGTTGGGAGCAGCCAGGGAGGGGTAGATTGCAGTGTTGGGTAGGGATCAGTCAGGGAGGGGGAGATTGCACTGTTGGGTTGGGATCAGTCAGGGAGCGGGAGATTGCAAGGTTGTATAGTGATCAGTCAGGAAGGGGGAGGTTGCAGTGTTGGGTAGGGATCAGTCAGGGAGGGGGAGATTGCAGTGTTGGGTGGGGATTAGTCAGGGAGGTGGTGATTACAGTGTTGGGTAGGGATCAGTCAGGGAGGGGGTGAGTGCAGTGTTGGGTAGGGATCAGTCAGGGAGGGGGTGAGTGCAGTGTTGGGTAGGGATCAGTCAGGGAGGGGGGTGATGCAGTGTTGGGTAGGGATCAGTCAGGGAGGGGGAGATTGCAGTGTTGGGTAGGGATCAGTCAGGGAGGGGGAGATTGCAGTGTTGGGTAGGGATCAGTCAGGGAGGGGGACATTGCAGTGTTGGGTAGGGATCAGTCAGGGAGGCGAAGATTGCAGTGTTGTGTAGGGATCAGTCAGGGAGGTGGAGATTGCAGTGTTGGGTAGGGATTAGTCATGGAGGGGGAGATTGCAGTGTTGGGTAGGGATCAGTCAGGGAGGGGGAGATTGCAGTGTTGGGTAAGGATCAGTCAGGGAGGGGGTGAGTGCAGTGTTCGGTAGGGATCAGTCAGGGAGGGGGAGATTGCAGTGTTGGGTAGGGAAATCAGTAGGGCAAAAAGGGGACATGAATTTGCTTTGACAAATAGGGTTAAGGAGAATCCAAAGGAATTTTACAAATGCATAACGGCCAAAGGGTCACTGGGGAGCGAATTGGACCCCTCAAAGATCAAGACAGCCTGCATGTGGAGCTGCAATAGATGGGGGAGGAACTGAACAAGTATTTCCTGTAGAGAAGGACATGGAAGATATAGAATAGAATGATAGTTTGGGAAACAGCATTGGGAAATAGATGATGTCCATCTTGCAAATGTCCATATTACAGAGGAGGAGGTGCTGTATGTCTTGAAATGGTTAAAGGTGGATAAATCCCCAGGACCTTTTCAGGTATCCTCTCGATCTCTGTGGGAAGCTAGCGAAGTGATTGCTGGGCCTCTTGCTGAAATATTTGTATCATCGATAGACACAGATGAGGTATCAGAAGACTGGAGGTTGGGCTAACGTGGTATCACTGTTTTGGAAGGGTGGTAAGGACAAGCCAGGGAACTACAGACTGGTTCGCCTGACATCAGTCATGGGCACGTGGAAAGATGGATACATGAGGGACAGGAGTTACATGTGTTTAGAAAGGCAATGTCTAATTGGGGATAGTCAGCATTGCTTTGTGCGTGGGAAATCATGGCTCAAGATATTGAGTTTTTTGAAGAAGTAACAAAAGGATTGATGAGGGCAGAGCGGTGGATGTTAGTGATATAGACTTCAGTAAGGTATTCGAAATGTTTCCACATGGGAGATTGGAGATCAAGGATAGATCTCATGGAATACAGGGAAAACCAGCCAGTTGGATACAGAACTGGCACGAAGGTAGAAGACAGTGGGTGGTTGTGGGGGGTGTTTTTTTCAGACTGGAGACCTGTGACCAGTGGAGTGCCACAAGGATCGGTGCTGCGTCCACTACTTTCCATTAATTATATAAATGATTTGAATGTGAATACAGCAGGGAGAGTTAGTAAGTTTGCAGATGACACCAAAATTGGAGGTGTAGTGGACAGTGAAGAATGTTACTTCACATTACAACGGGATGGTGAACTGATGGGCCAATGGGCTGAGGAGTGGGAGATGGAGCTTCATTTAGATAAATGGGAGGTGCTGCATTTTGGAAAAGCAAAAGTCTTCGCAGGACTGATACACTTAATGTTAATGTCCCAGGGAGTGTGTCTGAACAAAGAGACCTTGGAGTGCAGGTTCATTGTTCCTTGAAAGGAGAATTGTGGGTCGATAGGATAGTGAAGAAGGTGTTTGGTATGCTTGTGTTTACTGATCAGTGCATTGAGTAGAGGAGTTAGGAGGTCATGTTGTGGCTGTACAGGACATTGGAGAAGTCACTTATGGAATATTGTGCACAATTCTTGTCTCCTCCCTATCGGAAGGATGTTGTATAAATCGAAAGGGTTCAGAAAAGATTTACAAAGACGCTGACAGGATTGGAGGATGTGAGCTACAGGGAGAGGTGAAATGGGCTGGGCCTGTTTTCCCTAGAATGTCTGAGGTTGAGGGGCACCCATATGGAGGTTTATAAAACCATGAGAGGAATCGATAGGTATAACAGACATGTTCTTTTCCCTGGGATGGGGTAGTCCAGAACTGGAGGGCCCAGGTTGAGGGTGAGAGGGGAAAGATATAAAAGGAACGTAAGGGACAACGTTTTGATGTGGAGGGTGTTGCGTGTATGGAATTAACTGCCAGATGAAGTGGTGGAGACTGGTACAATTACTGCATTTAAAAGGCATTTGGATGGGTATACGAACAGGAAGAGTTGAGAGGGATTTGGGCCAAGTGCTGGCAAATAAAACGAGATTATGATAGGATATGTTGGTGGCATGGATGATTTGTTTCTGTGCTGTACATCTCTATGACTGTTGATGCTTTCCGCTGTCCATTACCAGCCATACACTTCACTGTTTCCCCTGTTTACCTTGGTCAGTTCTCCTCTCAAACACATGTCAATGGCTTTGGTTGTGATTGCAGTGTGTGCTTTATAGTCACTTTAACAATCCATCATCTCAGTGAATTTCACTACACTACAATTTCCTAGAGGATATCTCAGTGTGACAATACTCCTTCCCTCAGCGTCATCACCCAACGGTCAATCTGAGATAGTCACATCCCTGGCTATTTGCACAACGTCTTATTCAAAGAAACACTGACACAAACATTCAAAGAGGAGTTCGGAGAACATCACTTTTGCCGATGTGACTGTCCCAGATTATACAAAGACTGAAGTCTCTCAGAATTATCACTGTGCCTTTGTATTACACAGGAATTCATTGGAGTGTGTAACAAGGTTGAGCATTGAAATGCTGTTAGGCAGCCTCTAAACTGTTCTCCTGCTTGTGTTTTTGACACGTGTATCCCATTATCTGCATTCAGGCTGATTCAGCTTCATCATCTGAGGCCAAATGCTTTCTCTGTAATGCCTTTGTTACCCATTACTGTCAGGGTTACCCATCCTGCACTCCCTGACACCCCTCAAGGAGGTGTACAATCGAATATTCATGTTCCACCTTTTGTTCGCCCTGTCACCACTAAATCTCATTTATCTCTGTGCCACAGTCCATCCACCTTATTGCAGAGACTTTATCCAGTACAAAAAAAGAACATTACGATTGACTCTTTCCACAATTTCTTGTCACAGTCCAATTCACTGATGTACAGTTTCAGTTAAACTCTGTCTCTTCCTGTTCCTTTCTGCTTGTCTTCAGCTACATTGCCATTTTCTCTTTGGATTTGGAAAGGTCCTTTCACCTGAACCCTGGCCCTGCATCCTCTCTGTCAGTTTAAAGTCCTGCCCATAAGCTTACCGACATGATTGACCAGGACACTGCTGCCAACAGTGTTGTGTTTAATTCACTCTTGGGATGTTGCTGTCTCTGGCTGGCCAGCATCGCATGTCCACCCCGAGCTGCCCTTGAGCTGAGTGTCTTGCTGGATCATTTCAGGGGGCAGTTGAGAGTCAACCCCATTGCTCTGGGTCGGGATTCATATGTAGGCCAGACCTGCTGCCCATAACAGATTTCCTTCCTGAAAGGATATGAGGCAGTTAGATGGGTTATACTGCACTCTAGTATTAAGGTTTGGATGAACAGTCGGGTGAGAATAGCACGAGGCCACCACCTGTCCCACTCGTAGCTCACCTTTCTCTGAGTACTGATCCCCGTGCACCATGAATCCCAACCCTTTCATCATGACCATTGTGTGATCCTGATACCTTCCTGCACTCTGGTGATATCACTTAGTCTCTCTCCATGTGGTATCCCTCACTGTGTGGGTCTAATTGCTGCCTTTGTCAGTGTCTCTCACTCTTGCAGCTACTCCAGATCCTGAGCCAATGGAATTCCTCACTCCAGAGAGAAGCAACTGCACAGGCCAGGGATGGAGACTGGGATTTTCCAGGTGTCTGTGGGACTCAGGGCCATTCTCCATGTGTAACCCTGACTGCATCAGTCTAATTTCCCATTCTGTCTGTTTCTCTGTCTCCTGTAGGTCATCAGGCTGTTCCTGTCTCAGCCGAATTCCTAACTCTTGTCTCATCCATAACCACATCAAAGACGCTTGGTCAGCCAGAGAGAGATGGAGAGGGAGGTCTGGAGCCTTCAGTAAATCCTGCAGCCGCTAAGATCACTCACAGTAAACAGCACAGGGAGGGGTTAGTGACCTTCTGTATTCAGACCTGGAAGACAGGACATAGACACAGAGCTGGGTAAGGAACAGCGACATTCTAGGCTTCATTCACATCATCTTGTGAGGGACCTGCTTTCACCTCTGCTGGACTCGTCCTCCCTGAGACATCTCTCTCTGACTTTCTGTCTCTTTTTCTCTATCCCCTCTCTCACCCACCCACTCTCATTCTCTCTCTCACCCCCTCTCACCCTCTCTCTCCAAATCTCTTCCCCTCACTCATTCTCTCTCTCTCACCCTCTCACTCACTCTTGCTCCAACCCCCTCACTCACTCTCCACCTCATCCCTGTCTCTCACCGAACTCTCTCTCTCTCCCTCGCGTGCCTCTCCCTCACATCCCTCTCCCTCTGGCTCACCCTGTATCTCTCCCTAGCTCGCTCTCCCCCTCTTTCGATCTTACTCTCTTTCTCTTTCTCTCTCTTGTCCCTTATCATGCTCTCTCTCGATCTCTCAGTCTGTCTCCTATTTTCGTCCCCTCACTCACTCACACTTGCACCTCTCTCTCTCCCTCGCGTGCCTCTCCCTCATGTCCCTCTCTCACTGGCACGCCCTGTATCTCTCCCTATTTCGCTCTCCCCTCTTTCAATCTTACCCTCTTACTCTTTCTCTCTCACATCCCCTTATCGTTCTCGCTCTCTCGATCTCCCAGACTCTCTCTCGCATTCCGTCCCCTCACTCACTCTCTCTCTTTCTCGCTCGCCCCATCTCTCGCCCGTCTCTCTTGCTCACACCTCGCTCTCTCCCTCTTTCTCCCTTTACTCTCTCTCCCTTCTCTATCACTTTCTCCCCTCTCTCTGCCCCCTCTCTCTCCGCCCTCTCTCCCCACTTTCTCCACTCTCTCTCCCCGCCTTACCCCATTCTCTCACCCCTCTCTCACACCTCTCTCTCACCCCTCTCTCACCCCTCTCTCACTCCCTCTCTCACCCTCTCTGTGACACCCTCTGTCACACCCTCTCTCAACCCCCTCTATTGACCTCCCTCTCTCGACCTCCCTCTCTCGATCCCTTCTCTCGACCCCCTCTCTTTCCTCTCTCTCTTCCCACCTCACCCCTCTCTCTCACCCCTCTCTCCCTCTCTCTCCCCCATTTTCTCGATCTACTCTCTCGACCCCCTCACTTGACCCGTTCACTCGACCCACTCTCTCGACTCCCTCTCTCGACCCCGTGCTCTCAACCCTTCTCTCTCGACCCACCTTTCTCCATCCCCTCTCTCCCCACTCTCTCTCCCCCCACTCCCCATCTCTCCCCCTCTCAAACCCCTCACTCGACCCTCTCTCTCAACACCCTCTCTCACGACTCCCTCTCGCTCTCCCAAACCCTCTATCCCCCCTCCACCCCCTTTCCCCCTCCTCCCTCTTCCCCCTCTCTCAACCCTCTCTCTCGACTCCCTCTCTCTCATCCCTCTCTCCCCATCCCTCCCCCTCCCCCTTCTCTCAACCCCCTCACTCGACCCCCTCACTCGATCCCCTCACTCCACTCCGTCTCTCGACTCCCCTTCTCTCGACTCCCTCTCTCACCCGTCTCTCCCCTTCTCTCTTCCCCCTCTCAGAACGCACTCTCTCTCCTCACTCACCACCTTTCAGTTCCCCTCTCTCCATACTCCCTCTCCCCTTCCTCCCCCTCCCCCTCTCACTAATCCTGTCTCTCCCTCTCTCACCCTCGTCGCTCTCCCCGTCTCTCTCCTCCCCTCTCTCCCCCTTTCTCTCCCCCACCCTCTCCCCTTCTCTCTCCCTCTCACTTGACATCCCTCTCTCGACCTCCCCTCTTTCAAACCCCCTCACTTTACACAATCTCTCGACACCCTCTCACGACTCGCCTCTTTCGACCCCACCTCACGATCCATTCACTCGAACCGCCTCACTTGAACCCCTTCTCTCTCCCCCACCCTCCACCTCTCTCTCACTCGATCCCCTCTCTCCCCCCTCTCTTTCCCCCTCTCTTGATCCCCTCTCTCCCTCTCTTTTCCCCCTCTCTCAAACCCCCTCTCTTGACCCCCTCCCTCAGTTCCCTCACTTGGCCCCCCTCACTTGACCCACTCTCTCGACATCCCATTGTCTATACCCTCTCTCTCCCGTGTCTCTCCCGCCTCTCTCCCCCACTCTCCCCCCTCTCCCATTCTCTCCCTCCTCTACCCTACTCTCTCCCCAATCTACCCTACTCTCCCCGTCTCTCTCCCCTCTCCTCTCCCCCTTTCTCCCCCTCTCTCCCCCTTCTCGCTCTCTCACTCCTCTCTCCCCCTCTCTCCCTGTCTCTCTCCACCTCTCTCTCCCCCCTCTCTCCCCCTCTTTCTCCCAGTCTGTCTCCCCCTCTCTCTCACCCCCTCACTCTCCCCTTCTCTCTCACCCCCTCACTCTCCCCTTCTCTCTCAACCCCTCACTCTCCCCTGCTCTCTCACCTCCGCTCTCTCACAGTCCTCACTCTCCCCCTCACTCTCCCCATTTCTCTTCCCCCTCTTTCTCGCCCGATCTCTGCCCGCCTCTCCCCCTCTCACTCTCTCCTGCCTCTCTATCTCCCCATCTCTCTCTCTCCCCCCTCCCCTCTCCCCTCTCTCTCCCCCTTCCTTGCTCCCTCTCTGGCACCTGTCTCTCTCCCCCTCTCTCTTTGACTCTTTCTCCTCTCCCTTGCCCCTTCTCCCTTGCCTCATCTCCATCCAGTCTTTCACCCTCCCTCTCTCGCCCCTTTCTCTCTGCACCTCTCTCTGTCTTCTCTCTCTCCCCTCACTCTGTCACCTCACTCTGCCTCCCTCTCTCACTCCCTCCCTCTCTTCCTCCCTCTCTCTCTCTCACCCTGTCACTCACGATCCTCTATTTCCCCCACTCACTCCCCTCTCTCTCCCCCTCACAGTCACACTCCCCCTCTCCACTTCCTTCCCTCCACCCCCTCTCTTTCTCCCCCTCTCTCCCCCTCTCTCTTCACCCTCTCTCCTCTCTCCCACCTCTCCCCTCTCCCTATCTCTCTTCCCCAGTCTCTATCTCGCTCTACCGCCTCTCTCTTCCCCCTCTCTCCACGACTCTCTCTCTCACTCCCCTACCTCTCTCCCCTCTCTCCCTACCGTCTGTCTCTCTCAACCCCTCTCTCTACACCTCTCTCTCTCACCCTCTCTCTACCTCACACTCTCTCTCTCCCCTCGCTCACACCCACACTCCCCCTCTCTCCCCCTCTCTCCCCTTCTCTCTCCCCATCTCTCTTCCCCAGTATCTATCTCGGTCTACCTCCTCTCTTCTCCCCCTCTCTCCATGACTCGTTCTCGCTCCACCCTCTCTGCACACCCCTCTCTCGCCCTCTCTCTCACCATCTCTCCCCTCCTCTCTCCCAATCTCTCTTGCCCCCCCTCTCTCCTCCTCTTTCTCCCCCTCTCTCTCCCCTCTCTCTACCGTCTCTCTCTCAACCCCTCTCCCTACACTTTTCTCTCACCCCCCCACTACCCCCTCTCTCTCTCTCCCCTCTCTCTTCACTAACTCCCTCCCCCACTCTGTCACCTAACTCGCTACCTCTTTCTCCCTCCCTCCCTAACACTCTCCCTCCCCCACTCTCTCCCCCCACTCTCCCCCCACTCTCTCCCCACTCTGTCCCCCCACTCTGTCTCCCCACTCTGTCCCCCCATTCTGTCTCCCCACTCTCCCCACACTCTCTCTCTCCCCCAGTCTCACCCCCAGTTTTCCCCCAATCTCTCTGCCCCCACTCTCTCTGCACTCACTCTCTCTCACCCTCTCTCTCTCTCCCCCTCTCCCCTCCTCTCTGTCCCCAAACTCTCTCTCCTTCTTTGTCTCCCCCTTTCTCACCCCTTCTGTCCCCTTTCTCTCCCCTCTCTAGCCTCCTCTCTCTCGCCTCTCTCTCTCACCCCCTCTCTCCCCTCTCTCTGACCCCCTCCCCCTTCTCTACCGCCCTCTCTCCCCCCTACCCAATCTCTCTCCCCCTCCCCCTCTCTCCCCCACTCTCTCTCCCCCTCTCTCGACCTCTCTCTTGCCCTCTCTTGCCTCATCTCTGTTGCCCATCACTTTCATCCCCTCCCTATCTCTCGCCCCCTCTCCCTCACCCTCTCTCTCCACCCATCTCTCTCCACCCATCTCTCTCCACCATCACTCTCCATCCATCTCTCTCTCCCCTCACTCTCCCTCTCTCCCCCCTCTCTAACCCCCTCCCCCTCTCTCCCCATCCCACGCCCACTACATTCCCCTCTGTCTCCACCCATTCTCTCCCCTCCTCTCGCCCCCTCTCCCCCTCCCAGTCTCTCTTCTGTCTCTCTCTCCCGACCTCTCTCTCCTTGCCTCTTTCTCCCCACCTCTCTTCCCGTCTCTCTCCCCGACTCTTTCCCCATCTCTCTCCCCATAATTTCCTCCCTCGCCCCCTTTCTAGCTCCATACTCTCTCGCCACTCTCTCCCCACTCACTGTCCTCTATTTCTCTTCCTCTCTCTCCCAACTCCCTCTCCTCTCTCTCTCCCCGTCTCTCCCCCCTCTCTCCCCATATCTCTCCCCCTCTCTCCCCCTCTCTCTCCCCCTCTCTCCCCCCCTCTCTCCCCCCTCTCTCCCCCCTCTTTCCCCCCTCTCCCCCTTTCTTCCCCGCTCTCTCTCCCCTCTCTGTCCCCCTCTATACCCCCTCTCCCCCTTCTTCCCCCTCTCTCCCCCTCTCTCTCCTCCCTCTCTCCCCCTCTCTCTCCCTCCCCCCTCTCTCCCTCTCTCTTCCCGCTCTTTCTCCCCCCTCCCTCACCCCCATTCTGTCCTCCTCTGACTCCCTCTCCCTCCCCCCTCTCTCCCCCTCTTCCCCCCACTCTCCTGTCTCTCTCCCCCCTCTCCTGTCTCTCTACCGTCTCTCTCTACCACTTCTCTCTCCCCCTCCCTCCCACCCTCTCTCTCCACTTCTATCTCCCCCCTCTCTCCACCCCACTCTCTCCTCCCCATTGTCTCCACCCTCTCTCCCCCTCTCGCCCTCTCTCTCTCCCCAGACTCTCTATCCCCGCTCCCTCACCCCCGCTCCCTCAACCCCGCTCCCTCACCCCCGCTCTCTAACCCCCCCGCTCTCTCACCCCCCGCTCTCTCACCCCCACTCCATCACCCCGCTTTATCAACCCCCTCTCTCCCTCTCTTTACCTCTCTCTCTCACCCCCTCACTCTCCCCCTCACTCTCCCCACTCACTCTCCCCCTCACTTTCCACCCTCTCTCATCCCCCTTTTTATCGCTCCGCTCTCTGCCCCCTCTCTCTACTCCCTCTCTCTATTGCCTATCTCTCTACCCTCTCTCTCCCCATGATTCTCTATCTATCTCCACCCACTCTCCCCACACTCCCTCTCTCCCCCTCCCTCTCTCTCCCCCCTTGCCTCCTCTCTCTCTCGCCTCTCTCTCTCTTCTTCTCTCCCCCTCTCCCTTGCCTCCTCTCCCTCCCCTCTTTCGCCCTCCCTCTCTAGCCCTTCTCTCTCTACCCCTCACTCTGCCCTCTCTCTCTCTTTTCACTCTGTCACCTCCCTCTCCCTCCCTCTCTCACTCCCTCCCACTCTCCATCCTTCCGTCTCTCACCCTATCACTCACTGTAGTCTCTGTCCCCCACTCTTCCCCTCCTCTCCCCCCACTCTCCCCCCTCTCTCTACACCCCTCTCTCACCCCGCTCTCTACCCTCTCTCACTATCCCGCTCACCCCCTCTCTGTACCCCTCAATCTCTCTCCCCCCTCTCTGTTCACTAACTCTCTCCCCACTCTGTCACCAAAATCTCTCGTCTCCCTCTATCACTTCCACCCTCTCTCCCCCTCTCACTCTCTCCTCTCTCCAACACTGTCTTTTCCCACACTCTCCCACATTCTCTTCCCCCACTCTCATCCACAGCTTTCTCCCCTCTCTCTCTTCTCCTCTCTTCTCCTCTCTCTCCTCCTCCGTCTCTCACCCACTCACTCTCCCCTCTCTCCCTCCCACTCTCTCCCCCACTCTATCCCCCAATTTCACTCACTATCTTTCTCTCCCCTTTCTCTCCCCCCTTTTTCTGCCCCTCTCTCTCCCCCAACCCCCACTATTCCCCCGTCCGCTCTCTCTCACCCCCTCTCTCTCACCCCCTCTCTCTCACCCCCTCGCTCTCACCCTCTCTCTCCCCTTCTCTCTCACCCCCTCTCTCTCACCACTCTCTCCTCGCCCCACTCTCGCGTGCTCTCTCTCTCAACCTCACTCTCTCCCCCTCTCTCACCCCCTCTCTTACACCCTCTCTCACACCCTCTGTCTCACCCATCTCCCTCCCCCTCTCTCTCCCCGTTACGCCAACCTCTCTCTCCCCCACCTTCCCAAACACTCTCTCCCCCTCTCTACCCCCTCTCTCCCCCTCTCTCGCCTCCCTCTCTCACCCCCACTCTCTGCACCCTCTCTAGACCCCCCTCTCTCTCGCCCGCTCTCACTTGTCCCCCTCTTTCACACCCTTTGTCTCGCCCCCTCTGTCCCCCGTCTCAACCTCTCTCGCCTTTTTCTCTCTCCTCCCCTTTCCCTCCCCTCTCTTTCTCACCCCCTCTCTCTCACCCCTCTCCCTCGCCCCACTCTCGCGTGCTCTCTCTCTCAACCCCACTCTCTCCCCCTCTCTCATCCCCTCTCTAACACCCTCTCTCACACCCTCTCTCTCACCCATCTCCCTCCCCCCTCTCTCTCCCGTTACGCCAACCTCTCTCTCCCCCACCCTCCCAAACACTCTCTCCCCCCCCACCCCCTCTCTCCCCCTCTCTCGCCTCCCTCTCTCACCCCCACTCTCTGCACCCCTCTCTCGACCCCCTCTCTCTCGCCCGCTCTCTCTTGTCCCCCTCTTCACACCCTTTGTCTCGCCCCCTCTGTCCCCCGTCTCACCCTCTCTCTTGCCTTTTCTCTCTCTCCCCTTTCACTTCCCCTCTCTTTGTCACCTCCTCTCTCTACCCCTTTCTCTCCATCTCTCTCGCTTCACTAGCTCCCTCCCCTTACTCTGTCACCTCACTCTCCCTCCGTCTCTCACTCCCTCCCTTTCTCCCCTCCCTCCCTCTCACTCTCCCCTCTCTCACCCCCACTCACTCCCCCTGTTTCACCCCCACTCACTCCCCTCTCTCTCTCACTCACTCCCCTCTCTCTCTCCCCCCTCTCCCCCCTCTCTCTCCCCTCTCTCTCGAAACGCCTCCATCACTCTCTCTCTACCCTCTCTCTCCACCCCGCTCACCTCCCCTCTCTCTACACCTCAATCTCTTTCTCCCCTCTATCTCTTTACTAACTCTCTCCCCCACTCTGTCACCTAAATCTCTCCCCTCTCTTACCCTCCCTCTCTCACTCCTCCCTCTCTCCCCCTCTTACTCTCCCCTCTCTCCCCGCTGTCTTTCCCCAATCTCTCCCCAATATCTTCCCCACTCTCACCGCCATCTCACTCCCCTCTCTCCCTCTCCCTCTTTCTCTCTCCCCCTCTTTTTTCCCCCCATCTCCACCCTCTTTCTCCCCCCTCCCTTTCTCACCCCTCTCACTCTTCCTCTCTCTTAATTGCTCCCCACCTCTCTCCCCCAATCTCACTCCCCCACTTTCTCTCCCCTATCTCTGCCCCTTTCTGTCCCCTTTTCTCTGCTCCCATCTCTCTCTCCCCACACCACACTTTTCCCTCCTCTCTTTCCCCCACTATCTCTTTTCACCCCTCTCTGCCCCCTCTCGCTTGCCCCCCCCTCGTTCTGTCCCCCCTGCTCTCAGCTCCCCTCCTCTCTGTCCCCCTTCCTCTCTGTTCACCCTTCCTCTCTGTTCCCCCCTCTATCTGACCCCCCTCTCTCTCCCTTCTCTCTGTCCCCCTCTCTCTCTGTCTCCCCTCTCTTGGCCCCACTCTTTCTGTTCCCCCAGTCTCCATCTCTCTGTTCCGCTCTCTCTGTCCCCTCTCTCTCTGTCCCCCACTCTCTCTGTCCTCAATCTTTGTCTGTCCCTCTCTCTGTCACTCTCTCCCTGTCCCCCCGTCCCCCTCTCTCTTCTCCCCCTTCTGTCCCCCCTCTCTCTCTCCTGCCCCTCTCTCTGCCCCCCCCTCTGTCTCCCTCTCTTGGTCCCCCTCTTTCTGTCCCCCTCTGTCCCCCCCAGTCTCCCTCTCTCTGTTCCGCTCTCTCAGTCCCCTCTCTCTGTCCCCCACTCTCTTTGCTACCTCCCTCTTATTCCCCACCCCCCCCGTTCCACTCTCTCTGTCCTCAATCTTTGACTGCCCTCTCTCTGTCACTCTCTCCCTGTCCCCCCATCCACCTCTCTTCTCCCCCTTCTGTCGCCCCTCTCACTCTCCTGCCCCTCTCTCTGTCCCCCCCCCTCTCTCTGTCCTCCCTCTCTCTCTCTGTCCCAACTCTCTCGGTACCCCCTCTCTGTCCCCCTTCTCTCTGCCCCCCGTCTCCCTCTCTCTGTCCCCCACTCTCTGTCCCCCTCTCTCTGTTCCCCCTCTCTCTGCCCCTCTCTCTGTCCCCCCCCTCTCTCTGTCCCGCCCCCCTCTCTGTCTCCCTCTCTCTGTCCCCCCCTCTCTCGGCCCCCCCGTCTCCCTCTCTCTGTCCCCCACTCTCTGT